>NC_134374.1:22945797-23570797 GCF_035582795.1 Mycteria americana | reverse complement strand
AAGCCAAAAATCGTTAGACTGCTATTCTTCCATTTGTATGCATTGAGCCTCAGTG
This sequence comes from Mycteria americana, assembly GCF_035582795.1. Taxonomy (NCBI): domain Eukaryota; kingdom Metazoa; phylum Chordata; class Aves; order Ciconiiformes; family Ciconiidae; genus Mycteria; species Mycteria americana. The sequence goes on along the minus strand of NC_134374.1, from coordinate 23,570,742 downwards.
CCTGATCTAAACTGTCTGCATACAGCCTGCTTTGATTACTGATATTTTAGTACATATTTTCCATTTTCTTCAAGAGGACAATTTTACTAGCATAATTATCCTCAGTTTTAGTATTTTCTTGTCAGCCCCAAACAGTATTGTTTCCGGCTGTGGATGATAAAGGCCTTCAGGTCGTGTTGTACGTTTCGTTTGTTTGACATTGTTACATGCAAGGTGGTAGTCATTATGTGTCCCACTGATTTTCAGTCTGTTGTTTACAGCCAAGCCATAATTCACAGTACGTTTGCTAATACTTTTCAAAAATCTGACTGGTGTTAATATGTCTCCTTGCTTTTCCTGCTAAATTACTTCAATAGAAGCAAAAAGTGACAAGAGATACTTTCTAGTTATTACTTTTCCATTTAATCACTGGTGAGCTTGCTGTAGGAACCCCCTCAATTATTATTAGCAGGGCAGATGGTCTGCACAATCATGACTTTAAAAGGAGGCATCCACAATACAGTTGTAAAATGGAGACTATATGATGACGAAACTGAGAATTCTTCTCTGTAGTCACTGATGTCTTGAATGCTATTTTAGGTGCTGTATTTGGTGCTGAAAGGTTTTCTGTAATCTTCAGCAAAGAGGAATTAGGATGACTGCAGCTCCTTTAATAAACTGTCAGTTTAGTTACTTCATAAAAGTTATTAACATTGTATGATGAAGTAAATACATTTTTTAAAGTAAAAACATTATGGGGAAAATATGTTCAGTATTTCAGCTGATCGGATGGTTGTTCTTAGTGTAAGACCCAAATGGCTACTGCTCACTTCTCTCTCCTTTAACTCTATGTTCTTCTTCACCATCACTTTCTCTTCTCTTTTGATAGGATGAAAAAGCAGAAGGATTCATTAGTTTACCTGAGTTCAGGATAGATAGAGCAATTGAATGCAGAAGAAAACAGTAAGTAATGTGTCAATTGCGTTTATAAATTAAAGGATCCCTCTTGGAAGTATAATATATATAGTACTGAAAATTTGCAAAGCCCAGAGAAGGAAGTTACACAGAAAACCTTGAAATCTGTAAATAATACATATTAGGTCCACTTAAGCTTTAGTATTTCTCTTTATTATAAGAGATACCACTTAATGTAAATTCCATAAAGTGTCTTACAAAGAATTGGATAACTCTTTGGCAAGCCTTCCAGATAGCCTAATTACAACTCAGTTAAATAAGTAAAGCAAAAAACAATGAACACGTTAGCCAAGAGATAAAACTTTCTTAGGTTCAGTATGGTCATCTTGACAAGAATCGAGTGTGCAAGAAACAATTACCATAGGAAATACCATTAAAAATATCATAGCAAGGGATGGTGAACATAATCTCCATTTTCTCCTTTATGGAGGAAGCGTACATATCCAATATTGTGTTATTCTCAACTGCTAAAATATTTAGGTTCTATATGCAAAATGAACATTGCGTTATTGCTTATGTGCATATTGCTACTACTGCATTATGCTCCCAGTAAAAAGCATATGCTAAGCTTTGCCACACTTAAGGCATATTTAATAACAGATGCTCACTGGAAATTGTTTGCAAGCAGTGTTGGGATTGGAATTCATAGCTGTCAAACAGCAAGTTTAACAGAGCAATTCTAATGCTTCGAGACTAGCACTTTGCCCATATCTCCTGAATTATTTGCATGTGTCTTCTGTATGCTGCACCTGGGTTTTTAAAACTTGCTGCCATGAGGAGCTACATAGAATAGCATTAAAGATACTCTCTTACTAAAGCTTTCCTAGTTATAACTAAGTATTCTGAATTTTTGTTGTGCTTTTCTGATGACTAAATGCAGTTTTGTTCTGAGGAATACGAGTCCTACAACTATGAACATGTGTACAGTAAAAACACTGACGATATGAATTACAATAGAGACTGCTCATCAGAAAATCAAACCTCTTCAATTGCTTGTTCTTGTCTGGAGGTATGATTACTGTCTGAGAATTAGAAGATGGTGCATTTATACTTCTATTACCCCTTTCAGCTGAGGGTATCACTATAGAAATTAAACATGAACTGAGCACTATAAATTCCTCTGAGGAATGAGCAGATATTAATAAGGACAAAAATACAGGAAAAATAATACCCTTTTGTTAGAATATAGAACAGTTAACAAATTTCAGTGAATTAACCAAGATCAAATAGAAGGTCATTGTGCACAGCTAGAAATAGCTTCCAGAGCTTTGCTCTAAGCATTAGAGCACATTTCCTCAGACCACTTCTTAGAGAACAATTTCTGTAGGGTATATGCACAGGAAAAAGTCCGATTAACTAAAACTTCGCACACTACTGAAAACTGAGTACCTTCAGGCTTTGAATCCTTTCAAAAAGAGGTTGGTCCAGGGGTAAAAGTATAATGGAGACGTTAATAGTATTCCCTTTGTTCGCTGAGCTGAATTTCCCTTTGATTTCTTCCTTCATGCACTATCATTTATATATTCCCCCATCATAACAACTACACCTTACATTTGCCACTATTTTACCTGCCTCTCTGAAAACTGTGGAGAAAGTCAATCCAGTGTAACGCTCACTTACATTTCAGTATATCCAGCATATGCGAATGGAGGGCCCTGCTTGTGTTACAGCCAGCTCTAATCCACAGCCTCTGTAAGGGCACTTCTAAAGCACTTACCTCTCTTCTTCTATGTCGTCCTACCGAGGACGGGACTGAGCGTGATTGCCATTGCCTGATTCCACTGAAAAGCTCATGGTTCTGGTGAGCCTAGGGACAACTTCCTGTGGTTTGAGTCTTCTGCATTCCTTTTACAAATATAATTAAGGTGATGGTGACCCATTTTGACCCAGTATGTTCTGGAAAAGTTCTAACTCATGCTTCTTTATTCTCTCTGCTAGACTACAGGGAAACATTGCAGTTAGGACTTCCTTGCCTCCTTTTCAGGGAGCTAGTGAGAGACAGATTTTACAGGATCACTTCTCGCTTCTTTCCTCTTTAGGATATCTTTTTCATTTAACAGTGGGGTTTTAGTAGGTGCTGGAATGTAACCTAAAATTCGTTGCAAGCTTGAAATCTGAAAATATAAATCTGGTTGTTTTCTTACTCACTTCTATATGATTGAGTCCATTTTAACATTAATACAAAAGCTAGTAAAGCAGTTACCTTAACAGTTAATAAGGACAGGGGAAAGAAACCTAGTTCTTTTTATTTTTTTTTTCTTTTTGGTAGGTTAATTTGTTTTTAAATTAAAATTGCCTGAAAAGTACACTTAGTTTTTAGTGCATAAAGAAGTCCAGCTAAAATCACAGTGTTAGTTTCTTTCAGCTCTCTCAAAAGCAAAACTAAGAACCTTTTGGGACTCAGCTTGGGTTTCCCCTCAAATCTCTGTTATTTTCAGAGCCATCAATGTGAAATATTCAAACCTTATTGAACAAAACAATTTGAAGTCTTACTAGAATAATTAATAGATTTGTCTTTTCCACTGTTCTGTCGGATGGAGAATGCTGTTTTATAGAATGACTGTTACTGATGTCCGTAGTATACATTGAATGAAATAGCCTTAAGAAAGCTTTCACAAGAATATGTAGTAATTGCATGCATTATTCTGTATGGTTTGATGATTTGCCTCACTAATGCATTTAATGCAGGTACCCTGATTATTATACGAATCATGGCATTATCGCAGACTGGTTTAGCTCTCCAGGCTATATTTGGATGCAGAATGACCTTGTCCCTGCGAGCAGAGTTTTCTTGCGTTGACACTGAAAAACTTTCCACTGCTTTTAGGCAACACCTGCATCTTCATGATTAAAAATTATCATACTGTATTACAAATCTTAGTTATTTAAGTTTGTGTGATGTGGCATGAGTATCATGTTATTTTCAAAGATACTGATAATTATAATGCCCCATGACGAAGTTGATCCACAAGACTAACGATTAATGGAACGACATATATAATGAATCATTGTTAAGTAGTGCTTTGCCTGAACTTTCAAAAATCTCCACCTAGTGAAAATTTTCATTGCATAATTAATGCAAATTTAGGTCTTAAATTTATAAGAGCGTATTCTATACTGTTGGTGCTTCATATTGAAACTGTGCAGTCAGAATGCTATATACATGTCATTGATGGTAGGTAGACATGAAGTTATATCTTAAAGGTTGCTACAGTTTACGTAATTTTTATTACTTCTTCTGAAATGAACTTGACAGTCTTGGTAGACAGCAAACCAAACTTGAGGCACCAGCAGGCCCCCGCAGGAAAGAAGGCTAACAGCTTTGTGGCCTGTGTTAACTGGAGTGCAGCCAATAGATGAGGGAAGTGATTATTCCCTTTTACTTGGTCCTCATTACACCACATCTAGATTATTGCATCCAGTTTGGAGCTCTCCAAAACAAGCCACAGGTAAAAATATAGGTATCGTTCTTCTGTATTATTCATATTTGTCTATAGATCCAGAATTATTTCCCTGGAGACTTTTCTGCAGTTCTTAATGCTAGTGTATCCAAATGCTTCTCTAATAATAGTCTTTGTGACCCTTCTGGGAGATGAAGATGGATGCATTGTCACATTTTGCAGCCCAGAAACAGAACTGCAAAACATTTAAATCAAAAGTTTCCACAGAATTGGGATCTCCATTTCACAACAATAAAGACCTGTTTTCTTCAGAGTATGTAAATATGTAACAGTACAATACATTATTGCAGCTGTAAGTGCTCTCCATTTCAGTAAATTATCAGAACATCAGACAAAAAGATATTAAGGAACGTTCATGTAGTAACTAATTACTGTTTGTTTGCTGTGACTTAGCATGTGAGAACTCCTTTGCGTAAGCAGGAAGACCTCCAGCGTTTAACCGATTTATCCTTGAAAAAATTCTCGCTCTCTGCATTTTATGACACATTCACAAATTCCGCAACAACTGAGTCAGGAGTCCTACAGAAAGTAGCCTTATCTGTTGCGTAGTCCTGATTCACCTCTCTAGCAAGTCCACTCTGCACCTTAATTGAGGTAGGGTTCCTGTGAGAATGTAATATTCAAATATGTAGTCATAGATTGTATCACATTACAAGAGCATAGTGGAGCCAAATTTAAGTTGTTGATCACACTAACTCTGACATATTCTAACTTTTAAAAGGTTGACTCTGAAACCCCAATATTGACATTTTAATGCTTTTAGGTATGTAAATTTCCTGTCTAGGAAAATAATCCTGTTAGAATATCACATGATGGAGTTTCTGCTTGTAAATAGGATTAATCAAGAGGATTAGAATCTTTAGATCCACCACATAATCCTCTCCAATTCAAGCCAATACTTAAATCTCAGAACTGGAAGACGGTTGGGCAAATGGAACACTAGAAGGTGGAGATGCTACACAGAGTTCAGAGCAACAGAAAACAGGGTGCTGGCGTCGCAGCAAAAAATACATCCATGACAATAGCATATCATGCTTAAATAGTATAACAATGCAGGAGTATTTGCTTAGTAATGGCTTTCTATTTTGAGTATTAAAAATTAAGTTCTGTAAGGAACTTCTGTAAGGAGGTATAGTATTTGTTAATTACTGTGTAATTAACAACATGTAATGTATCACTGTAATATATGTGTGTGTCCATAAAGACGTATACAAAACTATTTTGCATTTCTTATTCACCGAGAGATATCATCTGTTTTGCTAGAGCAGCTGGAGTTGCTGCTAGTCAGCTCGTATAAGGGGAGCAAAAACTTTTGCATTAAGAAGTAGGAGCGTAAGAATGATAAGGATATTTGACACTAAAATCCTATTATACTAGCCGGGTAAAAGAAAACATAAATTTGAACAGAGTATACTTAAAACTATATTTATATAATGATCAAACTCTCTTGCATTCAAATCTGAACATTCAGTACGTATATTAACAAGCATATGCCATCTAGTGGGCATCAGCAAAGTTTCCTCCCTATCCGGGATTTCTCACGTGCTCGCTATTTTGGATTGCAAAATACAAGTAGCTAGGGAGATGAGGATCTGCAGTTGCAATTATCAAAGTCCAGATGCCAAAACAATACTTAAATACCTCTCAAGTCTCTCTTATGGAATTAAGATGTTTTATGATAAACCTCTGTGCAAAGCTAAACTTATCCTTAATATACTTCTAATCTCATGAAAAAGGAAGCTGCACATAAATACAACTCTGCTGTTGTCTCATTTTTCTGTAGAACTTTTGTTAGGAAAGCCTGTTACTGTACACATTTGTGTTAATAATATAGGTAAGAAAATCAGTGTGCCCAAGTGAAGCTTCTTCAGCTTTCATTTTTGTCTCTGAAAACTGCAATAAATCATAGTAATTGATAAAACACTCACTTGCATTTAAGCTATTAAGAGTAGAAACGTTGCATCACAGGTTTTTCATAATGCCATGTGTAATGATTCCTAATCTAATTCTTACATCTGCTAATTACTATATAAATGTCAGTATTTTAACGTAAATGTTATGAATGATAGTGTGGGGTTTTTTAACATTTGCCAACTAATCAAAATAATAGTCTTTTAATGCTCTGAGTTTGTGGTTTCCTTGACAGCAATACTCCTTCTAATTATATTCACACCTAAAAAATGTAAAAAATATGATTATTGTTCTTAGCAGTTTTCAAATAACTGCTCAACTGAGGGAGACCTTAGGGATTATACCATATAAAAGCATGAATAAAAAGCATTTTTATGTGAACTATCATCACCCATGCTGGTAGACTTTGAGCTTGATTATTATCTCATGCATGTAGTCTGAATGGACTACAATGCAATGTAGCGATGTCTGTATATGGCCCGTCTAAAGTGAGAATCAGACCTTGTCTCATGAAATCAGTAATACAGAATCGAATACACTGGCCAAGTGGCTGGTGAAGGAACTGACCTGTGAGGAAGGAGAAAGAATGCACAGAGCAATGTCAGTCTTACAGCTACCTGTTGTCATGCAACTACTTAGTACCTCAGGTCAGTGTAGCCAAGAATATAGTATACTATACTACTAATTTTGTTCTAGTTACACAAGTGAAACAGTACAGACTTTTAAAATTAAGTTAAACCTGTTGTGATATGCTTTTGGCACTATTCCAGTGATTTCTAGTTTTACTGACACCTTTGAAAAGAACTTTATGCAAACGTTAATTTATAGAGTAAATTTAAAATCACCAAAGGGGGAAAAAAAAACCCAACCCACAACTATGACTTCGTGAATCAAAAGCTATCTGTGAGAACAGACTGTGCAATAAAAAAAAATAGTGAGATACATCTAACTGACCATGAACTATAATGTAACAAGAAATATAAGGTTTAAGTCTAAATATTGGCAACTCTGTTATTAGCTAGGTGGCAGATGAAGAAACATTAGCTATTAATGACTCATGGTGAATGCAGAAAAAATACAGAAAAGATTAGTAGATTAAGATGGAAAGTACCTGGGATATGTTTGGGTTTAGATTAACTTGACAAGGCAATTGCTGGAATTAGAAGAGACTACTTAAAGAGTTAAGACTATTTAAGGAACTTCTTTATTATTATCTACTTCCAAACAAAGCAAACCTGCCACTTATATTCCCTAGAACTCTCCATATGATTCTCTGAAGCTCAAATTGAATGGAAATTATAATTAAGGATTAAAGAAATGTTGTATTAAATTTAGGAAACATTAATTTATTTAAGCTTATTCTAGAGATCTTACAGTCTTATGACTAAGTCAAGAGAATTTGAGAGTGCTGTATTTTTAACGTCATCTCCAGTCGAATGCAATTACTGGGTGGTTATTCATCTTTATATTCCTTCTCTTCTCATTTATTAACGTAAAATAAAATTTTGGATAAATTCATGTATATCTTCAGAATCAAAATTACAATAAAGATACGAGACAGTTATAACATGTAATTTGGCATTCCTCTATATTTCTTTGATCAGGACACAAACCACAGTCATCTAAATATATGAGAAGAGGTGGAGGGATCAAACTCTTATTCCTTTAGAGATCTTTGGAAAACAACTAGTATGAACTCAAATATACTCAATAAGATTTTCAAATTCACCCAAGAAGTTTTTAGATGTGTAACATCACTGGTTATTGAAAGGATTTACATTTGTAAGTCATTCAAGGGCTTTTGAAATTTTTACAAAGTACCAGTTAGGTTCTCAAATGTAGATGTAAAGATTCAGAATGCCTGTGAAACCTGTAACACACTGAAGAAGCATAGAGCAGGTCAGTCTCGTGTATTTGTAGACAAACTGTTTAAAAGAAAAGGTATTTTTTTATTCTTTGTGCTTATTTTATAGTGCCTTCAAAGCATGCCACCCCAAAATAAAGAGCTTCTACTTTGCAACAGACTGTCTTGAAGAAATGAACAGGTAAGTTATGTTTCCTCTTTATCATGGTGTATTCTTTATCATGGTACTCCAATAATGTTTCATCTCAGATAGAAATATACTCTCGGAGCATGATGTAATGCTGATTGATAGTGTTCTCAGTATTTAGTCCACTTAGCCCTCCATTAATTTTAGTACATACATTACATTGTGTGGCTCACTTTGCTGAAAGTTTCTGTTATGCCACGCGTCACAATTCTGCAGAGGTGTATTAGGAAAGTTAGTTGTGTTGGTCTCATCTACATTCATTAGAATTTTTGTTTGTTAATGGACATAAAGTTTATCACACTTCTAATTTTTTGCTGATCAAGGCTAGAAATATTAATGTGGGATAAATGTTTCTGGTATATGAAAACAATGCATACATACCAAAGCTTATACCCACATGATGGAATAAGATACTTTAAAGTTAGCTCTCCTGACAATCCACAGTAACGTCACATGACCTAAAACCAGAGAAAAGCAATTTGAAGTAATTTTTTTAACAGGAATGGGATTGAACTAATGAGATGCATTTATTTTTCATGCCAGAAATTGAAAAACTTTCTCCCCCCTCAAGAAAAAAAACCCAACAACAAAAATCCCAGTAGTAATTGATTTTATTCATCACATGGCAGTCCCAACACGGAACAGAGGCTAGCAAAGTTCAGTTGTTGGCATTGCTGTGTGGTTTTAAGTGTCCTTGGATGTGCTGGGAGGGCATTCAAAACTTGGCTGGACAAGGCCCTGAACAACCTGATCCAACATTAAAGTTGGCCCTGCTGTGGGTGGGGTGTGGGAACAGATGACCTCCTGACATGTCTTCTAACCTAAATTACTCTGTGCTTCTATTTTGTGATTCAGTGATGAAGGCAGAGGTTAGATAAAGGTGGGGAGGTACTTTTGATCCTCAAAGGCAGAGTCAAATGCTCTACCTCCTCCTGTTACTTCAGTAATCTGTTTATTCCCAGCTGAGGTAAAAAGCCAGGAAGGACACATGGGACAATGTTACCATACTCTGAAGTCTTAAATCTTTCCTGGCATAGGCTGCTGAAACTTTGAGATTTAGTTAGTTCTTTCTGTTCACGGACTTAGAAAGACACAACTACCTCAGGATACAGCTGGACTTCTTTCTCTGGAATACTAATGTCTAAAAATTATTTTTAAATTGAACATTTATATTCTGTGGCTTACATGGCCCTTCAAGAAATACTGCATTGATGTATAAGACTGGCTGTATTAAAACAGTTCAGGCTAGTTCATCATCCACTGATGATGATGATGAGGTTCAGTTCTCAGGAGTATCTCGCTGTGGCTAGCTGTCATTTTTAGATATAAATTTGCTGAAAAATATTTTTTCCAATGTTGTTAACGTTCCATTGTTCAGTTATGTAATGTGACTGAGATTTGTTTGCTCCAAAACTGAAGTGAGGATCTTCTGCTATTTTTAACTATGCATGGTTTCTCCCTTGGTTTTAGCTACTTTGATAGCTATGATTTGTTGAAGTGCCATTGATCATATCTTTCTATTATACCATAAAATGTTCTGACTCAAGGAAAACCAGGAAGTCTTGACATACACTCAATAAACTGCTCTTACAATATTCATTGATTTTTCTACACTGGGGAGCCAACGAAGCTGTCTTTATGATGGTTTACAGCCTTCGTGGAGAGTAACAGTTGGAAAGGTGCCAGGATGTATTTTCATATCATACTACCATGTTAGTTTAGAATGTACGAGAGCCTTTTTCATGACTTTTTGGGTCTGCTTCCCATGAGAGAAGACAAACGGTGAATTTCCTCTTAAAGTCTTTTTTGCAGTATTTTTCCTTCAGAAATGCTCTTCCTGTAGAGTAATTGTAATTCACTCCCCAACCCAAATGATGGATTACTATGCTACCTCTGTAAAATCCCTGGGCATCCCCTGCAGCATTTTACATGCTTCCTGAAATTCCTTCTCCCAGATATCCTGTGTGAAGTTTGAAATGAGCAAGCAAGATTCATAGATGAAAAATGCATTTAAAATACTAATTTCACAAATCTCTGTCTTCCCAGCAAACTGCTAACCATGTAATCTGAGGAAATAGGGCAAATACTCTGCATGGTATCTCACGCTCCTGCTGTCACCACAAAATTTAACTGGATTTTCTATGCTGACAGAAGGGTAGATCTTTCATGCTGAAAAGTAAAGGAGTTCTAATATGGAGAGGAACATAGCATTTCTTTTTGTTATGTGGGGAAAGTATACCCTTTCTTCAACTGCATTTACCACCAGCTTTTGTTTTAACAGCTGTTTTTACAGTTCCTTACTTCAGATTCACTGTTTAATGATTTTTTTCCACTCCAGAATATTTTAATCTGCCTTTAACACTGCATTGGTGTTGAAAGAATCGTATACCAATGGGTAGTAATTGATTTGCATGTAGCAGCTAGAGTTACTCTGTTGCAGCTGAATTTTGCCTGCTGTGTTGCATGGCGCAGACAGACTTCCGTTTGCAAAATTAATGCTCATGCTGGTTTGTCAGGTCTTACATGAGCATAGTTGTGTTCTTAAGAAATGAATTAATAATGGAATTGATGAGCTCATCTTTTGCTTGCCATGGTCACAAGGTACTCCAAGCTTGCTAAAGGCCTTATTTCCCAGAAGTGCTTCATCTATTACCATACCATGCATAACGTGTTTATCGCTTTAATATTCCTAAGGAAATTAGCATTGAATTTAATATTCAGCCATTTTACAATATCTACTTTATTTAAAACTTTCATGTGATTGAAGTATGCAGTGCAGTGCATTTACAATGTCCTCATGGACTCCAAATATTAAATTTTTAAAAGTTCCTATTTTAGGCTGAATAATTTGATCACATTTGATTTTAGTAACTGGGTTAACTTGGCAATTTTAATAACTCCCATAGATTTTTTGCATTCATTCAAAAAATACAACAAATATCTGCTACCCACTGAAACAGAATGATGATTGATTTTGTAGGGGTCACTCCCAATATTTTCCAAGTAAAGCCCTGAAAGACTCTAACACAATGTTTCTCTTAAAAAGAAACTGTTTGAAAATTGAAGTATTCTGAATTGAATCTCTATTGATTATAAGCGAATTTCAGGCTGCATATCCTCTGTATTTTAATGTACGGAATATAACCAAGTGAGTTACTCAAGGCTTTCCCTAAATCATCCTGTTTATTACTAACGTTCATTCAGCTGTCTTCCTTAAATTTTGGGCATCTTAGTCTCCTTGACAGATCTTGGCCAAATCAGATGGTGGGCCAGTATTAAAACTGCAACTCTTGCAGTTTTAATTTACTTTCAACCTTCACTTACAAATCCGCTAACCCCTAAGAAAAGATCTTGGCAACTAAATATTTCAGACATAACGCCCCTATTAGACATTGACCCTCTTCCACAAGAGTTCCTGGCGAAGCAAGCAGGAGAGTAATCATGTCAGATCTGTCTGTCCTAATTTAACAGTTCTTTAACAAATAGAGCTGAGCATGTTATTAAAGAGTTCTTACTCCTCAGTTCCTTACCCAATAAAAAGCAATGAGATAATTCTGCAGAACATGAAAGGTACTTTTCAAAGAGAAATCCCTGAAATGGAGACTCCCAGTGGTGGTGTAAGTAAACATAAACAGCAGGTTTTCCCCTTCTTCCTTTGTGTTCCTATAAACTTGTTTCAAATCCAGGAAAAATAGTCCGTGCCCGACGCCCCTTCTGTCCTCTAATTTATTGTTCTCACATAAAAGCTCATAAGTTGCAGCACAAGTAAAACAATTTTCTGATCAGAATTAGCTGCAGGCCCCAGAGACTGGATGAAGCCATGGTGTATATGGGAGTGAACAGTGTAATAGCAGAGCTGCAGTGCTCGGTCTGGGGACAATACTACACCAGGCAGTACTAGTACAGAGCTGTAAGTCTTCAAAATATCCTTTTTTTGGCTAGCCACCTAACTCCTCCTTTCCACGGTTTATGGGCTACTTGCCATAGACTTGTGAACTACCATTTCCCCCGTAATACAGTTGGAGAACCACTGGCTTGTAGCATTACAATAAGGAGCTCAAAGGAGTTTACAATACACAATTGCAATTATCCAATACGCAATCCAAATTAGCATTCAGGTGTGAATTTATCCCTAATGCGCAGGAGTTAGGATTTGCATTGGTTTTCTGTACTAGTTTAAATTACAAAATTAACTTAATCAAATTCTGCTGTAAATAATACCATTGTGAATTGGTATAGTTCTTCTGGGAGTCAAACAGTTCAACTGCATTTAATACAGCAGATTTTGTGATTACAGTGCTGTACCTCTCCGTGATGAATGAACATGCATTACAGTCACACACTGTGATGTTATACTGGAGATACTAAGTTAACACTCCAAAATCTGAAGTTTTTAGTAATAGAAATAAGTAATATCATAATTAAATTAGTTGGGCATTTAACAGTATTGTTTGGCCTATTTGATCTGATTTCTTTAAGAGTATGTGGAAGTAGAATTACATAATTTCACAATAAATCATCCCATCTCTTAAAAAAAAATTCCGCTCTAAAACCCCCAAAACCCCACCCATACCTTGTCAGGCCATACTAAACTCAGTTCTCTTGCTCATAAAGAATGTTCCATTTCTCCAAAGCTTTATTTTGGGCCAATCATTGGGTGAAAGCTAGGGTAAAAGCTTGAATAACTGAGTAAAATTACAGCATGCATTAAATGTTAAGAAATCCTGGCTTGGATTCACTTTTACAGCTTTTCATCCCTTACCTGTACTTTCGTAAGAATTCTGGAAAGGCTATCTGGAGAATACTACGTGGTTGCACATGCTGAAGCATATATAATGTCAGAGTCAGTGTGGGAAGCGGTAGGTGCATGCAGCAGCTAGTACTTGCCTTTAAGTGGATGCCCAGAAAGTTTGGTGAATTATCCAGAGTAATATCGTAAATCCAATAGGACAAGGTTACAGTAGGATGAAATCTGGTAGCTGCATTTGACTAATGAAGAAAATATCTTATTGTCATCTTAACAGATTCCTTTAATTATCAGCTTGAAAATCCCAGCTTGACATAACAATGACTATTCCTTTCTGATTTGCCTGAGCAGTGTCAGTGCTGCCACAATGTGTTTGTAAATGTGTTTGAAAATTGGCAAGAGAAGTTCCAGTTGAGTGAGTTTTTGTGACTGCTTTGGTAGATTTCCTTAGGGTTTATTATTGGTTTTATCTGAAATTATAGTCTATCATAAAGTTATTGTGTGTATATTCTCTATAATACACTGCTATATTTATACAGTAAGATGCTATTTCACTTGTTACCAGAAGGGTAATTTATTTGCTACAGAAATAGTGAAATTTTTTGTCTATCACCCACTGGGGGGGGAAAAAAAAACCAACAAAACAAAACACCAAAGCAGACTCCTGACTACAAAGGCATAGTCGTGCATTTGGTTGACAGGGTGAAGTTAAAAAAAAAAAAAAAAATTCCCATTAAGTGCATGAAGTAGATGCACATGCAAAGAGGGCATGAATTGCCGTGGTTCACTTGTCAACTCTTAAGCTGTCTGGCGCTTTTTTCATATTTTTCCAGCCTGACAAATCTAAGAAGACAATGTATGAAACAAGATCAACAGAGTCATGTCAAATTATCAAATCAGAGAGTACTTAGCGTTTATCCCATGAATGATTTTACTTAAGAAATTCCAGCAACTGTGATAAATAAAATAGTAGAAATACAGGCTGCTGAGAGCTGATATATTTGGGGAGATGAGCTCATTGAGAAGACTCTGCTCAGTGTTATATTTCACTGAGAGACATCAGTTACATGTTTGGGCTTCTTTTGTGTTGAGGAAAATCATGGCATCATTTTGGCCATACTTATTACAGGAACCTTTATTCTGTTAAATAAATATCTTACCTGCATAACCTTAGAAAATAGTGAAAATAACATACCTTAGGAACCAAAATGGGAACCATATTGATTTTTTAGGTGTGCTGTAAGAACGACCGGTCAGGAAGAAGCCAGCACAAGGAGTACAAAATCAATTTTAAAATAGAATTCTGTATTGCAAAGAATTTTACAGTGAATTCTGGAATCCAATTATCCCACTGATATAAAAAAAAGTAATACAAAGGTTTTAATCAGAAATTAAATATAAATTGCACTGAATAAATTCTATGTATGAAATAAATGGTTCAAGGGAATCTATATTTTAATAGACTTAAAGATAACTTAAGTCAAATTTAACTTCCACTTCTGTTTTTTCCTTTTAAGCAAATAATCTCAAGTGTAGATGCAATCTCAAAAGTGAAGAAAGGTATATTCCTGCACTGAAACATTTATAATACAAACCTGAGATGACATACAAGTGCAACTATTAATTGATGAAAAGATGCAAGAGAGATAGGAAATATCTATTTATTTATTCTATCCTTTAATGCCTTGGTATTCCATGGGTTTCATTTTTAAGGGAACATTTAACAGAAAGAAATAGAGAAAGTGGATAGACTCTTTCTTGAATTTACACCTTTTCAGGTTATATCCTTTACTTACTTTTTCACTTGAATTAAATAGTTTCTTCTATATACCAGCTGTCTTGTATATGCAAAAACTATATCCAGCATTGAGGATATTAGCAAATAAAACTTATTTGAACCACAGAAGCTTGCTACTTCCTGACCTGTTCTCCATGGATTTATGGAACGGTTTTAACTATAACCCTAAAAATAACAGCCTTGCACCTCTTTTAAAAAAAAATGGCTACCCTCTTGCCTTTCATTTTTGTTCTCCTACACTAAACATAATAGTTCTCTCAAATTTATTGTAACTGAGATTGTCCAAGTTGTTTTGGTTTTTTTACTTGTGCTATTTTACTCTGGACTGTAGAAAGGAATAGCCAAGTGGGTGAAGTGTGATGCCACTGTGAAAACTATTGTTGCCTTCAGTCCCAGAGCCTCACACCGACCTTGGACTGGCTCATCACCATACTCAGCAGGAGTAAATTCTAACAGTCAGTGAACAGAAACTTACTGCGTTTGCACAATGAGTAATGGCATATTCTTGTTTTTAATATAGTGTGATAGGACAGTGAAGCTATACGGAATTGTTTCCCCGGTTGTTTGGTCCACTTTAACATTTTCCAGTGTTTTTATTAAATGATCAGTAAGAGAATGTGCTCCTGACAATTCAGGGCATTTCAAGCATGACTCACTCTTCAATATCAAGTTTTGATTATTGTCACAGCTACTTAGTTCATCACTGCCCTCAGTGCCTTTGTAATCATCGCTTTCCAGGCCTGGGGGTAGAATCAGACTCTCGGAAGAGGCCCTGGACTGTAATCCCCTGGTACTAACCAGAATTATCTCAGTAAATTTAACTTAACTTCCTACCATGCAGCTCTATTTTATCCCAAAGCAATGACAACAGTGCCTGTTTGTAATCAACAGAATTAATTAAAGCCAAGTCTGATTTATTTAGAATTTAAACCATTAAGACAAAGCACAAAACTTAGTTATGTATTTAGATGACTTTACTTGAGGCTTACCTTTCCCTGCATTTGGTTCACTAAGGTTCAGGCAATAAAAAATAATAATAGACTTCTTGGTCTCTTTTAAGTTGTTACAATGTACCTCATTAAGATAGATATTATATCTCGTGGAGATGTTGTACAATATTGAAGGTAATGTAGCAAAGTATCCTTGGGATATTTAGCATGGATCCATGTTGTCACAACTAATTTCTATCTGGAATGCAAACCTTGTGGTTCCTTGAGTGGTCTAGACTCAAGCTTAGTGAAACGTGCTGTTTAAGTGGTCTAATTATCAAAAGAAAAGAGTTGTTGAAATTATCAAAGAATAAAAGTAAGGGTTTTGGGGGGAAGAGGAGTCCAACTTTCTGCCTTGGGGGCCAAGATATGTAGAGATGTACATGTAAGATTGCTATAGCTGTACCTGCCAGAATATCTCATGTCTTTTTGTGATCACGTGAAATTCAAAGAGCTATTAGGGGTACAGCTATATAAACCAAATTAGACAAATGATCTCCTGGGGTTTTTTTTTCACTATAGCTGCTTGTCAGGTGTAGCATATAGTCTTGCACTGCGTGACCTTCAATTAAACATGCAGTCATCTATCCCTTAGAGAGTCCAATTCTGACACATACTCCTGTTTCCTTCCTGAAACCTGACATTTGCCTACAAGACATTCAATGCAGAGTTCAGAACCAAATGGCTGAGTTTCCAAGCTTCCCACGGAGAACTTTTTATAACCGTGACTGCCTGTTTTCTTAAAAATGAAAGCGGATTGCTCATCAAGTAAATTCATCAAGTTTACGCAGTGTTCCTTTTGAACTGAGTTTGCATTTCCTTGAAAAAAAAAGTTAACTGTAAGAAAAGGATCTGTAATCTCAGCACTTCTAGAACTCCTGATTAACCTCAAAAATATTCACCCATGTTTTTTTTTAAAAACACAAAACCTAAAATTGAGATTCTTTTTCTTTTATCAGAAGAGATGTTATCATTATAAGCCACTGAATGTCACCGCATAAC
The DNA here is from genome assembly GCF_035582795.1 of Mycteria americana. Taxonomy (NCBI): domain Eukaryota; kingdom Metazoa; phylum Chordata; class Aves; order Ciconiiformes; family Ciconiidae; genus Mycteria; species Mycteria americana. The sequence goes on along the minus strand of NC_134374.1, from coordinate 23,553,829 downwards.
CCTTTATGTTGTCTTGACAAAGAGCTAACTCTAAATTGTGGTAAATGAGGTAAGAAAGTACTTGTAACTATAGCTGGGGATCTTCTTGCCCTTTGGAAGAGAAAAATCTGAGCAGTCTTAGAGAAGGAAGATTACCTTCTGCTAATTCCAGATTTGGACATTGAGGCCATATGAGTAAAGCCAATACTCTGTGCCTGCTAAGAATATCTGTGTTCTCTAGCAAGGTTAATATTAACACTTTGACTGTTAGCTATATACGCTTCCAAGATTTGAAACCCTCAAATTAACAATGAGCAACAAGACAAATTTGGCAAGAAATTTAAGACTATATAAATTTCCATGCACTGACCACCAAAACGGCTGAGTCTATTTTAACTTTGAAAATGGTAATGAGTCCTAATTTATCATTGGTGCTTAAGCAGAACGTTAGTTGAAGTTGCCGAGGCATTCTGCTAAATTGCCAAAGGCATATGGTAAAGGATGACTAAAACTATTTTGCTCCAATGCTAATGAGTTTAGAAATTCAGGAACAACTGTTGAAAAAATAGTGAATACAAATGCTTAATAATGAGCAAGGGTATGATGTCATTTCAATTACTGCAGTAAAGAATATGCCTTTCCAGAGAAAAAAATGTCAACTGATCAGCATGCCGTTTGTTGGATGAAATTATGCTGGTGAGCACTGTAGAAAAGCTTTTCTGTAAACCTGTTAATCCATTTGAAATTTACTTCCTTCATGATAAAGATGAGTTATTGGCATGCTGATACAAACAACGTCTCTGTAATCAGTCCTAACCCTGTGTCGTGGTTTAACCCCAGCCGGCAACTAAGCCCCCCCCAGCCGCTTGCTCACTCTCCCCCAGCGGGATGGGGGAGAGAATCCGAAGGGTGAAAGTGAGAAAACTCATGGGTTGAGATAAGAACAGTTTAATAGGGAAATCAAAAGCCACGCACAACAGCAAAGCAAAACAAGGAATTCATTCACTGCTTCCCATGGGCAGGCAGGTGTTCAGCCATCTCCATCACGTGTAACCGTTACTTGGGAAGACAAACGCCATCACTCTGAATGTCCCCCCCCTTCCCTCTTCTCCCCCAGCTTTACATGCTGAGCATGACGCCATATGGTGTGGGATGTCCCTTTGGTCAGTTGGGGTCAGCTGTCCCTGCCGTGTACCCTCCCAGCTCCTTGTGTCCCCCAGCCCACTTGCTGGTGGGGTGGGGTGAGAGGCAGAAAAGGCCTTGACTGTGTGTCAGCACTGCTCAGCAGGAACAAAAACATCCCTGGGTGATCAGCACCGTTTCCAGCACAAATCCAAAACATGGCCCCATGCTAGCGACTAGGAAGAAAATTAACTCTACCCCAGCCAAAACCAGCACACCCAGCAGTTGATATTTGTGAAAACTAACCATCATTTCCATTTTTATTTCCAATTTGCTCACTTCTGTTTTAATACTGAAAGGTGAAGCAATATTATTGTACAATTCTTTATATTTTCATAGTTTTGCAAGTAAATTAAACCCTATAACAATTTCCTGTGAGTAAGAAGTAAATGTTGTTGTCCCCTTTGGATACTTATGAAAGTCATAAGATATGTAGAACGGTTTGCTGAAGGCCATGCAATGAGTCAGTGTTATATCCAATATTACAGATTAAGATCGTTGCTCTGAGCAACTGCAGCGCGTTGCTTAGACCAGGAGATCAATACATGCTGAACTGTGTGCTATTTTTAGTGGAGAGTTCACTCTTCCTTCATTTTCTGCCTCCTTGCTGTGTATACCATCTTCCATAGACGATGCTATTAGACCAATAATACATTCACATCTGTCCTTAGAAGCTTTTCTTCTGTTCTAGTACAAGTGGGAAGGAATTACACTGAATAGTTTTCTTGTTTTAATCTGCAAAAAACTTGTCCGTATGATATAGTATGTATCATTTACTAACGTCTTTCTTGAAGACTTTGAAAGATGTTTTTGTCATTATATGATTCATTAACCAAGAACATAATTATTAACAAATTTTATGTTGCAACGTTAAAAAAGAAAAAAGAGCTGCTTCTAGAAAACACTTACATGCAATATACTAGGAAATTAATGGCATAGTTAATAATTTAGTCACTGAGTAAGGGAATACTTAAGAATGCATCCCAATCATTACAGATGTCTATTAATAGGGCTTTTTTCTTCAGTTATATTTCCTTGTTGGTGAAAATAAGCTGATTCTTGATTTTCCATTTCCAAAGTCGCAAGAAGTGACTTTCCTCTCTATGTGTTAATTTCCTTTTCTCCTGTCTTTCAATTATATATTGTATAAACATCCAGTAATCTTATATAAAGAAAACTCTGAAGGTATTTTCCCCAAAATAAACGATAATATTTTCCTAATGAAACAAAGAATCTTATTTGTGATCAAATTAATTAATTTGGGGACAAAGAAAGAAACCAGAACATCCAATGTGAAATGCAAATATTGAAGTATTTTCAATTTACCAAGTCTTGTTTTAGAAACCTAAGATTCTCTATTAAAAAAATTAAAGGAAAATAATGTTGATATCACAGCTCAACAAGCCTAAACATTTGTATCACCAGTATCATGAATCTAGACTAACAAAAAAACGGCGGAATACTGTCATAGTCTGTTTTAGCTTTTTGTGTATGCAAATTTAATACAACTTATTTCCTGATACAGGTTTTCATACAATTATTATCATAATTCTATTTTATTTTATAGTATTTTGGCAATTCAGTTCTTGAAATTAATAGAAGTAGCAATCAGAATAAATGCAATATGCCCCTTTACACAGTATCAGTGGAAACCGTTCCACACAAATAGTTTGCAGGTGGAGCTTGGAGAGGATGGGATTCTGCTTAAGGTGGAGACAGAGCTGGACATTCTCTGTTCTGCACAGACTATTCTAAAACTTTCATTTAGTCATTGCTAAAATGAGCATATTAGTATGTATGCTTCACATTTTCTTGATGACATAAGGAAGATTGATGTCATGATTCTTCAGTCTTCTAGGCAGCAGAATAAAGGGCAACGAGTCTGGTACTCCACTAGGCAAACATCCTCCAACAGATGTGAACAGAAGTCCAGAAGTACATCCGCATCATACATGAACAGGAACATCCTTCACTTAAAATGATTAACCACTGAACATATCTGAATCATGATTTTAACAGCCTGAACAGTGTTCAATTTTTGGACTAAGCATTGTCTCTGAGTTTTCCAAATGTTAAGAATGTGTATGACCTCAGATTTACACTACATGTTCCTTTTGAGTATCTCTCTTCCCCATTTTCTGTTGTTCTATTAGATGGATGAATCGTTTGGGTCTTGCAGCAATTGGTTACACACCTGATGACAAGGATATTCATCCAGATGAAGGTAATGCTTCAGAGATTACAATTAGGAGAAGAGAGTAGAGAGTACCTATCTGTTCATTATTTGAACAAAGTTGGAGATGTCATAACTGACTTCTTTATTAACATCCATATCTTTTGAAATATCAGTTTTCATAAGAATCCATATCCTTGAAGAACTATATTTATTGGTGCCACCACCAAAGAAAATAAAATCCTGAGTAATAATTGTAAGAAATATTTAAAACAAGTGATAAAGAGAATGTAAGGTTCAGGGTGAGGCATGATCTCCCAGATCACAGCCATTGGGTATGCTCATCACCTTAGAGCAAGTGAAGGCATCACAAACACAGGTCAACGCGTGCTTTAGAGCCGTTTTTGCATCTCCTGAGCTCAGGTGCCAGCCTTGCCTTTTTCACCATCACCCATGGTGGAACCTGTTATGCTAACATAATGAAATTAAGTGTTGAGGCGCAGCTCTACTTTGGCATCTAGAATGAAGTTTCTCTTTGGAAGTCTGTGACCAGAAGCTGTTATTTATGTACAGTGGGAGTTAGGTGCCTAACCTGCTTTCTGTAATGCTCTCCTAAAATGTTTGAAGGTTCTTCCACATATCTGTGTATCTTAGGCACCAGACATTTTCACAAGTCTGCTCCTTAGTCACTGCCAAGCCACCTGGGTAACTGTGAAATATTTACCTTTGCATGCTAATGATATTTTTAAAATGTGGGACCCACTTTCTTGTGGAAAAGCACATGAGTGAAACCCGGAATGCTTTGTTAGCAGATTACTGGAGTGAAAGCGACCAGGATGACATCGATGGCTCTTTAACCCTGAAGCAGGAAGGCTCTTCAACACTGTGTGACACCTATCATCGAACACCCTCAGTGAGTTATAGATATTGCATTTGACAGTAGGTCACCAAAAAATATCTGTGTGCCTTGATTTGCATGCTCCTTGTTTTGGAATATTTAATTGCCATAAAGGCAGAACAAAGCCAGATCTCATTGTAAGAATTAAATTACTGCTGTTCCTCATGAGCTACAACTTGAATGTTTCCATAACAAGTCAATCACAAAGGAAGGAGAGGTAAATGTCTCCTTACACAGATATGTCACCAGACTGTAAATATGACAGTTTTTGTAGAATTTGGGAGACTACACCTAATAATACAAACAGAACATTCAAATGTTGACTTTACGGCAGCATATGAAAAGAATGTGCTGGATGGGATAGTTTGTATTAACTGAGACTGTTTTTCAAGTATGAATATTGGACACTGGATGCTAGAGATTAAGATCAGATCACATTCATGCAGTAATTGTGTTTTAGTGCAAACGCTTTTTTTAAGAACCTATCTTTGGAGGCAAGGGTTTTTTTACAATATGAAGCATTGTGTACAATACCATACTAGTGAAGGTATTTTCTGTTAGTGTCATAAGACGTTAAGTAGCTGATAAAAGGACCTCTGATATATTGTGTACAGACAGGTTTTGATAGCTGAGGAAAAAAACCCATTTTGTATATGAAGAGGCTCTAGTAGCAAATAAGAACATTTCTATTATACGGAACATAGACAGGCTGTGATAATTATTCTATGTTTCTAAGCGCAGATAGGACTGTTCTCTATTTTTCTTTCAGATTTTTCTTCAGCGTGAATGACACGATCCTCACACAGCCAGAACCAAAGAAAGAGTGACTGAGGCAACAGCATCACATGGGTGAAGTTCAGACTGATTTTCACCCATGTGATGCTGTTTTATCAACTGGGATACAGGTTAAGCCCCTCCCTTTCTGTTTTTCCACTTTTTTGCCTTTCTCTTTGTTTTTGAATTAAAATTATACACAGACCCAGCAGAATTAATTAAAATAATTTGAGAAGTTCAGCAGTCCCCTAAAATTCAAAAATCTTCCTGGGTGCTGAAGTGGTTTTTTTTATGTTTGGCTGGATACTTATCCCCTAAAAAAAAGAAAGGAAATGGTTTCTTTTGGGGACTTTCATGTCTTCACAGCACACTGCTGGACTGAGTGTAAACTGGACAGGTCTTCAGGAAACCTGTTCCAGTATTATACTGTTCTTTCCAGCAGGAGTTGCTCAGGGGCAGAGAATGTGCAAAACAAGAATAGGGAGTGGTTAAAACATAGCACTTGCATAAAAGTTCTCACTGCTAATTATGTTCTGTTTACAGAGGTTCATATTATGACACATCAAAACACACACATCAGTCCATTTTATTAGAATATATCATATAATGTTCTACCCTATAGTCATTTTCTTGGGCCTGTTCAAAACATTGTCTTATAGTCAGATGCTTTTATATCTTTTCAGGTGAATTCTTCAAGTCCATTCCCTGAAGCCAAACACGGTCGGCACTTTTCAAGTGAATCAACATATTCTCATTCTTCTGCCGAGGATTCTCGACAAGATGTAGCAGGAAGCACACACTCATCAGGATGCAGACCTCCCTACCGAGAGAGACGCTCATGGCAGGATCTGATAGAGACTCCGTTAACCAGTTCAGGGCTCCATTTTCTTCAGACTGTTCCTCCTGATGCAGAGTACATGAGTGGCCGGCCAGGAATGTCACCAGACAAACGAAGACAAGCAACGCTACCAGTACAAAGACGTCATAATTATGAGCAGGATGGGCCTTTCCCTTTGGTGGAATGTCAAAGGGGACATAGCTCTCACAGCAGGCCACAGAAGCAACGTAGTCAAAGCCTTCCCCGAAACAGAGATGTCAGGGGTAAGGGACGTGTAAAGTCCATAGAAGGAACAGATGACAAGCTAGAAGAGAAAGTTCCAATTAGGAGGCATAACAGTTTCTGTGTAGAAGGTAAGCTATTGGAGATGTTCTTGTCCTCTTTACTGCCACTGAAAGGCAGAGGGATATTGCCATTATTCTCAGCAAGGTTTTTGTGGTTGAACTGTTATATGTTGGCAAATTGATCAGTCACTACACAGGAGTTTGCACTTAAAATGCCTGGATGTAGTGCTAAGAATATAGCTTTGGGGCTGATCAAAATGTTCTTGTTTTATCAAAACAAAAATTGGAAGACTGTGTTATAGGTTACTTTACACATGAATTTGCAGTATTGCCTGCTGGTTTTAGAGACTTCATCTGAATGATTAGATTTGTTGGTAGGTTTCTTTATCTATTTTCTTTCAGAAAATGTAAAAGAAATTGGAGAAAATACAGATGGTCTGCAAGAGCTATACAAATCTCTGGAACAAGCTAGTTTGTCAGCTTTTGGAGAGCAGCGTCCTTCCACCAAGCAGGAGTTCCGCAAGTCTTTTGTAAAGCGATGTAATGATCCAGTTATCAATGAAAAGCTTCACCATATCAGAGTTCTCAAGAGCACTTTAAAAGTAAGGCTGTATCATTGATTTTGTGTATAAGCAATATAAACTAGTAAATGTATAATCTCTTAATGTTTTCCACGGATGAGGCTTTCTTTGTAGCTTTAGAATTAAGTTCCGAAGAAACTAAAACTACTTGAAAGCAAACATGTTCCAGCTTAAGGAAAAGAAAAAAATTATTTGGCACACTTTATAGGCATGTTGTAGAAAGTGCCAAGGACTGAACTGTCAAAGAGTTTAAGGTGTAATAGTTCCTGAATATAGGTAAAAGATTCAAGTGTCCACAGTACTTTCCCTAGCATTTTGCATTAAAATGAAAGAAGAAATAAAGTGCTGAAATACAAAATGTGGCATACATTTAATTTTGACATGTGCTGTGTCTTTCTGGAATTTGATAGGCAAAGGAAGGGGACCTCACAGTTATCAACAGCCTTCTGGATGATCCCAACTTAACATCAAAGAAGTTTAAAGATTGGAAACTAAAGAACTATGAGTTTTTCCTGGACATTTGTGAGTACAGTGCTGCTGTGAAATCTCAAAATGGAGCCTCTGAACTTGCAACCTCAGCACCAATGCTGACACATACACACTCATTCATTGAAACTCATGTGTGACAGGACTTATATCCTGTGTAATTGCTGGGTGCCATGAAAAATGGAATAAGACAAACACTGTACTATTTATTGATAACGTACTCAGCAGTACTGTAAATAAGTTGGATAAGAGAATAGTGCCACAGGATGCCTACTACATTGCATGATAAGACAATAATCTTCTTTATGAATTTTTTTTTGTTTGCTATTATCAACTGATGTCCGTATCAAGCTCTGCATTAGAAAGCAGCAGTGCAGAAGTGTAACTGAAAATAAATACCAGTATATTTAAAGTACTGTACTAAAACTAAGCTTATAGTATGAGCTCCTACAATCATTTTATATATTTAGATATATATAAAGACATATCTACGTATATAAAATGTAACATGGTAGTTGACATTTACTTTTAAAATGCCCTAAAGTTCCCATTTTCACACATTTTTTCTTGAGAACAATGTAAAATGAAAACATAAATACATTGGCCACTCTTAGAGATGAACGTTTATTTTTGCAACATTTCCAGGTAGTGACCATCTTTGCAAATAAAAGGACAGAGTTATCAAAATATAAACTCAATCCCTATAGTGTGCCTTAAAATGTACACTGTACATCTAGCAAATAGATCCCAATCTGGCCCTATGGGCATACTGTACATGCCATTTAGATACTATGTTTGTAACATACTGTGCCTGCCTTTAAAATGAATGAATATAAGCAAGCAGGTATGGCACAGAGGTTAAGATATGAGTAGAACAATGTTGGTTGTTCACTAATGCTGCAACTTAAACTGATTTTAATATAATTTGAAGTATTTCATGGTGAAAGAAAAACATCTGCGCTGAATATGGTACATACTGCAGGTTTTCATGGTTTCTTCACTGTGAATTTAAGTGACACATGACTGTGAGTCACAAAATTCAAAAAAGCATGCTTCAAGGATGAGAATTAAGTTTAAAAAAGTCCTGAACCAATCAATTAAATTCTGTAATAGACTGACATCTAGAACTGAGTAAATTATTCAAAATTATGTAATGTCTGGCAATAATTTTTAACTGTTAGTAGTACATTAGCAAGTGGGTGAAGTTATTCAATACATCATTTGAAAACCAATCCGTATCGATTGGTTGGGGAAGACACACAAGTCACACAGTGTATTTCACTTCCTTGCCTGGATGAGAAAGATTTCTAAGAATCAGATTTTGGAGAAAATACTTGTATTCTTGGAAAAAAAAAAAAAAAGATTGCTCTGAATGCTACTGAACATAAATGTCAAACACCCATTCACAATTTTCTTTGACTATGCTTGCTGGAATATTTCTAGAAAGCAGAACAAAGGAGATGTGAATACAGTTGATGTCATTTCACTTAAACACAGATATTCAGTGATAATTTTTTCACAAGATAAACCTATTGTCTCTCATACATCAAGAACTGTACAATTTATACAGTTCAATATAATATAGGAAAAAACGTTATCTCCATGAGGTCCTAGTATCCAGGAAAAGATTTAATTATTCACAAAGCCAGAACTGGGTGACAGTATCCTGTGTGTTTAGTTCAGTCTCCACGAAGCAGCTGTGGTGGGCTGACCTTGGCTGGCGGCCAGATGCCCACCAAGACACGCTGACTCCCCCTGCGCGGCAGGACAGGGCAGGAAAATATGATGGAAAAGCTTGGGGGTTGAGATGAAGACAGGGAGACCACCTAGCAATGACCATCATGGGTAAAACAGACTTGACTTGGGGAAAATTAATTTAATTTATTGCCAATTAAAAATACAGTTGCATAGTGAGAAACAAAGACAAAACTAAAAACACCTTTCCCCCACCTCCCCCCTTCTTCCCAGGCTCAATTTCATTCCTTCGTTCCCAGCTTTTCTACCTCCTTCCCCCCTCGGTGGTAGAGGGGGATGGGGAATGGGGGTTGCAGTCAGACCATAACGCTTTGTCTCTGCTGTTCCTTCCTCACACTCTTCCCCTGCTCCAGCATGGGGTGTCTCCCGTGGGCTGCAGTTCTTCAAGAATTGCTCCAGCATGGGTCCTTTCCGTGGGGTACAGTCCTTCAGGAACAGACTGCTTCAGCGTGGGTCCCCCATGGGCTGCAGTTTCTGCTAGAAAACCACCTCCTGCATGGGCTCCTCTCCACGGGCTGCAGGTTCTGCCAGGAGCCTGCTCCTGTGTGGGCCCTCCACGGGCTGCAGCTTCCTTCAGGAATCACCACCTGCTGAGGCGTGGGGTCCTCCACGGGCTGCAGTATGGATATCATGCTCAGGCATGGTCCTCCATGGGCTGCAGGAGGACAACCTGCTTCACCATGGCCTTCACGGGCTGCAGGGGAATCTCTGCTCCAGCACCTGGAGCACCTCCTTCCCCTCCTTCTTCACTGATGTTGATGTATACAAACTTGTTTCTCTTACATTTTTCTCACTCCTCTCTCTCACAGCTGCTATGCAGCATTTTTACCCTTTCTTAAATAAGTTATCACAGAGGAGCCACCAGCCCCCCTGGTGGGCTCAGCTTTGGCCAGCAGCAGGTCTGTTTTGGAGCCAGCTGGAACTGGCCATGTCCCACACAGGAGCAGCCCCTGGTCTTTTCTCAGAAAGGCCACACCTGCGGCCCCCCTGCTACCAGAACCTTGCCATGTAAACCTGATATAGCAGCTGAAGAAACACAATTCAGATTTGTTTTTTTTACTCTCACTTGCACTGGCATTTATTTGAACCACAGTAGATGCAGTGATTAAACAAACAATAGTCTATAACAATGTAAGATGTTATTAGTAGAGAAGTATTACTGACAGCAGTTTTGAGTTCTTTGCATCACACAGGCAACTGAGTCACAGCATCATTGCAACAAATGCATAACGACATTTGGATAGACCATACAACAGGAAGGCATGTTTGGCCTGCTTCAACAAAGTAATCAACTCTACGCTTAAGAATCACTGAAGACAACGGCTCCTTAAATGCATCAGAGCTTAATCATATTGCCATTGAAGTAAATAGCAAAACTCCAGTGACTTCAGAGGAGCAGGATCACGTTGTATATGCTTTGCTTGAATATTAAACATGCAATTCATCCTCTGTCTAAGCACCTGAGGTAATTAAAAAGATACAGGAAATATAGAACAACAATTTGCCACCACAGGTTTCACCAATATCGGAGTTGCAGTATTCATGCAAAACATAGAACTAAATTGTATTTACTATGTGAACATTGTAGTTACTTGACAACTGAATAGCAGAAGCATAAATAGAGAGAATTTGTCTAGCTTTTCATATCAGCTCTCTAAAAGTTATATATTTCACTATTTTTTAATACTATCCTTCATGTAATGTCGGAGAAATTTTATGCAGTGAAGCAAGCAACGGGGTAAATTATAGAAGGCATTTAGAAACCAGTTCATACTGTATGTGCAAGCAGTGACAGATGGTCACAGAATTAGTGAAATGGATTGAACTTTCTCTATTCATAAAGAAATTTAAACATGCCTTTTGTTTCAAACCCAAAAGATGGTTTGTGCTTTCATAATATAAAGATCTATATTATTTTAAAATAGCTTTCAAAAAGGATTTCAAATGCTGCTGTATTGTAACTCAAGACAGAAATGACAATTGTCCACTGAGCATACTCAATGAAGTCCCTCGTAAACAATGAAACGAGCTATTTCTCTTTTAAAATGCTACTTACAGATACAGCTGAAAATGACAAAAGTTATTAAGAAGATACAGTTCTCAAAAATAACACAAATAGTAAGGAAAATAGACAGTCTCAATTTTCATTTCTGAAAGTTAAAAGAAATGTATTTCTGAAATACGAGTAGATGAGATAAAAAGTTGACAGATCATACTTTTGCTCAGCTTATCTTTAAAATCTTCCATCTCTTCTAAAACTCTCAGAGTCACGAGTCTGTATTCTGCTCTTGGAGAGCAGTTCTCATCAAATATGATTTGCACTGAATAGTCAAGATAAATTATCCAAGAGATTCATAAGATGAACTGAGATACACTGGAGAAATTTCTTATAATGGGGTTAAGATTAACTGGGAGAAAAGTTTGACAGATTTGTCTAGCATTGCTTATGCCTTAGAGCAAGGAAAATCCGATTGTTAAAATAAGCAATACAAAGACTTTATTCTTTCACAAACATCAGCTGGCATTTGAAAGTCATTTCACAAGAATTTTCTCATACTTTTTGCATGTGTACTCAACCCCATACTACAGCCCTTCCCTCCCCACCACTAGTTTCTTCTTTCTGGACCTAAATACCAATCTAGCTATACTACAGAAAGTAATGTACAGAGTCACCATAGCACGATTATTTGGAATTTCACGATCTTTGAAATAACTGGAAGGCAAAGTGCAATTCAGATACTGTATTTAAAAATCCATGCACCAAATCCTGCTTACATATTAAAATGTGTCACAGTCTCCTGGACTGAAAGGTACTTAAACACACTGTACAATGCAGCTGAAATTACTATGGTAGTTTTGATCAGACACTTTTAACTGAGAAAAAAAAAATTCTTTGCCGTTGAGTTCATCAAGGGAAATATACAGCACCAGTACAATACATTTATTAACTTACTAGGTTTCCTGCCTGAATGCTTAGATAAAACTTGGTTCTTAACATACACAACTACATGAAGAGATTGTTCGGATGTGTTTTATTTATCCGGCTCTTATTAAAGTTAGTGTCTTCATTCAGAATTCCTGCAGGCAAAATGTCCCTCAGTCAGCAGACTTTCTCTGTGGCTCCACAAGCTTAGTCTTTTTGTTGCTGGCTATTTTTTATTATAACTGATTTAATGCTCCCCCTAAGCTACTATTCCCCTCCTTTTTTAGTACTATTCTGGATTCACTGAAATCTCGAATCTTTGAAAGCTATCTTAGTAGCTATCTCAGCAGCGCTTCCTGAGAAAACAGAGACCTTTTTCTTGGTTTCATTAACTTGAGTGAAAACTTTCCTGAGCTTACTCTAATTAATATGAACAAGAATCAAAGGAGGAGGTTCTCGTCAGTCCGTATGTCCACATTCTTTAACACAAATAACACAGAAATACTGGGCCCACACTCTGTGACGGCACAGGCAGGATTACATTTGCCCTCACGTGATCAGCCTGCGTTGGATCGTACAGGGCGTCTCTACCCTCCGTAACATGAGAGGTTGCTTTACTTCATTGGCAAAAACCACCCTGCTGTTTCATCAGCTTCTGATACAGTTCTACTTCCTCAAACACATCACGAGCACTTCCTGAACTGCTTTAGCATCATAAGGAAAGACTGATCAATTACTACTAAAAGATTTTGGAGGATGAGATTTTCCATCTTGTCCAAGCAGGGAATTCTGAATATAAGTCAGTTAATATTCAGATCTGGACTGCTGTCTTTCAAGCTAGAAATGTGGTGCACCACTTGCTATTTCCAAGGAAAAAGAAATGAGTGTTGCAGAGAATTGCTAGGTGGCCGCTTAAATTTATTCTTACCGTCTTCAGCAGTTATAGCTTTCCAGGCCAAAACACTGGCTCTCTGAGCCAAAGTTTTGTGAAGGATAGTAAAAGTACCTTTGAAGGGGTTACTTTACAGAGGCATTGGGAAGTGCTCAGCCTCATCAAAAACTGTAGAGGTCTACTGCTGACCTTTAGAAGATTTCACTTTGAATGTTAATAGGACTTCTGGAAGAAAAACAAAGAATCTGGTAGAAATTGTTTATCTTAAATCTGAGGAGAACGAAGAAAATTCTTGTATCTCTTATCTTTGTCTCAAGTAATACAAATCAGACCTAAGACTATCATATACCTTATTTGCCATATTCTTTCAGCATGTGGTCTCGCTTGTCTTCCAAAGTAACAAAAGCATTCTGTTCTGCAAAAAAACGGTGGTACTTATGACCAAGGTGATGTATATCTGGGGACTGTTTACATCCTGGCAAACCTTGGCTGTTGGTCCCTTGAGGTGGGACAGCTCTGCCAGGCAGAGCTATTGCGTGATATTTCACCAACGGTTTGGACAAACTCTTCACACAACTGGGGCCAAAGTGCTTCAAGGGTGGGTTGTTTAAAGCAGCCCTTGGCTAAGGCAAGGTGCAGCACAACTGATCAACAAGGCCCCACCTGCAATGCCTGTCAGCTACCCCCAAAACTGTAATACAAAGGATGCCTACCACACAGTTTTGTTGACAGTTTAAACACTAAATCTGTTAGCATAAGCAAATCTTGTATCTCTACAGAGACCCTGACTACCGACTACCCAGTCCTGGAGAGATTCCTTAAGAAAGAGAGCATAGGTCTCTGTGTTATTATTTTTTGTGTTTGTATTAGGTGTTTGTATTACTGGGCCTCAGCCCTGAAAATACTATTTATAGCACACCCAGGTTCCTGCAGTGTAATGTTAGAGAAATAAGTGGTAACTTGGTCTCATAAAGGATTTTTTATTTCTCAATAGTTTTCACAATAGGGAAATGGGGCATTTCTAGGGAAGACAGAAGGGTGCAGATTATAGCAATGCCTTTTCACTTGGACTGTAGGTTTGTAGATTTTCCACATGCCACATGCCTTAGACCACTGAGCTTAAAATCTCGTTAAAGCCAATACGCCATCTTCCCTGTTGCCAAATGATATTTATTTACCACTAGTACAAAAAATAGGTAATAGCAGAAAAGACTGAAGGAAGAAGCAATATTAGTTAAGTAATTTATATTAAGGAATAAAAAGTTCTTTTTCTTCCGGAATGTTCCCCTCCTTAAAGCTAAAGTTCAGAGTAGCTTTTTCAGGTGAGCTACTGTGGGGACAGGTTCCCCATCTCCTCTAGTCCCAGACGAACCCACACTGTGTGGCTAAGGCTCTCAATGGGCGTTAACTGGGCATGCATCTGAAAACCAAACCTGAGCCGTATCAGTTGATGAATGGAAAATACATTGTTATTTAAACAGAAACTAGTAAGTCATATTTTCTTAGTTGATTTTAAAAATTATTTTCTTTACTCCCATTACACATAAGCATAAAGTTGTACTTCTGATCAGTTCCATTCACTAACATGTAGGCAGGCGACTCTCTATTCTTGATATAACTAATAGACAAAGCAGCAGGTTTTTAAAGCTTAGTTTCTACGTTTTACGGGTTATACCACACTTCCACATTCAGAAGGAGGATTACAAATAATATTGTTTAAGCTTTTATCAGTTTTTGAGATAGCGGATATACTCTGGGACCTACTCTTAATACAAGTATTTGGAAAATTCAGACCAATCCTGCCTGTCGTTATCTTCAGGAAAAGAACCATGGTCATTCTTGATGCAGGCCAGAGAGACATATCTTCATTTTTATCAAGCACATTCATGTGTTAAAAGTGACAATTAGGGACTGTGCTGTATGCAGTAATGCCACCGTATGAGCAGTATTTGAAGGAAAGCAATGTTGTGAAAAGGATCAAGAATCAAATCGACAAGCTGTTGTTTGACCAGCTAGGCCCTCTAGCTTCTGTCCTCGCATTTCTAGAATATTGTTCATTCTCAGGCATTGGTGAGGGTATCAATACAGATCTTTTTACTAACTGTAAATGCAACTGTCCGAATGCTGCAGATTAAATAAGGATGCCACATTATACATATTAACTCTATTGCATTTTTTTCACTAGCAACCACGAAACAAATATGTCTTAACAAATCTTGTTCACTGGCCAAAATACAGTAAGACCCTGTTACCAGTTAAGACTTCTGTTTTACTGAGAAACAAGGATTTCAGCTTAAAAATCTGAAAAGAAAACAGGTTAGGATATAAGAGAAATGCACTAGTATTAATAAACTTTTTACATTTGACACATACTGTATTACAAAGAAAAATATCCTTGTAAGACCATTAATTGCTGGGCCATAGGTGACTTCCGTCTAGTTTACTAAAGTAGCTAATAAAACTTGTATAGAGAGCCTTTTTTAGATAATGCTTACATGTATGAAAATGTATGACACCCTTGTACTATGGCTTGCACTTTACTTGCATTAAACTGTGAAGTAGGCTGTAGTAATGTCTTTGTATATTCAGGGGTTGAAATACCAAAGCACTAGAGTATCGTACTGCTGGTGTTCAACCTGTACTGTTAATTAAATCTGAACATGCTGACAAGGTGTATTTTGAAAACCCCACTCACTTAAAATCTTTAGCAAATAATGCTATGGGGTCTCCATGGTCTTTGTTTCTTTGTAAATATAAACATTCTTACTGTTTCTGTAGCAATAGGAGGTTATAAACCAAACTTTCACTAGGACTGTTTTCAATAACAAAAAAATCTATAGCGCCTTGTATAAAAATCATGGAGACTCCATGACCTGTGGGCATTTTTTGTTTACAAGCAGTATGTATATATGTATTAGAGGCAGAACTGTTATTTATCACAAAGTTATGTTGTGGTTGATTCTTTCTAAATAAACATATGTTTTCTGTCATTATGAAAAATAACTATTTTAGAGCCATCTTGAAAAGTCTGAAGTGTCCAAAGCTTCAAATACTAGTAATCTTCTATGTTTCAGCCTTGTTTTTCTAATCAGCTGTGAGATGAACTGCAAGGTAATGGTAAACCACCTGCCTATGCCGGGGAAAGCACCTGAGTCATATCACAGTTTATGAGCATTCTGCAACTTTTCTATAATCACCATCTCGCTTAAGCGCTTTTATGAGCAGATGCTCTACCGATACCGTAGTAAAGCCCCTCAGCTCATTGATGCTACAGAGAGAGAAAATTAACTGCTCTAGACTAATACAGGTAAAACTAGGTTTCAACCCCTGGATAATACAGTATTTCTTCAGTTTCACAACAGTATTTTTAATTTTATACTTGTCTATGTTGAGAGATGATCCAATAGTTTATATAGGCAATGAACGTTAGGTTTCTTTTCTCCCTCTTTTCAGATGAGTTCTGTGTGAATTACTGTACCTGGCTGCGTTTTTTCTATCACGGATTAACTTGTTAACTTTTTGTGTGTCTACAATGAAAATTTATGAATGGAAAACTTCACTGTGTGTTGCTCACTGGGCATATACCTCATGGTACATTGCACAGACGTGTAAGTTGTAAGTTGCACTGCAACATTAAAAAAGGAACATATTGCTCTTTTTTCAAAGATATTAACTTATTTAAGAGATATAGTCTGTACATTATTAAAAAGAACATTTATTCTTCCTAAATTCAAACAAAGCTTTTGTTTTGGGAAAAAAAAAAGTTGTAAACTTCAGTTGTAAATTTGGACTTCAATAAACGAATTATCTGCACTTAAATTTTGTGCTTGTTTCGTGTGTGTGTGCGTGTGTTCTCTAATACCTGGAACTAAGAAGAGCAATCACTGTCCAGCGTCAGTCCTGGATGTGAACTGGGCGGACGCAGAGCTCATGGCCAGCTGCTGACCTCTCCTTGGACGGACCATCCCTCCCCTGCCCTGCGCTCGGCTCAGGCTGGGGCTGCTTGACAGGAGTAGCCCTCAGAAAACCGTTCTGGCCGTTTCCTTGGCCAAAGCAAGCGCAGCTTATCTGGGTTTTTCTCTCCGTTTCATGTTGTAAAATGGGCATATTTGGGATTTGCGCTTTTCTGACCGCAACAGAATCAGTGATCTGGTATTCTGGAGTACATGTGAGGGGGGGAACATTTTCTAGAAGCTAAAAGGAAAAAAAAAGTATCAGAGAGATGTCAAATCATCACAGGACTGAAGACTCTGCTACAGTGATCTCTGCGTGTGCTGTCTCGGTTGAAGGCACCGACACAGGCACGTATCTCTGAAGAGAGATTTCAGAGGCCACGCTGAGTAGGACCGCACAAAAGTCTACTTTTAAATGACGGTCACTTTGTAGCGCAGGATTAAAGGACGAGAACTGAGCGCGGTGCCTTACAAAGCTAGCAAAGCGCGTCGCTGTTGCAGCTGTTCACTTGGCGACATTCACCCCTGTAACGCCCGCCGGTGCCCATCTCCCTCCTGTCAGGGTGCCCCGCGCTGAGGGAACAGCAGAACTGGGCGCTTTCAGGAACTCCCGCTCCTTCCCCTCGCGGGGCAGCCCGCCGGGCGGAGTCAGGGCTCCCCGCGGCCCCGGGCTCGGTGACTGCCGCCTGCCCCGCTCCCGCTCCCACCGCCTCGGCCGTGCCGGGGCCGGCGAAGCCGCAGGGCCCGGCCCGCCCCGAGCGCGCGGAGCCCCGCCCAGCGCTCGGCCCTTCCCGCTCGCCGTACGCGCTCGCGCCGCGAGGGGCTGTCGCTAACATGGCGGCCAAGGTGAGTGCCGCCTTGCGTGAGGGAGGGCGGTGCTGCGGCGGCTCCCTCGGCCTGGCCTCCTCCTCCCGCTCAGAGACACCCACGGCCTCGGGGAGAGCCGGAGGACACCCCGTGGGGCCTCTTGTGGCTCCCCCGCCCCTCGGGAGCCCCCAGAACAGCGCTCCCCGCCGGCCCCGCGCGGCCGGCCCGCACGCTCGCCTCCTGTCAGAGCGGGCCCGCCGCGCCGGGGTCTCCGCGCCTCGCCGGGCCCCCAGCCGGCTGAGGAAAGGGAAGGAGCCCCTTCTGCCGGCGGGGCTGCGCGGCGCAGGGGCAGCCTCAGCCGGCGGGTCACACACTGAACCGGCCGGGCCGGTGTGTGCGGCCCAGGCCCGGCGGCTGCTCCGGTCGGAGCGTCGCTGAGCTGGGGAGGAGCACCGGGAGTGCGCGGGGCCCGCGAGGCGGGAAGCGGATAGGCCCACCATGCCGACTAGCTCGCTGGGGTGACGCTACCTTGCAGAGTCCTTCCCCAGTGCTGAACTCGTGTTGGCTGCACAGCCTCTGTACTCCAGCTCGGGGGAACTAGGAGGTCGTAGTTTCTGGGAGTGGGGACATCCCTTCAGCCTGTAACCGAGGGTTCAGGTGAAGGAGGAGTAGGAAAGTAAGAGGTCTCAGTATTGCTTTCTCTGTTGTAGAACTTGAGGTAGAAAGAGCTGGTTCAAGGGACTGGTTAAATTGTACAGCAGGGAATAAAAGAAGTAGTTCTCTTCTGGCTGTTTGCCATCTACTTACAGCTTCTGAAATGCCTTCTGCTCCCTACTCGAGAGATGAAGTATCAAGATACTAGTTTGGTAGTAGAGTTGTAAACTGTAGTAGTGTTATACATCAATAGAACAAGGATGTGAAAATCATGCTGTTACAAACTAACAGGGTCACAAGTATCTTAAATATTTTTAAGTGTAGAGATAATATAGTGTCTTTAAACAGGGAAGAATGTGCCTGTAAAGAGCTAGGCTTTCTGTTGAATATTTAGGCAGGTTTTCCAGTTTTCATCATCAAATTGATGAATAGGTTGCTCTCACATGAATCTTCATATTTACTTTTGCAAAGTATTTAAAATGTGGGTATATCTGCAAAGAAAAACATGATGCAAATGAGGACAGCCAAAGGAATCAAAATGAAGCATTTTACCTTCGTCTGTTATGAGATAAGTACCTGAAAGAAGAAACTGTATTTGGCTTAGCTGTATGGCTAGGTGATCTTGAAGTAGTATAGTTCGGTACATCAACCTGAATGATTCAGTGCCTGTGGTGAAGTGATGTAACTTTACGTGTGTTCTTTATTATTTACTATGAAAATTTTAATAGAGTTTTATTCTTAAGTTTTCACTCTCCATGGCTTACCATGTGGCAGATGAAGATTAAAAACAAATCTGTGGAGTGTCAGTAAGTTGAGTTGAAGTGGAAGGATGCTCTGTTCCATTTGTGTGGGATTTTTGTAGTTGTCATTAGAGACTTATAAATACATATCCGAATGAAAATACTGGATTTGGCCTAGAAACTTCTGACAATTGTCATGTCTCATGTAACTTCTGGGAAAAATAAAAGGATCGGAGACGGTTTTCTGTTCTACCTCAAGACATCTAAGTGGTAGCAGAAAACTGTAAACCCATGCTTCTTATTCTTTGAGTAACAGCTCTCCACTGAAAATATGAAATGCAGTAGCTGATAAAATTTTAATCTTATTTTAATCTGACTAGTAGATTCTGATTTTGTGATAGAGAAGGTGCATATATATATATTTATATATACACTGTACTGGTTTTGGCTGGGGTAGAGTTAATTTTCTTCCTAGTCGCTAGCACGGGGCCATGTTTTGGATTTGTGCTGGAAACGGTGCTGATCACCCAGGGATGTTTTCGTTGCTGCTGAGCAGTGCTGACACACAGTCAAGGCCTTTTCTGCCTCTCACCCCACCCCACCAGCGAGTGGGCTGGGGGCACCAGGAGCTGGGAGGGGACACGGCAGGGACAGCTGACCCCAACTGACCAAAGGGACATCCCACACCATATGGTGTCATGCTCAGCATGTAAAGCTGGGGAAGAAGAAGGAAGGGCGGGACGTTCAGAGTGATGGCGTTTGTGTTCCCAAGTAACTGTTAACACGTGATGGAGCCCTGCTGTCCTGGAGATGGCTGAACACCTGCCTGCCCATGGGAAGGAGTGAACGAATTCCTTGTTTTGTTTTGCTGTCGTATGCGGCTTTTGCTTTCCCTATTAAACTGTCTTTATCTCAACCCATGAGTTTTCTCACTTTTACTCTTCCTATTCTCTCCCCCATCCCACCGGTGGCGAGTGAGCGAGCGGCTGGGGGGGGCTTCGTTGCTGGCTGGGGTTAAACCATGACATACACACATCAGGTTTTTGTATATACCCTACTCCTTTGATTACCTATTTTCGTTTTGAGGCTTTTTCCTACCTTCAGGGCAAGTTTCCTTATTTGTGCTCCAGTTCTTGAAGTAAATATACAAAATTTGCAGTTTCAGTGAGAAACAATATTCAACGTTTTGGAGATTAGCATAAATTAAATATATGGTTTTATTATGCTTTAGTTTGTATTCTGCATCTTTTGAGTTGAAGATAGTGAATTCTTTGTAGTGATACAGCTTTTTAACTTTTTTTTATAGAATGTATTTTTGATCTTTGATAAGATTCTAACAGTTTGAAGTAGATTGTTTGAAATGCAAAGTCTTAAAGCCAAAATTATCCAGGTACATTTGACAGTTTTGTTATTACATTTTGATTGGTTTTACTCTAGTTCTACTATTAAAAGGTGTAGCTGTAACAATTTTCTGCTAGAGAGCATATAATAATTTTCTTCAGCAAATAATTGCTGTTCAGTCTTTTCATCAAAAATAATGCCATGTCTATTAGTCTATGCTGTTCAGTGCTTTGAAATAGCCCATGTGCTTTTTGTGCCTGTGATAAAAACAGCCTCCTGGTGGTACATGTTGCAGTGTGATGGCAGTGTCAGTAGCATGGCAGTGGTATTACTGGAAGTCCTCTGACTCTTACCATTCACCTTCCCCCCCATCCGGAGCTTTAAGGCTGGTAATTTCTAATATCTGTAATTCTGGTGATGGTTTAGATCTATGTTCATATTGAATTAATCTCTAGAAGATGTCATCTGGGCTCATGGCTTTTATAACTGCTGGTATGTAGATCTGTTGCTGTTAGGGGCTGGCTGTTAGACAGTACAGCTGTTGACTTGGATTTTTAAACATTAGGCATTTGTCTTCAGGTGTCCAAAAGTAAAGCAATTACTGTCAGTCGGGAATTGGACTACTTTCATCATTCCCGGAATAGCTTTCTCTTTTACATTTAGCACAAGAAACTCCGTTGTGAATTTCTAAAAGAAATGGGTCAAATTTAAGTGAACAATATAACTTTTTCACAGTTTCTCACTTCTAAATTTTATTTTCCTTCTAGTATCTACTGAATATGGGTATGTTCTCTTGGTAGCTTTAGGTACGGGGATAGGCTATGTGAATTACGATACATTTTAAACAGTTTCCTTTAATAATGCTTTAAAAATACAGACTTTTCTTTGAGGATGGGTGTCCCTTTATAGATAATCTCCTGTAGCTCAGACTGTGGCATTTTGCTATAAGCTGCATTATCAGAAAGACAGTTACTGCGTTAATTGGTTCATATTTTGATTATTGCCATCCTCTCTCACCTATTTTCTATATGCTGGGGCTGTTCAGTGCTAGGAGAGCTGTTCTCCTGTGCTGGGACACAGCTGAGTCAACAGAGCCTCCTGGTGATTTTTTCTGTTGAGGTGGTCATGTTAGGCACTGAAAGGAAAAATGGCAAGTACTCCTCGGTATAGCAGTCGTAACCTAAGTGTGTCAGATCATTGTGGCTACAGCTCTTACATGCCAAACTTTTTGTCAACATGTGACTAACAATTTTTTCACAATGCTGGTCAACATACATGGTATCAGCATGGCTGTATTTTTATGTACATAGGAGTTTTCTCTGTAGATTTCAGGAAGTGCTCTCACCTCCGTCTTCCTTCTGACCATGTCCACGCTTGCCAGCGTAGCTAGGTCAACATGGGGAAAACACAGTTCTTTAGTGACAAGATTTTTGGTGTCTCCCCCTCTGCGCCACTCCAAATCCAGACGTGTTATTGCCTTAACTTGCAAAGCAGCTGCTCCCGTGCCTGTGTGTATGTGTGGTGCGTGTAAACCCTCCCTCCCCAGGGGAGGAAATGGGCAGCAGCTATCACAAGTTCCTGCCTTTGAGTTGCTGCCCCACCTGTCAGCCTCTGTAGGAAGAGGAGCTCACACAGTCTATGCTTTTGTGCTGTCCCCATCTCCCCTGGTTGGGACTCCCGATGCGGCAAGAGGTGTATCCCCAGCTTTCATCTAGTGGCCATGTCTAGCAGTTCTGTATCGGTGCCCCCCAGGCCTGTTATACTTCATGTCCATCTGCAAAAGGAAAGTATTTTGGGGTGTCACTAGTGTAAATTAAGGGAATAGTACATGCTGGTCAACATGATTGTGTCTACAGTGTTGGCTTTGCCAGCTGAGATTTGCTAGCCTAGCTATGCTGGAGTTGGGGGGGGGGGAGGGTTGACGCTTCCAGCTGACATAGCTGTGTTACAAAAATTTTGTGGCATCAACCTGGCTTGAAGAGAAAAGGCAGTGGGGTTGTGTTTCTCAAAGCAAAATGAGCTCAGTCCTACACGTTTTCCTACCATTTCTAAATGGAAGAAAAGCATGAAGTAAATAGTAGCCACTAGCAGACTTTTAGGGTGGTGCGGTAATTATGCTCCAAGGAGAGGGGAGGGGCACACTGGCTGTGTGTTAAGAGACCGTTAGTGTAGAGAAACCTTAAGTAACCCTTCCTCCCCTCAGCCCCCCCATGCTAAGAAATGCAACCGGAGAATAGTTTTTAGCTTTATCCTACAGCTTTCAGCTCTGGCATTGTCTGCTTGCCCCTTCTTTCACAGTAGTCCTCTCATCATGGCAGTGTCCTCCTTTCTTCTCCAACAGCTTTGTGTTTCACTGTGATTGTATGATCTGAAAGTTTTGCCATGATGATCGCACGGTTTACTTCAGAAGTGATGGTGTTTTGCTGTCCTGAGTGGTTTAATCTGGATGTGATAGGAGTGTCGTGAACCTGAGCTAATTCAAGGTGGTGCTTTTGCCTTTCTTCGTGTTCATTGTGTATTCATTATTATAACTAAATGCTATGGAGCACATCCTGCTCCTTTGACAGGATATTTCCAATTGAAAGCTGAGATAACAATGAGAATGCAGTAGAGTTTTACACTAGGGAGTTCAGGTATTTCCCAAAATCAAGTTGTTTTTTTCCCTGCTTTTCTGTTTTTCTGGCATTCTACCACCATCATCTCTATGCAGATCCTGGGAACATATTTCATACTTGCTTTCACATTTTTAAAGTTTCAAAAATGCTTCAGGTGAAGAACAGAACAGAAACGTCTTTACTGATATAGAAGAAACTATAATCTACCAAAGCTGCAGATGCTGCAACATGTTGTGGCAAGTTTTTTAATATATGGTATGCCCGCTCTGATTGGAATCTTAAGGCAATTGTTTAAAAAATATTCACGTGAAGCTGTATTTGAGTTTAAGCTTTGTGTAATATATGGTGGTTTTTTCCAAATTAATGTTCTAAGTAGACATCAAACTCTCATGACCAAACCTATATTTCTGTAATGTACATTGTAACATACGTGATTCAAAAGGTTTAGCGGGTGATTCTTAATTCCAGTTATTGCTATGTATTTTCATTTATTGTCGACACGCAGTTATTCCAAACAGACAGCAGATGAACCGTTCTCTGAGTTGGAAAGGAGATGATATTTTGTCTGTCATGGAGAATTCCTGTAAATAAAATTGAGGTGTGTTTTGCTGGAACAAGAGAGTCATTCATTGACTCATTGACTTGGAGTACCTGTATGTTGAATAGATTAGAACTTAATTTACCTTAAGGGCTGATGGAAGCATCAACATGGCTTTGAACACAAAATTCTTCCTGATATTTCAGACATAGCTGTTGTTATCAGTGATCTCTAGCTTTTTCTTTACCCTTGTAATTTGAGAAAATCTCCATATAAGACAGAAGAGGTTCCTAAAAGGCATCCTGTTTTAAAAAGGTTTTAAAAGTGATTTGTTTAATCCCATATTTGATCAAGCACAACGCAATAGGAAAATCCAGGTTTTACTGGAGTGAAATTTTTATTTCTGCATTGAGTCCCTTTTTTCATCTGTCTGTCCCAGGTGGCAAAGCTGGCAGCTCTTTCTTCTGGTCTGCCATTTGCATGCATTACTGTATATGCAGCAACAGAAAAGGAATCAAAAGGTCAGCTGATGAAGCCAAATCAGGTAAGAATCTTGCTGTTTGTCAGTCTTTAGCATAATACTAGAAGAATCTGCAGAATACCATCTCTTTCCATTGTGTTATATTACCCGTAAATAAAATACATAGCTAAGTAATATGTGATAATAAAAATTACCTCCTAAATAACTGACCACTATAGCACAGATAAAACATGCAAGCGTTACAATAGTAAGTCAGTAAAGTTTTATCTCATTTTCATTATTAAATTATTTCCAGGCTGAAGCCAGAAAAGGTAAAAGAGTATAATACTTACTGATAATAATAGTCTTTTTCTTTTACAATTTCGAGTATTACATGCATGCATCTTCCAACTATTCTTGCTCATGCTTTTTCTGAATAAAAGATATTTTTATCATACTCAGTAATTCTACTTCTTGGAACCTATACAATACTTTCAGTTTTCATTTCTAAAGAATTAACCTGTAGTCACACTTGTGTGAAGTAAGTTTGTAAATATAGAACAACATAATTCAATATAGAGGTTTTGTTTGCTGTAATGAGAACACTAAGGATATGCAGTCTTGAAAAACACTATTCTGTGTAAATACTAATGAGTATACAAAACTGTCTCCCTGCAGTACAGTTACGCTTTTCTTTCCAGCTTCCAATTTACTGTCCACCACCTCTGAAATTGAAATACGTTGAAGAACAGCCTGGTTACTTGCAGAAGCAATTTTCTTCAGTAAGACGGACAACTGGCCGCTATATTGGATGGTGCAAAGTAAGAAATACCTGCGTCCAAAGTTTCCTATAATTCCTGACAGCACTCGACTAAAACATTGAAAAAACAGCATTACTTCACCCGGAGATTTTGTTTGCAGTTCCTTGTATTAGCATATGTGTATAATTTAAGGTGCAAAAATGAACCCTTCTCTCATTTTTCTCTACTGTGCTTATAACAGGGAACCTCTGCGTTCTCCTTATTTTCCAAATCAGAAGGCAGTGAGATCAGAGGTCTCTTTCAGTCAATGCTAAACTGGATCTAAGCCACCCCACAGTGTCAGGTTCGGAAATATCTCTTGGTTAACTTCTACAGCAAGAGTTACGTAGGTAACTTCTTGCTAGCAGAACTTGATAGCGTTTAGGAGCCTGAAATTCCAGGCGCAGTCCACAGAGAGAGAGAGAGAGAGAGCTGCTTCCAAAGGGCAGGTTAAAAGGCCTGTTCTAGATACTTCAGGAAAGACAAACTGAGTGCATCCAATATAACTGTTAAAGCAGGCGATTACTAACTAGTCATCAAAAATACCTCACAACTCTATTATTGAATATTCCAGGCATAGAAGGAAAAGCAATACCTGTCACCATTCTCTTAACTGCTGCTAAATGACAACTTTTTACCCTGGCTGTTGTTAGTATAAGAAATCTTCTGGTTGTGTTTTTCTCTTACAAACAAAATAGACCCTATTATTTGAAAAAAGCAAGGAAATCAAATTATCTTCCACTATTTGCTGTAAATTTTGATTCCATTGGTCTGTGAAAATTTTGTCAGTGACTGCATAACTGAACTAATTTAGTTACCAATCTGTATCAAACTTTTCCATGCTCATATTCATTAAGTGAGTGTTTCAGAGATTGACTCGCAGTGACCTCTGGTGGTACAAATTCTATGTTGCTGCAAACAAATGATTTCAGTGAAATAACTCAAGATTACATTCTTTTTCATTAATCTCCTAAAGAATGTGTATTTACTCCATTTGTTTAGCGATCTGAGGACAATGATACTAATAATAGGCTAGTAGAAGGTTTTTTTCTGGATAAAGAAAAACTTGTAATTAAATAAATTGACCAATTTGAAGGGAGTAATGCAAACTAGTCAAGCGCGCATCTTAAACCAAACCAGTATTGCTTATCTTTAGTGAAACTGAGCACCACTTTTACAAACTAAAAGACAAAGTCATTTTTATCGGTTAAGTGTCTCTAGGGAAGAGGAGATTGTATTTTATAATTGAATTTTCTTATGTTCTACAGTTGGCATCCAGATGTTCTGTTACCCTACAGTTTTGTTCCTGAGATGTCAATTTTGAAAGTGATCTTACGATATTAAAGAGATTTTTTTAAACTAAATACGGATGGAGGTTTTAAAAATATAAATATGGTAGTCAAAAAGGGGATAGATCTCAGCACAGCCTCTGTAGAAGTTCACTGATCTGGTTTGGTTTTTTAAAGTTATATAATATTTCTTTGTCTCATTGTGCTGAGCCATATGTATCAACTGAGTAGTTTTGAACTGAAAACATCTACTTTTGCAAAGATTTTACATTTATTTTGTTTTCTTTTTTGTTGTTTTTTTGTAGGATGCTTTTGTCTTTGTTAAAAATGGAATAATGGATTCAATTCAATTTGGAAAAGGTAGGCAAGTCACATATTTCTGAATTGAGCACTTTCTGTTTTTTCTCCTTGCGACTTAGAAAGAAGGTTGAAACAGCAAATTCTAGTTATGGGGGAAAGGGTGGAAGGGAAGTGCCTGGAGTACTTTCCACAAGTGTGGGGGAGAAAAAACTGGGACCACTGTTAATTCACTATGGAGTTTCATTTCTGTTCTCAAATGAGAGAAATGACCAATTAAATAGTATTTCTCATTACCTTGATTTTAGCTTTGTTCTTAAAATCATAGTGTCACAGAATCATTGAAGTTGGAATCTCTATAGATCCATAGACCTCTGTGTAGAAGCATCTTTATAGATCGTCTAGTCCAATCACCTGCTTAAAGCAGGGCCAAGGCAGGTTGCTTAGATCTCGGTCCAGTCAGGTCTTGAACATCTCCAGCGATGGAAATTCCACAACCTGTCTTAATTATAAAAACAGCGTCTTAATTCTAGCACAAGTTACAAGCAGTATTTGCATTCAAGTTCAGTATCAGAAACTATAAATAAAAGTTATTTTCCTTAAAAATAGGATATTGGGAGATTCCAAAATATGTGTTTTCTCATTTAATCTATATTAACTCACAATAAAATCAAAGCTTAAAACTATGCTTTCCTTTTCCTTTATTAAGGACTAACATTTTACAAAATATAAAAAAGTACCTAAAGAGAAAAACTGTTAACTTTGCTGCTGTGTTTTGAGGACTCTGATTCTGGTTCTGGCTAACACAGGCTGCAGACTGTGTAGAAGGCATCTTCATTCATTAACAAAAATCCAGTCTTGGATTGTTTTCAGTTTTGGATATTCATAACTTTACTTCCATCTTCATTTCTTAAGTGGGAAATAAAATAGAAGGATTAATATTGAGTTGTTATGCTTCTTTTTTTTCCTTCTCCTTTTTTTTTTTTTTAATTCTAAGATGCTTATGTTTACCTGAAGAATCCACCACCAGAATTTCTTCCCAAAGTTGGTGTAATTACAATATCAGGCTTAGCTGGCATAGTGCTGGCAAGAAAAGGTAGGGGTTTTTGCTTATTTTCATTATGTAATATGAAACATTTTATTATATTAATTATAATTAATATATAACTCATATTATGTTACTATTATAGTAATATTATAGTAAATATTATATGAATGTTATGTGAATATTAATTATTGTGTTAATATGAATCTATTACATGAATTGTTATATGAAATATTATATGAATATGTTGAATATGTAGCATGTAGTAGTTTTAATGGTCAGAAGATTTTTCTGAAACATAGGCAAAAACCTATGTAACTAGTATTAAAAAAAATCCTTCCTGATAAATTGAAGGGACATAATTAAATATTTCTTTTAGAAGCTGGCTAAGACCTAATAGATAGAGCAGGATTATATAGTCATTTTTAATGGTGGAATCAACAGAAATTCAAAGTAGAACACTTGTTTTGAGTTTGTTCATTATTGGTTTTCAGAAACAATGTGTGTGTGGGAGGAAATTTGAGATTAATTAATAGGTAAAGTTACTGAGTATAGTGAAAACTAAGGGAATTTAGAGGGAAGAAGCTAAAGAATGTTGGCATTTGGCTACACAGGTACAAGGGAATACACATCAGAAGGCATGATTTTGGCAGCTTTTGAAGCCAAAAGGATAATTTGATAGATACAGCCACCTCTCCTTTCAAGATAACTAGTAGAAGAATAACACTTAAACTGTTAGAAGATACTGTTCAGAAAATATTAGTCTGTAATACCTGAGTGTGTGTCTATCTGAATATTTCACAAAGCGAATGGGTTACTCAAAATATTGGCAGCTTAGAAAAAGCATTCTTCTTGTATCCCTGTCACTTTTTGGTGGACAGATTTTAAAAAAAAGACTTGGGCTTGAGAATCTGTCATCAGGGCTCCTTGTCAACAAACAGGAACCTGAGCCTGGCCCAGCCGTGCTCATGTTTGAACAAAGAGGCCCCAGTTTTCAGGCTCCTGGCTGCTCCAAATTCTGCAGTCTGTGTCCTCAAGAGAGCGCGCATGGAGCTGGTGAAGAACCACACCAGCTCCTAAATGGCACAGACATTCTTCTCATTTTTCACAATATTGGAAAATCTAGTTTGGGATTATTTCTCATTCAGGAAACTAATGTTCAGAATATCAGTATCTCCTGCAAACGTGACTGCACGAAACTATAATCACACTCTGTATTCTCTCCTCCAGCCGTTCTGGGGATAAGTTTGATGTAAGCAATGGTTAGGGGTTAAACAATTGCATTTAATTCATACAACTGCTTAGCTTTACATTTCATTAGTGTCTAATTTGAAATATTTGGCTTTATACAGATTCTAGATTTAAGAAAATTGCTTATCCATTGGGACTTACTACTTTAGGAATTTCTGTTTGTTACCCAGCTCAGTCAGTGGTAATTGCTAAGGTAAGTTTACCTGTATTTTAGTGTTGAATTAACAGTGAGTTTAGTCAAAGCATTCTCGTTTCACTTGGATTAAGCGTCATGGGACTAGGAGTCAGAATTCACATGCATCTTCATTAAAACATATAGTGCATCACAGGTGTTAATGGCATAACTATAAAAAATGAATAAAATGACTGAATTTTAAAATGCAGTTATATAGCCTCTCAATTTGTAATCCTCATTTCTCAAATAAATGAAGATTATTTTTTCTTGCTGAAATAAAAGTAAATAAAAAATAAAGCCTTGCCAGACTTGATAGATGTGCAATTTGAGATATTGTACAATTGCATCTCTTGTTAGAATTCCTGTTTTTCCAATTACTGTCATCTTGCAGTTGTCTGCCTGATTAGAATATGTTTTAGCTACAGAAAGCTAAGACAGCTGTAGCTGTCTTTATGTAGAAAAGCAGAACTACACTTAATATTTTGTATGCAAGAATTGTTGGCACACAGTACTTTTCTACACAAAAAGTGAATTGAAAAGCAGGATATAAAGTCTATATATCTCTTCCTTCTCTATAGTTTTCCAGTGTTTCCCCATTTAGAAAAGCACATACTGCTTCATAAGAATTCTTTGTAGTTCCTTGACGAAGTTTGTATTTATAGTTTCAAAACTGCACTTCTGTGTTGAATTGATGAGATAGGGAAATTTAGTTGTGTTTGGTTCTAGGACTTATCCATCTTTTAGTTAAATGATCAGATTTAAGTTCTGACAGAAGGATTTATGGAACGTTATCCTGAAATTGAATCTCTTTGCATCATGATGAATCAGTTGCTATTGTTTTGCACACCTTTTGCACAGTTTTTTGTAGTTGCAGCTGCGAAGTATTCTGTTTCTACAGAGTGTTTGTAAAGGTACTCCGTAGTCACTGCAGTATTATGAAATTACTTTTCGAAAAGCGACTGAAGGATTTGGTCATTCATAAAGCAAAGCACTGCTCACTAATATGGGCCAGCTCATCTTTTGGGGCTTTTTCCTTTTGTGTTACTGTCTTTGATCCTTTCCAACACAGTGAGACAAGTTTGGATCCTTCAAAACTGTTGCTCCAGTCTATTGTACTAGCATTGCCAAAGCACTGTTTGCTGATCAGGTTTTGATTTCATTTTCAGTAGGTGGATGTAGCATGTGAATGCTACCTGTGGATTTCCAGTACCAATTTAAAAATTATTTAGGAGAACCATTCACTACATTTTGAAATGTAGCTGACTGAAATGTCTTAGTATGGGGTCAAGCATGTTTTCATGCAAATGAGATGCATTTCATTTGAATGGTCTGTGTATCTTAGTATTTTTAAAGCTGTTGTTAAATTACATTTTTCTAAAAAAATAGGTAACAGGGAAAAAGTTATTTTCTGCAAGCCATCAAACCTATGAAGCTGTGCGATCGCTATGGGCAAAAAAGGAAGATGTCACCAAGGTAGGCTTTCTGAAGTAATGGCTGTAACCCATAAATTCAGAGGGAGAAAAAAGTAAATTAGAAGGTCAAGTACTATTCTGCTGATACTGTTTAAGATTACTAATTGTGTTAAGTGAGGCACAAAACCCCCTCTGATATTTTTGTAACTTCAGTGTTTAATTAATGTCATCTTTCTAATACCTTTCAGACCAATAGATATTGAGATCCCCTATGTAGTCCCACAATACATGCAAGATGCACAAGAGAAGACTGAGTTTCTATTATAGCTCATTTTTGATTTTGACAAATATAATCCATTCTGATTCAAGCTTTGGTCCTAAGCAGACCACTGAATTTAAAATGAAGACACACAGAATTACAGTAGGTATGACTAGCTTATTGTTAAACATATCAGTGAAGGAAATTCCACAACCCATCCAGGTAGTCTGTTTTAATTACCCTGTGACAGAAATTGTCTATGTCTGATTTTTTTTTTTTTTCTTGTCCTGTCCTCATTGCAGTCATAGTGAATAAATGGTCAGTAACCTCTTTATATTGACCTATTACACATGGAAAATTTATCATGGTTTTTGACATTATCTTCTCCCTAGTATAACCTTTCCTTATAGAGCAGACTTTTTCACTCTTACGTAATTCTTGTTCTCCTCTGAGCTTTCTCTAGTTTCTCTCTCTCCCTTTTCTGTTTTTAGGGGATTTTGTGTGTGGTTTGTGTTATTGGGTTTTTTTAAGTGAGGTGGTCAAAATAGGACATAGTAAACCAGCTGATGCCTTGCCAGCTCTAAGTAGAGGGGAGTATTAACCTCCTGTAAATTATATGTGGAGTTTGGGTTAGTACATCCCAGAATTAAACATGTTGTTTCTGCAACCTGAAAGGGTTCTTCTCCAGTGGAAATTTAAAAAGCCCTGACAAAAGTAGTACTTCCCTGAGTAAAATTTCAGCTTTGCACAGTGAATTTTTTTTTCTTTTTTTAATGAAAATGAAAGTTTCTCAGTCATATTAACATTTAGAAGTATTTTGCTTTAAATTTATGGTCATCATTTGTATGCAGTTCTCACCTTTTACTTCCACTGAGGAGTGCAAATGGAATTATGAATTTTGAAAATGAGATGCAGATAAATGTAATGAAAATGATAGCAAAACAAGAATTGATGTGGTAAAGACAGTTTCTGTTAACTTTATTTTTTTTTTTCCCTGAGTGAAGCCTGTTCCCAGAACAACATGTTATTTTTCATTTACTAGGGTGTTACTGTGATTTATCTTTCCATCTTCTGTTAACTAAGAGTAGTAAGTTGTGGTGGGTTGACCCTGGCTGGACGCCAGGTGCCCACCAAGCCACTCTGTCACTGCCCTCCTCAGCTGGACAGGGGAGAAAAATACGACAAAAGGCTCGTGGGTCGAGTTAAGGACGGGGAGATCACTCAGCAATTACAGTCACAGGCAAAACAGACTCAACTTGGGGAAATTAATTTAATTTATTACCAGTCAAAATCAGAGTAGGATAATGAGAAATAAAACCAAATCTTAGAAACACCATCCCCCCCACCCTTCCCCTCTTCCTGGTCTCCACTTCACTCCTGAGTTCTCTACCTCCTCCCTGCCGGCAGCTCAGGGGGATGGGGAATGGGGGTTGCAGTGAGTTCATCACAGGTTGTCTCTGCCGCTCCTTCCTCCTCACACTTCCCCTACTCCAGTGTGGAGTCCCTCCCACAGGAGACAGTCCTGCATGTACTTCTCCAACGTGAGTCCTTCCCACAGGCTGCAGTTCTTCATTAACTGCTCCAGCGTGGGTCCCCCGTGGGGTCACAAGTCCTGTCGGCAAACCTGCTCCAGCGTGGGTTCCTCTCTCCACGGGTCCACAGGTCCTGCCAGGAGCCTGCTCCAGCGTGGGCTTCCCATGGGGTCAAAGCCTCCTTTGGGCTTCCACCTGCTCTGGCGTGGGGTCCTCCATGGGCTGCAGGTGGAGATCTGCTCCACCGTAGACCTCCATGGGCTACAGGGGGACAGCCTGCCTCACCATGGTCTTCACCACGGGCTGCAGGGGAATCTCTGCTCTGGCACCTGGACCACCTCCTCCCCCTCCTTCTTCACTGACCTTGGTGTCTGCAGAGTTGTTCCTCTCACATGTTGTCACTCCTCTCTCCGGCTGCTGTCGTGCAGCAATTTTTTCCCCCCTTCTTAAATATGTTATCACAGAGGCACTACCACCGTCACTGATGGACTTGGCCTTGGCCAGCGGCGGGTCCATCTCAGAGCCGGCTGGCATTGGCTCTATCAGACAGAGGGGAAGCTTCTAGCAGCTTCTCACAGAAGCTGTCCCTGCAGCCCCCCCGCTACCAAAACCTTGCCATGCAAATCCAACAAATAAGTGTTCTGTAAAAACTAAATGCTATTTCAGTCTTGTGTAAGACTATAGGTTCCTCATCTGTAAATGAACAGTGACTTCCGAGGTACTTTGAGGGTCTTGGGTAAAAGCACAGTATCAGACTTAAGTATAAACTGGTGACAAAGTAAACTTCCTTACATGTGAATTTGAAGTTATTGTATCTGAACTGTGGGGTTCTTTCATGCATTTTATTTTTTCCAGCTGTGTCCCTTGCATGCAGCTGAATTTAACATTACTAGTGGAATATCATTGCATGATGTCATATCTGAAAAAGATAAGCTTTCGGACTTGAAATCTTTATTTTGCAATAATGTATTAAGCATATGCCCATGTGCATATTTTTTATTTATGTTTGGTTCACAGCTGCAGCAAGAGTCAAAATCAGTTACACAAGAAGATAAGAAAAAGAAAGAAATTTCTAGTACAAAACCTGAGTCCGCTATTGAGTCAAGATCATTTAACAGAACAGAATCTTCTCCAGTAGAGTCTTGGAGTAATAAAGATACAGTGCCTTCATCAGGTGAAGTAAAAATTTCAAGTGTAATCTCAGGGCAATTGCAAATTCTGAATGACTTGACTTAATTTTGTAGTTACCCTTGCTTTAAAATGGAGCAGACTGTCATAGCATATTATTCTTGAGAATATATGGTACACACTGTCATTTAATATATACTTCAGAGCCTCAGGGAGGTGATAATTTTGTCGCTGTGGACCCTGTCACAGTATCAGAATCCTTATAAATTTGTTGTTCTTAATAATGTTTTCTTTCATTCCATATGGTGTGGACCATATCCCATGTTGTTAGCAATGAGATGATATCATCAAGTACTTCAGTTAAATATCTACTTTAAATTATCCTTCTGTTGTCAGAATACCATAAGTGTAATTTAAAGGATTACTGCTGGGTTTTTGTGAAAACAGCTAATTTGAATTATTGTTCATTTCTCTGTAGGGGTTCTGTATCCTCAGATATTGGTAAAAGAAGAATGCGTAATTGACAAATGAAGAATTGGATTTTATTTTGCTAGGTTTTTTTGCAGTGATGTTCTTTGTGCATCTTAAGTGGTTGAGATAATAGACTAGATCATGTAACAGCATATTTAACCTACAAATATTTTGATAGGCCAATTGCTAAGGGCAACACTGGAATTACCTGTTAAAGGAGAACTAAATTTGTTTTAAAATATTGTTACATTTTGTAGGGACAATTACTGAATTTTACTCGTCACTTAAACTTGCTTACTTTTTACTGTGTTCTTTACTAGAACTTTTTTTTTCTGGAAAGCAAGCATAACATATTTGGGGGGTTTTAATTTTTTTTTCCTTTATTTTCACTATAATATACATTCACATCTTTCTTTGCTTTGCACCTGTATTTTTTCTGATTTAGTTTGTGGAATGCTTTGATCTGTTT
Source organism: Mycteria americana (assembly GCF_035582795.1). Lineage (NCBI taxonomy): Eukaryota > Metazoa > Chordata > Aves > Ciconiiformes > Ciconiidae > Mycteria > Mycteria americana. The sequence goes on along the minus strand of NC_134374.1, from coordinate 23,519,828 downwards.
TTACATTCGCTTCAGGCCAGACTGTCTTTAATAGTTTTATGTATATAGATATCTTCTGTCTTTGCTTTCATGGCTGGAATTAGTTCATGTCCCTAATACAGCCAAAAATGTCCATGCCCTAAATTAATCTGTGCTGTCAGAGATGTTTATTTGCACTAGTCCAAACAGGGCAAAGCTTTCAGGAGAACATAGCACCCCTTATTAAACCAACTGATGTAGCAGGAAGAGAAGCAGACTAGTAGTAGGAGGCACAGTCCTAGAAAACCTGCCTTTATATTCCCTTAGATCCTCTGGAATTACAGTGTCATTAAATATGTCGGTCTTTGTGCCTTGTCATTCAGGATGAGTGTGAGAGCTCAGCATTTTAGTAAACTTAGTTCACTGTTTTTGCAAGTCATGAAGTGAAACTAGGTAAGAGTGTCTTAATTTGGAATTCTTACCATCTGGCAGCAGCTTCAGGGAACATACCTATTCAGTTGGTTTGGGGAGACAGCTGTGCTCCTGGGAGCAGTGGGGGAAGAAAGACTGAAGATTTTTTTTTCCACATCCCAGACTTTCCCTTCTTTTCCATGTGTAGGGCAAAGCATCACTATTTCTTCTGTCACCCTGCTGTGTTCAGGAAGTAGTATTAAAGTATAGAGAGAAGGAGGAAGACCTGCTCTCCATCCACTGCTATGTGCTAATAATTGCAACATGCCTTCATCGTCCTGTATCACTTACACAGTTTTAATTAGAACATACATATTTTGATCATTTGTAAGTGTTTGGTAATACAGTAATTCTTGAAATGTGTCAATAAGCATTTTTTTTTTCTACAGCTCAAATATATATTTATTTTTAAATTTCTTTAATATCTCTAACAGGAACAGTGAAGACACCAAAATTTAAGCCTGATCCAAAACTAATGGACCATGGTCAGTCCAGCCCAGAAGATGTGGATATGTACAGTACTAGAAGCTAAGACAAATCTGCTTACAAATCTTTGCAAAGTATTACAGATAAGGGGGAGGGAAGAAAGGAAGGAATAATCCTTACAATACATACTCTGTGAGGTATAATTTAATCAGGTATTTTCTTATATCCCAATTTGTATTACTGACTTACATGATTCTGTTTAGTGAATATTTCGTTTCTCACTACTTATAAGCACTGAGAATTCACTCATTGTCAGCGTCATTAGCGGGACACTGAGAAAATGAGATTTGCCAGTGTCTTCTCACAATGAGGTTTCTCTGTGCCAAGCTTGTTAATAAATGTTGCTTCACAAAGGATATTTGAAAATATAAACATATCTATACTTTGGCTCAGATGTTCATTGATCTAAAAGAAGAATGTGATGGATGGGGTTTGCAGAGGCTTCTTCGTCTTTTTTCTCTCAGCTCTGGAATGAAGTGCAACTTCTTATTGGTCTGAGTACCCTTAAAAAGTCAGTTGTTACATCATACAAATAGCATTATCTTTAATGCTTGTATAAGCAAGTCACTTTTTTTTCATTGTGAATTCATTTGTTGTTGTTTGCCTCTTTCACAAAGGTGAATGGAAACAAATTCTTGTCCTGCGTGCTTCTTGTGTATTTAAATGTCACTTAAGTTGGGAAAAAGCACACAACTAATCTCTAAAACATCCTTTATAGACTATGCATTAGTTTTCACCTACTTCTAGTACTTTGAAGAATTGTATGCAGATTGCTTAATCCATTAAACTGATACTCTTTGAATTTATATAGAATGCATTAGCAATGTTTAGGAAGTTGGAAAGCTTCTGTAGTTTTGAGGTTTAAAGAGCTGAAAAATATTAAAAATGCAGAAGTAACAGGCAGCCAACATTTTCTTCCAAGAAGTTTGTATGCAATACCCATTGATCTTGGTAGGATTTCTGTGAAATTCTGTCTTTTTCCATAAGAATGAAATTAGAAATTGACAAGTTTTCCTCAGATGAAACTTTCAAACACTGCTTTTATCATTGTGGATATCACTCTACTTCTGTTCATCCTCCATGTCTCTTCAAAACACTCTTATAAGGGTTGGAATAGATCTGGTGGTCTTCCTTGAACAAAGTGCAACTCATTATCAGTACACAATGATAATCAGCCCATGGCCTAGAGGTGATCTCATCTGTATCTACTGTGGCACTTCCCTAATACACAGACTGCAAAAGGACACTGTGCTGGTAATTTGTCCTTCGATCTGTTGAATTCTGTTATCTTTCAATTAATGAAAAGACGTGCTTTGTTGTAAAGTTGAGAGGGGAAAGAGAGAACAAACTATACAAACAGATAGTTTGGTTGGGAGACTTAACCCTGAAAAGAAATGCTGCTTCATATGAATGTATTCTCAGCACTGGGATACGAAGGGATATTTGCTCCAGTTCTCCGTAAGAAGAGATTTCACAACCTGATTCCTTCTTCTAAGGCTGCTAATGCAAAGGCAAATGACTAGTGAAGTACAGGCAAGCAGTATTCCTAGTGTCACTGTGAGACTGGTAGAAGTTTTGAGGAGATATTGCACAATGGAATGTGCTCAAGGCACAAATGATGAATGAGCGAAAGAATAAGTAAGGCTTTTATGATGGCTCAGAAACAGATAAGTATTGATATTTTGGAATCTAGATTTCAGGCAAAATGTTGGACTTTGTTAAATAGAGTCCAATGGAAGGTGAATTCAGTAAATGTGAAGTTTAAAGAAGAAGAATTCTAGTAGTTAAACTTGCTTGGGACAGCTGACTTAGAATTCAATGTGTTTTATTTCTTTGATCATCTCTTAAGGCCCAGGAAACTGTCAGAATTCAGGCAGCAATCAGAGGATATTAAATCAATCTTCACAGAGCTTCTGGACAAGACACATTTAGTGTTCCATCACAGAGACAGGAGTAGAAAAATTAGATGGCTGGGTTTCATATACCATTTCCAGGGAAACAGATGAAGACATAAGGCAGGAAGTGAAAATGGTGAAGAAATGATCATTTTCAAGTGCAAGACTGGATGGCAGAAATTGTATTATCTATCTCCATATCTGGCCCTTTGATCAGATTCTGGATAAAACACATAAAGGAAAAACCATCTGCTCTACTCCTAGATTCTATTTAAATTCTAACTTACGTCTTTGGAGTGATACGCTACCACAAGAAGTGAACAAGAAAGGTAAGATGATGCATGGAATTTGTAGGGGTTTACTGTGATGACATTTTTCAATACACAGTGGGGAAACTACGCACAGGAATTAGTCTTCCGGGAGCAGGCAGAGAAGCTGCCTTGGATAGCTGTGAAGAAACAAGCATGTCTGCCCCTTCCAGGCAGGAGTAGGCCTTAAAAGACTGCCCTCTACCTGCAGTGCCAAAAGCTAGTCTGGTCCTTTCCATACTTTAAGGGCATTACCACTCAAATCTCATGATACAAATGAAAGTGTCTGGTCTGCAAAAGGTACATTGGACACCTTGGTGGTTAGGCAGTCAAGAATTAAATGTTTCATGCAAGCTGTTTGTATTGCAACCCCAGGTTTTACAAGAAGTTCATGCTGGAAATGATCACGATACACAAAGCTGTCCCTAGGCTGTATTTTAGTCTCAAATTACTCCTTAGGGCAAAATTGTAATAGAGCTATGCCTCAGAGTTAAATTGTCATTCAGAAGTCTTAGATAAGTTTCCTGGGACATAATTTAAAATTATTGCTCCTACCCACTTTGATGAATGAACAGTATGAGGAACACAGTTCTAGAGCTTATGAAATGGTATCTCTGTGCTGTGTCATTTCTTCTTGGTGGATGAGAGGAGTGAGCCAGCACAGGTTTATTCCAGTACGGGGTTTGTCTACTGCTGTCACTTTTAGTTTAGTTTTTTTGTCAGTTGAGATTTCTCTGTCTCATTCTTCTCTACAAGAGAGGGTAATTTTTTATTGTTTGTTTTCTATCAGCAGTTTTTGTTTAATATCCCAACACAGCTGAAAAGCTGGGACTAAACTTAGAGGCTTGGGTTTCAGCACTGAAACAAATACAGCTATAGGATGACTATTTTCCTATCTGCAGCCAAAGAAAACGGGACAGAAAAAGTATGAAAAGTTTTGTATCCTGTCTGGGTGTGTTCCCTGCTTTCAGAAAGACCATAATCAATCTCTCAGTTGGTATTTCTCTGTCCCGGAGAATAGATTTATTAGTAGTGGAAGGAATTTTTTAGTAAAACCTGAAATATGATATAGTATAGTAGTTCTTTGATAATATACACTTCTGTTAGCGTCAGTCATCATCTTGTCCACCCATGTGAGACACATGATGAGAGAAATTTCTAGAGGTACCAAAAAAGATTCAGATTATTATAGAGAAGTTTGGAATGTATTTGCTGAAATGAAGGCAGCCCAAATCAGATTATGAATCTGCTCTTGTACAAATATTGGAATGGTGACTGTGAATCTTTATTACTCAGCTGCCATTGTGTGAAGTGTTTCTTTGTCAAATCTGAAAAGGTGCCCGCCATCTTCAGTGCAGACATCTGAAGCTCCGCGTTTTATGTAATACTCTACAGATGGCTTGTTCCAGATGACTACAATGAACTGTAGCCACATCTCTGTATTAATAATTTATAGTAAAGGTGCTATGCAATGGCTTTAAAAAAGCAAATCAAATCTACATTATGCCATGCTTGTGAGTCCTCATTTTAAATATATGTGCCTGACTTGATCTCTTTAAGATTTCAGACCCAGTACGCAAACCTGTTAAACAATGAAAAATTAACATAAGTACACAGGAAAAGTTGTATGGCAAGACATGGTTTTATTAACTTATAGTGAAACACTTTGAAATGCCTCTCAAATGTATCATTAATAGTCACTTAAACTTAAAGCTTGACCTGTAAGTTCGATGTAGTTTCTTTCATAATGCAGTAGCATAATAAAAGTAAGAATGTATACTGTAATTTTTATATGATATAAGTTATATATTTTTGATCAATCCAATGTCTTAAAGAACTGGGTCACATGATGATTTTTATAACATAGAAATATTTTTAATTTAATGCATGGTTTTTTATTTATGATTGATTGTATTCATTATATAGAGATTTGGAACTTGTTGATATTAATTTTTTATTTACATAAAAGTAATTGTAATACTTTATTTTGTCATATCGTTGTGAAGCACCTGAAAATAAAGGGTGATAAGATACTTTTTAAAAATTAAGTTTAACTTTTGTATGTTGTCTTATCTGTAGGGCAAATTGTCCATTCCTTTTCTCTAAAGTACATCTTAAAAGTTAATTGGTAAACATGACTAAGTCATGCCTGCTTCACTAACGTTGGGGGAAAAACTTCACCCCTGAAGTACTGAAACAAACGTTCCTGGAAGAAATCCCCAAAGTAATGTGCAGGACATATTAATGCTCAGTATTCAGTTGTTTATGCATCTTAAATTTTGAGAAGTGCTTCTATTTTCTGTTCTTGGTAATTTCTTCTAAAGAATGCTGTAGCTCAGAACTTGGAAAAAAGAAGGTTTTTATCCATACTGGAGGAATAACACATACTGTTAAAAGAACAAGGCAGATAGCAAATATATTTACCTCAGTGTGGCTCCATGATAATCTTCCAGGTAATTTGCCAATCCAAGAGTCATAAATAATGTAATACATGGTGTAACCTACAGTGTAACTATTTAAAAGAAGAAAAATTGTGTGAATAAGTAATGTGGCTATTTTAATGGCAGATTATCGTTACAATTCTTGAATAACATGGGAAATATTGTAAAGATTTTTTTAATGCATTGGTATAGCTATCTTGTAGTGAAAGTTTGGAGTATTTCTGAATAACATTAAAATACAGAAAAGGTATTTTAAATCTAAAAAGAAAGTGAGGCCCTACAAAGCCTATACTTTTCAAAAAGGAACATTAGTATGCACTAGATCATGTGTAGTTTTCATTTTAAATTCTAAGAAGCAAAGCTCAGATATGTGCTAGTAGTAAGCTACAATCAAGAAAGACTGTAATCGAAACCATTCTGGAAGTTACCATATTATTTGTATTACCACAGTATTGATGTGCTCTTGTAGAGCAGAGCAAGTGTAAAAACCAAACTGAAATGCTAAGGAGAAGGAAATCTAAAAGTTGGAAAATCTTGTTGTTACAGTAATCTTTTAATTTGAAGAAAACTCTTCGTGTTTCTAGGTCTAATGGCCAGATCTACTTCGTGTTGCAAAAAATGAGTATATCAGTACATACTAACAAGTTGTAGAAGGAGAAGAGAAAGGAGAGGGAAATAAAAGTTTCATCACTGACTCGAAAGTGTTGAAAGGGACAGGTATTGGGGAGCTCCGAGTTTACTGCGGGGCAGAGTCAGAACACCGTTATTCAGGGTGCAATTAGTTCTTTGCCCTTTCATTTATGGGCTGTAGGAGATTGCTTTTACTGAAACAACTGAAAGAAATTCCTTGTGTTTGCCTTGCTGTGATCAGATAATAGGTCTAAACTGAGGCTATCATGGTTTTAAGTGTTGGTAACTTTTTTTGTGCTTTATTTGTAGCAGTCCTAATATCAGTATTTGAGAAATATGTAGCTTGCTTTCTGTTTGCGCCTCCCTTGGAACCTCTGCAACACAACGGTAGTAGAAAGAGTGTTCTCCAAAGCCATCTTGAAGCAGATCTGAAATTAAGATTAAAGGTTCCACCATTAATTTTGGTCAATAACTTTGCTTTAGTTATAGCTCTCTATTTGAGGAACTAAAATTAGTCTAGGTGTAGTCTACCTAGACTGTAGTTGTAGAATGCATAACTTTCCACTTGATTTTGCTGTGTTCCAGAAACTAAGACAATGAGAAAAAGAAATGGGTATGCTGTGAAATCTACAGCTAACAACTGCTTGGGCCTATTGGCGTTGGTTTTGTTTGTTGTTACCCAAGTAGGCACTAAAAAGAGAAAAACCTACTGAGGGCCTCTGCAGCCCTTCCTGGAGGCCTAGTCTAAACCAGTTGCATTCAGTAAAATACCAGCACGTAACAGAAAGTCAGTAGTTTGGGGTTTGTAATCTGCTTCCTTTGAACAACTCACCCAAGTAAAAACTGCAAATTACATTTCTGCATCTTTGTCTCAATCAAATTAAAAGCCCTAGGTAAAAGTGTTCTGTGTATCACACCACCTGCAGTACCAGCATTCAGCAGCTGTGAGCTGGAACCAGAGGGGAAATCCCTGTCAACTAGAAGAACAAAGCATGTGTATGAACTGGTACTTCACACTTCTGCTTTACACCCGAAGAAGAATCAAGCAACTTTTTCTGAGGTATATGTTAATTTCTCTGTTCTTGTGGGTGTGATTCTGGGATCTCTTGTAAAGCAATCTTCTGGCAGGGCTGAGGATCAGTCTTATCATCTGTGGTAAAATTAAGTGCTGTTGGGCTTTCAGCCAAAGTAGTATTCTTTTCAAGAATTCACTAGGCATTGATCTTTACAGATCATTATTTATCCTTTGAAAAGTAAAGGTTAAAGTTTACCTTTTGCTGTTAATGTAACTGAGTTTGTTATATTTCCATAAGCAGCTAGCTTCTGTCAAATGAAGAAATCCATGTTGGGATTTTATCAGTTATGGAGAAATTTCAAGACCACCATCCTAAAAAGCAATGCTTGTGCTAACTTAAACTTCAACGCAGTTAGTCTTTCACAAACTTTCTTTGGATGTATCCCCATTTATTCCTATATAGTTCTTCAGGATGATGAGTCATTCACATAGACACCATTGCAGATTCAGGATCTTGTTGCACAGTGAATGTTGAGAATTTTTAAAAGACTTTTTAAATAAAAATTAAAAAAAAAAAGGCAAGATGACAGTTTGGGGGTGTGCTAAGGTGTCAGGTTTTGTTGCCATTCATCCTTACCAGAGGAGTATTTTCTATTGTTTCCTCAGAAAGGAAACAAGATTGCAAAAGAGAAAAGTTAACCAACAAAACTTAATGGTAGATGCATACAGTCACAGGATTCCTTCTTAGCTCCTGTCTCATCCCTGTTAGTTAGCTTCAGGACTAGCGTGCCCTGGGCGCTTTTCTGTGGCTACGTTAAGTCTCAAAGGGATAGAGAAACCCTTCTTTCCCTTTCTTTCATTTGTATCTTGGTTTGTAACTTGGCTCGGGCTGATGGTCAGGGTACATGCAGCAGCTGAGGCTGCTTCACCCACCCAGATGGAGTCTTCCAAGTTTATATTCCTCCTGTGGCCCACCACATTCCTCCTGGGTTTAAAGGCTTCCTGCTTGTCACTATATATTTAAGACTGTTAAAAGACACTTTAAGACACTTTAAAAACTTAAGTGTTCATTTCACAGCATATCTTGTCAAACTCTTGATGTCTAGCTTATTCATAGCTTCATAGAAATCACCCAGGAAATAAATAATATAAAATATTTTAATTATGAAAGAGATTAAATAATAGAGATTTGGTGTTCAGCACCTTTTTCAGATCTCCATTTCTCCCGCCTGCTCTCTTGTCCCTTAGTCCTGCAGTTTCTGAAGTCATTGGCATGGAGGAATAGGTTTGTCTCAACACTTATAAAAATAATGGTCGTGTAAGGAGTAGAAAAGTAGCAGGAGTTTCCTTTGTGGGAGTTAGGTGAATGCAGAAATACTGTGATGCCAGTCATCTGCAGGTAAACTTGCATAGATGCTTTTATATTGGAAAAACAATGTGAGTCCATAAAATTGAGTACCGTGTGGGAGGTCTTGAGGGCAGATCAGCTCTGAAACTGAATTAGCAAACATTTTTGGGATAAAAAGCTCTAAAAAATACATCCCTTCCAGCCCAGAAGAGATGAAGAACAGCAAAGAAATGCTGCTGTGATGGCACTTGCTGTTTTGTGTTTCCTATCTATTGATCTAAAACTGTAACATTAGTGTGCACGTTCCCTTCGTGGGGATTTTCCTCATTTTTGGTGCTACTTTAGACCTATTGCAAATGAATACAGAATATAGAGTAATCAGAGAAATAAATTCCTCTCTAGCTGTATTTGTTAAACTCCTCCTTCCCTGGGCGAGTTTTACACTCCAGGTAGATGTATTTAATTTGTAAAATGAAGTAGTTACTGTACATGTTTACTATTATTTATTTTGCATTCATCAGTAGTATTTATTACAGAATAAGGGTGTTTTCTCGAATTTTCTCCTCTTTTTTTGTTTTTTCTTCATTGACCAAAACATTATTAAGTAATACTTCAAAGGAGTTAACTGATTAATTGAAGCAATCAGTGGGCTGTTGATATAATCCTCTGACACCAATGGCATGCATTTGGAATTTTTTCTCTTCAATAAGGTTTCTAGTATGAACTGTTACAAATAACTTAATTAGCTATCACTACTGTAGATCATAATTGATAACGCTTGCTAAGATGAGTTTGAGTAAAGCAGGTTTTAAGTCAGCCATTCTTGACTGAACCAAGACCAAAATAACAAGCTTAGCACAATTTGTTGAGTATAAATTACAGAACTCTTTCCTGTGGACTCAGATGTCTGCATGTAGTACATCAGTGGAAAGAACTTCCAAGGAGAGGGATAGGAGAATCTTTCTCAAGTCCCAGGGAAACAGGATAGCCAGTAAGTGTTGATGCAGAAAATAGCTGTTACTGCAAGGTGGGACAGTTTCTCTGCTATTATACCAAATTATTCCCAAATAACTCTATCCACAGTCTACATATGACCACATAGTCGGTGACTTAAAACTCGGCTTATAGGCATCATGTATACATAGTAGCGTTGTCAAATAAAAAACAAAATAGTATAGAATATGCTTAACTACTTTTAAGTATTAAAACTTAAAAGTTAGTTCAGTTCTAACACCAAATATTTGTGTCACTGGGTTGTGTTTATGTATCTTGACCTACAGTTTATAATACACAAGCTGTATGTGGAGCCATAGAAACCAAAGTTTTAAAATGTGGTGTAGGTCAGCAAAACAGTCTTTATCCTGCCAGCTGAGTACAATTTCCTGTGTTACATATTTTGGTGTTTTTCTCTATTTTTTTTCCATTCGAAAGTCTCAAATTAATAGAGCTTTCATCACCTTTTTAGAAGACATGCACATTATAGGTCAGAAAATCATGGGTTTCAGAGGTAAGAAGAGTTTAATTACTGTGAATATCAGGAGATATCCTTTTTTAATTTAGCCATCTTAATGCATTCTAGTATTTACACATTACAAACAGCATTCTATGGGTTGATATAGAAGTTTTTGTATTTAAGAGATTGCCAAGACACAGCCTTCTAATGTAGATAGAGGAAGGCTGCATTGAAGAGTAGTCTGAGAGAGTTTAGGATGACATTTAAATAATAGATTTACATTTTGATAGCTCTCTACATTCTATTTGCTTATTTTTCCCCGATGCAGTTACTTGCACTTGGATTCTTGGCACTTCTGGGGGAAAAAAAAGAGCTTGAGAAGATTAAAAGTATTGCAGACCACAGCGAGGAGGACAGTCAAGGAGGAAAGGTGGGAAACAGTGTGAGGGACTCATGGAGGAAACATAGCAACTTTTACTGGGGTAGTTGAAAAGGGGAAATAAATTGGCAGTATGAAAAGAAGCCTTGGATTGCTCTGTGGGAGCTGTGAGCACATCTTACATTCCTAACTAACGTTGTGGATGGTTTTAACAGTATAAATGACAGCAAAATACTTCAGCAGTAACTGAACATTCCTGTCTAAGATGCCTGTCTAAGATGTCTTCTTCCCTGTCTTTCTTTGATGAGACACAGAATTTCAAGACAGTCCTGAGGTGTTGCTCAGAAAATCTGAAAACAGGTCATGGTGCAAGCATCAAAGCCAGGCTTGGAAGAAAATGCTGCCAGGAGAAAACCAGAAACTTCCAGGTAGAAAGATGAAACTGGGATTTTTACTTGGGATATTGACTTTCTCATTCCCTTCTCATTCTCATCTCACGATGTGGGGAAGAAAACAACCAGCAAGCGCACTTTAGTCTCTTTTCTGAACTGTAATCTAATAAAGCAATCCTTCCTTCTTCATCTTCAAAATATGTTTGTGCTTGTTTTCCTATCTGGCTATTTTTATCCAAAATTTATCTCCCCATTTTATGCAATCAGATTTTTACCTTCTATCCCTTCTCTTTCCGGATGGATAGATACATGGAAGGTATACTCTTAAAATGAAACTTGGAGAGGATTTTTTTTAGCTATCAAAGCTCCTCCATCTGGTTCTGATCATTCCTTCCCTGCCTGCCTTGGGGAATTTTTTATTTTAAAAAAATATATCTGAAAGAGAACTACAACTTTCATTTGTGCTACATTTAGATATCTCAAATGAAACAGCGCTGGGTTGGGTCACTAGCAAAATCCTAATAAGAGTTATCATTAAGTTGCAAGTAGTAGTCTTGGTGTAGACAACACTATGGTTTGAAATATTTATTTCTCCTAGTTATGAGCAAATGTTCTGGCTTGCTGCTAGAATATACTGGACTGCTTGTCCTCCTTGATACAAGCCTCCACTCAGCTTTAACTTATGAATTACCTTTTCCAAACAATTAATAAGGTATATTCGTTAAAGTGAGTATTGAGAACTTTTGCCTTTAAATTTTTTTTTAATCCAGGGGGAAAAAAGCATGCTATGAAGTAAGTTTTTGTTTCCGTTCCAGCTGTAGTAAATTGAGCTGTTATGATTGGGACCAGAATCTGGTGCAATTATTTGTGGGGAACAGGCATCTTTTGACCTTTATATATGCAGATAAAAATATCTAAATAAAGCTGCAGTTTGGACTGAAATAAATCTCAGTGTAATTCCACATTTGCAAAAAGAAAACAGATTCAGAGAAATTGGGACAGTGTAAGAATTCATGTCTAGTCAGTACAGAAATTTTAGTTTCATTTCCTTTTAGAATCTGATTTGAAAACGCATAAATACATATGGCAATAATGAGGAAGAATATGTATGGTATTTCCTGACAAACTGTGGGGAAGTTTTGGTAAAATCATGAGATTGGAAATTAGAAAATCAGGAAAAATTCAAACAGATTGCAACCATGTTTTGTAATCAAACAGATTGGGGGTTGAAGGCAGAGGTGTCAGTAACATACCACGTGCTGCAGCTGTGCCTAGCAATCAGAGCAGCAATAATTGTTGCAGCAAGACTTCATTTGTTCTAGGAGCAGAAATCTCTTAAGCCTGCTAACCTTTTAATCATCATTGTTATATTCGACATGTCTTTAAAAACAGTGCATATTCAAGGAACTTTGTCTTCAAATACATTCAAAGTTTGTTATCTTTAAAAGGTAACAGCCCTAAAAGGATAACAGAAAAATGCTTGTGACAGATACCTTAGTGTGTTGAAACTTAGGTCATTAAAGGAATACTTTGCATATGTACTCAAAAGTTCAGAAATAGCAAGATTAGTGAGACATTTTTATGGAACTACCCAGGTGTCATAAAAGAAAATATGCTGGAGAAGTTATCAGGAGGTTGTATCTGTTATAAGTTAATTAGTAATTCTTTATAGAGAAGGATGCTGTAAAACAAGCTCAAAATCCATGATCCTTGACTTGCTTACAGGAGGTAACAGTAGCAGAAAGGAGAGTGCGTTCTGCTGCTAGCAAAATCTGGAAGAAACGGTCTTTCCCCACAATCAGCTTCAAGATGTCCATTCTTAAAGTCTTGCTTTTCATTCTGTTCGTGGCCAGTGATTCCCTGAGTGAAGGAGAAGCTTTAGAACGTAAGATATGGTTGCATTTTTGCTTTATAGCTTGTCAGAATAGGGATGTTTCTATCAAATGCCTGGTTTACCTATGGTAGTGCTGCTGTGGTATTGCAATCCCAAGGGTATTGCTTCTGACGAAATTCTCCTTATGGTTTAGGCAGAGTTTATTTTTAAATAATAGGAAAACAATGAAAATATCAAGACCTTTGTGTGACAACTGCTTACCTGTGTTTGCTGTTATGAAGTGTTTCATAGTTCTTGAGTTCTGTACTGCCAAGAGTATGGTGATATTTCACAAAGACATAGGTATGCAAGACAAAAATGCTTTTGTTTTCACCTGTTATTTGGTACTTCTATACATTAAAAAGATTGCAAACATATGAATTGCAGCTGAAATACTAGTTATTCTGGTGGTTTTGAACCATTTTGAGTCAATCTGTCAATACTGAAAGGATGCATTTTAAATGAGTAAGATGGTTCGGTTCTTTTTCAGTAGGAAGAAATTTTCAGTATATGGATTGAAAAAAATTATGCATTCTTTCTATAGAAAGTATTTTTAGAAAATTTTTTTGAGAATTTTTAACAGGAAGAAAATGATCAGTAATTAAGAGCATGACAGCCAGAATGTAGTGATAAAAAGGTTATTTTAAATGAGAAGTTAAGTTATATGATTGACTCTGATTCTGTTGGAGTATACAGTATTGGTCAGTAATTTTTTTTATGGGAAGATTTCCTACAGATTGATTTGATTTATTTATTTTATTATTATCACTGTTTCTTTACCTGGTAGCTACCAGTTACTGGTAATTAGGTATCTCTAACCTGATAGTGATGTAAATCAGCTGCAGTTACTACTTTTCTAATAGAATTTTGGTTTGTGATTTGAGGACTTTTTTTTTATGCTACTTTAGCCTTTAAATTGCCAAAAAAAGTCACCACTTTAAGGATAACTTTGCATTTATATAGACTACAGTACTGTGAAGGGCTCAGCAGTGTGTTCCTTAATGACAGAGAATATTACAGCACTAATATCAAAGGGCACATGCTACCTCTCTCTCCCAACAGAATCACAGCTAGTTATTTTCTACTCCCTTAGTATTTTTTTGTAACATTGCTAAAAGAATTGTAATTCTGTTACTGATCGTACAGGTAACTAAAAAACATTAGTGCTGCTTATCTGCTAGATAATACAATGCCAAATACTACTAGGGATTTTTCATTGTTCTGTACTTTATTGTCATAACGTATGATCTATATTTAGGTTGTCTTGGAAAATACTTCAATGCTGATGCACTCTTGAGAGAAAGGAATACAATATATGTAAATAGATTTGTATGAATGCAAGCCTTGATCACTGTAATCATTTAGATGTATCGCGGATTAACCATAAATGTTGGATTAGATTGGTTTGGACAGTGGAGAGGAAGGAGACTTCCATCTTTTTTTGAAGTAAAAACTGTTCATAGCATAGTTTCTCTAGCTAATAATGCATTAGTCATGAGTTTGCTAATCTACCTGTTCATGGTGTAAAATCCCTCTTACAATAGCAGTACAGAGCAATATGCTCTGATGCTACTTTCTTCCTGTCAGTTGCCAGGTAGGCTCAGAAGGACCAGCTCAGAGATCTCTTCCACTTCTGACTTTCTGGCTTAATTCTAAATGCGTATCTTCTCATTGTGAAAAGTTATGCAAAATTATACTCAGCTCTGTCGCAGTTTAACACCAGCCGGCAACTAAGCCCCCGCCAGCCGCTCACTCACTCCCCACCGGTGGGATGGGGGAGAGAATCGGAAGGGTGAAAGTGAGAAAACTCATGGGTTGAGATAAGAACAGTTTAATAGGGAAAGCAAAAGCTGCGCACGCCAGCAAAGCAAAACAAGGAATTCATTCACTCCTTCCCATGGGCAGGCAGGTGTTCAGCCATCTCCAGGAAAGCAGGGCTCTGTCACGTGTAACAGTGACTTGGGAAGACAAACGCCATCACTCTAAACGTCCCCCCCTTCCTTCTTCTTCCCCAGCTTTACATGCTGAGCATGACGCCATATGGTGTGGGATGTCCCTTTGGTCAGTCGGGGTCAGCTGTCCCAGCCGTGTCCCCTCCCAGCTCCTGGTGCCCCCCAGCCCACTCGCTGGTGGGGTGGGGTGAGAGGCAGAAAAGGCCTTGACTGTGTGTCAGCACTGCTCAGCAGGAACAAAAACACCCCTGGGTGATCAGCACTGTTTCCAGCACAAATCCAAAACATGGCCCCATACTAGTGACTAGGAAGAAAATTAACTCTACCCCAGCCAAAACCAGCACAGCTGTATTGGCTGTTTTGGTTCTTTTTGAGTACCATAACAGTGCTTGGCCTTGCAACGTACAGTGCCAGTTTTAATTTTCTCTCTCAACGTCTCCAGTGGTGTATTGGAATTGCTTATTTGATTATACATTATAGGTCAAGATTTCAGGTACATCTCCGTAAATCATAGACTTCAGTGGCTTTGCACCAGAACCTCTGGGTCAGCTTGTAGCTTGCTGGTATGAATGATGAGTACAGCATTCAGTTCGAGTCCTACGCAGGAAGGAAACAGGTAGCAAAGAATGTAGGGTTTGAGTGCCAAATGTGGTGACTTCTGATGTCTGATTAAGGCTGCTGATGAGGAAGTTATTTTTAGACAGCTGTACGCCTGTGAAGTACTGTAAGCACTCAACTTCTGGAACATAATTTACAGTCCACCATGTTTACACAGTAAAAGAGATGGAGGAGAACGTACATTAATGCAAAACAAATCCTGTTATAGACCAAAATAAGGAATAATCCCAGTGCAAAACACACAAAAAGGTTTTCATTTGGATTGTAATTGGAGGGTTTGAGTCTCAAATGGGTTTCATGATTTTTAGCCTTTGCCAACAATCCAGAGATGATACATAGTGGAATTCAGATGCAACCACACTTAAATGATGCGATAGAAATCATAGTAATATAAGCCATACAATTTACTGACTAGCTGGAAGATGGGTACAAATTCAGAGTGAAGTAATTTAAGCAGGTAAACCTTCATTTTTCAAATAATTCTGAAATTTTGAAGGGGCAAGTCACTGGAAGGTAAGATTTAGTATCATTTACAAAGTATGTCATATGAAGCTTAAATTTCTGATGTAATTAGAAATACAGCCCACTAACAGTATGTTACTGTATAATTGCATTCAATAAATCTAGGATAAGATATGTTTTACTAAGATAAGTAACATGTTTAGACAAACAGGAAAAATACTGAATCTCTTGGTATTCAATGGTATTCTGTGGTATTCAATAATAAATAATTATATAGCAAAATATTTTCCTGTTTTGGTATTACTTATTTTTAAATTCAAATGTTGCTAAAATTAATATTTTTATTTGCAGATGTGATTACTTCAGAGTGGACTGGAAGGAGTATTGGTACATGGGTCCCAAAGGTAACCACCTTTGGAACACTTTAGATTTAATTTTAGTAACCATTCTTCCTGCAGTAGCACTGGTTATCATAGTTGTTGTAATATTTTACTGTGTCTACTACTGTCAAAGTGAAAAAGCTGGGCAAGTTACTCTGGATGCAGTTAAAAGGTTTTTTATAATCAAAATGGAAGTAAAGCAAAAGAATTCTGATATTCTGATTAATTTTTAACCTCTGGATATTTAAATCAACAAGCTTGCCATATAGCATCCTCTGCCAAAATATTGTGTACACAGTTTAAAACTAAATCAAAGCATCTTACCAGAGCACTTAACAGTCATTCAGCATTTTACCACTGTGTGCAGAACTTCACTCTTAAGTCATTGCTTCTCTTCTTTAAGACTAGCCAGGCAAGCTTTAAAGATTAATAAGTACATTTACTACTTTAACACAAGATTACCAAATCTGTCTTGCTGATTTATTTGCTATTAAGGGTTGGCTTTCCTTCCACAAGTTTTTTTAAAAAAAAAAAAAGGAATAAGACCAGTAAACATTGACAAGAGTCTTGGTGATTAAACATGACTTCTCCCATTCTTTGGTCCTAGGCATTGGCAATTTGAGCTGCTTTTTGCTTTCAACACTTTATCTTTTTTTTTGTTTCCACTGATACCTGTCCCAAGTACATAGACGATATGGAGGTTTTTTGTCTTTCATTGAGCCCCATTAATGTGTATCACTGGTACTTCCTCTGTCATGGAAAAATTGTAATAATACAGAGCTCTTGCATAGTCACTGCCACAGTACATCTAAACCTATGATATGGCTGTTGAACCAATCTGCAGTACAAAAAGATTCGTGAAGACCCTCAGAACTATTGCTAATACTCTAAATTCACATTGTTCCCCCAACCAGGAACCAGACGAATCCTCCATATGGTGAAGTACAACATAACCCTGCACTTACTGCTGAAATGGCTGGTAACTCACGGCATGTTTACCAGCAGTCACCAAGGGTAAGAGATGTTGGCATGTGGGGCATATCACATGTTCCTAATTCTAGTGGAAGTCAGACATGACTTTGTGATTGAACAGAATGGTATGTGAATAGCAAAAAAAGGTCATCTGGTAAAATTAAAGATAATCTGAGTTTAAAATCTTCATTTTACTTGATCTCCAAGATCATCTAAATGCATGTAAGAAGGTGAAACTCTTCATCAACGATGAAGTGAATCTAATTGGCATAGGGGAAAACAAAGAACTAGGGATCATTTTAAAAGGATGTTCAAATAATTTGGATGTGAGCTCAAGCCACCTGCTACAACCTCTTCCCTTGTGTCGTCACTGTGCTGTCCCAGCTGCTGGCTGAGCTAGTTTCAGCCTGATCAGCTCATGAACTAGGTTGCTGAATGCTATTACTGGTACTAGTGCCAGTGGAAGGAAAGGGGCAGGAGTACGTAGCCAGGCGGGAAGAGTTTGGTGCACTGTCCAGACTTCAACCAATTTAAGCTGCTGAAGAGCCATGCCTACAGTTTCATTTGACTGTTCACTAGCTATGCTTCACCAGAGGAAGGATTGGCTATTTGTCTTGAAGGTTTTTTGCTTGTATGAGGGTTATCAACAAAGTCCCATGAGGATTTGTGTAGTGTTCATGTAAGAACAGGTAAAAGGCAGTGCTAGTAAGGTGACACATTTTGCTGATGATACCATAGTACTCAGAGTAGTCAAAAATAAGCCTTACTATGAAGAAGTACAGAAGGAGCATATAGTAATGATTGACTGGACAAGAAAATGACAAATGTATTGTTTATAAATGCAAAGTAATGCACATAAAAAAGCAGTTTTAACTTTGTGTAGGTGGTAATCATCTCTAAATGAGAAATTAGAACTCAGAAGGGCCATCTAGAGTTTTCTGAAAAAGTTTGTTTTGCTAGGGATTTTAGGAAGAAACTGAAAACAATATGAGGAACATTGTAATCCTGCAGCACAAATCTTAATTATGCCTACATTTTGACTACTGAATTACATTTTGAATGTAATTTTGAGCCCCCATCTCAGCAAGCAATGTATAAATCTAGAATTTCAGGGTCATCAGTATTGATTTTTGTATGAGGAGAGGTTGTGTGAGAAATTACTATTCCCTGCTTTTATTGTAAGAACTAGGCAATGTCAAATGAAATCAGGCAGAAGTTTTAAACAACAAAAAAAAAAAGTGCTTTTTGATAAAATGCATAATCCATCAGTGTGTACTCAGAGTGTAAATTATTTTTTAAAAAAATCAGACATCTATTCAGGGAGGCAGAGGTATTCAGATTGGATGCATGCTTTCAGGTAGGTAACTTCCTGGTGGTTCCACTTACTGTGCTGTGGTTCGTGTCTCAGAGCAACCTGGGAATGCACAAAGTGATTCCCCTTCAGATTAAACTAACCACAATATATGCTTCAGTCTCTGATGAACATTCAGTGCCCAGGCCAAACCAGGCATAGGCCAAAAAGCAAACCCTTCTGAAGTGCATAAAGCGTCAATGTGGGGTTGCATTTGTATTAGTCCACGTTATTTGCTGCTGCAAATGCAGCCACAGACTCCACTCCAGCTCAGTCAATTACTGATGTTGATGTATTGATAGTACTTCAAGTTACTTACACTGTCTGCATATTTTTTCCTTATGCTTCCATTACTGGCTGTTCTCAGTACGTTAGGTGGCCTGACTCAGTCCGTCTCTTCCTATATTCTGTTTGTATATGTGCAAAAGTAAATTTTGCAAGTACAAGATGTGTCAGAGTACAGGTAGAGAGGCCTAGTAAAGATTCGATCTATGTTGTTTACTTTAGAGACAAGGAATCAGGCGTATTTTTGTAATGAAGATGTATGTGGTCACCAGCTGGTGCAGAGCAGCATAATTGCACAAATCAATTAAGACAAACCAGGTGGTACTAGCTGAGAATCTGACCCTTTGTGAATAAACATCACGCAGTTCTGCAGGCCCAGAGTCGAAGATTAAAACTTTATGAAAATTAGATATGTTTGTTTCAAATACATTTTATTCAATTGGAACAGGTTAAATTGCAGTAACGTGACCCTTCTTTCCTTTTCATGTTGTGAGCAATACTTTCCAATGACAGTTTTGGAGGCTAGGGGGGATCAGTGTAGATGATCAGAAGGATATGGCTGTACCGAATGTATTGTTTATCTTTGTCATCTCTCAGCTGCATAATCTATGCGTGATAGTACATAACTGCTTGTAGGACATAGCATAAGCATTGTTGGCAGAGTTCTAGCCATATTTGTTTAAAATTCACTGCCTACAACTGAGTGAGGTTTGGGGCTAGAATATTTAACCATTTCCTGAGTAAATGCCCTAAATAACATCTGAAATTAAATTACCTGCATCACCTTTGTAACAGAATATTTCACTGGGACCTTTGCAACATTCCTGTGAGGAAGAGTCGACAGAGTCATTTACAGGATTACAAAAGTAAGCCATGATGGAGCTGGGATTTGATCTTTGGTCCCCAAAGGGCCAGATGCTGCCTTTTTGACCAGGCTAACACTCTGCCATGCCAATTTTCTCCATTAGGCAAGATGTTCCTTATAGTAGAGGTCATCGCTTGAACTAGTGGGTGTCACAAGAAAAGATGGATAAATGCATTTCAAAAACACAATGGGAAATATGAAATACAAAGAAGGGAATTAATATATTGGGGGGGTTAATTTCCTAATTCGGTACTTTAAGTGATTATTTTACATACATAAGGAGTGTATAGTGTCTGAGAAGAAGACATTCTAGGCTGTCTGAGAAAGAACAAAATAATCTAGTCTGATATATTATTATCTGTTAAATAGATTTGTGAAGTAAGTAATATCTTGGAAATGCAGTGGGGGGGGGAAATGAGGCATGAGCCTACCTTCACCAGGAGATGGTGCTCTTTAATTTTTAACTAATTCTGAATTTCGTACAACTGATGCTATAGTTTTCAAGGTGTGAATTAGACCAAATCCTACACACTTTGTTAGGGAACAAAACCTACTGTAAAAGGAACTGCTTTGGGTAAGTGCTGCAGTACTTACTACTTTCTCATGCTCTAGACTGCAAGTTGCAGCCCAGAGGCAGTCCGTGGGACGTTTCTGCCTGCCTCATCTCCTTGCTAGATGTGGTGGTCATGAAAACGTGAGCTTGTAAAAAGCCCACTGTTAATTGTCTGAGCTTTTCTTTTCATGCCAACAAGGCAGGCTGGTGCACATACCGCTCTGCAGCCTGCAGAGCCCTCGCCAAAGCTGTCTGAGAGAGGCAAGAGAGGAAACCGAAATCTGCATCATCAGCTCTCACAGATGAACTACCCTGAACATTGTGTCTCTCCTGAGGGTACCCTTTTTTGAAAATTACTTCAGGTCATTATATTTTTAAACAAAGATACCTTTAGCAAATGAACATCACTTACTAGTTTTAGGAACAATATAGAATAGCTATTTTGTTTCTTCATTATGTTTTCCTTCTTCCTCTATTAATATGTTTGGCAAGACAGCAGCCAGTCTTTAAACGGCTATATTCAATTGATCTTAACTGTTGATCACTATATTTAGTTTCATTTTTGACTCAGTTTTGCATAAATCAGAGGTAAATCCACTGTTATTTATGGAGTGGCATCTTTCTGAAATGTTTAATCATAAAAGACTCAACAAAACTTCCAGGCCTTGGAAGACCCTTAACACCTGGTTTACTTAATTGTGCAGACACTTACTTGGGTGGGTGTTTCTCTGTTATATCTGAGAGGTACGTTTTCTGCATTATCCAAGTATGTAAAGGCTTTTCTTCTACTGAGTCTTTTAGATAAATTGAATTTATACATTTGAAAACGTGTCTGTAACAAACAACATATTTTGTAACTGATAGATTGGTTTATACAATTTTTTTTTACACCAAAGATAACTGCTAACATACTGTACCTGGTGAGCTGTTTGTGTAATTTGTTGTCTTTGTGCTCTGTGTAACCACCTGATCCCCTACATATAGGATGTCTGGGTTGGACAAATTCCAAAAGCTGTACTGAGAAGACAAGATTTTGATGATGTCCCAACCCCAAGTCAATTTAGAGAATTACAGGTATGCTGCTGTTCTTCTGTCTTTTTTGCTCATTTTCACTTTATACTCTGGTTTGGAGACTAAGAATTACTTTGTAGCTTTGCCAGGGGCACAGCAACTGGCAAAGATCCTGTAATTGGCTAAGCTTTTGACTGGATTATTCACAGACATTTTGTGGCTTGAGTCTTTGACAGAAAAGAGGTTATTTTTCTGAATTTTTTTCTTTTTTCTCCTCTACCTTGCATAATTCTAACAGCATCGCTACGAGAATTCTAGGACTATTTTGTACATTATTCCTAAATGTGAACTAGCACACGGGACTAAATTTATCAGCTTGCTGAGACTTAGTCTGTTTTCCTAATGTATCACCAAAAAGAAAAAGTCAGTGTGTGTTTCTCTTGTTTCTGACGCTAAATCCTAAAATACTGATTTATCCAAAGGCTTGTATGGTTTTCCTCTAATAATTGCAAATGTATTCATTTTCATTACTTTTTAGAAACGCAGTGCTTCCTCACTTTAATCCTCCTCACTAACACCAGCCAACTGTTGCAGCTCCTACCCGCAACTTTTGCAGAGAACTTGGTTACCATGAGGCAACTAAATGATAGCAGAACATTTTCCTCATAAGTAGCAGGGTTCTACTGCAGAAACAGAATGGAGCTTTCTGATACTTCGGTCCATCAAGAAGGCCTGATTTTTTTAATATGAATATTGAAAATGTTGAAGGTAATACCTATCATGAATTTAAAACATTCTCAAAATAATCATAGGAATGTACAAAATTAGATATGATGGCACTGTTCAGTGTAACAGTGGGGAAAAAAAAGCTCAAATAATATATTGCTTCTTTAAATCCACTTTTATCTGTGTTTGCAGGATGAGGGTTTGACAGTAAAATGAACTTAAAAGACAGAACATTTAGATGTCTTAATGCTACTGCCTCAATGTCATGCGTGCAGTAGTGAGCTTTATTATTTTTATATTTCAGTTTAACGCTTTATATAATTTGCAGCATATTATTACGCATATTTGAATAACCTCTTTTTTTGCTTTTGCATAGTCCCGTGCATCCTCAACCATGAAGGAGACCAGATCCAGCGACAGATCATTTTTCTAACCAGCGACCTCAATATGAGAAATTTGGCATTCCAAGCAATAATTTGCCTTATGCAGGTTATGCAGAGGGGAGACAGTATCGGGTATGTATTAATAACATACCTATGCATATACATTATATAATCCTCTGTCTTGGTGCTGAGTACAAATTATCGTAAGTCAAATTAGTAGTACTTACGTCACTAAGTAAAGATGGGAGCTAATAAAAAGCCTAAACCCACCTTTTACTATACGGGTGTTTTCTTCAAGAATATTACATACCCACTAATTCCATTCTAGACTGAATAAATTTTGCAATGTTTTAATCCTTTTCTGAGTCATTTACACTTAGATACTACAACTCATAAACAGGGTTTTCACCAAACTGAGGGATGGCTGCCCAAGACAGCCCCTTAAGAACAGACACTGCAGTAAATATAGAGATATCCCTGCAGCTCTGGCAGAGGAATTACTGGAATTCTATGTTCTAACTCGCCATACAGTGAAGGGAGTTTATATGGCTGACATGAAAAAATAAATGCCTAAAAGCTCTGTGCCCATTTCACCAATACTGCTTTTTCATGCCAGCATGTCTTGTGATTTCACTGGAATACTGTGAAAGATCAAGCTATGAGTTTCCAGCCACGCTGAAAACTTCTGTAATGGTAATATAAGGGAGTGCTAATTCTCAGGTAACAACTGTCTTGCTACATTTACTGACAATGTAAACTTTTTAAAATTATAATAATTTTCCAAACTCTGTCGTGAATGATACAACCAAATTTCCACTGATGCATGAAAAATATGACTGTTAATAGTTCTATTAGTACTTTCCTCTTACAAAGCACCTTTCCTTTGAGACTCTGGGGTTCCTGTTCCCCTCCCTCCACCACTTCATAATTCAAACTCATTAAAGCTTCATGGAAATTTGCTATTACATGTTTCATGTACAAATAGTATGACGTACGGAGAAATTAAATTATTTATTCCAGAACTTATGAAATCATTTATATAACTAAGTGTTCTAGCGGGCTTCCCCGCCTCCGCCCCCAACAACTGAATGATTTGTGGACAGAGATATTTACCATAAGACCTTTCTGTGCCTAAAAAATCAGCCTTGTCAAAATTGCTAAATGCGTTAGTCAACTACCAATGTCTTTCTGGCCCAGATCATGATAGATCGGTATTTTGTGATTACAGTTGGTTTATGTAAATGAGCCTTCTGGATTATTTCTGTACAGGAGGTACCAATAATTGGTATAAATTATCAGTAAAAAATAGGCATGTCTCTTCATAACGGAGTTTAAAAAAAGACAAATTGGTTAAAGTTTATTGTAAAAAGAAAAATGTTAATGTTTTACAAAAAGAAAACTCACAGTTCAGAAAGGCATGTTTCAACTGCATACAAATATTAAAAGGGTGGGGGCTTTATCATAAGTGGAAAAATAAATAAAAAGGAGTTATGATGTGCTTTGACTGCCCTTAATTAAGGTGAGAATATTACTTGTGTATTTTACTGTACAAGTAAATCTGTTGCCAGTCATGCATTACATCAGAGTCTGCAACCTAATTCACCCATCTGAGGTGTTCTTTTTTTTTTTGCCCCATGTCATGTAATATCTACAAATATAATTTCATGGGTAGAAAAATTTTTTAAGTATTCCAAGAAGTATGTGTGTATGTATGTATTTTAAAGTCCTGCATTACTAATTGTTTGCTGTTAACTCAGTGGAAAAATTATGAAGGAAAGAAAATAACAGGATTTTCCTTCCAGAGTAGTAGTTTTGGTCTATGGATTACTTGCAAAGGATCACTACAGGGTCAAGAGAAATGTAAGTGCCCATGTCTGGCCATGTTGTGCCTTCCACAGTAGCCTGTGATTTCTTTGGCCTTCCTTTTTAGGCTGCAGAAACTTCCTTCAGTTTTTTAAAAAAACACCTCAATAGCAACAAAATGTTCCACTGTTGCTGCTTTCTAGCTGGCCCTGCTGAAGTGTGTTTACATATTTCAAAACCTGTTTCAGTTTGTGTGTACAAAGTCTTAATATGTTCAGTTATTTGCATGAAAATCATCTCCCAAAGTTATTGGTGAGTACCCATTCAGAAGAAGCACATACATTCAGATACTAATAAAATAAATATATAAATGTAGTTTGATTAGATACAGATTATCTTAATAGCAAGCATACTGTGGAGCGTATTTCATGCTACTGATTTAATTCTAATCTCTTTACAGAAAAACTAAGTACCAGTGCTTCCTATCTCTGAAGTGTCTTGGAACGCTGCGTGATCAATGGATGATACAAATGCTGAGAGATCGGTAAGACCTTGTGGGCTGGGACATAGAGGAAATAGCCATAACTGTTAGAAAGCACTAAAAGTTATTGCAAAGAAAAGGTATAGAAGATAATTATAAAACAAAACATGATGTTAACAGCCGATTTGTTTACTGTGTAACTGACGACAACTTTTTGTGAATACCTGATTTTACAGTTTACATAGCTCCTTCTAAGTATTGCTTAAATTGTTGCACATCTGTTGGGACAGAGGGTTCTTTTGTGATTAACCGTATGTCCTGTGCCTAAATGACAAGAATACCTACCACAAAAAGCTGCCCTTCCTCAGAAGAAACTCATGAGAAAGGAAAAAGTCTTCTCAAATTTCAGTGTGAGAAATGACAAATACACGTGCTAATCATTATTCTTCCTTGTTAGCTTCCCAAGATGGTTTAAATCCGTATCAAAGGGAAAGGGGGGCAAAGGGTTGCACTTTTTCATATTTCTCAGGAAGGCTTGTCAAAGACAGCTTTTGCCAGGTACAGTTTTTGTTTCTCGGTGTCCATTTGGCTCACCCATTTCTTTGTGATGTTTGCTCCGCTCTGTGTCATGATTGCCCTCCGCATGCTGGTGAGCTATGGTTCCGAATCTAACGCTGGTAGTAGGACCATGAATTTCTCTTAACTGTAATTATGAAGATTCTTCAGGGCATTGTAGCATGTAGAGCCTGTTGTTCCCTGACTGACGTTGCTTTGTTTTTCCCCTTAAAGAGCCAATATTTAAAGAAACAAAACAACTAATTACATACCATTTTGAACTGTGTAGTAAGAATCTGTATTCTTGTTGCACCAGTTACGTGTAGAATTAGGTAGAAGGGAAGGCTCTGTTCTCAGGCATAGCCACTTAGTCTCACCGACACCAGCAGCATTGTACAAACATAACCAAGGCACTCGGCTTCCCACTATCCCAAGATGCATCAAATACTGAAGTATTGACTAATGTAGCAACCTCAGCTTATGCGCCCATTCCGTTGTCTCTTGCTTCTTTTTCACTTTGTCTTCCTTTGTCGTCTTGTTGATCCTAACAGCTGAAATGGTTTGCCATTAAAAATGCAGTGGCTTTCTTTGCAACTTGTTTTGTAAATAAGGAAAATAAATGAAGCTATGGAAAATTGACTACCTTGCCACTAACAAAGTAAAGATACTGAAGTTCTGGATGTATTTCCTGTTTTCCAGAAAATCTCAAGCACATTATTTTAACACTTATATTAAATTATTCTTTTCCTTAGTATTAGGTAATACTTGAAACTGTAAGACAAAACCAGAACTTAATGTTTTTAGAAAGGTGAAAATAATGGCATTTCTTGTATATAAATCAGAATGCTCTCCTTGCAACAGCTCCATGCCTTAACTGCATCTTTCCATGCTCTCCACAACTCTGTTATTGCCCAGACTATATTGGCTTTCCTATGCAAGTACCTTAGTAGAGAAGCCAGAAACCCATTTAGACCCCTTCATGTTGCATGCGGTTCCTTGCAAGTATTTAGTGAATAGGTACAGCTTCCTGCTGAGGAAAAAAGGAAGGGTGGCTCAAAGCTGGCAGTTTTTCTTGGCTCTGTAGCTGGTATCCTAGCTGGTATTCTCTAATCTTTAGCCACAATTGTCTTTTTTTTTTTTTCTTCGTTTCTCCCCCAGTGTAACAAATATCCAAAGTGGGTGAGTTTCACTGGTTTTAGATCTAGTGCTGCAAGATACCCGTGGCATTTAAGTCTGGACCTAGCACATATTGAGGGCAGATTTGCCAGCTGTTAAATCACCTAATGCTGGCAGAAGAATTTTTCATGGATAGTTGAAATCACAGGCACCAAAATTCATTTAAAAGAATCCAAAGATTTTCTGAATGTAGACTGCTTGCAAACCTGCATTACAATGTCTTCTGAGACTGCAGACAGCCTAGAACAATTCTTGTACATATCAGTGTTAAGAATTTAGTTGCTGATTAAAGCACGAAGAAGCTAAATGTTCATACTGGTAGTATCTGCACAGCCAGCTTGAAGAAGCACCTTGTTCTGGCATCACCAGAGGATGAAGCATGGAAGAATGCCCTTGTTTTTACTTGTCTCACCCACTGTTCTTTCAACGGGCATGCTCAGTAAAAGCATCCTACTATCATGCACTTATTTTTCAATTTCTATCAGAAGTAAGAGAAGTGAAAAAGGTTCTCTCTCTGTTATCTTCAGAAACATACAGAAATAGTGTTAGCACATCTGTTTAGATCCTAGACTATCAGTTTAAACTATTTTGACCCCAGAAAGTCAGATCCGAATGTGTCAGTGAATTTTGTCAGTGAATTGCTTTTTTTCTGTCACTTCTTAGCCTCCAGTAGTGCCATAATTTAACAAACTCTGGTTGTTATTGACCTCTAGCTCTGTTTACCAACCTGAAAGTGATCACAGAATCTTAGTGTTCAATTTGATATTCCACCACTCCTTTGAAAAGGAATAGGAGAAAGAGATACAGCAATCCTGTCAATATACCTGGTGCTGGCAAGAGAAGAGCGATCTGGAAGGTATGCACTCATGCTCTTTAAATTGAAATGAATAAAGTTTCACAGAGAATGAAGCTTTCCTCGTCAGGCTTTGGCTGTCTGCTGTTTAGTCTGGGGCAGATCAAGAGTTGCAGGACATCAGCCACATGGATGTGCACTGCTCCTGATGTACTTAACCACTCATGGTGAGGTCATCAGTATTAACATCAGGCAGTTGTACGTGGAAGGAAACTGTGAAGAAACTGCTTGAGATACTCTGGTCTCACTTCTAACAACAATAATAATATTAAGGAATACCTTTTTGAATATGCCATCTGCCAAGCACTGTGCTTGGGTTGTTTGCCTCTTACCTGGAGAGCAGAGCAGCTCTGTAATTCTTTGAAATCTTTGTGTTCTGAACTGAAGGGTAAGGAGCAATTCTGGTCATCTGCTAGGTGTTATGGTTATGATGTGCTACTTCCTCGAAAAGTATGAACAGTTTAAATTGATCTACAGAGAGTGGTGTTTTGGCTTTTGTGCATTCTTTGTGGTTCACTGCTGCACTTTTTGAGATTTGGATTCCTGTGATCTTGGTGGGTTTGTTTCGTTCTGTTCTTCTGACCAGTGCTTTGGATTGATTGTCCTTGCAATCGCTGCCTCGCTCTGCAAATTTGCGTGTTGGGTCTGATGTTGAACATTGTGTCACACTGTTGGCAATAGCCTTGTTGTTGCTTGTTGCTATTTTATGCTCATTTTGCTTTTGAGATTTCCCTTTATATTACTGGAGAAGACAGAATCCAGCACAGATGGAATTTTGTTGAAGAAAGGGATAATTAATCTCTCTGTAGTTCTGCTTTTCTGATTGTATCACCTGTGAGATTCTCTCTCACCACTTCCCCAAGTATTCAGTTTTGTGCATACCTTTTTCAGGTATTTTTTCCTCTCATTCCTTAATTGTGTTGATCAGTTTGAAATTATTTTCTCATTAGAACGTCTGTCTTTTTGCTAGAACTGGAAGAACCAATTAGTATGTTCTTAATACCGTATTTACTTTCGTGTGTGGCACGCTATGGACAGCTTTACCCCACTATTCTATTGTTTACCCCTTAAAAAAAAGGGAAGGCGGGTCATATGTAGGAGAGGTCTCCAAGTTATGTGCTAAGGAGGTGAAAGTCCTGGAGTAAGAATCTTTTAAGAATTCCAGAAGAAAAAGCCCTGTAACTCTCTATTTAACTGCAAAATATAGTTGCGTAGTGCAAAATGAGATTTACTTGAATGATTTTGGTACCTAAACATAGGAGCTTGATGCCGGTTTTGATGCTCTGTGGCATTGCATCTGATGTCCCGCTGCTGTTTTAGAAGAGGGCAAGTCTTCTGTAGGTCGTCATATCTGCCATCTCCATTTTGGACATCCTGTTTGACATTTAGGCAACTGAATCCCACTGTCCATGAACAAAATTGCTGTCAAATGTAACTGTAAAGGCAAAATGTTATAACACAAAGATTCATTTCTATGAGTTATCTGTATTTCAACCAGAAAAAGAAAACAATTGCTTGTGTTTCCCTAACGGTGTTTGAAATTCAACCATTATGATCCATTCAACACAGTTCGTGCACCAGTTTAACAGATCAGTTTCTAAACCAGAGGTGTGTGTATGCCAAAATACACTTGGCTTCAAGCAGGTTTAGAAAAATTAACAGCTACACCCCATGTAGTTAAATCAGAGAACAGGCCTCATGGGCTTCTCTAGCCCAAGTTTTTGCATAGTTACCCTCATAAGTGTATGCCATTTTACGTGTGGAACAATTTTACTGATGTGGTTACTAAGGTATATTCATTGATAATTCTTTAGAAGACTTTATTTTTCTTTTTTTCTTCTTTTCTGCTAGACCTACCAATGTTTTATTAAGAGAACTACTTGGGTAGAGATGCTGGTATTCACAGAAACATACCCAAAACAATTAAAAAAAAACCCGTGATGAAAACACAAGGATTTATGCCAGCAGTTTCTTTCACTTTCCTATCCGTGTCAGGGTTTTCTTTTAATTGTATTCTTGAGATGGGTAATACTGGCACGAATGTATTTTAAATACCAAAAAATGTGTCTTTAATGTCATAATACTGTACAATAATGAAGCAAAGACAGTCACAGCTGCCTAGTCGAGGTGCCTTTCTTAGGAAACTGAAGGTGGATGGGAAGACAGCGATGCTGTGCCGGTTCATTTGGGGTTTCCAGTAACCTTTTTTGAAACCTTTTACCTTCACACGTGCTTTTGCGTTCTCTCTGAAATGTCTGTATTTATGGAGAAATACTTGAAATTCAATGCAAAATACAGGAATAGGGCTGGACCCGACCTCTTTACAGCAAAGAATTTCCAAAATGTGTCACCTTATGCTGGGGCATACACGGCTCGTCGCCTGTTGTTGCCTCTCCCCTGCTGGCGGCAGGCAGCGGGAGCAGGGCAGAGGCTGCTCTCCCGTGAGCGGAGCTGCACCCCCTTTCTAGGGGAAGACCACCCCAGGCGTCGCCCGCCGGCGGTCTGAGCGCTGCTCGGGGGACGGGTTTCGGTTCCGCGAGCCTGCAGAGCGCGGCGGGGCGGCTGGCGGTGCCGTCTAACGCTCACGGCTGACCCGACCCCGCGCGTTTCTGCGTTCGGGGTCGTGGCAGCGGGTGTTCCCCCCGCGGGGGCAGGCTGTCCCGGCGAGACCCCCCGGAGGGTACCTGACGGTCACCCCTCGCCTACCCACGTCAGGCGCGCCCGCGCCTGTGGCGGTAGCGGCGCCGCTGTGGCGCCGCGGGCGGCGGCGAGGGACGGGGGGGGGTCGGCGCGGGGCCGTGCCGGCCGCCGCACTCCCCTCCCGGCTGCCCCCCTCCCCTCCCCTCCCGGCTTTCCCCCGCCGCGCACAGGCGCGCTCGGCGGCGCGGGCAGAGTGAGGGCAGCGGCCTCGGCGCGGCGGGTGCGCCTGCTCGGCGCGCAGTGACGTGCGGCGGCCGCGGCGAGGCCGGCGGCGAGCGGGCGGCGGGGGGAGGGGAGCAGGCCGCGCGCGCTCGCGCCCCGCCGCCCGGCCCAGGCTGTGATTGGTGCAGGCCCGGACCCGGCGGACCCGAATGCCAGGCCGCGGCGGCGGCGGCGGCGGAGTCCTGCGGCCCGAGCCCCTCCCCGGGCCCCAGCCCGCGGCGCGGCCGCCCGGCGCGGGGAGCCGCACAGGTGAGCCGAGGCGTCGGCGCCGGGCCGGCGGGGGATGGGGACAATGGAGGCGGCTAGGCCTCGCCGCAGGCCGCGCCCGAGGCCTGCCAGCGCCGCCGCGGCCGCCGGCGGGCCCGGCCGCGGCCGCCCCTCGGCGGGTCGGCGAGCCTCGGCCGCCGCCGGCTCCTGCCGCGCCGGGCGGGCGCGGGCGGACGTCGCCGGCGGGCCCTGCGGCTGCGGGGCCTTTTCGGGCGGCCAGAAAATGGCGGAAAACAAGATGTCGGCCGGCGGGGCGGGGAAGGCTGCGGCTCCGCGGCCCGTCGCGCCGCCGGGACAGGGGTTATCCCCGCCTCCCCGTCCCGCGGCCGCCGCGGGACAGCCGCCTCCCGTGCCGCGGCCGCGGGGCAGGAGCCTGGCGGCGGCCCGGAACGCGCAGGCGAGGCGGCGGCCCCTTCCCTGCGCCCCTGCTGCGGGCGGCTTCCCCCGGCCGCGCCGCCGCCCTGCGCCCTCCGCGGGCTCCTTTGTCTCCGCGCTCCCACTCCTCCCTCTGCCGCCTCCTCCCCGCCCTCCTCCCCGGCGCGGCGGGGCCGCTGGCCGCGGCGCGCGTCCGCCCAGCCGCGGGGATGGGGCGTCCGGCGCCCGGAGCCGCTGCCGGCCGCTTGACGGCTGAGTCGAGCGCTCCGCGGGTGCGGGCGGGGGAGGCCCCGCGCCGGGCTGCCCGGCCGGCACTGCGGGCTCGCCCGTCCCGCCGCTGCGCTCCCGCCGCCCGGCGGCGCGCCTGCTCCGCGAGCACGCGCGGGAGGGCCGCGCTCCGCTGCCGCGCTCCTGCGCGGCCGCGCAGCCCCGCCGCGGTGCCCTTGCCGCCCGCCCCGCCGCCGGCGTGTCCCGTGGAGCCGCCGGATCGCAAGTCTGGCAGCCGCCGGCAGCCCGGCTGTGCCGTGCCTTTGTGCAGCCGGAGCCCTTCTCTGCCTGTGATTTTTACGACGGGAAGTGTTGTTACTGCTGCGGATGTAACGCGTAGATGTAAATTCGTCTCTTTCATTGATGTGTTTAAGAGGCTTCAGCGCATTTCGGGTAGTAAGGCAAAATCTCATTCACTGGTTTTGTCTTTGCCATTTTAAATGGATTTGGAGTGTAAGTGTTCATGGATGCTTTATAGGTGAACACAATAAAGGACTTTAAAACGGAGATGTTAGTTTTTCATACCCAGTCTTTTCTGTGAAGGGCTTGTGTTAACCTGCACATTGTTTCACGAATTGGGTTCTTCTGCCTGAGATTTCTGTGTAAGCAGGATGTTTCTCATTGCATTTCTATTGGTTGCTGCATTAAAAATTAGGGGGAAAAAAACCCCAAAACTCTGAAGTGTCTTCAGGGGAGGATAATTCTCTTGTATTCTTCTTGAACTTGAATGTTAAGAGATAATTAGAAAACATCTGGTTTGGATTTTTCAGCTACATCGAGGTTTATTTATCCTGTTACATTGCTCTGTATCTGAGCTTAGTCCTTTTGGTTTAATCAAAATGTCATATGCAGCTTACGAATATCTGAAACACCTGACAAAGGTGTGATGCTGTGTTTTACTTTATTACATGTAAACAAGACTTAAATATTATTTAGAAGAAATTCGCTGTTTTAGAAGAGTGCTTAAGGGCTGACCACAGACATACGCTTTATGTGAAAATGTATCACCTGAACAAACTGGGAATAATTGTACGTGTAAACTGGGGAGATGCTTAGCTTTGCAGGACCACACTGCTTAGGATACAACAATATGTATTAAATATGTACTCTTTATTTATGTTGATTTATTAAGTTGTAATTGGCATTTTGTAGAAGTATTTTTTTATGTTATAAAAATTTAAAATATGGCAACAGTGCCTGGAAGCCAGCATATTGATTGGGAGCTGCATTGTACCTCTGGGTACAAGAATGACACCCTCTTTTTCCTGGGAAGGGCAGAAGTGCTGAGGCATTCATTTTTTTTCCCTCTTCCTTAAAATACTTTGCTGAAGATCTTTCAATTTAGGGTGTTTTCTGAAAGCTTTCTTGAAGAAAATTAAAATACTAATGGTTATTTTGTATTTTTATGGGAAGAGTAAGCTCAGAATGAATCAATGTGTATACTAAGAGCAATGTTTATAAGGGTCTGGGCCTTTACCAGTTTTTCAACTGAGTGTTGCTACGATAAGTATGTGTTCTTAGGTAATCCCAA
Source organism: Mycteria americana (assembly GCF_035582795.1). Taxonomy (NCBI): domain Eukaryota; kingdom Metazoa; phylum Chordata; class Aves; order Ciconiiformes; family Ciconiidae; genus Mycteria; species Mycteria americana. Next base: position 23,487,391 of record NC_134374.1, on the reverse strand, counting down.
ACTGCCAACCATTATCTTTGATTTTAAAAAATACCATTTATAGTAGTAATTTACAGTAGTGTTCCTGCCTGTAGACAGAGGGGTCCTATATCCCTTTTTTTACTCTAAAATTCATTGCCTGGTCTCAGCTGAGCTCTGTCTAAGGAAGAGCTTTGGCATAAAGAACTGAAACAGGTTAAAATCAACCTTCTGAAGCTAGTCAGAGAACTATATTTTTCAAAAAAGCAAAACAATATCAGATACATACATGTCTTAAAAATTTAGCCTTGAGATAGTGCTCTGGAAGTCTCAGTTTAGGTTTCATGAAATTCTTCATTTGGGGATCTGATGGTAATGTACTCCTTGGTGCAAGACAGCATGCTATAATTAAAAAAAATCGATGAAAATATTAATGGAATGTTGTCAAGTGATATTATTTGGCTGATGCTAATAAAGCATTTTCACCGTATTTTTTTCTAAATGCACAGAGGAGAAGGGGAATTGAGAGGGGAAACTTGAGATCTTGATAGAGGCAAGAGAGGTATGGATAAGTTCAGGATTATGACAGTATACAGAATTGTGGCTTTCTGCCTTATTTCTCTGTCCTTTTTTAAAACATATGATTGAGCTACTTCTATGATTACGTGGGTATATAATATGGTGTACCGCAGAAAGAAGCTGTGAAGGACCACAGTTAATCACTGTACTACATTTTTTGCTGTTCCCAATAATAAGATTTGCAGGCATATGTAGTGTGGGAAACTAAATCATCTGCACTACTGAAATCTAAGAGCAAAACTGTCCAGTTGTAGCAGAATTGTAGACCTTATCTGTTGGTGATTGTTCCAGCATTAGCAGTAAGGGGTTTTCCTGCTGTCACTGCATTCCTTTAAGACGCAAAAGTAGATATTAAAAAAAAAAAAAATCTGTGATTGCATAGTTGATGCAACTCTGTCCTTTGTCTGCATTGAGGGTTTAGAGGAGTGTGCTTAAGTAATGGTTGGATACCAGCTGCATCAGCTGAGGTACAGCTTCAGCACATTTATTGCTCGTGTGTCATCATCCATCTGTTTTTAGTGGAAGTTTAAGGTATTCGTAGTACTACGTGACAGAAGGTGCCATCCCATAACTTCGGTAATTTTTACAGTCCCGTTAGCTGCTGGGAAAATATTCCTTTTAGTGACAATTTGCTTTCCTTGCAGAAATTTTAATTTAATTTAAATAAAAATTGTAGTCTTACTTTATATTGAATTTTGTATGTAGCACAATATGTAATATACTTATATTTGGTCATCTAATTATATAATCTGAAAATAAACTGTTCATTAAGAAGGAAGAAAAGCCTAGCATATTCTTCCTGTAATCTCAGATTTATATAATTTAAGATAATTTTTTGTGTCCATTTACATTAAAAAAGAAGGATTATCTGAGTGTAAAGGCTGTGGTCAGGAAATTGTAAAGTATTGCATTAATTCTGAAATTCCTATATTAAATTAGCCATTGATGGTCTAGAGCTGTCTCTTTGTAATAGCAAGTATTCATTAGCTACCTACAAGTTGCGGATGACTGTGACAATTTAGGAGTGATAGAGCATTGCATTAAGGTTCTGAAGTTGCTTTGTAATTCTTACAGTGGTGAAAGAATTTGATTTTGGAGCTAAAACTTAAAACTACATTGAAATTTGATTGTATGGTTGGAATTGGTTAGTTGAATCTTTGACTAATTTCCTCATTGATAATGTTTGACTTGTGTTTTTATAATACTAGCTGGTCTGTGGAACAAACTTACTCTGTTACGGTTATGGCACCATCAAGAAATTATATTGGGGAATTCTTGTGGCTCTGCAAAAACGTTATGTCATTGTTGTCCCCAAGAACGAGTACTGTAGATTTTAAAGACAATTTTAGAGAAGTAGGTTTGAGCAGATAATACAGGGAGAAAGTGTTGAAAGGATGATAGTGACACTAGGTGATACAAGTTCTTTGGTTCTTTTGTATTCTCAGTTAAGTTGAAACCTCCTTGGGGTGGATCGGTGACTTATTCTTGAAATTGCCATCATTGCGGACTGCTTGCTGCTTCCTTCGCTTGAGGATTTCAAGAGTATAAAAGAAGGAATAATCTCTGCTCAGTTCCTTCCTTGACAATGAAGATGCAGTAAGCATGGATTGTGTTTTCCACATACTTCTTCTTTCTCTTGTTACTCTGTTTTGTATTTTTTTGTATAAAAAAACCCCCCAGAGACAAAATTGTACCTACCTGGTATGTGTGTCTTGGCCTGCACAGAGTGGGCCTTCTGCATCGCCCGCTGAAGTGAAGGCATTTAATGCAATCATAAAAAAGGAGGCCAAGCAATGTAGCACCAAAATTGACTTTTCACATCGCCTCACCTTGGTGGCTTTCTGCCTGGCTTGAATGACACCTGGAGCATCAGTTTCCACGTGCAGACCGTGCCTGGTGCCTGACGCAGTAGAGACCGCCTGATTCTGTGGGTCAGCCCAGTGCAGCGTGGCCCTTGGCACTGACAGAGTGCCAGCATCTCCCTTCTCGATGGCGACTTGGTTTGGTACCAAGGATCCAGCGCTGTCAGTTCTGGTGAGCCACAAGTGTTATAGTAAACATAGTAACTGGCATTAAGATGCTTTAATCTGTACAGTTTTTAGGGTCTTTTACAGTGGACTGTAGTGCCTGTTGTTGATAGAGCTTCATGTTTTAAGAGAAATTAATGTCACCTCTACCGCAAAGTTTAGTTTACTTCTGGATTAGCGCGATAGTGTGAGTTGCATTAGGTCCTGGCTCTTTCTGGGTCCCTTGATTCTGGCTTAGAGGTATCTCGGAGATTTCAGGCACTTAAGCCATTTATTCTTGCAGCTTGGCTTATTTTATGATTTGCCTTGCTTGGCTATGTTAGCTCTTAAGTCTATTGTGGTGTATTTCGTTGCAGTAGGGTTGTCAAGTATGTTGTACCACAAAATACTTGAAGTTTCTATCATATTTTGGATTTAGATGCGCAGGCTTAAACAAATTCTTGTGGTAGGGTAGGGGTCAGCTTTTTATGAGATCCAGAAGAGCAAAAGGAAGGTTGGTACTCCAACACTAAGAGTACCATATTTTTAAGACTTGCTCTTAAAAGCATTTGTACTTCCCTATTCATGTCTGCACCACCCAGTTCCAGGTAGTTCTGACTTGAGCTCTTATTCTGCATGCGCTTCCCACAGCTCCTAAAACTCTTCGTTTTCTCTGTGATACAGTCACTTATTTCCCATTCTTCGATATGAGAGGGCAGGAAAGTACAAGATTTTAGTCTTGTACAACAGAGATTTTTTAAGCTAGAGATTTTTCACCTATGGAAGCCTTGCTCGCTGTATACTTCAGTAGCTGCTGCTACGGAGTCACTTCAGCTGCGCTGAGAACTTGGGTAAAAGTTTTCTGAGTTGCAGCAAATCGCAAAATAATTCAGAATCCCCATGCTTTAATGCTTAGGAGCAGTGCAAATAACATGGAGGAATGCTAATTTGGCCTTCTCTCTTGCATTTTATGGAAACGCTCTGTCAAAGAAACGTTACATGCTTTCTCTTTCTCTGAAAGCAAGTTGGTGTAGCTGTACCTTACAGAAGAGATTCAGCATCCTCAAGACAGGTACGATACCAGAAATGGAGATCTTGGTAAAACTGAGTTTAGTGAGAAGCTCAACATTTACTCTCCATATGTGAAAATTCTTGGATGTAATGGGAATTGCATTTTAACGAATGCGAGAATCTCAGCAGTAAAACTCAGAGTAAAGCTGGCATGGCTGTGTGGCAAGTTTTGAGGAACTGGTATAATTTTAAAACATTGAGGGGAAATAAGCAAGTCTGATGAAAGAGAAATCAGGAAACAGAAGCCCCTAAGCATTAAGGGGAATTAGAAGAGCCAAAGCAACAAAGCAATTATCAAAAACAAAAGAAAGAAAATCAAGCTAAAGAGGTAACGGTGAAGGGTAACAATTGTCAAAAACAAAAGAAAAGAAAATCAAGTTAAAGAAGTAACAGTGAAGGATAACAGTGGGGAGTTTACAAAGAGTTGGCGGGTCTGTTCTTTCAGAAGCTCTAAGGATCAGTTTTCTATTAGAGGGATATTGCAGATAGCTCCATAGGACCAGCTTTTCCCTGGCAGCAGAAATGAGGCAGCACAGAAGGGACAGTGTTGGAAGCTAAGATTTCTAGAATAACCTGACAGTTTTGAAATAAAATGTCAACTAATATGGATAACATAGTCCTAACACTGAAATGGTAAATAGAGGTGTCGGCACAGAAGTCTGTTGAGCACTGTCATTTCTTCAGTAAGTATCATGGCAATGGAGACATTGAAATAAGTTGGCCTTTCTTATGCTTAGCTGTTTCCTGTTATAATGGGGAGTTCTGCACTGTGCATGCAAATCCACCTGAGGGCTGCTGAAATTTTCTAGCAGGCCTTTTGTCATACTTTTTTAATGGTACAGAGGGGTTCATGCACAGCCACTGGAAGAGAAAATCAGCTTTGGCACTTTTGTTCTTGTAAATTTAGTGCTCTCTGCGGCTTTTTCAAAACTTACCTGTAATTAAACATAATGTTCAATTAAATTTACACCTGAAAATTTGTTTTGAAATCTCTGATAGATACAAAATTGTGAAAGAATCTGAAAAATTGATACTCCCAATATAATTCTCAACTTTTTTCGACGCAGCTCCACACATCCATAATCACCAGTCTTGATAACTAGTTAAAGAGTATATACAGACAGGGGTAGAGCAAAGGTGACTTCTTCATGCATAGTTGCTAATACATGTTTTTAGGTAAGGCATGTAGGTAGTAATAGCACATGTGCGCTGTTGATGTCTGACTTGTGTTTCTTGCTTCTACAGACAGTTAGCTACAGTTTGTTTAAGGCAAAGTTAACTTGCTTCTTGACAAAGCTTCTGCTTCTAGATAGTGAGTTATCTGTAACTAGGTTCAGTTGCTTACTAACGTGTGGTATGTTGTTTTGTTACTACGGCCTGATGCCACTGCTGGTATCGCAGGTGAGGCCTTTGCTGTCAGTCAGTGAGCTCTTACCCTATGGAGGTAGTCTCATAAAACTGCAACAGGATTTTAATGTTCAGTTTGCTGTGGGGACATTGAAGGTTTAGGCATTTCTTGTGCTTACTGCTCCTAGAAATAAAGTAATGTTGAAGTCGGTACCTCTGCATGCTGAAGGTAACTAGAAAGCACTTTCCAGTTAAATTCTACAGAATATAAACACAACTGTTCCAGGCCAGGCAGTGACCAAAGACTTACCTAAAAAAAAAAAAAAACCTTTTAAGTCCTGACCAAGAATTACTGACTTGTTTGGTTTCACTCGCATGTGTAGTTCTTTCGATTCCTGTAGGACTGCTTATGGATGGAAACATTTTCAGGATTTTAGGTCAAAAAAATATAAAAACAAAAGAATAAAGCAAAGTGAGTTGTATGAAGTACTGCATGCTTTTCTCTTGAAGTTTTGGATAAATGCTTTTCTGTGTTTGTCAGTGTGACACATTAACCCAGTAAAGCTAATCAACACAATAACGCTGTTCAACATAAATTCTGATTTTGCTTTTATTGCAGTTATTTGTGAATGAACTTAGCTGAATATGGATCCAGGTGGTGGAAGTCTTGGATTGCAAGCACAAGAATCCAAAATGCCTCACACTATGATTATGCAGGATTTTGGTAAACATTTTAACTATTAAAAATAATAAAATCAAGACTGGTTTTCAGATTTTTGCTGTATGTTTATGAATGATATCAAGATGTAGAGTTAACTAGCATAATAGTGCTACTTGCATGACTTCTTTGAGAAAATTCAAAATTTAAGGTGGTGTATAAGATGTCTTTGTATACTTTGGTTGCTGATCTTGAAATAGTCAATGGTTCCAAAACACTGAAGTAATTCTGAAAAAAAAGAAGTTAAGTATGTGGCCCAAAGTGCTCTAGATGAAACAGAAAATGTTATTTGGAGTTCAGCGGTTTTGTGGTGCATGTGCTTCTGCTTGAAATCGCATCGACTAGTTGTTACATCTCCAACCTACAGGAGATGTAAATAACATCCAGTACAGGATGTAAACAACATCCGCACTTTTGTGTGCTTACCTTGATTAGTGTCCCCAGTTCTCCTTTAGGGTATTTCAGTAAATGTGGTGGGAAATAATGTCTTTGTCTGTGTGATAACAGATAACTTATTACGTAGACAACAATTTACAGATTTAGCTAAATCTGCATGTTCACATGTGCTTAGAAGTCTTCTGGCAAGAATGTCAGTCCTGGGACTGTACTGATGTAAGAAAACTTGTTTCTAAATTGATTATTTTTTTAAATGAATACTGTTTCTTTTGGTGGCAGTGTTAAATAACCTCAGCAATTTTGAAGGTTTAGAGAAAGGACAGCAATAAATCTTCACTCTTTTCTTTGTGGGTCTCCATTTCTGCATTATGACAGGAGATGACCTTCTCAAGTACTGGGAGGGACCATGTCTTTGTTCTAACATGAATTAATATCCCTCAGAGTGTACCAGAATAATTGCATTTGCAGTAGAATGCTGAATAATTTTGATGGGTTTTTTTTTATTCTGATAAGAACCATTGTCTTGAGTGTTTTATTCATTAAGATTAAAACTGCTGTTTATGTGTGTGTTAAAATAATTCACTGTGCATTCTTTTTTATGTATAGAAAAGTAGTCTGCAAATATGACTGGCCAGTCAAGTCTGTTAATGAAAAACAGGTTTCTGCTTCTAGCCGTTCCTTGCAACGTGGCAAGTTGTTGGAAATTGTACTATAAATATTGCATACAACTGAGTATTTTTATCAAGGCCCATGCAGTCTAAAGGATGAGAGTCCTTTTATTGTAACAGCAATTAATGTATTGTTACCATGCTTCCAGTATCGTGCAAGAATTCTGTGAAGGTTCAAATTGCTACTGTAATCGAATGTTTTCTAACTGGAGTTTAAAAAAAGATAAAATTGCAAACTGGCCTGTAGTTTTTAACGTATCGGCATTGTAAAACCTAAATTTGGGGCAAACTCCACATTATGTCTTAAAGAAATGGCATGTTTCGTTTTTCTTAATTTAAAGAATACAGGCTGCTTTGGATAATCTTTATCAGTTGAAATGCAAAATGTGGGTTGTTGAAAAGTAACATATTTGTACATCTGTGTTTAACTTACGTATACGATTATTCCATTCCTAGATAAACTAATTGCTAATGCAATAATTTTAACATTTTTCTCCTCATTCGTAATTGTTTCATAGTGGCTGGAATGGCTGGCACTGCTCATATTGATGGAGACCATATTGTTGTATCAGTCCCTGAAGCTGTCCTAGTTTCTGATGTTGTTACCGATGATGGAATAACTCTTGATCATGGCTTAGCAGCTGAAGTTGTCCAAGGACCTGACATCATCACTGAAACTGATGTTGTAACAGAAGGTGTAATTGTTCCGGATTCTGTTTTGGAAGCTGATGTTGCTATTGAAGAAGCTTTAGATACCAGTGATCATGTTTTGACTTCTGATCTAATAACAGAAACCGTTAGAGTTCCCGATCAGGTTTTTGTGGCTGACCTTGTTACGGGTCCTGATGGACGTTTGGAGCATGTGGTGCAAGACTCTGTGTCAGGAGCCAACTCACCTACAATGGTTTCAGAAGAAGTTCTTGTAACGAACTCGGATTCTGAGGCGGTCATTCAAGCAGCTGGTGCTGTTCCTGGCTCCACAGTGACTATAAAAACAGAAGATGATGATGATGGCAAGAGTACATCTGAAGACTACTTAATGATATCTTGTAAGTTAAACAAAGGTAGATATGAACAGGAAATTATCTGAAGTAGAAGTGGTCTAGTGGGGAGAAGTGACTGTAGCTGGACTCTTGCTGCATTCTGTATGGGAACTCTCAAATAACAGGCTGTTGCCCAGTTAATTCTTGGTGTCTGGATCTGGGTTTTCTTGATGAAAAATCCATTATCGCTGATACAGCAAGAAAGAGAATGACGTTCATGCTGTTGAGTGAATGAGTGCGTATGTTTGTGTTTCTGAAACTAGATATTCCTGAAAATTAAGAAAAACACATTGGAAGGTTAAGCATTCCACATATTTTGAGTACAGTACCTTTTTTTTTAAATACACAGGTGTGTTACCATGTTATGTACATTCATGTGAAAATAACATGTTGGGTTTAATCAGTAGAATCCAACAAAGAAATAGGTTTTTAAGATATCTCACTCAAAGTTTTCTGTTATGTGTCAACAAAATATTGTTTGTTTAGCTGTATTAAAAATTGCAATAGGCGTTTTATGGTTATGTTGTGCTGTTCTGGACTGAACTTGACGTTAAGTGGTTGTGTGCATTAATTGGCTCTCTAACACTGGAAAGTGGCTGCCCATTTCAGTTTCCACACAGCCTTCAACTCTGAGGAAACTGTATGGTCCTATACTACTTGTTGAGCGAGAGCTACTGAAAGGACCTTAGGTATATTATGTTTCTTCAGTGGTTAAATTATACTCAAGATACCAGTTTTTATTGTTACGCAACTTTGATAAAATGTATGATAGTTCATTTTAGATTTTTTACTTCTCCAAGTTAGTTACTGAAATGTGAGTAGGTCAAAACAGATTTTATTTAGTCAGAAGCAATATGTTAAAAAAAATGGCAATGCCAAATGTGTCAAAAGTGTCAATCTGTTCACAGCGAGCTGCATTTATTAAAAATTTCAAGACAGAGGACATGACTGATTAGCGATTATAATGATTTCAATACTTCATAGCATTTATGTCCCTTATGCAAAATATATTTCTGGTATTTAGTTTTTTGTTCAGTATAGGATGGACAGCAATGATTTTTTTTAATCATTCTATCATTACTGTAATGCCATATGTCACTAATAGAAGTCAAAAAGGGTTTTTTGGAAAAAGAACCAAAAAAACCTCAGTCTAAAAGCAAATTAGATCTACAACAGAAAAATTCCTGTGTGTTTGTAAATGAAGGAACACCATTTTTACAGTCAGTTGTTTCACTGAAAAAATTCCTCCTTTCTGACAGAGTACTTACGATGAGTTGTATTCTGTAACTGCGGTATTTCCCACTGCACCTTTGTAATTGTAAGTAAAGTCATCTTTGGAATTCCTTCTAAGATAGATGAGTGTGATTGATAGTGAAGATCACTGCAATTAGACCACAGCATCTTAGAATTCCAGTAACGGTTACCTGATGACCCCAGCTGTGTCTGATACATTTACAGTTTTGTCAGGTGTTCTCAAGCCTACCGATGGCTTTTGCAATGTTTCGAAGCCAGTTTGAGACCTAGTTTTAAGCAAATTAGATGTATATATATGTATAGTCATGATATGCCTGAATAATCGCAGTTGGAAGCTACATTATTAATCTAGAATTTTGTTTTAAGTAATTACTTGAGATAAATTAAGGCCGACTCTTGCCTCTGCTAAGTTTTGAGGCTGTATTAATGCTGGGTATGCCAGCTTGACCCAACAAAGTCTCTGCTACTGATTTTTTTTTTCCTCAGCAAAAATGAATTGACCTTATGCAGTTTTTCATTTCTGGGGTTTTTAAAATATTTTTTAAATTAGCCTTGAATTTGTTATGTTTATGAGGGTAATCTGTTGTGTAGGACAGATAAATGCCTTGGTTTATCAAGCAGTTTAAAACCCTTTATATTTTATTATATTTTTTAAATTGTCAAATGAAATGTTCAGTAAATGTTGCAGAAACTTAAAAAATTTTAGAAAATTTTATGCTATTTCTTTTGGGGTATGTATATAGGGCTGTTGAACTTTCTTATAATGTAAATCACATCAAAATGATAGTTTTAAAGAATCTCAAAGTACTTCGTAGCTGCCTTTTAATGATACTTAGCATCTAAAAAGGAGGGACTTTACATAAAACTACAGATATGCCCTCAGGGAATACCACCAGCTGTTCTGTGGAACACATTTTGGGAACTTACTAAAATACTACATTTTAGGGTGTGAAGCTGAGCTGAGTGGAATTTTAACTTATTCTTTTGTTGGGAGTTACAGTTTGAATATACTGAAAGGTGATTCTTTTTACCATTTTAAGACAACGTTCCCATGAAGATACTCTATACGCTATTGGTAATTATATTTTCATGTAAATACTATTTGGAAAATAATAAGTTTGTCTTGATAGTTCTGTAAACTAGCTGCGTATGATTTTGTAATTGGAAATTTTCACTAGAAGATTATCACCACTACTATGTCGGTGCAGATGAACTTAGTTTTTTTAAATCAGCTTTATAAGCATAAGACTGGAAAATCTTCTTTTGTTACGTTCACAATGTATGCCACGGGATATGCATGATCCCTTATTTTAAACCTCCAGAATGCCCATTAAAAGGGACTGGTTAAAAATGAAATTAATGCAAAATGAATGCAAGCAGTGTGATCATGCACCCATCCATCTCGTACTGAGATCGGAAAATGATGTACATCCCATTTTGCCAGGGAGGAGTTAGCACACGTGTAGCTTAAAGCGTACCCTTTTTTGTTTTTCAGGTTTGCGATATTCAGACCCACAGCGGATTGCCAGCTCCCGATCCGTGTGTTGGCCCTGCATGCACTATGTTGGTGACCTCATACCCACCAAAGAGCAACACTGGAGCTGGCCTTTAGGGGTAAGGTACTGTTCCACCACCACCTCCTTTTTAGTATATTACAGTACAGTGTTACGTAATTTGCTAAACATTTTAATATTAATACTCCTATATTGTAACCTATGGGACATAAAATAAGTATATCGGACATTAGAAAAATATGAAAAATTGTAAAACCACGGGACTTATCTTGCCCTCATGTTATCCCTATGGGCTCCTATGGTGGGTGTGATATCACCAGCATAGTGCATGCTGAGGCATCACATGAATTGGGAGCTGGCAATCCACGGTGAATCTGGACATCACACACCTGAAAACAGCGAAGTAAGGTAAGTTTAAAGTTGGAAGTGTGCTGAGTTTTCCTTTAAACCTTGTTTATTCAGGAGGATTCAGCATATATTTATAAAGATTCTCTGTTGTGTTTTTTCAGTTAATTTTAAGTGACGAGATAATAATATGTAGTGCTTCTGGTGGATGAGCCAGATCTGGAAGACACTTTCATATTCCATTGACATAAAGTAAGCATTCCTGTTCCTGAGAACTATCACTGGGAAAAGTCGTCAGATAATTTAGCACTGATGGGTTAGCAGTCTGTGATTGAAGTCATATTACTTAGACAATAGAATATTTTCACAATCTGTATTTTAAAAAAGTCCTAATATTTTGGAACTTGACAAAGATTACATGTCCTGCTGTGTTGATTGTTTTCCCCTTACCTAAATTGTTTAAAAATAGATTGAAACCATGAAATTTACTTCATATAAGACAGCAATTTAAGCAATAGCAATTGCTGATTCAGTGTCTTTGTTGAGGTATTTGAAACAAAAGGCAACATCTTACAAATGACAGTCTATGTCAGTATCATTTTTTCAGTCCAGTTTATATTTTTCAAATTTTGTTATATTACACTTTGGCTTTTTTTAGAAAAGTGATTCCAGAGGCCCTGGATACACTGGCTTCCTGATATGTTTCCATTACTTTAGCTTAAATTGTAGAGACTGAAGATCTTTGAAAATACGCAGCATGGTTGATGGTGTGGGAGTAACCACTAATTTTAAAAATAGTGTTGTAAGTTTGCCCCTCTAAGACAGAGCTCCCTGTTTCTTAAAGGATATCGAAGGTTTGGGGACTTTACTTGAAATGGCAAAATACAGCATGTGAGCGTACATGCTATATTAATGTATTTTACTTTTTTTTTTTTTTGCTGAAAATATTTATTATAAAAATTGTAAAGTTGAAAAATTCCTCCTTTTTTTCCTTTATGTAATCTTTGTTGTATTGCAATTGATGTCCTGGTAAGCCAACTATCTAAAATTGTATGTTTTTTTTCTTATGTTATTTCACCACATATGTAGTGGTGTATAATCATTGTCAGCCAGTATTAGTTAAATAGTTGGAAATTTTTGTCATAAAGAAAACTTCTTATCACACATATGTGATTACTCCACTCTTCAGTAGGAAGTTGCTGTTGTTAAATAACCTTCCAGTACTGAAATATTTATTTTCTATGTTAAACTGATAATGCGTTCTATTTATAAAATTTGTGAGTTTAGAAGAAGTTGATGTTGCTTGAGTTGCAGATTTGAAAATAACTTTACTACCACATACCAATTCTAAAATTACAGTAACAGCTTACAATTAGTGATTTCTTCCACCCAGCCTTTAAATATTCTTTCTGCGTTTTGGCAGCATGTCTAGTCGTATAGCTATATATATATATATATAATCACTCCTGCCTTGTACTGTGAGTTACCTCCAGTCCTTCAAAGACTCATACATGCAGTAGAAATGTTCATTATACTAAAATTAAATGTATATGTATCATTTTGAAGAATTTGGGTAAGAAACTTCCATAAGTGTTAAAAGCCATGCAGAAAAGAAAATGGTCTTTAATGAATTCAAACATAGTAGATGTATGGAAATACTGTTCCCAAGATAAGTATCTTTTAGCATCTTCCCTTCTCCTGTTAGCAGAGGATGCATAATCCTCTCTTCTAATAACTCCATTCTGGCAGCATAAAAAATTGGAATTAGCAGATGCAGTAACACTCCCATACTGAATATAAAGATGTGTGAATAACCTGATGCTGGTAAACTTAAGCGTCAAAGGAATATGCCAAGTTCTCTGTTGTGGCTTTCTCATCTGCAGTGTTCATACTCTTACTGTTTTCGTTGTCCTGCAAGGTAACGTGAACGCCATGCAGTACATGTCAGATTTTAACAGATTAAGGTATTGCTGTTGCTGGCATTGATATTAATAGAGATTTAGAATGTTTTTAATTAAAAAACAAAAACTCTCTTCCTCAGGAAATTTTAATTTTTTTTCTACTCATCCAAGTTTGATATTTTTTCAGCAATGCAATTAATCTTTTATTTACAAAAAGAAACAGCTAAAACACAGCATTCTTTTAATGTTTTCTGTTTAATTTTCATAAAAATACGTAGTTTTCAGAGGTTCTAAAATTAAATCAAATACTCATTTGTACTTACCTACGTTACATCTAGTTCTGTCCTCAATAACTTCTATACTCTTCTGATGCAGTCCAAGATTTGTGGAATAGAAATAAGGTTCCTCAATGTGGGGATGAAAAACGGTGTTAGCTGGATAAGTGTTTCTGTGGAATCCTGTCCCTGAGTGGGAAGAGCTTAGTTTGGGATTGCTGTGGTGGATTCCTGCCCTGCTGCAGGAAAGGCATCTGCTCCTTTTCTGCCAGGTTCTGAACCACCTCGCATGACTGCCTGGAGTATTAAGAAAAGCTTAAACTAACTCCAGTTTACCTCAGTACACCAGACTGTAGCCTGAAGTAGTCCAAAGCAGGTTTTAAAGAGCAGTCATCACTGCACTGAGGGCAGGAATCTTAGAGGGGGATTGGGAACCACTGCAGCCATCCCGAGGTAAGCCATCCTTTCCTCAGAGCCCTCAGTGTCCGCATTGAGTAGGCTCTATTCTTAGTCATGAAACACTACTGTCACTTTAATATTAATTTTAATGACTTTTTTTTTTTTTTTTTTTTTTTTTTTTTTTTTTACCTAGGATGCACATACTTGAATGTTATGTATGCAGTAAATGACAACTTCCCTGGAATGTATTAAATTCAGATTTTGTTTACATTTTGTGGAGTTGTTCTCTATTTAGAGGACTTCAGTGGGTGTTAAGCATTGCAGAGTTTTGTGTTGGCCATCTGCACAGAAGCTAATTTTGTCCACTGAGAGAAGTGTGTTGGCAATACGTATATCAGAAAGATGCTTAGTTCAGTGGCCTCCATATTGGCTATTTGGGGTATATATATGGATATCTATGTGAATACCCTTTTTACCAAAATAGTGTTACTTCTACACTTGTAATAGTTTGAATGTAATTTTTGTTGTATAAATAAAATGAGCATTTTGAATATATAGACCAAATAATCAGAGTGACTAAGTTGCATACATAAAGAATGAGAAGTCAATTTCACATAGTAGTATTTGGATTTATTTTCACTGCATCTCTTAACCAGCTGTATATTATACAGTAATCATTAATTTGTATGTTTTCAAGTGATAAAGTGGATAAAATCATAATTTCTTTTAGGGTGAAAATGTAGTCAAATTTTTGATGCACACTTCTTTCACTGGGAATATACTCAGTCTCATCACTCTTCATAAGAGTTTCAGCTGCTAAATTTTAGTCACCAGTATCTTAGAGTAGGGAAACTTTTGGGGACTCTTAGACTGTAACAGGCAATTCTGAGTTCATTTTTAACATTCTTAGAGAGATGTTTAATTTTACTTACTGATACATTTTTGCTTTCTAAGTGTAATAGTTTCAGACATAACCAATTACCACATTCTCTTTGATGACAAGCTCCCTCTTGTGTTCTTCGTTCTGTAATTCTTTCTGTGTTTCCTGAGTTGCAGTAAAATGAGTACTGAACTTCTGGAATTTCTTAAGTATCTTGAGATGAACTGTTTGGTAAAGGGCATTTATGAATACAAACCTTTACTATGCATGGGGATAATAGTGGAGAAAATCATGCTACTGATGACTTTGACTTTTAAAAAATGTGTTCAAACTTCATTATTATTCTCTTATCTTTACAGTGGATGATGTTGGAGAAAAATTGGACCATATAGGAAGCACTCCCTTGAAAATCAGTACTGAGGTGACAAATGATGATGTTGCTAAAGATGACGGTTTTGGTTCAGAAGTTATCAAAGTGTACATATTTAAAGCTGAAGCTGAAGATGATGTTGAAATAGGTACCTTTTAAATTCTATGTATTATCCCAATAGTATGAAGTATTTCAGGGTCTTTTTGTTTGTTCTTAATTTCACGTAATCCACTGACTGGAATGTTTTGTAGAATGTGACATTTGTGGAGGCTGCCCATATGCAGTAAATACGGAGTGTGTATTAGTCTCCAGTTCTTTTTTGATTAGCAGTATTTATTTTCAGGCAACCAAAGCCCAAATGTAGAAGTGGTTGGGTGTCTGCAGCTGTTTTTCAGCTGCTTCTTTTCTCTGATGTTGCAAGACTGGGTGTCAGCACAGAAAAGCCTCTAGAGTGGATTCCTGTCATTGAACAGTCTTTGGTGGCCTTGACGCAGAGAAAGGGAAAGACTGCTGGGGCTTTAGGCACTTAACCAAGAAACTCAGAATTGCTCTGCAGTTCTCTCTTGCAAAGGATAGATCCAGCACTTCCAGGTGCTTTGCAAGTGGATGTACAGCTAACCCATGTTCTGTTCTTCATAATTTGTAAAAGCAGAGTCCCCCTTTACAGTTGTTCTCAGAGCAGAAACCTCTGGCTCATTCCACTTCACCCTTTGCGTTTAGGTACTGAAACTCTGCCTCACTGGAACATATCTGGCCAGGAGCCCCAGAGCTATTCACGGGGCAAATCAGCCTGACTCTGTTCTTCCTGGAGTGGAGAAAGGCGATCATCTCCCACAGACTGGTAGCATTGTCCTGGCTATGCTGTGAAAATCTCGAACTTCAGACAGAACTGGGGATTAGATCAACAAAGGCCTCCAATTAGTAACAATCCTGGTGCTATTTTTCAAGTAGCATGGGCTGCTCCTTCAGGAAATTTTTGGCTGTATAATGCCTTTTATTTTTCTTCCCTGAGAAACAAGTAATCTTTTCAGCTCAAATTAATGGCAGAATAGGATTGTTCCAGGGATGATCAGACTGCTAGCTAATAGGGCAGTTGTCTTTGGTTTTCTCTGTCTCTCAGGGTGGGTTCAGAATTAGTTAAGACTGTCTTATGAGTTGCTCAGTATCTTTTGCAGCATGATACAGCGTAGATTTTGGAGCCTGTTAACCAGTCCTTCACAAGTTTGCCGAAGTAGCTTAACATATTTTACTGTCCTGTTTGGAATAGGCAGTATCTGATTCGGCTGAAGGTTAGTGAGTATTTCTCTAAGGCCCTGGGATTTTCAGTATTTGATCCTTAATTCCTTTCAAGTATGATAAAGAAGTTGTGAAGACCATGTGCTTTCTGAGACCATAGGAAAAGGATCTAGAGAAGCAGCATCTTAACATCCCTTATCTATTGTGACATCTGTTTCATCTACCAGTTCCTACATGAATTGCCAGGCCCTGTTCTTGAAATATGGTTTCTTCCTCTGGGGATAGGTTGTCAGTCTTGAGGGACAGACTGCTAATGCAGCAGCAGGAAGAATCGGAATCTCTTATGGCTGAAAACTAAGTTACAGCAGGGATGTTCTCATGAGCTATTCAGTGTTTCTGATAGAGCCAGGAGGTAGGCCTGGCAAATTACCCCATTTGTTACTGGTGAGTACTTCCCCTTGGAAAGAGCTGATTGTGTTGATAATGTGCATTTGCTGCTCAGCGTTAAGGAATACAGAAACTGAGATGACAGTCTTCACAAAGAATATCCAAGATTCAAGTTTACCCATTAGCAGTGCTCTCTTGATCTTTTTACACATGGGGGTGGGGTGGAGGGCTGTTCTTACATGTCATCCATGTGCATTGCAGTGTAGTTACTTGGATAAATATCCTGGCAAAGCCACTTCCGGCAAAAATTATAAAAATGGGCCTGGGTGGCAAGGATATTTGGCAGAGTCTGCCATTTACAAAACACAGGGAATGATGGCTTAATGTATTTGATTTGGGCTCAACCACCAAGCTGAGCATTTTCCATCAGGACCATTCGTAGTAGTGAACCAGGACTCTTGGTATACCAGGTGTTAGCTTGTTCTGCCATAGTCTGCAGCTTCTCTACTCACTGTGCAGTCCCTGAGATGCATGGAAGATGAAGCATCAATATTTATCTGCCACCTCTCTCTGACTCAAGCATCAATATGAAGTTCCAGGTTGGAACTTGTTCTTTTGCCTCTGTTCAAGTCAGTCAGTGGGCCAAAGCTTGTTAGTCACCCGGAGCGGGACCACGTAGGCAGTTATTCTCATTTCCTTCTTTCCAACTGTTACTCTTCAGATGCATTGTCTCCAGGGATTTGGTGCAGCACCTTGCATCCCTGCTAGTCTGTCTCTCTAGGTAAAGTTCTTGTTGTTGAAATAATTGGCGGTAACAGTTGCGCTCTCGTGGTTTGGGAAGTGTGACCCCAGGGTAAGTTACTACTCAATCCTATGTAATGAGTCTGGGACGTATGCATTAGAATCTTTGTAGGAAGACTTACCTAAGAATCCGTTTTTGCAAAGTGAGTAAATAGGATTTGGGGAGAGGAAGAGGGATGAGAATTAGCTGTTCACATCTCGAGAGAATTTAAAGGCTGTGTTCTGGGCAAGATTAGAACGACAGTCATTTTTTTGGTGGGCATGGGCAGGTGTATGTTTCCAGTCGCACCTGAGTTCGCTGCTAGCATGCATAAAAGGCTCTTGATCCTTCTTGGGTAGTGTTGTTCAGTCTTGAATTTATCAGGAAACACTGAGAGAACTTTTTCCTTCTCTGCCCCAAAGTATCAAACTTGCATGATTTTATGACAGCCATGGGTGTCAAAATATTTAATTGGCGTTTTATGAAATAGCTTTGTTGTAAATAAGAAAAAAATAGTTAAATCTGAAATTAATCTTAATACTGGCTCTTTTTGCATTTACTTAATGTGTTTAACTTCTTTTTGTTAAAGGTGGGACAGAAATTGTCACAGAGAGTGACTTTCACAATGGACATTCTGTAGCTGGAGTAATTGAACAAGGAGGTGTTGGTAGAATGCAGCGAGAAAAAATGGTTTACATGGCTGTTAAGGACTCTTCTCAGGAAGATGAAGATATTAGTAAGCATAATAAGAAACATTTTTGTTTCTCATGCTGTTTTGTACAACAATATAAACATCATTCTCAAGGACTTTTTTAATTTTTCTGAAGGATTCTTCAGCCTGAAGTAGTAGAAAACTAAGCTCATCTTCCCTAAAAATAAAGAGCAGGCTATAATTATTTTAAAGTGATGTGGATAAATGCACTTTGTGCATACTGTATGCAATCATTTCATTATTTATATTAAATTTAACATGTCCATGGATGAAGTTAATGAGGTTAGTCAAATTTCTCATTTTTCTGTTTTCCTACTGTGAATTGCCTTGTTTAATCAGCTTTCTGGCAAAGTGGCAAATAAATGTAATCAGTTACAAGTTTATAAGTTTGTATATTTGAATTTATGTTGGTATTTATTTTGGATTTATATTTATTGATATGTGTTTTCTCTCTTTAAGGAATGTCTGAGTAAACAATGATCCCCTAAGGGAAGGGGTGGTTCTAAATGCCAAAGGAAGAAAACTAATTTATAACGGGTATCAATCAGAGTTGAGAGCAAATTAAATGAAGGAAAAGTTAGGATGAGCAGAATAAAATTAAAGATTTATTCTTCTCCTTTAATCCAGGCTGTGCTGAAATAGCAGATGAAGTTTATATGGAAGTTATTGTAGGTGAAGAAGAAGCTACGTCACTTCCAGACACACAGCTTGAAGACTCTGGTGTGAATAAAACTTTTGTCCCTGTTGCTTGGGCTGCTGCTTACGGTAGGAATCTGTATGCTTATTTTCTGAAAATCCCTTCCATTATTTTCTCCCTAATCTAGCTTCCAGAATCTCTATGCAAATGTGATAATCTCTCACCTTATCCTAGGGGTTTGGAAACAGCTCCTTCTGATCTTTTAGCAGCTTCAGTTGGGGGAGTTGATTAAATGATGTGAAAAATCATTTTGACCTCATTCATGACCTTTTACACATAAGGTCCTTAGTTTGTTTGCAGTTCAATATGAAGAAAACAATTCCATTTTTATAGTGGTGTTTTTTTTCCAATGCTGGCCTGTCAGACAGTTCCAGATTACTTTAGTAGTTGATTGTCTTGCATATAATGAATGGATTGCTATGTGTTGAGTTTTATGAACTAGAGAGGAAAGCTGTTGGGAGAATTTGTATACTGTTCTTGACTCCAGCTCAGATGTACAGAATGCATGGTTTTTAATGGTTGTTCAAGTTGGCTGTTGGAAGATCTTACAAAAACAAGAATAGCCTTAAGTATTTTACATTAGCTAGGAGGAAGGGGAAATAACTTCCAAAGGGAGTAGTAGGAATAAATGTGTAAACATGTTCCTAATAATTTCAGTTTATATACCTTTTTTAAGCCTGTTAGTCTTTCAGGTTAGAAATAAAAAGAAAAAAGGTAATTTGTTCTCTGCAGCCATGCTTCAAATAGTAGAAGTGTCGTACTAGGATATATTGTGAATGCTGAATATTCTTTTATTTCATACTCTTTTATCACGTTTTGGCATGTTAAATGTATATTAAGAGGGTATCGGGTCATCCATGGTTCATGTTATAATTAAGCAGGCAAGTTAAAGTTCATTGGTGTAATATTTGTGAGCGCAGTAGTTGGGCTGATAAAGTGGTTTAGAACCAGAGAGCCTTGGCACATAGCAGTAAACATTTTCAATCCAAAATGAGGAATATACTCTTAAGGTATTACTTCTACGTCTCCCAGATGTAGATGAGTGCTGAGCGGCTGATAAGGTACAAGTCTTCTTACCTGCCTAGATAAAGCATTTCGATCTCAAGAACAAATTGTGGATTTCAGATAACCTCATTTCTGGATTGGTATCTGAGGTTATACATGTGGTTAAAAGTTTGCAGAAACAAGCATATTAATTATGAAAAGCAGGAAAGACAGTCAGCATGGTAAGCATGCAAACACAGCTTTAGTGGGTATTAACTGTTCACAAAAATGTGATTTTATTTCCTGGGGCTCATAATTACAAAATACTGAACTGATTGTGAACTGCACATCTCAGTTTGGATAGAGCTAAGCTGTTACTTATTAGCTAAGTTAGTTTTCTCTCATTATCAGACTTTCAAAGCCATTGTCTTTAAAAATAGTTTTAATTTATAATGACTAAAATACCATTTTCTGCAGGAGATGAAAGAAGGCTACCCAGAAGATACGAAGATGGTCAAGCGGCAGGTAAGAACATGTAACTGTGCTTGGTAGAGCATTAAAACTAACTTGCTGTCTTTGAAAATATATATACATTTGTGTGTCGGTTCTCCTAATCAGTGAACGCAAAAAATTGTTCCTAAAGTATATATTGAAGGACTCCACAGTCTTTCTCTACTTTTTTGAAATGAAAACGATTTTAGATGTGTTGTAGGCCTTCAGAGTGGGTGGGGAAGTTGGGAGGATCTGCCAGGTTTTTTAATATAGTTTTGTAGTCAGAAAAGAGATAATGCAGTTGTTAAGAAGTAAAAAACCAAGTTAAATAAAAAGAAACAACCAGCATAACTCTTAAGGGATTAATGTCTTGAGAAGTATGAGAAATAAAGGAATATATTTGAAAATTAATCAATGTTTAAACAATTATATTCTTGACTTTTGCCAGCAAAGATAGATAGTGCTTTATATTGGCACTCTGCTTTTTTACATATGTTTGTTGTAGAGGAATAGGCAATACTTCTTTTAAAAAAAGTAGATATGCTGCTGTGCAATTCCAGTCATCAGTCCCAAAGAAAATAGTTGTTTAAGGTTTTTTATGGTGTCTAATTTTTGTTTCTAGGAAATAACTTGGATACACGATTAGAAAACAAAAACGGTAATGCAACACAATACCTGCAGATTTGTGATAGCATTAGCACTAATAGAGTGCTAAAACAAAAAACCAAGAAAAGGAGGAGAGGAGAGGCCAGGCAATGGCAAACAGGTAAACACTGTATGGTTATGCGTATTGTCATGGAGTGGCACTTACTCCTGTACTATTCCTTTTTTTTTTTTTTTTAAGCTGATGCAGAATTAAAAAATACCAATGATGATTTGCATATTTCCTGTGTCCTTCCCCCCTCCAATTCTGTGCATAGAAAATGTAATAATTTTTGCTATTCAGAGTCAGTACATGTAGGGCTGATGCAGTTCATTTGAATTTTGCAAGCTATTAAAAAGTAATCATGGATATATTCACTGCACATATGATATTACTGATCTGTTTGAGCAGTTTCTAAAACAAAACTATATAAACTATAGGTGCTGTGGATTGGTTGTTTTTAAACTACTGAACCATTCTCTGCTGCAAGTGTAAGTGCATGAATCTGAACAGCAGTTGGCTGATTTAAAACTTCTTAATCAGTAAATTTGTTTCCTTCATAACTTGTTTTTGTTTGTTTAAAAACAGCTGTTATAATAGGTCCTGATGGACAGCCCTTAACAGTTTACCCTTGTCATATTTGTGGGAAAAAATTTAAATCCAGAGGATTCTTGAAAAGGCATATGAAGAATCATCCAGATCATATGATTAAGAAGAAATACCAGTGTACAGACTGTGACTTTACAACTAACAAAAAAGTAAGTTTCCACAATCATCTGGAAAGCCATAAACTTATAAATAAAGTTGATAAAACCCATGAGTTTACAGAATACACAAGAAGATACAGAGAAGCAAGCCCGTTGAGTTCTAATAAACTAATACTGAGGGACAAGGAGCCTAAGCTACACAAGTGCAAATATTGTGACTATGAAACTGCAGAGCAGGGGCTACTCAATAGACATCTACTTGCAGTTCACAGTAAGAACTTCCCTCACGTATGTGTGGAGTGTGGGAAAGGATTCCGTCATCCATCAGAGCTGAAAAAGCATATGAGGACCCACACTGGGGAAAAGCCATACCAGTGTCAGCACTGTGTCTTCAGGTGTGCTGATCAGTCCAATCTGAAAACTCACATCAAAACCAAACACGGGACTGATTTGCCATTTAAATGTGAGCACTGTCCCCAGGCATTTACAGATGAAAAAGAACTGCAGCAGCACACAGAATTATTTCAAGGGCATAAGACTCATCAGTGTCCACATTGTGACCATAAGAGCACCAATTCAAGTGACCTGAAGCGACACATTATTTCAGTTCACACAAAGGATTTTCCCCACAAATGTGAGGTATGTGAAAAAGGCTTCCATCGTCCATCTGAGCTCAAAAAGCATAGTGAAACCCATAAAGGTAAAAAGATACATCAGTGTAGACACTGTGACTTTAAAACATCAGATCCTTTTGTACTTAGTGGGCATATCCTCTCAGTTCACACCAAGGACCTGCCTTTTAAATGCAAAAGATGTAAAAGAGGATTTAGGCAGCAAAATGAACTTAAGAAGCACATGAAGACCCACAGTGGAAGAAAAGTGTATCAATGCCAGTATTGTGAATATAGCACTACGGATGCGTCAGGCTTTAAACGACACGTAATATCAATACACACAAAAGACTATCCACATAGGTGTGAGTATTGCAAAAAGGGATTCCGTAGACCATCTGAAAAAAATCAGCATATAATGAGGCACCACAAAGAGGCCATAATGTAATATCTGATCTCGAGAAGGAAGCAATTTAGAAACTGTGATATGCTAATTGGGGAAAAAAAAAATCTCATGAACTGTTTCTCCTGGTTTCAAAGCTTGATATTAAATCATAACTTTACATTCTTTGTATTAAAAGTCTTAAAAGTATTAGGGTTGACAGGGGATCTCATAGCCCTATGATTGTTGCTTATCAGAACCTAAAGAGCACTATAGAATGCAGAAGGATGGATGAATGTCTTAAATTTGCAGAAAGATGGATGAATGTCTTCAAATTAATAGTATTACACGTTGTTAAGCTATAGAAGACAAAACGAAGATGATTGTGTTATCCATTTTGTCAGTAACAGCGTTTGTCTCCAATATAAAAACAGTTCAGATATATGGTGGGGTTATTTACAAATTTTTTGCAAAGGCAACTGAGTCTAACTTCTTGTGCAGTTTCGAAAGGAGAGTATTAGTCAGTCACTTGATCATAACGTTTTTAAATCGTGCCTGGAAACTAAGTTCCAGAACTGGTCAAATTTGGGGGGGTTGTCTTTTTTTTTTTTTTTTCTTTTTTTTTTTAAACATTTCATTAGGAAACTTTTTTGTTTCCTTTATTAGTTTAAGTCCAACGAGTAATTTTTTAATGGTTTTCAAAGCTGCTAACCTATTTTATTGCAGGATATGATGTTTAAAATATAGCATTATGTTATGATCTCAAAGGTGGTGTTCTGGTGCTAGGGTTAAAGATGTGTATGTATATAATTTCCCTTTTTTATCTGAAACTACAGTTGAATGTTGTTCAGTATGGCACATAATAACAAAATTAACTTTGAATTTGACCTTTTTTTTTTAAGGATAAAATGGATGCAGCTCATAGTGTTGTGACTCAACACTAATTTTTTTCTCGCTACTTTAAAATCTTCTCTAAAAAGAATATTAAAAACAAAGTTGAAAAATGTAGGATTTTTTTAATTAAAATTCAGAGTACTTAGAAGTTCTTTAGGGCAGTGTTCTTAACAGGTATGACTATTATTGTCCTACCTCCTGATATGAAATTTTCAATATAGATATAAAATTGCACATTTTAATCAATTCTTTAAAAAAAAATCTATACCATGCTATAAACATGCATTTTCAATCTGTAAGAAAGTATATATGCAGTATTTAACCAGAAAAATATGCTGCCACTAGAGTTTGGAGGTGGATCTTCAGTTTACAGTGTATACATTTAAAATATGCATCCCTTTAAACAATGCTTTGTGTTAGCATGCTGCAAATCAAATGGCGCTTAATATAACAAGCTGGTCTAGGGCTATTTAATGAAAAACCTGTTCATAAATGTTATGCATATAATGTGTATTTTTTACTTTTTTAGTTGCTTCATGTTTGCACACAGCTGTTCACATGATAAATTGTAACTTCATGCTATATTGTGGCTTTGTGTTTCAGATAATGTTCATATTTTGTTTTTGCACCAGATGAGAATCAGTTCCTTGAGAATAAATTTTTTTTATATTTCTAAACTTCAGAAAGTTAAATTTGGGAAATCTCTTAGAAAAATACGTGTTTTATGTGGCTGTAAAAAATGATGTACACGCTGTAAAATAAGATTGTCACTGTTATGTGGGATTATTATTTCTAAATGTGTTACTCATCGTAACGGGCATACAATAAAATGCATCTCTTGCACTCCAAATTTTTTGGAGTTTCCTTTTCATTTATGGTGTTCAGGAAAGTCTCATTCTGTGTAAATTTGCCTAATATTTTTAATTACGTTATTCACTAATTAATATGTAACAACATTTCAAGTAAACAGGTTACTGATCAGACTGTTGAGGGGAGAGTACTGGGGTTTTATTTGACTAACCCTTTAAAGTAACAGGTAATGTATTTGTGCTTATTTCTAAAATAATTATCAAATGTGAACTGACATTCCTTTGAAATTTTTTCCTTTAAGTAAAGAGAACATAAAACTCCTCACATATTTTGGGAAAAGCCAGGTAGGTTTTGTCTTTTTATCTGTGTAATAAGAACAGCTTGCAAAATGAAATATTGCTATCTTAATTTCCCTCTCTTTTTAGAATACTTGAATTATGACATCAGTAAGTGTGATTTTAAATGAACTCCTCATCAAGGATTTCAAGCGGGCTTTTAGCCAGTGAACTCGTAGGCTTTGTACTAAAAAACAGAAATTATGCAGACATGAACCTGTTCATCTGGGTTTTGTTTATACTACTTTTTTTCATATGCCCAGCAATCAAAGGAGGAGGCCGTAGCATTCAAAAAAATCTTAAAGTTGTGTTTTTTTGATAATTTTAATGCTTTATTCCTGAATGTTATGTTGAATACATAGACTGAAGGAGTTTCTTCATAGCAGACTGAAGATGATCATTCTGACTCTGTGACAAAGCACACATCCGTGCTGGCTCATTTTTCCACCTTGCAGATGGACAGAACAATCAGGTACTTGAGTATTTTAAACATTTTCTATAGCCAACCTTCTAGAAAGGCTTAATCCCACGTTGACTCGGAGTCCGTCACAGTCCGTGGGGTACAGAACAGGACGTGGGGACTAGAAATGACAGACATTGAACTTGTGGAGAGCCAGCGTTTTAGACAGGGGTATGAAATCTGGACGTAATGCTTTTAAGCATTGCATTCAGATCATGTTTTGATACCTTTCATTACTCATACTTGGTATTTACTGGTGAACTATGTTAACGTTTACATTTTACAATGTATGTTTGAGGATAACAGTAGCATTTCTTCCAAGGAGTGCAGTGAAAGGCTTTGACCTTTATGTATCTGATGGTTTAAATTACATATGTGGGTTAATTCTTTCTGTGATGAACAGTTGTTTAGTGTAAGATTGTTGTTTAGTTTGGTTGTTCAGTTCAGAGTCGGTGAGTGGTATCTACTGTTCTTAAGAGCGCGGTACACTGTGGGGCATCAGTTTCATTACCTAGGTTTTCTATTGCATCTAGTTTTTTCTTGCCCAAAAACTACAGGGCACAAAAGTCTTTTTAACGTATTTAATGATAGCAGAAAGTATATGCTGGATGCTGGATAGAAGTTTAATTAATTTACAGCTTCATCATTCTATTATAAAATGATTACGTTCTATAACTTTGTATTACAGAAGTTGAAATTGGTGTTGAGGTTTAACGGTCTGTAAGTCCACCTAATGAGATTTCTTTTAAATTAGGAAAAAAAGAGTCATACCTTCTGGAACATTAAAATCTGTGAGGAACATGTTTTTCAAGGTGTGAGGGAGGGAATAGTATAGTAGTTGGAAAAACCGCAACTGTAGTTGGTTATTATCAACTGAGGTACAAATACGGGAGAGCGCGTAGGAGGTGAAGCAGGTGCAGACTAGTGCGGTCTCCTGTGTGTGAGTCCTGCTTTTTGGGGTGGCTAGGTGGAGGAACCAAGTTGTTAAACTTAGCGGGATGCTTGTCCAATGTGAAGTCTCAAGCGGAGTTACCCCTTTTCCTTGGTTGGCTTATTGCATTAGTGTTTTGAACGGTTCTTTCTTTATATTAATTGTTTGTCTCATCTTCTCTTGGCAGCGCATGGGCAATGAAATCTAGCTAAGAAGACAGACTGTGGAAACGAGGTCTGTCCAAGAGAGGAAAAGCCTTGAGACTTAACGCACGCAGAGCTAAGGTTAATGGATTACTACTCATATGTTGTTAAATTTCAAACAGTTTAAAAAAATAAGTTTGTCAGACTTTTTGCTTGAGCAGTGGTTTTAAAATTCAGTAGCTCACGATACCACTGGGAGGGTGTGTGCTTCTACTTGGCCTTTTGCTGGTTCTGTCCAGTGCTGCTTAGATGTTTATGACTGAGGCTGGACTTACCTATTGTTCTGTAGTTTGAAATTTCCACCAGTGCTTCTGCTCCTTCTTCCAGAATTGACATCTTTCTGTAGAGCTGTGGATGTCGAAGCTTCTTGTAAGTGTCTGTCCAAGCTGGATGGTGAATCGGCAAAGGAGGGGGTTGAAAGTGTTAGAAGGGCTCTGGTGGTTTAAAAAAAAAAGTAGTACTGTGATGGATGGAAGGAGGAAGGAATCGACATGAAAAGGCCTGTGCAATGTGTTGCAGGTGTGACAGTGGGGCTGTGGAGGAAAGGACATAGAAGTTGGGGTTAGGGAAGGGAAAATAAAGGAATGTGCCCGCTAGAAAGAGAAACCTGAGAGGAAGTGGTGTTATATGCAGTGCTCTTACTTTGTGTATGTTGTTTGAGTAACTTAGGGTCTTTTTATATATATCTTGTGTATGTATTCATCCAAGAGAAGCTAAGACTCAGGTAGAACCTTTTTTTTCCCCCTCTTTTTTTTTTTTTTCCTACAACTGTGTTTCCCCGGTAACTGAAATTCTGTATTAAAGCAAGTGGTTGGTCAGTATTCTTGACAGATTTTATTAGGAAGCGGCATTTTAAATCTTCTGAAATGTAAGAATAAAATTTCACCTGAATCCTTAGCAGTTTGAGGCACACTTCCTAGATTCTTTTCAGTGCGCTTTCCCCAGTAAATATTGAAGAGAATTTGTGATGGCTGTTGTATCGTTACCATGAAGGTGTCATGATTTTAAAAACACTTCATGTCAAATCACAGTAAAATTTGTATCTCAGTACTTCCACAGATCCCTGCTTGGTGTAGTCTGTACTTCTGCCCTGCCTGGCTCCCTCCCCAGAGCTGGCAGCAAAGCACCTTCTGGTACCCAGACTGAAGAAGCCTTTAGGATGGGATGGATTGCTCTACAGGCAGGTCCTTCTTACTCGTTTTCAAAGCAGAGGAGTTCCTAAGTGGTGGTAGGAAGCAAGTGAGAGAGAGACACTACCACCTGTAAGCCTCGCAAGTGTTTTGACTTAAATGTATTGAATGATGGAAGTTGGTGGTATCGTATTTTGTAACTTGTCCTGAAAACTCTGAATGATGTTTCCCATCATTGTTGTGAAGTTGCATGATCTCTGTTCTTCTAAAGGTACCTTTAGGTAGACATGATCGGCTTTCACGCATACATGCTTTCTTTAGCCAAGTTCACGTATGTCTTGCCTTTCGCCGCATTTTCAGTAAGGGCGTTGAGCTGTTGCATTGAAAGCAGTCCTTGCTTGTCAGATTACTACAAATCTGTCCCTGTGGCAACACTAAGAAACAGGGTGAATTACCTTCCCCAGCATTTGTGACAGGATGCCACTCCACAATACCAGGAGTAGGAGAGGCGACGTGTGCTGTAAAGCTGTTCGCTACCTGGGAGCACAACGTTGAGGTAGTTGAGCTGTTCTTGCCCGTGTTTGGATTGCTCCTCTGCCTGCTCCTGTGGTGCTGTGACGTACAAACACACCGTGGTTGCTTGAGCAAGCAGCAAGTTTCACAAACGTGGACGGGTTGCTCTAAAATGTCAAATTTGTTTACTGCGTTTTTTTATTTGAATGACAGACTAAGAACTCCTGAAAGCCAGGAGCAGTTAAAGCGATTCATGTCTTGATCATCATTTCTGGTTTTCTTTCTTCAGGTTTCAAATGCCCACAATTAAAGGTCATGAAATTGAGAGAGAAAATATAGAAGAGCACCAGCAGAGTACTCTCAAGGTAAAGCGAAGTGACGCTGATGATGTATTCAAAGCCTGTGTCAGCTCTTCAGACAGAGTGCTAGAGCGGTCAGTAACATTTGAACCAGGGCTCAATTTGGCTTTTATTTTACAGCTGAGGCAGAGAAATGGTTCCATGTCGCATACTGAGTTGTGTGGAACAGAAACCAGAAGACAATTTTCTCCTGCTCTTCAGTGTCAGAACAAGAAACTGCACGCTGGCAAATCTGTTCAGGCAGTGAGTTTGTTTAGTAACACTGTTGATGAAGACGATCTAATAGGGTGGTACGTATATTGTTGTATATATGTGTAGTAAATGCTGTCTTTGATTTTTCTAATTTGTTCCTGAAGTCTTAGTGGAGCTACCTGAAATGGAGGTGAAAAACTATCTAAAGTATAGTGTGTATAGTTTGGGTGATAACTAGCACTTACCAAGATGAGTAAATGAGAAAAAGGTGTTTCTGTAAACTCCAGCAGAAATAACGTTAGGTAAATCAGTTTCTGTTAAACAGAAAAGAGGCCAATAGCTGAGACTACAGCAAATAGCTTGTACTTTTATAATAAAAAATACTAAATTTGCTTTTTAAATAAATGTGGTTTGAAAACAAAACCAGCCCTAAATGGCCATTATGCTTCATCTGCTAGTCTAATTTGGCTTTTTGACAACGATCTATTATTGCTTAGTGTTATCTGTGAGTAAAATGTGTTGTTACACCCATCAGCTCTGTAGCATTTAGTGTACGGAAGTCTTAAAATACTCCAGCAAACCTTAGAGAAGCTGCTCCTTGCCACACAATACAATATTGACCTCTGTCTTTCCTGGTTAGCAAACTGGGCTCTTTTTAAATAGTATGTGTGTTACCCGTCTCTTCAAGTATGGGGAACAATGACGGTGTTTTCAAATTTACCACAATGCCAGCTGTGTATGCAAAACAGGTCATTTACCTAATCATGGCCTTTGTTGTGAAATTACACCACCACGCCAACAGCTCTGACTGCATTCAGAGCCTGCACCCTTCTGCCCTTCAAGGGCGTTTACTGCTTGCATTACGCTGTTACACTGTCTTAAGTCACCCAGAGTTAAAGAAACAGGGGGTAGCGTTACTGGATGGAACGGTTAGTAAGCACGCTGCACAGCCCGTGCAGCGGCTGAAGCGAGCGCACAGTACGTCCATTAGTAAGTTGTCTGTGTAATGCTTCCAAGGAGTCGGGCCCAGCCGAGATCACGGCACAGACCGCAGTACGTCAGCAAATTATTTTGTGTCTCCTTCCGTGAGAGTAGCTGCAGAGTTACACACCAATGACAGTGTGATGGCATTAAACAAATGTATTCTTCTTCCTCTTTTACTTCTTTTTATCGTTTAGGCCACCAAAGGTGAAAAGTAATGAGATGACAGTGTAACTAAAATTATTTAGTGGGATAGAACAAATTATAACACTGTTCTGTGTGTGTCTGTACCTTATGTCTAACTGCTATCAGAAATGAGGGGGTCATTTTAGAACCTAATAATTACTGATTTCAGAGGGGCAAGGCATTCCCCATTCAAATGAAGATATTTAATTTTTAACTAATTAAAACCTCTTCCTATAGAGCTAGGCTAAAGTGATTGCCATTCGACAGTGCAAACTCTTGGCTTCTGAAACTGCTGGCCTGTCTCAGGCTGGACGTACTCAAAGAGCAGCGCAATGAGCAGGTTTCACCCTTGGTTCTTTCTCCCAGTTACGAAGAGCACGAGGTCACCTTTGACATGCCAGCGTCACCTGAGTGGCAGGCTGGCAGCAGTAGCAAAAGAGGGCCCGAACGCTGTTCCTTTACTTGTCAAGATTCATTTAGAGGAACAGGTTGTCTAAGACAAGGCAGCATCACACCACCTGAAACAACCCCCTCCAGCCCATCAGGTGGACACCTGATGTTTCCAGTAAGATAGATGTGACTCGGAAAGTTACACTTAAGTTTATTTCATAGTTAGACACAGCCTACAGTGTTCTTTCACCATTAAACATTGTCTATGATATATATTATTTGTGAATAGAAATACATGTCTGCAGCAATAAAGCAAAGCAAGAACCCCATGATAAAGAGCGAGCACCTTTGGACTGCGTAGT
Organism: Mycteria americana; assembly: GCF_035582795.1. Taxonomy (NCBI): domain Eukaryota; kingdom Metazoa; phylum Chordata; class Aves; order Ciconiiformes; family Ciconiidae; genus Mycteria; species Mycteria americana. The sequence goes on along the minus strand of NC_134374.1, from coordinate 23,457,289 downwards.
TTAAACTTTCCCCTACGATTCTCTGCGCTGTGTTGCTTAGACAACTACTTAATTATTAACTCCAAATCATTCTGAGAGAACCGCTGTGGTCCTGTGAGGAGCAAAAATTGTAAATGGAAGGTCGGTCTGATTATGCAATTTGGTCTGTGAGCTATTTTCATACTAAGCTTTTCTATATAAAAAGAGACCAAGTTCTTGAAATTTTCAAGCACAGCAAATAAAATACTTATGGCTGGTCTGGGGGCTTGTAGAGGTTCAGCTGAAAATACATCAACTCTGAGGTCAGTAACATTCTTTAAAATTAGCACTTGCCCAATCGTTTCACTGAACTAGGTAATGGATTCGCCAATGCAGTAGCAAAGTTTGAGGAGTTGTGTGTCTGGAGTAAGTGATTTCCCTTTGTGCTGCAGCTTCCCATACACAGGCAGATGTAAGGTAAGCGTTCTTCAGTGAGGTATTTTTCAAGTTCCCCATGAAGGTTATTTCTGGGGTTTGCTTCATCTTCAGTAGGCAGCAGCTGGTAAAACAGCGCTCTGTGCATGTCTGCATTGAAACCAGCCATTCGGTATGGATGGGACTGACTTAAATGTGTATCGGTCTCGCCTCTCAGCACGAGTAGATGGGACAGAAGAATATGGCTAATAGTACGAAGAGGAAAAGGTTTCAGACTTCTTCCTTTGTCTCTTAGATTGCTTCAGGACTGGCTGAAGAATAGGAGTTAGTCACATCAGGAAAAACTGAAGTCCACAAAAGCATGGCATACCGCGCTCTTGGGGGCAAAAAGTAAGTGCGTGAAGAAGGACAAGTAACGTTTGTACGCAGATGTTAATGGCAGGTTGTGGACACAGGTAACCGAGCTCTTTACCGTGAGGATGAGAGAGAGTCTTCTGTCGTCTTCATGCTTCCATGTCCTTAATGTGTTCCCCAGCTTTCTCAATATCAGATTGAACCTTTTTCAGATGCAAAATAGCAGAAAGTAAAGCAATTTTAGTCATCGTGAACTCCTTTGAGCAGCTCTGATGGCTTTGGGATTTCTTTCATTCCTGAAAGAAACAAGCAGCTTGTTAGAAGAAAATAGACAACCTTATTTCTGTCAGTAAAACAAAACTGTCTGGTAGACAAAGCATGCCTCTTTAATTGTATGTTTATTTTCTCTACAGTGTCTCAAGTGGCCAGTGAGCCTTTCTTTCCTCCTCAGAAATGCTCAGCACATCAGGGCTCACAGGGGCCAGCACTGGCAAGGTCAAAGCTGTATCATTAAGCTGTAGATGGTTTTGCTCAGCAAGGGGCAGCTGTCAGAACCAGTATGAGTCACTGTCCCCAGTAAACCCGACACCAAGGACAATAGCTTTTTTTGTACTTAGGAAAACAACCAAGAACAGGAAGTTATCAGATGCCTCTAGGTATTACAAAATTTCTACCCTGAAAGTTTTCTGTAGTATAACTAGGATCTGCGTTAAAAGGAACATTTAAGCACTTTCATTTGAGTATCGTGAAGGACTGAGCACGATAGCCCATCGCTGCTTGACAGACAGCATCACGTACAGGCTACGTCCTTCCGGTACAAACCCCACGCTAAGATGCCCACCTGCATTGCTATCAATACTGAATGCAGAGACAAAGATTTGGCTGACAGTACATAAACACAGAGAAAATACTTGTGAAGCTTGGAGTAAAGGTGAAATTGGCACTTCTCAAACTTACCAAGTTTATCTTGCAGCAAAGTAATTTGTTTCAGCTGAAACTTGCACTAGTGATGGATAGAGGGCTTGGGAAACTCCAAACAGGTCTCATTTATTTAATGATACTGATCTCTTCAAATGCAGAGTACGCTCATCGTCTCTATTTTTTATAATGGAAAGTGTGACTAACTTTCCAAGTAAGCTAGGAGGGAGGGGGTTTTGGCTTTATTTTTGTAATTTCTTTATTACTGTTTAATTCCTTGACACTTCACCAGGTTGCAGTGCAACTGGATGAATTTCATTACTGATCTCTAAAACTGCTGTTTGCCAGTGACGTTTACCTTTTATTTTCTTAATCCTACTCCAGGTAACGTGTCCTTTTAGAACATGCCAGATGTTTTACCCTTTGTCTACTCAGGCTGCTCACATAATTGTCTTTTTCTTAGTCGAGTCCCCCTACAAAGTTACTCTCTTAACACTTGTTTGCTTGTGCTGCTCTGCCATGCTCTGTCTGCCGACAGCTTCATCAGATGCCGTTGTCCACAACACGTGGTTGCAAACTGGCCACCTTGATCCTTCTCAAGCCTTTACCTTGTACTCAGACCTGGCATCGCTACCTTGTGCCCTGCACCATCAATAGCTTCTGCAGTCCGATTTTCTATTTTTACTTCGAATCACTCCTGAAAAAGCCACCACTCTTCTGCATTTCCTGGGTTAGTCACTGCCCTGTCTCAGTGCAAGTTCCAGGGACGTGGTGCTTGCTTAGTATGTTTTAGTAATGGTTTCGAGTCATTAATACTGATGATTCAGAGGAACGCTGCCCACCCAGAACACCCTCACCTGAGAGCACAACGCGGACAAAGCTCCTACCCAACTCACTCCCAGTACAGACAGGGATGCCGGAGGGCCGCCTTGTGCGTGAGGGCAGAGGCTGGCGTTAGAGCAACGCCACTTGTTTTGTTAAAGTAATTACGTGTCAGAGAAAACAAGGAAAGGTTATTGTATTTATACTCCACCCAACAATTACTGCCTTCTTGCAACTGACGGTACACAGTGCCTTGACTTTAATCAGTCACTTTGCTTTCTGCAGCCAAGTTAAATTAATGCTATGGCTTTCTCTGAGATGTCAATTTTGGCTAATACTTTCTTTGAAGTTAAATTGAATGCTGAGGAATTTCAGAGACTGAACAGTCAATCTCTAGGTAAACTTACATGTTTCCATATCTCTCCAGTCCTCTCAATGACAATAGTTTCTGATTTATTGACGGGTGATGTAACCTTGTAGTCATCAGACAAGAGACCCAGAATAGGATACTGATTCCTGTACCTGTATTAAAAAGAGTTGCAAACCTGTAAACCGCAGTCTGCGTGCCTGTAGCCAAATCACTAACTCTGATCTTGCCATATAGTCCTTCCAGCCATTAATCCCCAAAGATTTTCACTAGTAACTAAAAACCTAATACAGTCATTTAAACGTCACTTTAACATGCTGGCCACCCCTCCAATTGCTGTTACAATGCTCAGTATTGAATCCTCCCCGGACAGGAAAACCTATCTGGACTTTCTCCCCTTTAAGTTGAACAGGCAGTATTAAAACATCTGCAGGAATAACTTGGTTAACAGAGGCTATACAATGGAAAATCAAAAGGATGTATTTTTAAGAAAGGTGAATAACTACGTTACTTCTTAGTGATGACAGTTGTTACACCAGGGGACTGACTGCCTGGTAATTTCTCATGCTTCAGTCTGAAGAGGTCCTGAGAAAACCAAAAGTAAACACTCAAATGAAATAATGTTTTAGTTCACTGAAGTCACAACAAAATATTTGCAGAAATTCCACTCAAAGAGCAGTCTGAAAGAGTCTGTCCTTCCGAAAGACTGGCAGAGGAACAGCATTCAGTTAAAAACAACCCTAACCCCAGTTCCTGAACCAGGAGAGTACAAGTGACTTCCTAGTAAGTTCCCACCTACACAGAAAGTAGAGGCTTAAATATAAAAACTCTTGGAAGAGAAGTAAGTCGCATTATTTTACCTCTTGCAGTTGTTTAATAAAAGCATCTTTCTCCTCCAACGTCGACGTCAGCTCATGCAACCTTATCTGCAAGTCGCTGTTACTTCCTTCTCTCCTTGATATATCTTGCTGGAATTGGCTCAGCTGAGACTACAAAACATATGTTAAGGAGTAGTTAGGTGTTTGGTGCTCCCTGCAGGTCGCCCTTCAGTATGTACCTAGGACTCCGGATGTATTTTTTCATTAAGTTACAAACAGTAAGATTTGAATTAGTGTGGTTTAAAAAACGCTATGGACATGCACAAAACCCAGTGATTTTCAAGTTAGAATGTTGAGCTGCACAGTAAATTCAGAAAGTGCTAATTGATACTGGTAGAATTCAGTCCAGTTTCATGGGTTTGTAACTCAGTAAAGCTAATACATCACTGGACAAGGTGAACTGGCTTCCAGGGTGGTAAAATATTACTGCAGTGCTTTAAATGAGAGATGTTTCCTATATGTAGTTTTGACTGGGACTTACCTTCATTTTCTGTTGGGTGTCTTTTGGCTAGTTTCTTACTGTAGCAGGATGCACAAAATACCCCTTTAAGAAAAGACTGCTAATCTGATTAATCCCCAATTTCTACATCTAAAGTATTTGTTTTAAATCACAGTTTTATGTTCTACCGTAAGGGTTTCTGAGCCATCATTAGCGTCTATGTATAAAGTAACTGCAGAACCAAAAGATATCTAAAAAGTACATATGGTAGATCTTTCCTGTTCTCAATTTAAAAAGCAGCTGTTTCCCTGCAGTCATACAAGGTGAGGAATACCACATGCCAAGTTAATCAACTTACCCTAAGACCGCGGATCTCACGATCTTTATCCTCTCTCAAGCTATTGATCATCTCTACGTAACGGCTAGAGAGTTCATCTGTGGTGGTCTGTAGTGTTGGATTAGAGCAGGTCTACAGAAAATTAATTTTCATATGTTAATGCATCTGTATCTGTGAATAACAGCTATTGAACACGGAACAAGTGAGCCTGTTACCTGTAGTCTAAGGCTCTGGATCTCTTGCTCCAAGGCACGCTTGCAGTACTCCAGTTCCTTCAGCTGACAATCCTTTTCTCCCTCACTGAGCCGAAGAGAGAGGAGCTGTTCTTCCAGCGAGCGACACTTTGCAGTACTCTCTCTGAGTCCTTGCTGGAAAGCACACAAGTGGAATGAATGCGTGGCGTTCCTTAAGGAAGTAACAGGATCACACACATACACAAACATACAGCAGGCAGCAGTAACTGAGAGTACTCAGAAGTCAGCATACTGGCTAGTTTTGGGCTGACTGTAATGACACTGGAAATAGGTTTTTTAGATTTACCTGCTGCTGACGATTATTCTCTCTCAGAGAAGTCAACATAGTTTCATATTCTTTTACTTGAGAATCTTTAAAAGCCAAATCCTTCTTAAGTAAGACACTGTCAGTTTCTAACTTCTGTAAGACAAAAGTGTTTAGGGTCAATAGCTGCAATTTTTCAGTAAGCTTTTCCCGTATTCAGACTGCAACATACTGAGTAATTAGTAAGTGATGTTTAGAACTGAGAAAAGACTCAATTTTCTTGAAACGATGGGTTTTTAACTGCATGGCACACAGTTGCCCATCACTGTAGCTTTGGCTACAGTGGCTTTGTGTGGTGTGGCAAGTGCTGCAATCCTGGATGCTGCTCTTTCAGTCTGTCCCAGAAAGAACTATTTGTAGTTATTAAACAGAAACCAACAAAAAAACCCAAAACTAAGACCACCTCACTGCACAGACTCCTTGTTCTATGTTAAAAGATGACAGTTAAAACTCCCTCTTCCCCTCCTTAAACTTTGCATTTTACACGAGAATGCTGTGACGTTTCCAGTGGTGCTGAGTGGTGCTGGTGGGGAAATGTTTCTGCTTTCCTAACAGCGATTATCTACTGTCTGTATCAGCAGCTGTAGAGCTCCAGCTTCCAAGCTGGGATGCCCGTACCCCCACTGGAGTTGGTAAAGCCACCAGCCGACAACAGCTTTCCCATGAAGCGGGAAGTACGACGTTGTCCGGGGCGAATGGAACTGAGGTCTCCAGATTCCCAGAGCAGTGCTAGTAAACGGGCATTGGTGTATATGCCGTGTTCATGTTAAAAGTAAAAACACAGTTCCATACGCTTACACCAATGTAGATATATATGCATTGTATATACCAATTCAGAGCTTTAAATCTGATTTCACTCAGCAGGGTCTTTTCTTCCTTTGGAAGTACTTGGTTTTTTAGGCTTCAACAAATTGAACGCTTGAAAACCACAGCTAGAAAGAAATCTAACCTCATCCGCTGTACGAGTCTTGCAAGTCCACTAATAAACCAGCCATTCCCATTAAAGCACCTGGACTTCCCAACCTAAATGTCATCAGAGCAGACTTCCCACTGACAGGTAAAACCAAGTGGACGAGGCCACGGGAACTCCACAGCACAGCTTACCCCCAAGTCGTCCTGCAAATGGCACAGCTCTTCGCGTAAATTTTTGAAAGTGGAAAGCACAAGTCTCAAAGATTTATCTGATGTCACTCTCATCTAGGAGGGGAAAAAAATGTGAATGTATACTTCTGATTAATGAGTGTGCTTTGTTTACAATATGCCTGACAATGGGTAGAACAGAAAATGGCTATACAGCTGAAAGTAACTTTTACTGTTAGAACTACTGCACATCGTTCCCTGAAGTGCCTGCAGTTTCTAGAGAGAAACACATTTTCATGCATTTTGTTCTGCAAATGGCATAGTTCTTTCATTACTGCCTTGTAACACAGGATAACATTTTTAAAATGGAAGGAACAAGAGAGTAAAGAACTGCATTTGTACAACCAATAAAGGGAAAAATAAATGTGTTAATATTGCACAATCAGTTTTTGAGTGTTCAGAGTTTTGTGACTTACACCGATTTACTACGCTACCTGAGAAGCCACAGACGAATGAGTCATCACCTTTGAGATGTGGCAAAGCACGCTTTCAGCCCAAGGGCAAGAGAATTTAATTAAAATTTTACAAAATTTAAATTAAAAAAAGCCATACAACCAACTCCTCCCTTTTAAAGGAAAAAGATCCCAAAGATTAAAGGAGTCAACTGTATGAAAAAGAAAGGCAGCAGTGCACAACAGCCTAACGCTTCCTCTTTTTTAATGCATGTTAACAGCTTTGTATTGATTCACGTTAAAACACAAATTGTCACATTTCATGATACATTTCTAATATTTGAAAGAAGAAAAATTGACTTTGAAAGAACACTCAAAATAATTCCTCAAATCTTTGACCCATCCGGAAGGGCTGACTATTCTTTGCAGAAGATCTATTTTTTTACTATCTGGACACAAATGAAGCCCTCCTGTCTGTTTCTCCTCCTCTGATACTTTCCCTTACCTTTATCTGTTGATCATTCAAATTGACGAAAGCTATCAAGATCTCCATCAACATGGTGACTAGCCCTTGTATTTTTTATCCCCACTGGTGCTATCATGTGACTGAGGCTTCAAAAATAACACTCCTAGTGTGTACCTCACCTGTTTGTTTTTTAATTGAAGTGGCATTTCAGTTTTGACTTACGGTTTTGTTGGTTTTATTGTGAAATCTACTATGAGTAGATTAAAAGAAGGAATTAAGTCAAAATGGTTGAATTTGGACTATAAAAATATAAGTAAATCCCCACTCAGCAATTACTTAGTGCTAGAAGTAGCTAGATTCCATAGGTGCTGTGTACTTCTACAGTGAAATTCTCCATGCTTTTAGACTTGAGCCTCTGGGCATACCCAGCAGAGTCTTTTACCTGCGCAGTTTGACAGCCAGCTCAGAATCCTCCTCAGATGTAAAAACGTACCACACATAACTGTCCGAGAGGTCTGTAGTCTGGGAGCACACTTTGTATGTATGCTGACAAAATCCGGTTCCCCAAAAGACACTTCAGCTGCATTTTTTTTAAGCACAGATGAGAGAATGTAAAACCAGCTGGACTTAAAGAAAACGGGAAATACGCATTTCAGCTCTTTCACACACAGGTGAGCTGAAGTGGCTTCCTGGGACGGTGTTCTAACATGAGGTCATGAAATATGTTGGCGTCAGTGTCCTTCTCCATTGTAAAAGAATCACAGAATAATTCAGGTTGGAAGGGACTTGGGAGGTCACCTTGTCCAACCCTCCTGCTTAAAGCAGGATCAGCTGTGAAGTCAGACCAGGTTGCTCATTCACAACTCCATTCAAATGTATTTTTTACCAGGAAGTGACTCTAAGCTGCAGCTCCTGGGTAGGATCACCTTCCCCCTACCGCAGGGAGACCAGATCTAGACACACCTGCTAGCAGTGCAGGTTGGTTTGGATCCTGTTCTAACACACCTACATGCCCATGGTTCTGGAGTCAACAGTGGGATTCACGCTACAGCACTGTTTTTAATGTTTTATCAAAGGCAGGGGCCAATTCCAATCAGCTATCTTCAAAGCACTTCATAAAGAGGTGGAGTGTTTTTCTGAAAAACGTATTGCAGAGAGTATTACAGTGCTAGGAAGGAACAAAATGAACAACCATTATCAGAATCTTGCATTTGTATCTGACTGCCTGACAGCCAACCCCATGTGGCTGGAAAAAGCAGGTTGAGATGGTTGGGTAGCTAAAGAAAAGATCAGAAGACACAAAAACCATTTATAAATGGAACCAAACCAGAAAGGGTTATGTTTTGTTACGGAAGGTCATAAGCATGCCTCGGAGATCAGTGCTATGTTGCAGGTTTTTAACCAGAACATTTGTAAAAGGTGAGACCTAACGTGAGCATTGTATGTAGTTGGTAATTGATTCTGAATTCAACATTCAGTAAAGCATCCGCTATTTGCCTTTAGGTTTTAAAGTAAAGCATTAATATACAACACAAACAAATAAAAAGATGAAAGATGTGTGTTCTGTAACTGGTCAAAAGCCAAGATGGTTTCCAGTGAAACTGCAAGAAAGCACCAGTAAAGCTCAGTTTACAATGCACAAGTAGTCTGTGGAACCAACTGCCACAACACGCCACTCGGAGCCATCTGTATGATTCCATACCCTTTACACTAGAAAAAACGGAATAAGCAGAACAGAAGTATGTTATGTGCAAAATCCCTAGTATGTGTAAGCCAGCTTCCACTGTTCACGTTACTGTAGGCTTCCACACACCCCCTCCACCTCACTCACGTACCTGGAGGAGATAACGAATCTGCTGCTTTGTTGCCTCAGACAGTCCTTTAGGAATTAAATCTTCAATATCTTCAGTCTACGCAAAGAAGGGAGGAAAGGGGAGATGTCTTGATTAAGAATTTTGCCTGGTAGATCATAATGTGGTTTCTTCATTAGTTACATGGGTCTACTATGAAAAACATGTTTAGTACAAGGCAAGTAAGAATGAAAATAGATCAAAGTGTATCCAGAAAATTTCCAAAGTCTTATATATGTGTGGCATATAAAAACTGAGATGAAGTGATACATGAAGCATATATTCAAATCATTAGGTTTAACATTTAGTTTAAAAGCAGTATTCAAAACAATCCTCTCTCAAGAAAGTAAGAGCTGATGCTCAAACGGAACTCCCAGCAGTTTATGATAGGAGCAAATCTCGTGTTTCTAAACAAAGAACAGACTGTCAATAAACTAAGGATGACCAGAGTGTCACAGGAGATACTGCCAGTGGTTACATGGCATTGCTTCATGTAATTTAATCCTGGATAAATATTTCTGCCATATACACAATGCCTTTAAAAATAACAGAGGTGCTGATGATTCTACCATGGCCCAATTCACAAAAGCAAGCTCTCTGTAGACGCAAGAAGTCTGTTCTGTCAGCTTGCATTCCTCTCCTTTCTGTGAGAGGCAGCGCTCTTCACTTGCAGTGCATGGCAGCACATGTTGCTGAACAGCAGCTTTATTGGCAAGAATGAAAGATCCTTTGCAAAAAAACGCAGAGTGAAAATACATGTAGCTGTGTAAGTTTGTTTTACAATGCAACCACTATTGGCACAACAGGAAAGACTTTCAAAATTTGACTCTCATACTGGAATAATGCAAATTATTAAAGTTTCCTTTCAATATTATCACATTTGCAAATACATGCCTCGCAGTAGGTTTCAGGCTCTGAATGTTATTAACAAGCAGGAATCTAAGTAACAAAGACCAGCATCCTTCATTTAAACTGGCTTAGCTTAATTTGCCTGAAGATCCACACCACTGCTATTAGCACTACATGTCAGGAAAACAGCTTGCTAAGAGCGTGCCTGATGCTTACCTGAGATGTCCATTCGATGTCATGGTTCCTGTAAAACAGACAAAATCCAAGGGACCAATTAACAGAAAGCTTCTTAAGAACTTTAAGAATTCATGCCCATATTCACAACTATAAAAAGATTATCTTTAAAATATAGAGCAAGGAAAGTTCTTAATCTGATAAAGAGCTGTTACCTTCCTTTTAAGGTGCTAGGCAACATGAGTTGTTAAATGTGACTGCGTAGAAATATCTGAGGAGACTGGAATACTAATAGCAGGACAGTTCACACAGGCTAACTATCTCCGTTTCTTTTGGGCAGTATCCCCAGTTATGTCTGGTTAACCCAATTACATTCTTAATTGGCTGGGTAATGGTTTACCCAGAACTATGCTGCAATGTACTGACATGCCTGAAGTGTTTACTTAGCAGTGTCAGGGTTTTTGTGACGTTTAAATTCCACTTTTTCCCTGCTATGGGACCACTTTTCTTATTTCAGTTAACTTGGAAAGCACCAAACGAGACTGGGAGTGAGGGGGAAGAACGAAGCGATGGTGAGGGAAGGGTAAGAACATTGTGAAGACTCGTATTACCGGCTGCTGTGATTCTGCCTTTCTTTTCAAAGGCAATCTGTAGGGCTCTGCAGAATACCTGCTTAACGTTAATTTGCATGTAGATACTGAGCTTTATGCCTTATGGTGGCCATCTTTTAACCCACGACAGAACATAATACCATGACAGAACAAAGGAAATGGCAGCTTGGACATCTGTGTTGTTTCCTTCTTCAGGACATAATAACAGAATTGTATCATTAAATATATGTCAGAGTATGCTGTAAGTATATTCTCTGCTCTACGTGCAAACAGGCATGGGATATGTAATTCTTACTGCATATTAGTCTAAACAATTTGAAAAAGCATCAAAGTCAGTGAATTTACTTGGCTTACAGCATTTTTGTGTCCTCTGTTACTCAGCAAATTAGATTAATATGTAAAATACACAGTCAATTCTAGTTGTCGGAGGGGAAAAAAAAAAACCAACTTGCAAACAATACTGTCCCCTCAACTGTGCAATGCTAGGATTTCTGGAATACTGAAATGATACAATAGGTATAATGAATGCCAATACCTTCCGCCTATCTTTTCCACATGCTGTAGTAAACAACTGTACAAGTCATTGGTCTTGCGGTTCAGTTCAGCAAGGAGCTCACCAAAGTAGCGGCAGTCCAGCTGGTCATTATTTTCCTGAGAGCAACCCACCTAGGAGAAGATACCCAAGAAGATCATAATTGAGTTCCTTTCTTTGGGATGAAAGCTGAACATGAAAACGCTACAAGTATGATGGATTTGGTTTTGTCTGCTCTTACTAATTTGCAATTTGTTTACACTGTTCTTTTCCTTGGTATTGAGTCCTCCCTGTATTCTGGTTTTTGGCAAACTATACAGAAATAAATGACCTCCTTTACAACAACAAGAAATACGCAAAGTATTATCTCCTACAGCAATATAATCATCATTATTCTAAAATAGAAAGTGTTGGGAATTAGGAAATCTTATTAATAGACATATTTCCATAGCTGTAGTGGATAAAATGCCTGTGGGCAGCACCCAGATAAAACCAGCTGGGTGCAAGATTCCCCACCGCAAAAACGGTATTTGTATTGCCACAGTTCAAATGTTTACATGTGTGAACAATAAAATAATTTCAACAGCAACCTGAACTGAGTGTACCCGCGTTGGTTTATGGGAGTATCTGGCTATGGAAGATTCCACGTAGCTCTAACACTAAGGTCACCAAGTATGTCTTGCCACCTATACATCGAATAGATGCACAGGAGGACTGCTGTGCTCCCTCCCACAACTGAAATAATAGTATACATGCATAGCAAGCCTCCTGCAGCCCTTAGAAACTCCAGAACTTGCAACCTGCTGTAAAATGAAGGGCAAAGGAAGCTAGTTTTGTGCTTCCAGTGAATCTATGTCAAACACGTCTACCTCAGATTGAAATATATTTGAAATCCTTATTGATCAGTTTAGATAGAAAGCAATCCTGAATTGATGTATGTCCAGTTTATAAAGTAATGTATCTTTTCTCCAAAACTAGAGCCATCTTTTGTTGTACTACTCAATCTTTCATTGTACAAAGACTGACAGATGAAACCCGACTCAATCAACGGGTAACACTTTGAGATAAAGAAAAAATCAAAAAAACCCAGCAAGACTTAACACACTTAAAGGACAACAGAACGATGATCAGTCAGTACAATTAAGCGCAGGTCTAGCCAACAAGAAATAGGATACAACACCTAAAACTGCCCCTTTTTTTTTTCCTTAACAGCATGCAACAAAGTCTTGGGCAGTTCTAGACAATGTCTGCAATCACAGCATGTGAAGAAGTTACCTGCAACAGACACACAAACTCTGATGTTTACTTACAATGGGTGTATGGCGCTTAATGACCCTACTATGAGTTTGAACAAAAACTTTCAAGATTGGGGATTAGCAATTTTATGTATCTGTAAAGTTTTGTACTCTGCATACAAAACAAAACCGCATTGTGAATAGTAAAACATTCAGCAAATGATTCTTACCGGTTCACACGTTTGAACTGTTACCCTCCTGACTGTATTTCCTCCGCAGTCATCGCTCACAGAGACTGGAATTATTTCACAGGGGCTACCGGTCTGTGTCTGCTGGCACTGGTGAGTGACCTGGGACTGCTCCGAGTGCTGGCAGGGCTGGACAACACGGCACTGATCGGCTTGCTGGGGAACCTGACACTGGTGGGAAAATTGATACTGCTTCTCCTAGAAAGAAGAATGAACTTTTTTAAGCTGCTGGACACTTCTTAATGAGATGGAAGCTTACTATGAATATATAAATGAATGAAATGTGGTTTTGCATGGAAAGACTGATGACAAATTTCAGATATTTTAAGAATCCTAATAAAATTGCTTTTTTTTCCTAATTGAACATGAGTTTGCCTTACACTTTCATACTTCAAGGTTGTAATTCCCAAATTTTAGTAGCTGCAAATGAAAAGCACGGAAGATACACCTTTCCTAACCAAGCTGTACATTTCATTATGTTGTTACTCTTAACATACTCGGGCAACAGGGACCTCTGTTATTTAATTTTAAACACATGCATATCCTGTTTCATTAAGTATTTTAGAGATAAAAAAGAGCTCCAGTTGAACTGAGTTTTTGTTACTTCAGTTAGAAAAAAATTTAGTACAGGAAATGGCTCAAGACATTTTCCTCTGTAAATGCTTTCAGCAATTCCACATTCAGAGTGTACACTATATAAGGGACACAGACACGTGTCTTGTTTTTATTATCAAGAACAGTGCTATTTACAAAACCAGCCCCCAAAACAATAAACTAGAAACTAGTTTATGTTCCAGTTAAAACACTGAAAGCTACAGCTTTCAGCAAACTTAATTGTTTCTCTAGATCATGGCTTTTACAAGTTTACTTCAAAAAAATATGTATTGTGTTCTACGTAGAAGTATATAAACGCACATCCTAGGCTTAATTTTGACTTAAAACTCACAATACAGTTATATTTAAAAGGTTGAACCAATGCCTTAATTCTGCACCAAAATCAGAACACAGAGACTACACTACATCTGCATTACAGTGGCACAAGAGGAGCAGAGTGAGGACCCAATGCTGACAGTCTCCCTATCTGAGGAGGTTTTACATCGGGTTTTGAACAGGCCACACACCCATTAGCAGTCGTAGCACACTGGGTGCACTCTTTCAACAGATTCTGATTTCACCTGAAAGAAATCTAGTTTGCATGGTCCAAGACCACGGTGCAGTGTAAACCAAAGAGCGGTAGGTATGTAGTAAGAGACTGGGAAATTTTCTTCAAAATTACACTCCTGATTTGACGTAAATTTAGATATACCCTGGGTAACAAAAAACAGAAGTAGAAATACAGTTTCCAGGACTAGACCCCACACTTTATTATTCTGTGGGAAGAAAAAAGCTATTATCCATCATTAGCTCAAATTTTTTTGCTTTTCACTTTAGGGTATGGATATCACACCTAATTTATCTATCTAAAATCCAGAATGGAATGAAAACTTCAGTTAAAAAACAAGCAAACAAAAAACCCAAACAGATAAGATTAATCACTCTGAAAAAGCTTTAATTTCAAAATTTCTCCTGTTGAAAATAACAGTATTTCAGAGCAATAAAAAAGGAAATAATATTTTTGCTATTGACAAAACACCAACTCTACGACGAAATCTCAGACAGCTTTACCAAATATTTTTTTTTCAAGAATGAGTAAAAAAAAAAAAAAGAAAAATTAAAGCTAAAATTTTTCTTTTCATTTTGTGTAAAAATCTGCATTGGTTACTCTGTTGTGGAGCTACTGCAAGAAACTAATTCTCAGTCAGTATTCAGACAAAGACTGACAGTGCTAGAGATACAACAGCGGTTTTCATTATTAGTCTGAAATAATAAATTCTTAGTAAAAATATAGCAAACCTTCCAACTTCTGCTCTCCTTACATACAGAAACTGTTTCATTTACTTTAAAAATGTGTCCTATACCTCAACAAGGCAATTCTCAGGTTGGCAGTAGTTCCCAACAACAAAAAAAACCACTCAGGAACATTACTTTTCTGCTACCATCTCAATTTTCTTTTGCAATAGATAATACAAACAATCAACTTACTTGGTGCGGATTTAATAGCTCATATTTTCTTATTGTCTTTTCATAGATGACATTATTTCCAGGACAGAAATTCCCCCCTCTAAAAAATGGGGATAATGGCTCCTGTAAAACATTTTAATAAAAACATTCATAAATGTTGCCAAACAGCAAATTCAGAATTGGTGTAATTTTGACTAAATATGTAATCTGAAGACAAAAAATACTTCAAGTTCTTTAATATATGTACATTTGAGTGTATGTCCATTTGGAAACAAAGTGACTGTTCTTCCATCGAGACACCATTTGAAATAAGCACAGTAGAAACAGTTAGAAATTCATTTCCGCTAGTGATGCTATTGAAGCATATTAACAGAGACTTAACTGCTGAGAGGTGGGAAGCCTCATGGGTGAGTCTGTAGTTTTTTTAATCCCTAATAATTTCATCTCTCACAATCAGAGGTACAGACCATGTGATTTCAAAATATTTAGCATCCCCTGATGGAGGTAGCTGAGCACTTTACCGAATCGGGATAATTACGGGAGGAAGAGTTACGCAAGTAGAACCCCAGCACTAAACAGTTTTCCTACCTGATCAGGATTCTCAATAATAATCCTTCGAACAGTGCCCTGCAAGGAAGAAAATCAGTAATGTTTCAGTGATTACTGCACTTTAATCTCTAAAACCTTTTATACTTAGAGCTCAGGCTTACACGGATTCCCAAAGTAATCTTAGTACGGTCATCGGCTATAAACATATTGAGATCCCCTGGCCGAAATCACCTAGGGGTGTTTTAAAGCCAGGGCCTTTCCACCCCAAAGGAAAGAATCCATTTACGGTGTGGCAGTACACAATCTGGACTCTCAGTTTTAAGAGTTTGTATTTTCTTGGTCACCTCTTTGCAGGTCTGAGGGAATTAGTCCCTATTTTCTGTAAGTGCCAACAGAATAGGAAACAAATCAAAGCTGACATACTGGACTAGGTCTTCAAGGATCACATCTCCCCCGTTCCACAGACACCGTCTTTTACTTACAGTCTTTCATGTTACATATTAAGGTCAGCTGCTGTAAAGGGATGTACATCTAAAAAACTTTTTGTTTCACCAAGGGAAGAAAATTTGTATTTTGCTTAAACACCGAAATGAAAGGGGCAGAGGAACTGCCAACGAACCACATCAGGTCACTATCCAACGCACCAAGCAGAGGCAATTGTTTCAATAAGTAAGCACAAAACTCCATAATTGACACCTACGAAAAAGATGCCCACATGGAATATCTGCACATTCTTGAATGAAAAATGAAATATGCCTTTTTAAATTACAGAAATCCGTGAGTGGCAGCAGCTTTGTTCATTTTCGAAGAGATTCTTTCACTTTTTTCCCCAGCACTGCCTACAAGCAATTGCAGACACTGTCTTCCATTTTGTAGACCACGACCAGTTATAACAAATTATACACATTGCTTGAAGCCTCCACACCCAGTTCTTTATCCAAGTAAGCAGAATTCCCACTGAATCTAATCTAAGGACTGGGCAATTTGTTAGTTTACAGCATACTATTTATTCTTCCTCACAGTACAAACTTCCAGTTTTCATAATAAATCACTTCTTCCCTTGACCCGTGGGCAGTGCTTGGGAAGCTTATATTGCTGCAGTTCCATCTCGGAGACGTTCTTAACTGGGTAAGAGCAGCTCTGAAGTAGGTCAGATTTCCAGCTGTGAACTGTTGCATAAGTTTAGGAAGCCTGAAGCGGTTTTCCTAATCTCCCAAGAGTGAATCATAACAGCACCAGGAAAGTGAAATCAAAGTAGAAAAGAAACTGTTTTAGCAGCAATCTTAATAATTAAGAAATCTCAAAATTGTAACTGCTGCAGAAAACTTAGAAAGCTGCTTATTCCTCCACCCACATGCCGTGTACTTGAGGCAGGTCCATCAAGGAAGGGAACCCACTGACGCTCACAGACTCTCTGTAGTGGGACATAACACTGAAAAGAGACGATATGGAGGTCTAGAACATACAGTCCAATTCCTACATCACTCTGACACCTACAGAATTTGAACTAAAAAGTAAAATACTTAAAAAATGAATGCCCACTGGTACTTCCTTCACACCAGTTTCACAGCAGGCAGAGCCCCGACTCCCAGTACCTCCTCTGACCCAGGCGAGGCAGCTCCGAGCTTCGCACCACTGGCTCTGTCCATCCTGGAGCACTCCGGTGCTACGACAATACAAGTACCATGGGAGAGCAGTAATTGTTCTTACTCAGAGCTGACTACCATTGTATGGCACATGAAAACAAGGCAAGCATTGTGCATGAAATTAAAAGGGACATTTTCAATTTACTGAAAAGTTGGACAAACCTGCCTGAACTAAATCATGCTGCCACAGGGCTGTGGAATACGTAAGTCACGCTGTCTAGTTCAGAAAGGATAACGCGTAAAATTATTTTATCTAGTTACCTATGTGTTCTCAGAGGAATACATTCAGAACTGAGAAGACTAGAGCATTTTAAGTTGAAATATACTTTTAAAATATTCAAAAGGATGGTCTAATCATATGTGGAATATTATACAGAACCTAAGAATGTTTTGCTTGGATAAAATTATGCTTATTTTTAAGATACCCAAACTCTTTCATTTCCAAAGAACTTTGATGCAGATACATTTCCCTCGCTCCATCACAAACACGGATTTGCCTGCCCTCCCTCCCATACCAGCCAAGCAGGCTGGACTTGCACGGGCTGGGATGGGACCGAGAAGCCAGAAACCCTGTGACTCTGTGCCTGAACTACCCACACATAGTTCCTTGCTCTGCCCAAGGAGCTGCCTTCCCCAAGGCCTCTGGAGCGGTTCCCTCGACAGCACGAGTGTGCTGCAGGAGGTACGCTGCGATGGAAGGCAACCTCGGGTTGTTACAGATTGTTCCATCATTCCCAAGGGGCATAGCGCAGGCTCCTCTCTGCGATCTCCTACAATGCTTGAGAGATGCAACACTTTGTAACTGGGAGAAGGAAGGGGAGGGTGGGATTTTAACGGGGAGAGCCCAGTGCTGTTGTGGATTTCAGTGGCATGACTGGGTTTGGGATTTGTAAGGACATGATTAGTAATTCTGGGTCTACGTTTATAAGGATAACTTCAAAAGGTATATGCTAAAACTTTCATAATGATTTTTGCCAGTCTTTAAGATCTTGAAATAAGATTTTAAAATTTTAAAATAAGCATTTGATAGATTTATCCAGTACAAATTTTATGAAAAACCAATCAGTACGCTAACTTTTACTTCAACAAGTTTCCCTTAGCTTCAGACAAACCAGCGATTAAGGTGAGAATTTCAACTATATCAAAACCTTTTATCCATAACATATTGTCTTGTTAATTACAAGCAATCTAGTCATCTAATCAGAATTTATGAGTTACATTTGGCAGCTGAAATACGGAAATGGCAGGCTACGTTTGAGGGCTGTTTAAACAATACAGACAAATCTTACAAGCTGGTTAATATTATACTATTTTCACAACAGGAGGCGAGAGCCTTGAGCACTTCACAGAACCCAGCCCAGCCATGAAAAGATCTTACTCACAACATTTCTCACATGGATAGACAACTCCTACAAAGGCTGTCAGGATTTTGCTCTGTGCACTGACAGCAGACATCTTGTGTGTGCCATTTCATATGTTATTTTTTCATGACCACTGTGAAAGGGTTCATACATGTAAGCTATACTGGAAGAGAATTTATTCTAAACAACATTCTTCCTTTAGATCAAGCAGACGAGAGCAAAATTTGCTGTGAATTACTCTGGATGAAGCTTGCCATGGCTGGGAGTAGCATTTGGCTTCTACATCAAACATAAAACAAAGTTAGACCGAAAAAGTAAAGAAAACGGAATCCTGAACCACAAAAAAATACAATCATGTGTACTATACGCACACACCAGTTTCAAATTTTCCCTCCCTCTAGCTTATTAAAAATGTATATAAACACAACAGAACACACCAACCATGAGACTAAATAATAAGACAGTGTATCAACAGCGATGTAGACGTTCATTATCATTAATCTACAAAAGCTCTGCAGAAGTCAATTAAACGTTGCTCAAAGATAGGCCTTTGCCTTATCAACAGTAAGAAGCTTAAACCACAGCTCTAGGCTGCCATTAACTGAAAATTCTAGTGTTAAAACACCTATGCGAGTTAGGTATTGTTACATTATGCAGTTTATGTAGCTATACATGATCTGCTCAAAGGGCAACTGAATCAAAAAGAGAATTGCACTTCTTCACGTTGCAGCTCTTTGGGAACTTCCTACGTTCTTCCCAGCACTTCTTTCTGACAACTCCCATTCAGCACCAAGTATGCAATTTCTGTCTGCTCCCAGGTGACTTCCTTGTTTGTAAACCATTTTCTTCTTTAATAACTTCCTAATAATCTTTATTAAGCACCTTCCCTCTCCACCATTAAAACTGCAACACACACAAAGCCTGATTTGAACTACACCCTCTTTTGTCTTTAAAGTCTAATCCAGCAAAACACTTCAGCACGAAATTATTTTTCATCAGCACGACTTAATGGATTTGGTGACTAAAACAGATGTTGAAAATTAAACATACTTCGTACAGCAGAGACAGCATTTGAGCCTACAATCAAATTGTTCACATACTTATCTGAGTAGAGGAAGCCTGGGACTGCAGTATTTATTCTAATGAATACTTAATTAATTGAACGCAATTCAGACTATCATCGAGCCTAGTTGAGCAGATCACTTATCTGGGAAGTGAGAGACCGGTGTTTACACTCCTGCCCCACATCTTGCAAAAGAGGGATTAACAGCTTTGATGGAGCAGGAATGTGCCTGTCACATCCAAGTCATACAAAACTATTAGTGAAGCAGCTCACTGTCCAGAATTTACAGAAGCCATCCTGCAGAGGAAGGCAGCCCTTAAACAATGCAAATATGGCTTTGAAAGGTGAACGGATTTCATATTGGTCTCAATCTCTATTCTTTTTCATAGTTAATTATTTTTATACCGCAGGAAAGAAAATTAAGTAAGAGTTCAACTTGAAACAAATAAACATTCCCATATTGAAGATACCAATCCTGCTCGATATTAATGCCAGTCTGAAGTCTAAGAGAAAAAAATTGTTTAAGAATAAATTCTGATCTCCTTTTCAGTTTTATAGTCAAAGCTGTTCTTAAGCCATTGGTTTCTAGTTTTGTTTTTAAGATTTAGCTAAGGTATTAATCGCATATGTTAAAATTATACTAAATTCCATCAATTCCTTCAAGCCATTCCCTGAATACACACACAGCAGCAAACCTGCTCAACTACATTGTGAAGGCCTTTAAAGCAAAGCTATATGAACTCCATTACTTCCCTGCCTGCTAAGTTGCACACGTTATTAGCATCATCGATTTAAACAGAACTATTAAGCACACACACCTTATATTATATTTACATGAGTAGCACCAAGTAAGCAGAAAAAGCTGTGCACATCCCGCCCGTGGGAAGGGGAGCACCCACAGCCTGGGAAGCAGGAGCACCCGGCACCCGCTCGGGCTAGACTTTTACCGTTCCATTGACGGTAAAAGGGCAAAAATACTGCCCAGAATAAGGTATTTAGAAGTTCAAGTTTAAAAAAATGCAAATTGGAGTGGCCAAACAGGACACAAATATGGGATTGACCGATCCATTCAAAGTCAAATGAAAAGGAGAAACGTGAAGGGAAGGTCATTTGAAGAGCTCTAGATTACAGCGGGTTTCTGAGGTACGAAGCTCTCCTTACTCGACCGAGACAGGAGTTACTTCGTTAGCTGCCATTTCCAAGCAGAGATCTTTCCCGCCCTTCTCTGCACGGCGCCATGAGCGCGGCGGGCAGACGCTGCCGGGACGGGCGGTAAGGCCTGCGAAGGGCCGCCCGCCCCGCAGCCTGCCCTCCCTCCCGCGGGCGCGCAGCCCATCCACCACTGAACGAGTAAATAAATTACGGGTTTGGGGTACACACGCTGCCAAAGGAAAAGCCCCACCGTGGATTAAAGACGACCTGTTCCGCTCCCGGGAGCCCGCGGGAAGCGGCCGGGCCCCTCAGGGCAGCCGCGGGATGGCGAGCGGCCCAGGCCGGCCCTCCCGCCCACAGCCCCCCGCTCCGGCAGGCCGCTCTCTGGGGCCTCCTGAGACGGAAGACCCGTGTTTTTTCTAAGACGGGTGTTTTGTGGAAGGGCCGAGTGTTTTTAAAGGCCGTCACGGGCACGGACGGGTCTCTCCGCTCAATCTGAGGCGAAACGACTTTTTCGAAGGAAAACCCCCGGGCACACACAGGGCGGGTTGTGAACGGCTCGGCCAGGCCGGCCCCCGCGGCAGGCTGCGGACCGGGCCTCTCCACGGCGCCCGGCCTCGCTCCCCCCGGCGGGAAACCCGTCCCGACCCTCCTCTCCGCCGGGCATGACCTACAGAAGGCCCGCAGCCTTGCCGCCGTCGCCGGCGGCACAAGGGCGTCTGGCTCACGGCCTGGCGCCGCCTTTGCACCCGGGGCAGCCTTTGGCTTCGACGCCGCCGCCGCAGCCCGGGCGGGAACGGGGCACCGCGGCGGGCAGGGCCGCGGGGCGGCCGGGCGGGCAGGTGCGCCAGCGGCGGCGCAGCCCAGGGCAGGCGGCGGGGAGCAGCGCCCGGGGAGGGAGGGCGCGGTGGGCAGGAGACCCGGCGGCCGCGCCCCGCCGTACCTGTTGCGGCGGGTCGCAGCCGGAGATGACTTGCTGGTAGCCGTGCGAGCACTCCAGCGGCGAGGCCGCCCGGGAGGAGCAGGACGTGCTCACCCGCCGGCAGCCGGGGCCGTAGGTCCGCACCCGGTCGTAGGCCACGCTGCTTTCCTGCTGCTGGTGGGGCGCGGGCTCGAAGCAGGGCAGGGGCCGCGGCGGCGGCTCCGGGCAGGGCGGCGGCTCCCGGCACGGCGGCGGCGGCGGGGACTCCAGCCAGGGTGGCGGCTCCCGGCAGGGCAGGGGCCGGGGCAGCGGCTCCGGGCAGGGCGGGGGCTCGCGGCAGGGCAGGGGCCGGGGCAGCGGCTCCGGGCAGGACACGGGCCGCCGGCCGGCGGGGAGCGTGCTGTAGTGCTGCTGGCGCCGGTAGTAGTGGTGGTGCTGCTGCTGCTGCTGCTGGAGGTGCGGGGGCAACGTGAGGGGCTGCAGCTGCTGCTGGCCCCCGTACATCCCGGCCGCGCTCAGGGACCGCCGGCTCCAGGGGGAGCGGGGCGGCAAACGCAGGAAGGAGCCGGGGCAGGGCGGCGATTAGTACTTGCGAGAGAGCCGCGCCTAGGGCGGGTCACACCTTGGGGTGGCAGAGCCCCGCGGCCGCCTCCCCCTCTCCGGGCAGGGGGCCAGCCGGCAGCGAGCCCGCCGCTACCAGCGCCCGGGAGCGGCCGGGGCGCAGGGGGCAGCCGGGGTCGGCAGCCGCGGCTGCCGCCGGCAGGAGGGCGCAGCAGGGGCGCGACATGGCAGACCGGCGGCAGCCCGGGCCCCGCGGGGTCGTGGCAGACGTCCCGGGCTTGCTTTGGAGCAGATTCGCCTCCCTGGCTCACCTCCGGGTCCTGCCGTGGCGAAGGACTTCTCCGAGTAGCAGACACCGCCCTCGGTTCCAGGCTTCTGCTACAGCACCGTAATGAAACCTCGCTAATGGAGAAAGTAGAGAAAAACAAAGCATCGTGCCGTTTAATAAAGCCTTTTGTTATTAATCTATTTACAACGTGTGTAGGGGGAGCGTACATACACAGTTATCTGCTACTCAGTTAAATGACCCGAATACTTTCGGCAGGGGGTTACAAACTTCCCTGCAGAGCACACTGCATCTGCAGGAGCCATCGCCTTCTCCCCCGCGCAGCAAACTCTGCCCGTAGCAGCAGTTGTCTGGGAAATGAGTATGTTCTCTAAATGCATGCATTCCTGCATCTCCACCGCAGAGGACAGGCAGCCTTAGATAACCGGACTGACCGTTACAGGGGGACTACAACACGGCCCTTATCTGTAAAGGAGGGAATTAGTTACTTATCCAAAATCTCACACCGTAGAGAAGAATGTGAACTCGAGTTAGTTTCTCAATCCAGCATATTTTGGTTTGGGTTCCTTTGCCTGCATCAGGCAAGCCCTAACTGAGAAGTTAACTTTGTTCTGCAAGGTAATGTAGCAATAACATAATTGTAGAATCTTGTGTAACAAATATCCTTAATAATAAGCCTTAGATTCTTAATTTTGTCAATTTGTTTCCCCTACATGTTTACTGTGCTTTCAGGTCATACAGTACAGTCACACAGAACAAAAAATAGTTTGTACAGTACCATGTTATGGCAAAACACCTTTGACGTAACCACGCAATACCAGCTGTATTATTCTACATGGCGTTACATTGGCCACTCACCGAAAGCTCTGTCTCAGAAATTAAGAAGTGCTCACAAAATCTGCTCAACAGGCGGTTGGGAAGCTATGAATTTTAGGATGAGGTCCTACAACAATTCAGTATTTTAAGGTACTGTGACATCTAGAGACATATTCATCAAATATAAAAAGTTTCACTTTTCCTTCAGGCATTAAACCCAAACAGACATCTAGTTTACATATGAGCGTATATACAAAGCATTTGAGGTAAGTTCCATCCCACTGGTTTCAAAGGAACTATATGCAAACAAAAACCTATGTTCTCTTAAAACCTCATTCTTGGTTCACCAGCTTGGAAAAAACTATTGATGGCTTCTCACAAAACAATGAAAAAAAGACCATCTCTTGGAAAGCAATAAAATATGGTTACAACAGCCCAGTCTCTATTTCACACAACCCATAAGAAATTGTTTTATGCTTCAGTAGGAAACTACAGAAACTACAGTAATACTCCTCAGGGGGAAAAAAGTGCTGTAACTGAAAACGTGGAAAACACTGTTGAGTAGCCAGCTCAAGAACCTTACCAGCCTGCAGTATACTGCCCTGTTTAATGAAAAGTGACTTGGAAATTTCTTACAAGGGTCAGCAAAAAGCGAGCCCTAAGTAATCCTATTGTAATGGAAATACAAAATAACTTCCGGAAAACTTTGTAGATGTGGTGAGGATTACCGGAGTCATAAATAATAACAGTAAGTAATATATGCACGGTGATCTGTACCAGGTAATGAAAAGAGCCTCAAACAAAGCACTTGAATTTTAATGTGACCAAAGTTCTATATACAGCTAAAACCAAGAATGATACCGCATTCTGTATCTTGCAGAGTGTTACCTGTTCAGTATGAGTTCTTGCTGGGACAACTGTGGCTAGGCTAGGAGGAATAAAACTGTATTTTGATATAAAATAGGAGAGAAAAATACTCACTTGGAAAACCACCACAAAAAAACGTATTCTGGTGCCTGCACTTAAATTCTTGAAATTATTTGTCATATGGGGTTGGGAAACTGTCTGAAGGGGTTGAGGAAGAGAGGGTTAAGAAGCCGGCAGACTAGCAGGCAGCTGATGAGCAATGAGCAACTTGATGAGGCAGAGATAAAAATCTGCTTTCAGCTGAACTGAAGGCTTTAGAGATTGAAGGGGAAGTCAGAACCAGCTGGTAAGCAGAGGCTTCGGTTTTCTGATCCTCCCTTTGAAGGAAGAGCCATAATGCACTCGAGGTTTGGTGGAAGGTGCCTGTCTGCAGACACTAAGCCAGATAGCCCAGTGTTTGTTCCTATTGACCTCTTAACCCTGGGCTATCTGGATCAGACTGCACTGACAGTGGGACATCGCCTGGCAGAGAAAGCACTGTGAGCAAGAGGACACCTCTCTCCTCATTCCAAATGGCTGGGACAACCTGGCTACAGAGCTCTGCTCTTCCTTAACCAACAAAAGCTTAACACCATTAGTTGCCTATAAAGATGAAGCAAGGTATTTTCAGACAAGATGGCAAGTGTCTAGAACTCACTGTTTAAATCACAAGTAGATCATTGTCTTTTTAAAAGACCAGCTCTGTTAAATCAGAAGTGTGTGTTTATAGCAAAAATTACTCGGTGGTGGCCATAGCCTATTTTATGCCGGTCAGGCTTCATGATCTTGCCCCTTTTATGAAACTGCTTGTAGAAGCAAACTGCACTTTCTGATTCAAATGTCTTTTTAATTTTTTTCCCAAAAGCTTTTACTTCTCAACTGCCTTTTTGCCCTTAATTCTGTATGGATATATATGTAATATTTGTCATCAGGCAGAATACAGAGTAATACTTTACTGGAAGTACAGAGGCAGAATGAATTGGACAGAAGAAAGACATCAGACTTTGCTTATAACATGAATATATAAGGATGGAGAAGTGACTGGCTGGGGAGAAGGGGAAGAATGTAAATGCTTCTAAGCAGTGAAGTTAAATCTACTCTTTTGCAAACACAGGTGGCAGCCTGACACCTAGAAAAACAGAAAATTTGATCTTTGACTGCAAAGCAGGTGCCCTGCGTAATAAAACAGTGCTTACCTGGTTTAGAATATCTTTTGTACTCCAATTCCTCTTTCTTTCATTAAACTTTCATTAAACAACTCTGCATTCAGAAACCTCTGGAACACCAGGATGTCAGATCTCCTGCTTGAACCTCCTGATACATACATACATTTGTGTGTATGTATCATGCAAGCACACACCAGGGTGGAGGGGATTATAGAGAAGCCACTAGGAGATGAGTGGGGAAGGGGAAACAACAGACGAGTATTGACCAAAGGTCTGACTGGGGAAAACCTAGCTAGTGTAGAGGCAGCATTGGCTCTGCAGCACCTGGAGCCCCATCTGCCACATTTCCACAGCAATTCCGGGATAGAGAATACTGAGAGAAAGGATGACAGGTTGTTGTTTGTACTGCCTGATCCTTTGCCCTTCTGGTTCGTGCCTCTGCAATCACAACATACTCTGTTTCCCACGAGAGAAAAAAAAAAAGCACCTCTTAGGAAATACCTTGATATTGTTTGAGGACAGCACTAGTTGGCTATTTATATTTTAATTAAAAACATAAGAACAACTGTACCAGTTCAGATCAAGAAGCCATCTAGATCTCAAGCAGTAGCAGATGCAGATGCTAAAAGGGTCTGAAGAGGACAAGCCAGTGAAACACTTCTCTCTCAATACTCTCCCACTCACCAACTATTTTCAACTCTGGGTACTGCATAAGGACAATACATCTTTTTCTCACCAGTAACCTCCAATCTCACATATATGGACTTGCTCAGTACACTCCTTGAATTCATGTAAACTTCTTGCACCCACAAAGTCCTCTGGAACTTCAGCAGATCTGCTGCTGCTGCATGAAGAACCTCCTTTTGATTCCGACTCCTCATTCAACAGCCCCTAGTTATTCTGTACAACTTTATAATTTCTCCATTAAGTCCTCTCTCTTCCAGGCTAGAAAAAAACAGCCCTATTCAATCTTCTTCATAGAGATGTTATTCCATATCGTGGGTGATAATTGCCCTTTTCATGACCCTTTTCCAGTTCTAATAGATCATTGCACAGTATTCCAGATGTGGAAAAACCACGGATTTATACAATGGTGGAATGATGTTTACTTTTTTGTTCTCTATTATTTTCCTAATAGCTTCTAATGCTTGATTTGTCTTTTTTGACTGCCACTAAGCTGATATTTTCTTGGAGTTATCTGTCATGACCACAGAGTCTTGCACTAGTCTTGCACAGTAATAGGCTGCTCAGAGCCCATCATTTCATATGTTCCATATGAGCATCACTGCATACTCATCCACAATGACTTTTTATCTGCTGTATTTTTTAAATTTTATTTAGAAATGTATTTTAACAAGGTATCTTGCAATGCATAGCTAGCAAGATTGGATCTGAATCGCTTCTTCTGTGATTTCAGAATTTTAATTCTCTTTATACGTTACAGTGTTTCAGTGGTAAGAAAATTCAGCAAGCAGAAAGGGTTAAACAGAGTTTAGGGTATGTTTAAAGACTATCATTTACTGTGCTGGCATTAACTAATGATCAGACCATAAGTGACTGTTGCAAGTTTGAAGGAAAACTCTCTTATCCCATTAATATGTTCCTTGTAATAAATTGTGATATCAGTTGAAGTTTACACACTTCAAAAAGGAACAGAAATCCTTGGAATAGACAAAAAATCTAGACTTAAAAATTGCATCTAATGATTAATAGCTAGGATGATTTATAATCTAAAATTGTCAAGGAACATGCAAATACCCTCCTTCTACTTCTGCGATACCAGCAGAGGGGAAAAATAATCTTTGTATTCTAGTATAACAACACACGGAGTGACAAAACTGAATGAAATTGCTTTGTTTTATAAGGACACTGTTTTTGTGATGGCTGTCAGTATCTTCAACAACTCAAAAGCTCAAAAGATTGTATTTCATTCTATGAAGTGAAATAATACAGTACTGTACTTACCCTTAAGCTGAAGTCACTCTTTTGTTCTAACCATTTTCCTGTTCGAATTGTTGAGGTCATTTAATAGTCAATTTACTGTGTTTCAGATAATTAATACTATGCATGAGATTGGTGATCAAACAAAAAAACCACCAAACCAAAAAACCCGTTGAGCAACTCTTCTTCTATCCATTAAAGACCTTATTCAGCATGCTAAAGAGCAAATGCCTCATTTTAATAAAACAGTACCAGTCATCATTTACCAAATATTGACTGCAAAAATAACTTAAGAATATAAGTTTCCGATTTCAGAACATTGTGTGCTAAATACAGAATTTTATCCAATGATAAGGTTTAGTACAAAATAAATAGCAAAAGATGATGCTAAACTTTCCTCTCCTCCTGATACTGCAAAAGTCCTCTGAGCACCTATCAGTGATATCTATATTATGCTGCCAGTTCTAATTTATAGTTCAGTGATGCTCTAAGAAAACTGATAAAGGGAAAGGGCCTGCAGTCATGTGGAACATAGTAAGGAACAGCTGATCTGTGGAGCTAGATACTCTTAAGTTTCACGCCAAGGAAAGATATTACATTCATTATGACCAAAGAGCAGGAAATGAGTTCAATTCCAAAGCAACAATTTGCATTTCCCTCTCCTGGACAGACTGCCTAAGGAACAACCCTCTTTATTAAAGGAGATAAAGGAGCTGCAATTGTGACATAGGTTAAAATAAATGTTGGTGCCTTGGATTTTTAGGGAGAACAAGACAGGGATTTGGGTGTTTATCTTTGCTTTTGCTTGTACATGACTAAAAATGTGTCATAGAAACAGCTGGTCTGTCTTTAAAAAAAATCTGAAATCATTAAGCAAACAACACAGAAAAGTGCTTAGAATTTGTCTAAAAAATTTAAAAACTGTATAAAACTACTAAAAGCAAGGGAATAAGTTCTTAACATCTGTAAATAAAATCTACTATATATTTCATAGACTATTTTTCCACCCAATAACATATCAAGAAGAAAGAATAGTTTAAGATATACTTAATTTCAGATGCATTATCATCTCCACATTATTCAACTGCTATAAAACTTCTATGGCCAAGTATGAAGCATGATAGGAATTTAAAACAAGTGTAATTAATAGACAGTTCTTCAGTCAATGTATGTCATGGCTATACATAGATTAGAACATAATGTCTAAACAGCTCGGGCAGTCTGGTCACAGAAACTGGAACAGGGACAATTTAACCTGCTTCATGCTGCTATGGCCACACTGCTCTAGTATCCAAAGAGGCTAACTGAAATATGTTGTCTCCACGTTGTGACCTATATATCCTCTTTTATACCATATTATTTGGCTAAATATATTTAAACAGTTAGAGGCTATAAGCATATCTCTTTCTGTCACGAAATTTAGGGGTTTTTTCCATAGTTCCTCTCCCTTGGAGTGACCTAAATTTTGCTATATTCCTGTCATTTATACCTGAAATTTCAACTATTTCTGTGAGTAGAGTTTATGCTGGTTTTATGTAACATGGAAAAGCTTTCAAGTTATGGATGCATTTAGCAAGCTTTTTGTTTTGCTTAAGTAAAACATTGTGCAGAATTTAATTTTAAAAAATTATTCCATTTGAGCCCTTAAATTAGGACCTCCTCTTCTGAGAAAGCTTACATTTCTAATTTGTCTCTTACTGGTCAGGTAGAAAGCAAGAAACCAACTTTATAGCTTCCTCCCCCCCATAGATCTGTAGTTGCTTCTCTCCGATTTCAGAAACAGAGCTCATGACAATCCTCCCACATCTGTTTCATCAGCTGATTAAAATGTAGATCTCCTACAAGGTAACACATTCTTGGACGATGGGCGTTACTCTAGCCAACTCATTATTAAGAGAACAACTTTATGCACCATCAGCAACTTGGCAGCGTAAACAACATGAAACAGTTCTTTTAAATAGGACTTGATGTTTTGTTTATGAGAGCTTTCACTTACTGGAAGGCTTTATGGCTTTTATAACCCATTTAAGCATAAAAGTTTTCGTTATCTTTTAAAACCTTTTTGCAGTAAAGACTGTTTATCTAGCACAAGAAAGAATTTAGATAGGAGCCTTATGTAAAGCGATGAATATTTGGTTTTCTGATTGTGTTGTATGATTTGTGGTGTGTATGGGAATACACTGAAGGGCAACATTTCTTTCTTTTTTTTTTTTTAAGCCCGCAAGACACTTGAGTTTTAACTTATCCTTATTCTTCAAAAAGTGAGATTTTTTTGGTGATAGGGATTGAGTGTGCTGAGATGCTTATTTTTATAACTACTTTTTATTTATATTTAAAGTTGGAAAAAAGTCAAAATCAAAACATTTCAGTTAAACGTATATTTTAATTTTAATTTCACGATCAGAAAGACTGCATTTCAAAACCACAACTGCTGGGCTTTCTTGAGGAAGGCATTTTTATTTTGACCCAGTTCCACTGTCTATTCTCAGACTTGCTTTACTCGTGCCAGTTGGAGTCATAGCAGCTGGCCAATCTGTTTTGCCCCTCTACCCGAACTAGAATACAAGAATTAATTGTGCCAAGGTAGAGCTAACCCAATGCCATGCTGCTAGTAAAACCACTCACTGCCCCGAGCCAGTAAAAGGTACCCAGTGTTAGAAACGGGCTTTAGGAAGCACAAACATTAATCCTGTAACTCTTTCTTACTTCAGTATCTCACCCTTATTTATGTACAGTATGAGTCTGTGAAAATGAAAATTGAAAGAGGAATGATTAACGACCGGTGCATCAGAATGTGCATCAGACAAGTGAACACAGCATTCCTGACAGAAAAAGCAGGGGCTCTGTTCTCCTGTGCTGGCAGCTGGCAGAGTTGGTTTTACTTCTAATTCTCCGAGAGGAGCACTAGCTTCAGAATTTGAAACATCATCCTGGACTGTCAAACTCGTTTGATTTTAACAACACTTCAGGAACCGTGTAGGTACACAGGAGGGTAACATACAACTCACCATTTTGGTAAGTATTGTAACTCTGACTCAGAACACATTTTCTAGTTTAACCTCTCAATATGATTACTCTTTTCTCAACTTCTGTAAATTTCCTTCTGGATCAGAGATTCAAAGTCGTCATACAAAATAATGAAAATTTTAATTCTGTCAGTGCAACCTCCCCCATATACCTTCTCCTAGACAACCTCATTCAGTTGGGTAGTAAATGATGTTTTAAAACAACCTATCATGATATGGAGGATTACTCATTTATTATGAATAATGTTATACTTTGCACCTTCCTCCAAGGTAGGTCTTTATATACACATGTATTCCATGTAAGGCTACAGAGTACGAACAAAGTCCATTGAGCAGTGAGAGATTAAAGAGTCCCGGCTTTCACTAACTGCCTTCTGTTTCCTCCTTTAAAGAAGCTCAACAAATTAGTAGTTTCCTATCATCTCTGGGATATTGGCTAGTCTAAGCAAGTAGCACTCTGAAGAGGTTCCCTGTTGTGGGAATACTGCTCATTTACATAGGTATATGAGTTTACATGTGCACAATACCAAAAAGTCATGCTGTTATTTCAATCTACATTAGCTGGTGCTTTTATGTTCATATCAGATGATTTACTTTTTCCTCAAACATTTTTCCATTTGAGAGGTGCATTTAAATATTACCAGATTCTGTTTTCCACACTAACTTATTCACACATAGGTAATACTTCAGCTTTCCTGCTCTGCTTTCTGCTCTCTGGTTCACACGTAATTGGTTTTTTACAACTATTTTTATTTGTGCATTACTGTATTTGTCAAGAAAAGTCTTTACTTGCATAACTTGTCAGGAATACACATACTAAAAAGCAAGCGTACCTACACACGCACATTAAAACAAGCCTATGCGTGATATGTAATATTGCTGCATTAGTTAAGTTCTAAAGAATCTGCTTTAACACTCAGTTTCTTTTGTCCTGTAACAGTGGCATAACATACACCCTTCCTATGAACTTCTCAAAAATTAACAGCTTCTGGAGTGTACTATCTGAAATGGTAGTTCCATTCTGCCTGAAGTGCATTTTCAGTATGCCAAAAGACAAAACTTTTCAATCTCAATTTATCTGTTCCACAGGCAATTTATTAACCAAGTATTAAGCTACTTCTGTTGCATGAAAAGTCAGGCTACTAGACCCTTGTTCTCTCAATACTGGCATGCTGAACAGTGCCGAAAGAGTGACTAGGTATCCTAAGGTGTGCATGGCCCTAACCGTGGCCCTAAGGCAGCTGAAGTTAGCAACAACATTTTCACTTACATTTAGTCACTTTAGTCAGTGACCTGCATGAAAAATATTTCAAGATACTTGTATCAATTCAACACAGTCATTTCCCTACTTTCTGTTGCAGTTAGACCACTGAACAAGCTAGAATCTTCAGTCATAAACAGGTTCAGGCTTTAAGCCAAATTATAAGAGGCCTAAAAACTTAAAGTTAAAAGAGACTGTTTTAAGACCACCCTGTTTCCATAAAATCTTAAAGGCAACATGAGATATTTTGTAATACCTGTAATGACAGCGGTCCTTACTTGAGAGGCTATTGAAGATAATCAACTTGAGAAATTTTTACTTCCTTTGCAAGGGAGATACTGGTCTTCCATGCTAATTTATACCTTCTGAAAAACAAGATTTATTATTTTAAGATAAGAATATTGGATTTTTTTTTTCCTAAAGTAAAAACAGAAGTATAAATAAGAGGTGGCAAGTGTCAGACACTACATCTTTTGTCTGTGTGCATAGTCTATGCCATACCTGGCTTCATTCATTTATCAGCTATTCTTATCAGCCATTAAAGCTACTGGTAAAATTCTCGCCTCATAACAATAACAAATAATAATAATGACGACAACAACAACCACCACCATCTTAACTGTATCAGAAAAGATGTTCCCCCTTTCCTAGCAGCCCAACTTCTCTGTCTCTAAGGAAGATTATCCACAAAGTAGGATGAAAGCATGTTACAACAGAGAGCACGTGGCTAAAATAAACTCAGTGTAGTAGAAAGAGGCACGTGCTTTGCAGACAGAGTGAAAAGAGAGAATAACTGTGTTCTCCCCCACAAGCTACTAATTCACAAACTACTAATTCTGTGGTCAGTCCAATTTAGACTATCACTTCCAGAACTCTTGACTTAATAATTGCCCTATTATTTTAATTGCAAGTCAGCTGATAACCCAACTGATCAATCAGACAGACACAGAACCTTCTACCTGTGGCCAAAGTAGAAGGTAATCATCAGGAGCTTTTCATAAATGATCCATCAGTCCCCTCTCTATCCCACCTATCACGCTGTTTCAGAGACGTGGCTGGTCCATGAGCATCCAGTTTGTAGTTTTATGAACTGGGAAGAGTACTGGAAAATCATCAACTATCAATAATAAGTTTTTCTAACGACAGGAAGAGAAGAAAGAATATTCTTTAAGCAGGAGTGACTAGTTCAAACCAGTTCTGCAGGAAGCTTCATGCACCAAAGATCAAGAAGAATGCTAATGTGCAATCATTGAACAGAATAGGAGCCAAAACTTGATATAAGGCACGTAATGAATAATGCTATACAATCAGCTTCTATACACCCACAATGTATCTAAATTTATAAACCGTACACGCCATTGGATAAAATTTCAATGCCTTTCCCATCATTGAAGTGTACTATCCAATCTGCTCTAACACAGGACCATATTGGGATTGAGTAGACCATTCTGTTTGTTAGAAACTTACCAGAATGTGCTGGTATTTATATCTCATAAAAGCTGTTCAGTAAACACAGTACAAAGACCTCTGATTTCACTGAATGCATAAACACGTGCGAAGAATTTCATTCTAGGATTTCGGACATGAGAGAGCTCTCTCTGTCAAATGAGTTTGGCTGCCATTCCCCCATCCCAGTGAATTAAACATTTTTCCACCTGGAAAAACTGTCCTGGCTTCACAGATGAGAATTTCAGAGTTCTAATGACAAACTTTGAATTTGTCTATGACATATACTTTAAGGGAAAATGCAGTATAGCTTCCTAGAGTCAACAGTTTCAGGTTTTTTTCCCAACTAATCAGAGTTTTGAGGGACCGGATTTTGAGGACACAAAACTCGTCTCTGTTCCTGTTACATTTCTGTGTGGACTTAGATATGTTGGTGTATTTTTTATGGATATGACAGTTCAAGCCTGTAAGAATGACCGTTATAATTTCATTCATATTGTAAAGATCCTTTGTCACTCTTAGAAGAAAAATGAGAGGGAGCTACAAAGCCCCATGATTATCTTTGATGCATACAATTGCAAAACCTGCTTCTCCAAGCCACACAAACACCGAATAGGTAATTAACCAATAAACCAACAGAATAAAAGCAGATCAGGGTCATAACTTCTGCCTTGACAAGGAAAGGAAAGAAATCTAAGTCAGCCTCTGCAGAGGCTGAAGAGGAATGAGCACACTATTTCTTTTCTTGATTCATTGACAATGGAAGGTGGACAGGACCTTGACAGGTCATTTCACACATTCGCTTGTACCAAGGCAGGATCAGCT
This sequence comes from Mycteria americana, assembly GCF_035582795.1. Taxonomy (NCBI): domain Eukaryota; kingdom Metazoa; phylum Chordata; class Aves; order Ciconiiformes; family Ciconiidae; genus Mycteria; species Mycteria americana. Next base: position 23,423,738 of record NC_134374.1, on the reverse strand, counting down.
ATACCTAAATGCTTCTTCAAGTTTGTCGGTCTCTTTCTAGCAACAGCGTAACCTCTTTAGAAAATCTATTCCAGTGCTTAACTGTTGTCATCAGAATATTTTCCTCAAGTTTAGCTTAAATTTCCCTTCCTGCCACTTAAGACCATTATTTCTAGAACTGTTCGTGGTGAACAGAGAGAAAAATGGTATTTCCTTTCCCTTTCACAGGTTAAAGAATGTAAGACAACAAAGTTAACAATCTCGAAGAAATATCCACGTTTAAAAAAAAAAAAAAACAACCCACAAAACAAAACAGAGACTCTCTCTAGAAATACCTGAAAGAGTATGAAAAGGAGAAATCAACTATCTTGGTAGGCTATCACTCTTTGGGCAAACCAAACATGCTCATTTAGAGTAACTCAGGGGTTGCAAAACTACTCAAAAGAATCCTGAAATCTCTACGCTTCTCCTGGAAGCTGTTTAGGTTTGCTCAAGAAGTTACAAACCGCCCTTAGGCCAGGCAGGATGTTTGAGAGCTGATTGCACGGGGATAGGTTATCTGCTTACATGTGATGTTACCTGCCTGCTGGGAGCGACCCTTCCCTTCGCTGGGAGCGACCTACAAGGGACTGTTAAATCAGGAACTATAATCTTTTGTTATCAAAACCAGCAAGAGCCCCATCGCAGTATTAAAGCAGAGCACTTCATTCCAACTTGCTGTCTTCAAAATGGGAAAGAGGATGACATTTCATTTCATATTTGAGATTCAAAACCTTTATGTACACAAAATAAAGGTCAGCATGGTGCCAGAATTACTTTTATACATTCTTTCACAAGAATTTGGAATTTGTTGCAGAACGCTGAGTTCACTACCTCCAAATGTTGTGTGTGCTAATAGTCTTACACAGTAACTCGAACTTACAACATCATTGTAATTATGATAGTTTTTACTCTGTATAGTATTTGAAGACAAACAATAAAATACAATGTTGAGAATCCTCAACTTTTTTCCTAAATTTTACAAATTATGGATTACGTTTTATGGCCTGCACCTTACTTCTCTCATTCAGATCAATTTTGTGTTATAATTTACGGAAGTTACCTGGTTCTGGGATTCTTAAAATATGAACAAAATACGAAAACAAATCTTGAATTTGAAGTGGCTTTGTCACTACTGATTGGGTGAATGACTGAGCAAAATACAGCGCAAAGGGAAAATGAGCGAGCCGACAGAAATTAGCTGAAAGGTGTTTGTATAGAAAATATAGAAAATTTACATAATAAAATAATATAACACATAAGTGATCTGGCTAATTTAAATAAAATATTTGGATGTAATTTATTTTCATAATTTAAATGTTTATAGTCTGATAACACTACAACAATAGAATGGACCGTGCTATGTAACTTTCATTGTAGACTAGAGCAGAAATATAAGTATTTCAGAATTATCTTAGCCCACTGCATTGGGAAAGATAAGTGACTAGGCAATTTTACTGTGACTCAGATTCAAACAGTTCTGATTTGTAACCTTGGTGTTGTTTTGAATGGATGGCAATACACATCAATCTTGTGCAAGCATTTTACAGAGAGAATTATGGGTATAAATCAGGAAGACGGTGCTTTGTAGGGTGGAGTTAAACTTCAAAGACAGTGAAATAAAGAACAGTCATCGCTACACCTAACAGCTGTCCTTCTATTGTAATTAAATAGAACATTAATTTCCAAGTGTTATGACATTTAATCAGCTATATAAAAATAATAATAGTAATAAGAGTGATAAGCATCATCACCAAAGTTGTTATGAGAGCAAGCCAAGATTACATGCCCAATGGTTCTAAAGGTTGCTATAGACAAGGTGTTCTACACTGTAAGTACTGTCCAAAATATCTTCTTGGAACATATCCTCATAAATTTCTTTCTGTAAAGGGAGACTTTGCAAAGAATCCCACAGTTCCTGCTCATTAAACGAAACAACAACTATACTCTGCCATTGTATTGCGTCTAGGTATCCTTATAAAGATATGAAATAATTTTTTTCTTTTTAGTCAGTACTCATTCATGAAAAATTGTCATTTTGTACCATATTTCAGGAGGCAGACTAAGTAAAGGGATGTTAAGTGATTCATCACAAAGCATAATATTGGAGCTGCAGACCCAGAATGAGAACCTTGACTTTTATTGTCCAATTTTTACACCATTTTCCTTTCCTGCATAAGAAACTGGATTAGATATATACATTCCTTTCTTATGTAAGTATGGTAATTGTAAAATAAACTGTCCTTCAATAAATGGGTGTTTTAAACCCTATCCCCCAGACCTTTTGAGTAAACCCTAAAACAAAGAAAAGAGGGCAGGAATATAAATACATTTGATCAGTGTTGCCATAATTCATGTTCCAGAAAACAAAAAAAGTGCAGGTCTTGAAATAGTTGGGGTGGAAAAGAAAGGATGAGTTGATGGACCTCAGCAGTTCCTACTGCAGGTTTTGTATCTGCTCCCAAGCGGCTTTATGGGCAATCAAGCAGTGACACCATGCTGGAACCTTTCAAGCTCTTCCTGAGCTGTATGGCTTATAGAAATGGGTCAGCGCAGTCCGCTAGAGCTACACTAAAACTATAGCCACAAGTGACAAGTGCTGTTCCTGTTACGACAAAGCTGACAGGATGATACATTCTTTTCCTTGTGTATTTTCAATTCCTTACAGCATAGGTAATAGCTAGTTATTTGAAGCGTATTTCTTTTGTTGTGAGGTTTTTTATGTTTGTTTTTCAGTGAGCCACTTTCCACAAGCACAAAAGCCACCAGTGATATCCTTATTAGTGGTTAGGAAATCCTTCTTAGACTATTATGAAGGGTTCTTGGAAAAGAAAGGTATCCGTTACGTTCCAACCAGATTTCATAAGGATAAAAACAGTAATAGAGAAGAATCATTAGAAGAAACGGTTGTATATGTTTTATTTTTGAATGCAGAGATATAACGTAAGCTAATGCCTGAATTCCAAGAGCCACCTTGCCATAGAGAAGACTCACTCTCAGAATTAAAAAGGAACATAGTCCCAAAGAGCTGCAAGTATCTCCCAGCTTGGTCCACGTAACCAACCAAAAATGCTTCTGTGTATTCTACACACATGTCCATCGCTCCCTTGGCTCTACTTGAAACATCAACTAGTTCAGCAGCTGGCAATTAGGCAAGGAATAGTGACTGGTAGGAAGGAGGTGCTTTCTCAAAAAAAAAGCTTTTTTCAATTATTTTAAAGAACAGCTGATTAAGCTTCCTTTCATATATTCTTGCCAAATAGTGACAGTAAGGAATTTTCTAGTGAACTCGGTCTTATCTTCAAGACTACTAATTTGGCAAAACAATTACCTCCAACCCCTTCCTAACAATCTCCAATTAATTAATTTTTTTGTGTATTCTTATGTGCCTAACAGCCAAATGATAGTCCTACTAGCATCAGCGTTTTTACTGGATGTTATGCACTGTTTCCCACACTTTGCAATGGTGTTATATTTGTTATTTAGAACAAACCCAGATTGTTCCTGGAACTATGCCTATAGAAACTACTGCTGTAATGTGTTTATATGATATATAATTACAGGCATGCTGTAACCTGTCCCTAGCCACTGCAGAACAAGTTGCATTATCAAAAACATAAACCAGTCCCTGGATTAACTATTCAATCTGATATATTCCCTTTCTTCAGTAGCTAATGGCAAAGAAATTAAACACAGGTTACATTTTTGAGCTTCAATAGAAAAGATGGTAACTATGTAATAATCCAAGCCAGTAATATGACATTCAATACTCCTGAATACTCCCTAATGCAATATGGATTTCAAGCCACTACATCTGAAGGTTAGGCCACTTAGTTAAATGTCAGGCATTTGCATTTGAAAGTACTTGCCAAAAAGCACAAACAAGATGTAGGAAGAAAGACGGTACTCACCTACCAATGGAGTGAGTCACAGTATTCAAGCAGTTGAGCCTATGTACGCAAATATAATAGTAACATTTGGTTATAATCCTAGCAAACAACAGATTATTATAGGTTTTAAAGTACTGTGTCAAGATAAATAATTAGGACTGTCTTTAGTACATATTACCTGTAGGGAGAAAAAACTTTATAGAAGTAACATTTTAGTTAAACAGAATAGTGGAGTGTATGAAAGTTTAATCATTAGAAGAATTACTTTGATGTACTTCATACGTAGACTTTAATACCGTTTCACCCGGTATGTTATATTTTTCTGACATAAAAAATCTAAACAAATATTTTCTTGATAAAAATTGTAAATACATGCCAATAATTTTCTGTTCATGCATCCTTTTTACCTCACGCTTTTATTCAAGCCAACAAGTTATCAAGAAGAATTTTTAAATCATTGTAATACTTATGAATAATTTTTATCCCATATATTAAATATCTCTTTCTTACATGATGTCTAAGACAGATTTATAAAACCTTGCCTCAATAATATCTAATGAACTTTTTTTATATGTTATCGTATCATCTGTTTAACACCACAGTTAAAAAATGGTTCTGATAGTGTTTTTGTATATGCATTCACATTTACAGGTGAGTCAAACCAGGATACAAAGCATAAGAGCCACTGCATTCAAAGTGGAGAGGGACAAGCAGGGTAGGATCCGGTGTCGCAGCTTGTCATTTTATTTTTGCTTTACAAATTTTATTTTGGATGAAATCCAAACCTAAGAGAGATGTATTTTGCAATTATTAAATGGATGTGGTCAAAATAACACAAGAACAGCTGGTCTCACTAAAATGAGTTACAGATGGCAGAAATCTTACACAATTTGGTAGAAAAATTGTATGATCTGCCTTATCAATTCACTGAGTGCATTCCTGCAGATGTGGGGAAAACAACTTCTGATCTCTCATATCTGACAATGGCTAATTTGTTATTGCAGTAATATTTTTTGTGTGTGAATTAAATATGATTTTTTGATGTAGACTTGCACCAAACTTATAATCAAGTGCAAGAAATAATTATACGGTATTTTCATATGGAGTTCCCATAGTGTTGTCTGGGACATATAATATTATTACATCATGACATTATTAAAGATTATACAATAAGTTAATGCAAGCTGGTATCTTGTACTGACTGATGTAGTGGAAGAAGGAGGAAGTAAAGAAATACATTGAAAAAGTACTTTACTAAGGTAACTGCCATTAAAAGGGCATTACAAGACATGTTTGAAATTTATTCTTCCATGGAGAAATTCCAAAAGAATTGCACAATATTACCTCAATTCTGTGCTCTTATAGCTCCAGCTCTTCCTTCCAAATTCTGTGCAGGTTGTTATAATACACACAGCTACATGATGTTTCAGTCAGGAAAATAACTCCATCTTATAACTCATTATTATAAATTAAAGTTTTGTACAACTGCACGGTGTTCTTTTGAAGGATGTCTGTCTTGCATTTTAGTATTAATGACATTTGAACCAATATAGGAAGTAGAATGCCTGTAATTTCACTAGAGAATGTTACTTAATTACAAATATATCAAATTATCTCTTAATTACATTAATTTCTGTTTACAAACATGGGTAATACTATGTATTTAACATATCTAGGTTTATTCTAAACATTAATAACACCTCAACATGTAGAGTATTATAAGCCATTTCTACCAAAAAACCCTCACTATTTGAGTCTGCCAGCTGGTCAGCATGATAGATCCATCATTAAAATGGTAAGACAGTGAAGATTCTTAGCTGATAGGAAAATGCGTGTATATGGGATGATCCTTTTTTCTCTCAAGTTCCGTACGAATTTTAGGTTACTCAAGGTAAAACATTTATGTCTACTGCCTCCACTTTGTTACAAAGTGCAGAATTTCATTTCAGGTAGTCCTAATAGTAAACCGTCGCTTCTCACATAACATGCTCCAGGCAAAGCTGATCCCAGCTCGTCACAGTGGCTTGAATTCTATGACTTTTGATGTCCCTTTTTCTATGATGTGTAAATATGTAAATATAAATGTATGTATGTGTAAATATGAATTTATAAAATAGATTAGGCAAATTATTTTCTGAAATATTCCTTTCTCCTCATTACAGTCTTCTGTGGTGTGATCTTCTCACAACTGGTTTCTGAGTGTTTTCAAATCTGAGGGGGCACATTCTGAAGTCAGTTACATGGCAGTAAATGCTGAACAACTGCCCTGAAGTTAATAGAATCACTCCCATCAGAACAATGTAAGTGAAAAATTTGTCCCTTCTCCATTACAGAGGCAACTGAATTTTACCAATCAGGTGAAGACAGGGAACTCTTTCTAACTACATTTTATACCATGAATGCAAATGTTGTGTTCTGCTGGTATATCTGGAGTATTTAACGCTAAAGTACATTTGTTATATGTACTACAGGAACAAAGAAACAAAAAAGCCCACCTCCCACGTTCTTACACGCAGGTGGCTCAGCAGTGCTAAAGCTATCCTGACTCTGTAACCCTGCCCTTTGAATAATTCTGCTGACATGCTCAGAGGGTTCGCATGAACAGGGATAGCAAGTGTTGGCCCTTTCTATAAAGGCATATTTAGATAGAAGGTCATTCAAGATAATCTCTGCTTCTGAAGACGACTGTTCATTTGAGTCAACCAATTTTATAATTACGTATTAAAGTGGAATTTTGGATGTTATTTTCTTTGATATCTTTATGACTCATACTACGGTTGAGCAAAGCAAGCTACAATTTGCTAATGCAAGTGTGTACAAATTTGAAACTGGTTAGGTCGGGTGTGTCTGCCTGTAGAAACGTACATTTTCTTATAGTTTTCAATAAATGTTACTGGTGCAAAATTATCTGGCTACATCTTAGTTGAATTTAAATATTTCATAGTTTGAATACCATTCTTTAAAAGTTAATTCAACTGGGTAATTGCTGAAGTTCAGAACAGGAAAACTGCATTAATGATGAAAAAAACAGTAACTGAGTAAGGAGTCGTCTGTCTTTATCAGGTCACATAGGTTATATAACCAGTTGGCACCACTTCACATCTTTTGTACATGCAGGCCCGCTTCCCTCACATATCCTATGGAAAGCAGGGGGTAACTGGTTTTCATTTGGGAGAATGAAGAAATTATTCTTTTTGTTTTCCTTCAGGCTGTAGCTCATAGTTTGGAAAGCTTGGAGTGAATCTGCTCCCTCTTCACCATTTTGCAAAGACGAAGGGGAGCACAGCCCACAGCTCATTTCTATTGCTACGTGCAACATTGCCAACATCATTTGCAGGGATTCATAGTCCATTTTATGTAGGTATTAATACAAGTTAGACAAACTGCCCAGATACAGCAAAGAGTAGTAGCATGTAGGCACTTACGGCTCTGCTCTCCCATTCTGTGCTTGTGGGGTTTGGCTCAGATGCTGGAAGAATAGACAGGGCACTCCTAATCTGGGAACGGGCATCTCTGGAACATAGGTAACCTATATAACACAAGAGAGTCTGTAAACTGCTTTGGTTATGCTAACAGCCAAACAAGTCATCAGCAATTCCCAGAAGGAGGAAAATAAAGAGGTAGTTTGATCCACATCTATTAAATCCAAGTAGCTGTCTCCTAGCTGAAAACCTTTCTATCCTCCCCTCTACGCTAGTACAGCTGTGGACTATTACCAATTCAGAGCTGGAATGCAACTGTAGTCATCACAATAAAAAAAATCAAATTCAAGACTTTTTGAGGAATCTTACCAACAGACTGGGACTTTTGGGGAAAAAAATATAAAAATATAGTTTGTATTTAAATGTAGGTAACTATCCCCAGGGCATTTACTGGACTATTTGAAGTCCTGATTTATCAGTCATACACTTGCAATATATTGTATGAGAAAAATAAGGCTTACAAATCAATATTTCACCTTACTAATTCACTGCTTTGCAATATAGCTTATTATTTGTAAATTTATAAATATGTGGAAAATAATTGTATCATTTGCTTTCTCAAAATACATATGTTTTTTCATCTACCAATCCAAATGTTTCCAAAGAACTCAGTGATTAATATCGTCTCTAAAACTGTGATTATTTTAATAAACATAAAGCAAGATATTGGACTAAGTATGACTCCAACTGTGAGTGATTTATAGTGATAAAAATACACAGATGCCATCTGTACCAACAGAAGAACACTCATCACAAATTTGTCTTATGGTAACACTTCCCTTTCATTTATACTGAAATGAGCGCTATTTCTTTTAAAATGGTACTGACAGTAAAATATGGCCACTTTTAAAATGAGTAACCTAACAGTAGGAGAAATACACTGAAAACTATGAATTAAAATACTCATTTGACTTGCTCAAGGCCTCCATGATGTATCACTGAATGCTCACCAAATATTAAGCTAAGTTTGCCAGACCAGCTATGCTAGCTTAGTAGCTGCTTCCATACTAAGACTTTTGGTTGGGTGTAACACCCCTTACCCCTCCCAAATAAAATAAAGAAATAAATAAAAACCCACAACCTCAACCAAAATGGCAAAAGCTTTAAGTTCAGAACCCAGCCTAAGTCATTAGTCTGACTTCATCAGCTCGTCTATGATACATTTGCCAGCATCTTTGCCAGTTCAGCATTAAGCAAGAGGGCCATGGGGTATGCACCAGGGAAACTAGGGCAGGTAGTGAGAACAGAGTGATAAATATCAGTCAACTTCAAATACTAACAGCAAGATCAAAAGAAAAGTAGAATTTAAATAAAATCTGCACACAGAGAACTTCATTAGCAGCAGTTGCAGAACCAAAGATATGACTCCCAAAGCATTATTAATTTATAACCATGCACCAGATACTGAGAGTTTTGGGAGTGGTGAGGATTACCATCACCCATATAAGTGTAATAAACCGATGGCAAGTGCAGTACGCAGGATAGGTTCCAGCTTGGTCCCCCTGTTAAGGATGCACAGCCACAGCTGTGCTATCTTTGCCTTGCATTCTCAGTTCTGCCTTGACTCTGACCTTCACTGGATGTAGTGAGGAAGGTAGATTACATGCTCCCACAGACTTCTAAAAATATTTTTTGCTAGCAGTGGCCTTAAAGTACCCCCTATTCTGCTTTGGGTTCTAAAATACAGCAAGAATGTAAATTAAAGTGCAAAGTAAATCCGTATTTATTTCTGATTTTTGTTCTGCAACTGTGCTTCCACCCCCACTTCTGTCAGTGCTCCAGCCTTTCAAAATTTCCTTTGTATCAAAAAGCTGACAGATTTAGTTCCTGCAAACTTCAAGCTAGTTTTCTTGTTGAAATTTAGGAAAACAGAACAGCTGTCATTCAAACATACTTCAGCAAGTGGCAAGCCTGTTCACTTTCAAATGTTTACTCCCCAAAAATCAACACTTAAATGACACGTCCTACTGACATGTCATAAAAAACACATTCAGATCTGACAGACATGTGGAACAAACATGTGCCAGAGCCTGAGGTTCCAGAGTTCCTACACATCTGATGTTTGGGATATTTTTAATATCTCCTTCTTTATTGTTTTAAACTGTGCAGAGTTTTTTGGTCCAGTGGTCATTGTTAGTCAGGTTATGAATTTACCGTCCTGGAGTGAGACTTGACAAGAATTCCACCTGAAGCAATTCACCACATGCAGGCACAGCCAACAGTAATGGATAAGCAGCAATTGTTGCCACAAGCTGAATCACTGAAGCTGCTTCTTTCATGCAGATTTTATGATTCTGATGTCCAAACAGGACAATACTAGTATGCTACACTCAAATCCAAGATCTTTTTCCTCCTTAACCAAATTGTGAGATTAAGAAGCCTTCACTCACCAGCTGGCCAGTAAGCATTTCTTCATGACATTACTGTGAAGGTCCCCATTAAATCTTCTAAAATGGAGTGCACTGAACGCAACACAAAATCCAATTTATAAAGGACTAGGGAAAGACACAGTTAAAACTCAGTTCTTGATAGCTTTTCCTGCAAGAAACCAAATAACTTTTAGATTCCACAGAGATATCACAGAAATGAAAAGTAAGTTTACTGTAGTACATACAAGACAAAATCCAGCAGTTTAGCTTCCATCATTTAAACCTTGCTACTCATTCTAGGGGGTGGATTTTTAATGCAAACTTTGCTGCTGCTATCTTCATTATCAGATTTTTCACACTAGTCAAATGCTACTTACGTGCCAGGAAGCCATGCAAAAGTAGCTGATCTGAAATTATTTTCCCTAATGACATTTTCTTTCTGAATGCAAATTAAAAATGTGTATAAAGGTGTATCTGTATAATGCAATTACATGACTTGTATCAACTAGACATGATAAGTACAATCCTAAATTAAATAACTGCACATGAAAATTCTGTGAAAATATAGTCTTGGTCTTTAATAATCCTCGTTAACCTGTCAGTTAGCAACCACATTATGGACACTTCTCTGCTGGTTTTTAAAAGTCAAAATAATGCTATGTTCTTTGTAAAGTAGTAAGCATTCACTCTTAGCGTGGTTGACCGTTGATTTTTTACTAATGCTAATGGAAAAAAACCAGCAAGCAGTAGACACTTTTCTATAAAAGGTGCCTATATATACTTTCTACTGATTAAGTAAAAGTTGCGTAAATCTTTATGCTGTCCATGCTGCAAAATGCTTTCATCTAAACTTTTTTCTCTTGTGAAATGTGATGAAAGATTGCTTCAGGTACCTGCACTCATCAATACCCCCATACTGAGAAGAATACAGCAGGAATAATTTAAAAATGTGACCCAAGATTGGGAAAAAAAATGCTAATTTTACATTCTTTGCTATAAATTTACAGAGATGAATGGCATCCATGTACCAACAGATTTCATACTTTCATACCCCAAAATTAATACAGAACATGTCCTAAACATCTTTGTGTAAAAACATCCATACAGGAAAGAACAGACACTTGACAATAAATGTCACACTATAATTTGCATGTAAAACAACTCATAGCTTGAAGAATAAACAAGGTTAATAGATCGTTTGTTTCTGTCTTCTGAAAAAGCAAAACAAAGGTAATAATTCGCTAATCTATAAAATTCCATTCCAGTACTCATTATGGGTATGTAATTCCATGCTACTATCAAAAGTTATACTTCTCAGCAATACTGCTGGGTCTCCAATTTCGTACCCGTTTTACGTAAACTTGTACTGCTTGCTTACTTCACAGCTCCTACAGACTTCACCTTTTATCTACAAATGGACACTCAATACTTCTGTTTAAAATCTAACAATTTTCATTTAATTGAAAGAAAAATGCCTAATCAAAGCCACCGAACATAAGCAATCGCGACATATGGCTCCCCAGCTGGGAAAGCGTCTGACCAACGTATCAGCAATTTGAGAGACAGAGACAAACAGCCCCATCAAATACCCTTTCGCCAAGGGACAGGTGCACTGGGATGGAAGCCAAACGACCATGCTTCAAAGACCCAATTATTGAGCAAAACCATACGAAGGCAGCAGGTATTGTTCCCCCGCTTTACAAATGAGGTTACTGAGAGGTTGCACAAGAACCCTTTTGGAAATAGCTGGGAAGGAATCCATATGTCTATTCTGACAAAACCTATTTTCATCCACTTAACTGACACTCGGAAAAGAACCTCATCCAAATGTATGTTTCTGATTACGCAAGGCATGCAGACACTTACACTTTTATCACCAGCCTCAGCGTAAATATTTAGCTTATCACAAACTATTACAGTTTTTCTGTGAACATTTCACTCAGGATGGCTAGACTCTGTCCTCATACTTTCGCTGGGATTGAGACCACACACCTTTCAACAATGTCATGCTATTTCCCGCAAGGTTCAATGAACAATGAAAGCAAACCTGTTGTTAGGAAATACAGCAAGAAGATGGTAGAGAGAGGAACATGAATCTGAATGTGGAAGTGGTTGATAAGAGACTGTATCAAATTGAGGGTCCTCGTTTGTGGGAAACGGCACACAACAGAGGATCGCAAACGACCACAAAGGCACAGAAGGCAGGGACAGGACGGGGGGGCCAGAATGAGACTGCGAGCCCTGCAATGAGGAGTGTCCAAAAGAGAAAGCTATGCCCCCTGCAGATTAATGCAGGGAGACTGCAGGAGAAAACAGAGTGTGGGCAAGATGGGGGGAAAAAGGTTGCACTGGATTGCTGGGCCAATGAAAGAAAAAGGAAGCAGAAAAAGACAGTAATAAGGAGGGGAAAGAACTGCAGCTCAATACATCCTGAGATGTATGACAAGTATCCAGAAACTGGCCCTAAGTAGCACAAAGACACCAAAATTTGGAATTCTGTTTAAAAAATGAATCCGAACTTCAAAAGTAAATTTAAAAATAATCACAGTGATCACATTTTTTCCAGAAACTCAAAATCCAGAAAACATGCCAAAATGAGTATGTATGAAAATGAAATGTCTTAAAATGTCATGAAAATGTATGTCTTAAAATCAATCTTGGTATGATTTTTTGAATTTATGGAACCAGAACTGTCTCACTTCAAATGTATATAAAGCCTTCCAAATGTCTGAATAGACACATTCAAATTCAGTCCCGGTGCATATGCTCAGTATCTCGGACAGTTTCAACAGTCTTTCAACTTCTGTTTTCAAACACAAAATGTTTACAGCGCAATGTAATAGTTGTTGTATTCAGATATCATTCAAATCACATAGTAAAATTGATTTTCATGACATACTTCAGAACAGCTGAGAGTAAGAAAGTTAGAGAACACCTCCCTCTACTGTTCCTTTCTTGTAAAAAAAATAATGCTGCTTAAGTAGTTTTAGATCAAAAGCTGAAAGTAGAAATACATTCAAGATAAGCAAAACGCTGCAATTTTCATGTGACTCTTCTTAAAAAAAAAAGAAAAACACTAAGTATACTAACCTCCAGCTCATCACAAAAAGAGAGGGGATTGTAAACCATATTCAAAGGGAAGAATATAATCTGAGAAAGGAAGAAAACAACCAAAAGGCATACTGAAGGGCATACTGTCACTTGTATTTGGCTAGAACAGGTCTAGCAACATAGCGTAATCTGTGCATGAGCACCTCAGGTGAAACAGTCAATGTTTAGCTTGTATTAGTACTTCAGCGACAGATTGTTCCAATTTTCTTAGGTACTAAAAAAACCCGCACTTATTTCTATTCTGACCATGCCTGTGTCTAGGCTTTGGATCTTAGGGGTCAGCCAGCCATCTGTATCCCAAGCCCATGAAAACTATATTCCAAGCTCCAAGAATTAAGCTTCAGGAACTAGTGTAATCAATCAAATAAGGGCATCAGAGAACTGCCACACTGCATCTATCCGAATGTCTTGTCTTTATAATGTCTAGTAGCAACATCCTTAGGGAAAGAGTGTAAGAAACAGGTTAGACGGTGTGGTCTTTCCTCAGGTACTCTACCCTAGCTTCTGATAGCCAGGAGTTTGGGACCAAGATTTCACCTAGACCGCTCTGTCTAATAGCAACTGATCAACTCTGGCTTCGTTAATTTTCCCAATCTCTTTTGGTCCTTTTAATCCTGAAAGTTCTACAGTTTGTAAAAAATTACTTCCTTTTACTTGTTTTAAAGCATCATGCTAACAATTAACTGCTTTTTTTGGTTAAGCAAAACAGCAATTAATCATCCTGCATTTACTTTCAATCCCTTCTTCATTATATCAACCATTATTGTACCCTCCTTCTGTCCTCTCTCTCCCAGGCTGAACAATCCTCAGCCATTCAGGCTGTCCTCATACAGATGCCATTCGTACTGCTGTTGGTCTGTATCATTCTCTGGCTCTTTTCTGGTCCCGCTACATCTTTCTATAAGGTGAGGTGACCAGCATCACAGTGTTCAACACACGGACACACCATAACCAGTTACAGTGGCACAATGATGTTTCTGAGTTCAGCTCACAAAATACATCCTAAGTGATTCTAAGTCCACGGGAAATTTGCCCATTGATTCAGCTGGATCAGAAATTCACCACAAAAGCTAATTTAAAATAAAATCTGAATAAAACATCCACACATTTTGGATGTCTTTCCAAATCAAATTTGAGATCAATTTGGATTTTATTTCGCTTGTCTATACCTATGCTTTGTCTCTGATGAAAGTCAGGCCTAACTGTAATAGTCCCTGAACATTGCATCTGCTTTCCTAAAAGGATAAGACATGTTTCAACAATCTACAGTAAGTTCATGCAATAGAAGACAAAACTGTAAGAGATTAATAAACACCTATGGTACAAATTAATGATTAGTCTTTCCTGCAATTATTATTATGGACCTTATAATTTTTCACATTTGAAATTACATTTTATCTTACAATTCAATATGAAAAAAAAGAAATATTTTATAAATACCAAAAGTAAGGGTCTGCTCTCCTCCACGCTGGTTATATACTCTAACAAAAACTCCAGTATCTACTTGTAACAAAACCATTCTTTGGTATCAGTGTGAGTTTTCTCTTTTTTTTTTTTTAAGAAATTATGCTTAGGCTTTAAATGTTTAGAAGTTATTTTATTTTGAAATCACACTCTTCAAAGTAAAATCTTGTGCATGAGCTTCCTACTTAGGATAGAAGCATGTGCTATCTCATTGTCTGTCAGAAAACAGTTTTGAAAATGTGTATGTGCTACATATGCAGGGTTCTGGTTTTTTAAATAATATTTTTATCCAATATGCCCAGAGGCAACTCACACTTTCATCAGCTGCAGTATCTGCAATCACCCAGTTATTCTGCTAACTAGTGGATTCCAAAAGAACAGATTTTGGTCAAATGAAAGCTTAGTATTAAAACACTCTCCGTTCTACAAGTGCAAGCAGGCTGGCTTTTGCTGTGCTAAGCATTCACAAAACAATTTTTAAAACTAAGCAAAAAGAAATAGGATTTGCTTTGTACCTTCAGGGGTAGGAGATGACTCATTTAAAGAAACACCATCAGCAGTGATATAGGCAGCTCTCATCATAATTGTCTGCTCCAAATAAGCAAAACTTCATCTCTGGATAACTGGGAGGATTCCTGCTTTACATTTTTTTTTGAAAAGTGACTGAGAACAGAACTTCAGCTACTGAACTTTAAACTTTAACTACACATTGTAAGCAGTGGCATTACAGAATGTTAATAATTTAAAATCGAGATGTGGTCCATGAGAAGTTAAAAGGCAAACTACAATACTTGTCTGCTAATTTGGGGTTCTTTGCTTTGTAAGTGAAGTATATAGCGATATGTTCATCATCCTTAAAGGAAGCAAAGAGACTCTAACATATAAGAATCTTTTGAACTCTTGGTACACCTTACCTTTAATTTGTGAGGTGCACAAAGACCAGAGTGAGGAGGTACTGCAGGCTGGTTTGGTATGCTGGGACAGGAGGGTGCTAGGAAAGAGGATACTGTACAGCTCAGGTTGTGGGAGTGGCACAGCAAGCCCCATGGTCTGTGCACCTGCATGCATAGAGGGAAAAAAGATACGTACAGCTCAGTGGCTTAATTTTCTTACTTTGATAGCACGGCTATGTAATAATCATTGCTATTTCACAATGCAGAGTTCTCTTGTTCATATACTTTAAATATTTAAGACAATTCTTATTAAAGATTAAAAACAAAATTTTGCCTTCAGTTATCTTCTCATGCCACTAGCTAGCCCTCTGAATCTGATTTTTTACTATTTAAAAAGTTAGAGAGTGATTTTCAATATTCTTTGTGTCTGGCTGAACTACTTCTTACTCTGTTACCCTTAAATTACTTCATTTCAAGAACTGCATCAATAATTTCCGTTTGCTACTAAGCTTTTCCATGGAGATATCATAGCGGGTACATTTAGTACAATGAACTTACTACTTGTGGCCCACAACGCAACCGAGAACCTTTTTTGATATTATGTGACCTAATGTTGTTTTGTTAATTTTGTTTCAAAAATCCATTTATGCTTTAGTCCCTTCAGTTAACGGACTATGGAACTAATTGCACTATCAGATGTTAATAGTTATTTCTGCAAGAGGCAGGTACATGCACTGAATGTTTTTCAACTATCTTACCTATGAATATCAAAGGGAAATTTTAGTCTAATCTATGCTCGGTTTTTCAATGAGTTATCTAAACCATGGCAAATTAATTTGAAACACTGTTACAGAAAAAAAATAGTAAATCAGCCTATCTACAATGGCCAGCCAAATAACATCTGAACCATTTTCGGTATAATAGATCTAACTCACTTAAAAGCTCAACAAAGCCCAAGTTACTACAATCTTTGACTCATTTACTTTTGCCTTTTAAAAAAAATCTCAAACCAGCCATAAAAGCAGCCAGTCACAAATTTCAGTGTAAAATGAAGTTCTTCATCCTCTACCACCTGAAATATTTTAAATGTACCACTTGTAGGCTGTGCTTAATTATCATCACTTTAATATACAAAATTAAATTAAACACAGAAAATAATATTAAAAGATATACTAAGTGATATAGAAGACAGTGATAAATCTATAGCATAATGTTTAATCTTAGTTTGCAAGGAGTTAAATGTTCTGTCGCTGTGTGTATTTAACTTACGTCACTCTGAAATTGGTGCTTTTTCTCACAATCCCCTCCAGAAGCACCACTCATACACCGCATCGTATTTCTTGCTCATACATATGTTGCCGAAACAAGTGATAATTCACGTGAATTCGGATTCGGCTATGCGTTTGGCATGTATTTGGAGAAACACAGGGCAGCCCCGAAAGCTGAGGGCCGGTGATGCCCGAGGCTCAGTCCAGCGCGGCCGCCCCGGGGCCCTTCCCGGCAGGTGTCAGTGTAAGGCAGCGCTGCCGCAGGGAATTCCACCGCTGCTGCCACAGGGAATTCTGTCGCCACAGGGAATTCCACCGCTGCCGCCACAGGGAATTCTGCCGCCGCAGGGAATTCCACCGCTGCCGCCACAGGGAATTCCGCTGCCGCCACAGCGCTTGGAAGAGCCGCAGGAGCAGAATAGCAGGAGATCACCTGCTTCTCTGGTAATACACAACTATTAAATACAGGAACAAATAGAAGCACTAATTTATTGAAAAAGAGCATACAAAACTGAGCCAGGATTTGGAATAGGCGAATTAAGGCTATATAGAGCCCTAAGACCAGCCCCTAAGGACCAGAGACCATCCAAAGCTGGGAGAGTGTGCTCACAGCCAAATTCTCCCAAAATTCAACCAGCCCCTGCAGCTGTGTCCACAGTCCTCCCTTGCCCCAGGAGTTCAATCACTTTTTTTTTTCCTTCATGTGTACAGGGGGAACCCCTGAACATACAGACAGTAGCATTGCATTTTAATTTTCTTAAGATTACAAATTATTCAAAAAGAAAACCTAAGCAGCAGGATAATACTGTACCAGCAACCCTAATTTAACTTTCTTGTCTGTACACACCATCATTCCATGTTTAATTATGTGACCCTATATTGTTTCCCCCCTTATTTAGTGCAGAAGACAAAGTGCGCTCACTCAGGCAAATATTCAATATTTCTCTCAGTCTTTATAATTCTGTGTGAAATTCCCTACTTTATTTACTCCATGCAAAAACTGAGTATAGAACAATCCATTTCCTTGAGGTCTTTTATTTGGACTGTATTGCTAACAGTTTTCTTGTCAGTACTAATTACCTTACCTGCCCAGTTCCCCCAGAACAGAAAATTACATTATGAATCCCATTTGACAAATAAACTGAGACAGAGTGATACATCCCAAAACACAACGAATTGCTGGAAAAGTGGAACTGGGATTCATGTTTACGTTTGCCTCTTTCCCAAGAGAAGCAAGTATTCACAACTCATACTAAGTTCAGTTGCAGCCCTAAAAAATCTAGTACCGTGCATCTCAAAGGACCCCTCATTGGACTGCTTTTCATCTAGGTGACAACTTGCCAAGATTGACACATTTGCTGGGTACCCTATGAAAAGTCTGATACCAGGAGAGGACATGACCAACTTCACCTACAGTGCTCTGGAGTTGTTGTTTTTTGGTTTTGGGTTTTGGGGTTTTTTGGGTTTTTTTTTGGTTTTTGTTTGTTTGTTTGGGTTTTTTTGGGTTTGTTTTTTTTTTTTTTGTTAGTGCACTGGCCACTTAGAGTGTAAATACAGGACTGTTCTCACAGGCAACAAACTCACAGCATAAACGCCTGTCACTCTCCAAAAACTAGTTACCTGCACACAGACTGTGGAGGCCCCCTGCTACAAGATTTTTATCTTTACATTTTATGTATTATGTAATACATATTACATACATACATACATATGTATTACATACATACATACATATGTAATACATACATATGTATTATGTAATACAAATGTATTTACATTTATGTATTTATTTTATGTATTAACAGAAGGATATAAACAATGCTTATACAAACATTTCCCAAGTAACAAATGCTGAACTCTGCAGCTTAGCTTTCTAATAATGTTGGATTATTTTTATCAGTTCTTTCATTGCATTAAAAACGAAAGCACGTAATAAATGCCTTCAAACAAAGCATCCTTATTGGGATTTGAATCTGAAAATGCCAGGTTGATAGCCATCAGCACTCATATCACTGGCTCAGCTACACTGGAAGCAACAAAAGAGAACTGTAACCTGTTGGGCCAAATGCTAAAGGGGGATACCCGAATAGCGTCACATTAAAGCACAGCCAAAGGCAAAGTTATGGCATGTTCTCTCTTACATGTAGTGTGTCCTGTGGATGTTGCACGTCCCATCTCTCAAATATTAACTAGCTGGCTTAGTAGTTAAGTAGCCAGGAGACTGGCTACTGGAGCCACGTGAGGGGTCTTCGTCTGGCCAGCACTGCTGCAGACGCTTTGCTCCGTCTTTAGCTATAGTGGTTTAGTCAACAACTGGATTCGGTCTTTCTCCAAGAGGTGCTGGTTTACCGCCTGCTGCTAGTGCTGCCTTGGCAGACTGACCAGCTGGAGAACGGCTCAGAAATTTTGCCATGCTATCAGAATTACACTGCACAATGTGAGAGTGGCATAAACAGTGTCTTTTAACAAAATAGCAAGAAACGTCTCTTGACACTTTTATCACCAGAATGGCCTTAAGGTTAGGGCACATCAAAGGTAGATAAGAAAAGCTCTTTCATATTGGAAAGCCCTGGAGATGACTATCAGGTTCCCTTATCTGCCAGTAAGGGCCTGATGACCTATTGCCTCTCCTTGATACCACAGGCTTAACTAAGAGCTCTTCTTTTTGGAAAAGCAAGTATATCCACTCCTCCCTTATTTTACCTTTCTTTCATACCTGAACTAGTTTTGGAAAACCACTTTTAGGACTGCCAGACCAAGGAAAACATTTCAAAAATAACCCAGGGAAATTCAAAGGCAGACAAATCTCTGCTCCTACTTTTTTAACATTTTCCAAGCCACAATCTATAATCTCTTTTCCTATGTCTGCCTCTCACTGGATGCAAGATGAGAAAGCACAGAAAATACTGTACCACGTTATTTGAATATTAAAAGCAGTGCCAAAACTTTTGCAATTAAATGAATTACAGATAATAAAAAATTCGGTATGTTATAGATGTTCAGGAAGTTTCTCTACGGTAGCTGCTTACTTTACACAGGCCTGTCAAAATTTACCATTTTGATGGTATTTTTAAAGAAAAATAGGGCTTCCTTCTTAAGGTCTTCAATTTCCTTGTTATAATTAAGACTTTAAAAATTTATTTCAGTAAATATGATTATAAAACAAATAAACTCATTTTTAAAGAAGCCCTGGTTCAAGCATATGATCAAATGTAGAATAATTACATCAAATGAAATTATGACTTCACTGATTCCAGTATTTTTTTCTATAGGGCTTTCATGCTTATCTGAACTAAATATAGTGCTTAATACATTTTCTTGTAATATAAAACTGCAGCAATATTTTTAACATCTTTTGCATGCAAGCATTGATAATAAAGTATGATTTTTAATGTTGTATGTAGCATACAAGGAACAAAAATGGTGCAATTTTGTGGACTTATTTCTACATAAAGGATAGAATAATTTATAGGATTTATTAAGGCTATAATGATTAAAAACTCAAGGCAAGTTAAATTTTCAACTGTTGTTTAATTTATGGAATGCAAGCTTACATTGCCTACAAGCTTACATTGCCACAGAGAAATGTTTATTTTGTGAAATCTAGTAAAAATAGTTTGGAGTTATTTCTAAATGCTAACATTATGCAAAATGTGCATTTCTGCAAATAAAACTCACTGTTTTTTATGTTATATTGCAATAAAATCAAGACACACATCGTGAACAAGACTTTCAGACCAATTAGGCATACAATTACATGTGCGGAAGGCATGCACAATTGTGCAGCTAATTTGTGCATGAAATTACTTTGATTGCACATACTAATTGGATAAATGTGTGTGCAAATGCCAGTAGTCATTTGTGCTAGCAATTATCCAATGTGCATACATAGTCATGGCAACTGCATGCATAAATTAGATGCAGTCTTGCATACCTAACTGGTCTTGGTTTTTAATCAGAAATCCTTTCTTTCCTCTACCAGGTCACTTGGACACAATATTTTTGGAAATTTCATACTTATTTCTTATCCACATGAGCCAAAACAATGAACATGAGCATTACCAAGTAATCTGATTTTTTAATGAACAAGAAAAGGAAAAGAAGGGAGTTCTTTTCTAGAGATACAGCACCTTATATCTTCCTTTGATAAGGGAGAAGATGAGAAATATAAAGCAGTATAAAACACAACAGAAACATGTAACTATACTTTCATGACACCTGAAAAAGAATTACAAAATTTGTTTGTAGGTCATAATTTAAAAATTGAGTAAGTGTGAAAAAATTTCCATATTCACATGGGGGTTTTAGGTAATTCTTCCAGACATGACTACCATGCTTGCACACTTAAGTTCAGTGTTCACAATCTACAATATTAAAATTAAAAGAAATTCTTCCATGTAAAAGCAATGGATTGGAATTAAAATACATATCCATACAAACATATAGGTAGGCACCCAAATCCTGAATGAATCCTTAAAAGAAATAATTGTTTACATTATTTCTTTCACATCTAAAGAGCTCTTTGAACATACATAGATAGATAGTAAGAAAATGTCTTTCAGTAAGAATGGGCTATTCAAAGGAGTTTGAAATTCAATGGGAGAAAAGTAGCATAAAGTCCTTTAAATCCTTGGAAAATCCTCACGTAAACAGATATTGAGCAGCAAAGGAAAAAAAAAAGTGTAAGGGTGAAGTTTGGGCAAACTCAGTATTATAAATCTACCAAGATTAGTAAATTGAGTGCTTACACAGCAGTCTCAGGAATTTTAAAGAGATTTTTTTTCTTCAGTCAAGCAAGTTTATTTTGTTAGCAGAAGGCATGTTATTATGATTCTATCTTATAAATGAGTAAAATGGCTTCCTCCCTCAATTATTGTCTTCAGTTCTGGTCATACTCTTTCCAAAAAAAAAAAAAAAAAAAAAAAAAAGTACAGAACAGACCAAAGGGCTCTAGAGAAGAGCAACAAAAATGATCAAAGCTACAAAAAAAAATTGAAACTGAAAAATCAGACATTTTTCTTTAAAGTTGAGATGAGTAAGAGAAGACATGATAAAGAGATAAAATAGCGAACATTTAAGAACGTAAATTAAGTGGTTCTGTTTACTCTCATAACAGAGGCCAAAAATCGAAAGGAAGTACATTTAAAGCTAACCCCCCCCCCCCGCCTTCTTAAACAAAACTAAACTATAATTAATCTGTGAAATGCATTGCCAACAGATATCACAAGAAACAAGGATCTTACTAGTGTTAACATGGAACTACACATCTCTAAAAATTGCTAACATCTGCAATTGTACCAATTAACTTTTAGGAAGGTTTTTTCCCCAAACCAAAAACCTACATCTCTTCAAGATAAATTTTTTGTTAGAAGATGATTTTAAGGTATCCTTTTAACAAAAACCATGTACTTACTTAACAGAAAGTGTTTCTCTGAAATGTCTCCACACAAATTCTACTCTGGGTGATCAGCATCTTGGTAGCAGAGAGGAATGACAGCTCCCCAGCTAAGACTTTCAGAGAAGCTGTGCATCTAAGGTAGATCTTGATGCTAAAAATAACATGTCTTAAAAGTATTTACAAAGATCCAAAAAAGCACCTCTGCAGATTTCAGTAGGGAAGCATCTGGTATCAGCTGTGACTGACAACAGGATACTACAATACATGAAAGATTCATATAATCATGACAATTGTAATCTACTAGCAGTTTGTCTCCTCAGTGGCTTTTTGGGGTTGGTTTTTTTTTGTTTGTTTGGGTTTTTTTTTTTTTTTTTTAAAAACAGTGGCTATATCATTGTACATCTCCCCTCCCTATTTCTACCCTCTTTTCATTCTGCCTCCCAAATGTTGTCTGATAATGCTCTGCCTAACACAAAATTATTTATTTCACCTTTAAGGTAATCAGAAAACATGGTCTCTTTTGGAGTTATCTTTAAGGTCAAAGAAGTTAGGGTAGGGTAAACTAGCTTATAACCTGATATAACACATTTCCATTGTGGCCTGTCAGCAGCCGTTATGCCTAATACTTGGCAGTTTCAAGACACAGACATATTCCATCTTTTTATAAACCACAGCTTTCAGCATTCCTTCATCCACTCACACTTACTTTAAAAAAGATGGAGATCTGAACCGAAACAGTTTTAATCTTCTGTGTAGATGTCACTAAATCTAAAGTTTCACTGAAAAATCACTCTAGTCCTGTAGTGATTAAAGAGCTTAAGAATTCCAGGAACACACAACGAGCTCTTGCTTACGTGGAAGGCTATATGCCACTCACGAGGGAAAAGTGACTTCTTCAGCATTTGACAACTGAACTCCAGAACAAATCATTTCATTGCTTAGTTTAATACAGTAATAGCAGCAGTGTGTTTGAGTCCGCTGGAAAAGCACTGATCGTAAGTAGTTTGTCTGATAATCATATGGTGGTAATCAGTATATCCATACAAAATTTATTATATTACTGTACACTAGCAGAGATTAATAGTTAGCAGGTACTTACAGCAATTAAATATTCTTGTGGTTGGATTTTTTCATTTCTCTGAATTGGTAGTTAAGGACACTATAGATGTCATAAAGAAGATTTGAAAATATAGGAAAACATAATGATTAGCTAGCTATTATTCCTAAATGATGTACGTCCTATGTCCTTAAAACTACATCTAACCTGAAAAGCTTAGAAAATGCCTTTTGTAAACTAAGTGAAAACTTTAAAAAAAAAAAAAAAACACCTTATGTAAGAAACACAGAATCTGGGTTTATGATCAAGATTCTATGCACTAACATTCTTAGCACTCACCAAGGAAGGAAAAAAAAAAGTATCTACGTTGCTAACAGTTTTAAAATTCTACTGTTAACTTAAAAACAGAACGAAAGAACTAGAAACAGCTTAAAACTGATTGTCTACTCACATTCTCCTGAGGAGACCCTTAAAATTATTCCACTTCTCTGACCAATGAAGAGCCACTACTCTTCTAGAAGGGAAAAAAACCCCACAACTTAAAAAACCCTCAAATTCACTCCACAGTTAGATATTAACCTCTTTCATGCCTGATAATGCCTTGGCACATTGTTATCTCTTGTGCTATGAAAAATAACTAAAAATTGTTTTCTAAACATTTTATCCAAACCATTCATGATGCTACAGGCCTTCTGCTAGATCTCCCCACATGCATTTCTTTCTGCAGCTGTAGAGTTCTGGTCTATTCAGTCTGTCCTTGTAAGGGACCTGCGCCATATTGCTGATTATTTTCCTTACAACTTTTCTGGTTTTCCAAAATGCCTTTGGGACTAAGAATATTTCTGAGCCAAGATATAAGTGAACTTCATAACTAGTAAGGCCTTACTTTAGCAGAAGGGTGTCTTAAGTTTTTGTTTTCCATTTAAGTTTTATGTTTCTCTTTATGAGTGGCCACTGGGCATAGTAGCAGCACAGAGCTGACATTTTCAAAGAAGTATCAAGACCTCTGCCTTGATGATTAGAACTGAGTTACAACTACCAACCTGAAAATTTACATAATGTTTTCCCTCCCACATACAGTTTTACTTCAAGTAGTTTTTTCCTTAAGTAGAAAACTCTTGATTTTATGGCCTATGCAGTGGTAAATCTGTGGGCTAAGCCAGCCTCTGATACCTAAGATACCCAAATCTCATGCGATTTTGGGCAGGTCACAACCTCCTTGTTGAGTTTTCTGTCCTCTCAAATGGGGATAATATCAGCCCTATTTATGAGGTTTGCAAGTGTGCATCATCCCACAGATGTGTACTAACAACAGTATTATAAAAATACTATCAAACTAACAAACTATGCTATGTATTGAGCTCCATAATGTTGAAAGGAGGTGGGAGAGGAGGTATTTGGATTTTGATAGCTTTTATATCATAATAAAGATGGAGGGATAGCAGTTTTGGAACTTGTTGATATGCATGGGACTCCAGAAGCTCCTGTTCATTCACTGCATTGCATCTATCATGGCTATTCTCTTCCAAGACATAGAAAAATGATTCAGCAGAAATTGAAGTTCCTCATTTCTATGCTGCAAGGGCTCATATTCATTTTCAGGGCAGTCCACAGCCTCAGAAAGATAGTTATTGTTAGCATGGACCATTCCTGAAACCTGAGATGCCCTGCTGAGGACACTCCATCAACAAAATCACAGTTGTCCTGCTCCTGTGTAAGTGATGCCCCGCTGTCCTCACAGCCTATTAGATTGTACCAAGAAAATGTGTCCTGTGTCACTTACTGCTTCTGAACTCTGAATTTTGAGTTGTTTGCTGCCATCAGGTGTAACACAGTTCTCTTCCTTTTTTCTCCAGATGGCAGTGTTCTCTACATACAGTGGAGAAAGGAGGACTCTGAAGTAGTCTATTACATCTCTACTGGTAGAAAGAGCCTTTTAAAATGCTTAAAATTCTTATACCTTTACTCAAATATGTACGTGTTACAACTACTATCCAGTTCTAGCAGAAGTAGGAAAGAAAAATTCAATCTTCCAGCACTGATTACAAAAAACTAGTGGTTTGGGTTTTTTTAAAACAGATTAATTTTTAGCATTCCTTCCATGGAAATAATGTGAAACAATAGATGTAGTGAAAATGAATGTCACACATAGATCTTGTGACTATTTACAACTAGAACTGCAGTCATTGTTTTTCTTGGATTTTGAACTTTAAAATGCTTGCACAGAAAAGACAAACTAAGCATCTTGGGTTCTAGCTTATGTTTTCAGTCAAAAAGACCAAAAGAAAGTATGGAGAATTTGAAAGCAAAATGGAGTAACTATGACACCGGCCAACTGCAATCTCTATCCCTACCTTGTTTCATGTTCAGAGAACTTTCTATTTCTCTCTAAGTTTCAGCCCTAAGCCATAATTTTGTACATATCCAGCTTCATGTCTGACTACATATCAGCATTTGAATTTTTTTCCTCTGGAAATATGTATTAAGTGGTATAAAATGACATAGTAGTCCTCAGAGCCAAACGTAATCTTTAGCAGTAAAAGTAATCTTTAGCAGCAGATATAAAATTTCTAAAAATATTAAAACAATAAATGATCTAAATGCATATTTTTCTTACATTCCAGTTTAGGCAGAGCTTGCTTCTTTAGACAATCTCAGTGGAAAGAATAAGAGGAGAGGAGAGGGCTATGTTTCAGTTTAGCGTCACTTCAGTGACTGCTGTTTCTCATTTAACAGAAAGGCTCTTCCAATTCAGCTCAGTTTCTTGCACTCTCTTATGTCCATCAGCTCTTTCCCAGTCTAAGTAAAAACAGTTTTGCAGGTTGTTGTAAAAGAGATTAAATCACCACAGCAAAGAGTTTGGGCATTTTCCCTTCAACTCCTCCAATTTCTCCTGAGACTGCTGTTTTGAGGCGCTATTTTTCTCCACCCATTTTTCAGCATGCCTTTTCAGTAAATTAACCAATAAATTAAAACACATCTCTGTAATCAGAGCAGTAATATTCAGAAATTACCATGTATTTTTAACTTAAAGTTAAAATTTACAGAAATTTACTTTAAATGAGCTATTTTGATTTCCATGTCGCAGTCATAGAATTTCAGTCTTTAATTCCAGCAATTTGTTATATGCCCTGTATGGGCTCATATACTTTGCAGTAAGGCAATTCAGACTTTGTCTGAAGACTTTTGAGAAATAAAAGCCATCACTTTCTCTGGTTGCTTGTTTCATAGTTTCCAATTATGAATTTACTTCGCTTGAGGGTCTAGTCCTTGCTGTGTTTGCATTACAGAGACTTTAGTACACAAACCTTGATCCAATGAAGTTATTTGTACGTTTAGTTATCCTATTAAGTTCTTTTTTAGTAGCTCAGCAAGCCAACCTTGAAGTCTCTAATTTACAGGTGTTTCTCTAGCCTGACTCACATTTGAAGCTCTTCCCTACGTTCTGTAAGTTCTTCAACACTGTTTACAATTTAAATACTAGAATTAATGAGAACACACTGCAGAATCAAAAATGAAAACATACTAGCCTCAGCAGTACATAAAGTAATTTTTATATTATTATCAAATTTATCCTCTATTACATAGCATTTGCTGGAAGTTTCTGTTGAGTCACTTACTACCATTATTTTTAAAGCCTTTTCAAAGTCACTTCCTTCCCGGACATAGTGTCCGTTCTGTAGTTATAACCTATTTCCCCCGTTCTACAAGAATACATTTGCCTACAGCAGCATTAACATGTAGTTTATTATAATGGCCAATGCTTACCATTACAAGCTGTATTACTACGCATAATGGCTCTGTCCTTGTCAATGCTTATTAAGCCATAATCATTTTGTCAGTGGCAAATGTTCTGAGTGGTAGTACAATATTTATGTTACATTATTGATAAGAATATTGAAGAACATAATACTTTTCTACCCTGCCAGAAATACTGCCTTTCAAAGACTATTTCCCATTGTTAGCTCCTTTGTGAGGTCTCTTAGCTGATTTCAATCCATTCTACATGTGTTCTATTCATAATACTCTGATAACTTTGTGTTCTAGCAAAGCCAACAACTTGCATATAAAATATATATTATATCTGTACAAATAGATGTAATATATAAAGGTACAAATACCTTTATGAACATTAATCTTGAAAAGTGATATAAAATTCATCTAATGATACTTGTCATCCATAATACAATGCCAACTGTCAAAAGGAATGGAATGGAATTCCCTATGAACTTTTTCTTTTCCATGCTTTGCCTGGGATTACTCAAATTAATCAGCCTATAAGTAATTCCAGACCAATCACAAACTCTATTATAAAACAAAAACTAGAAATTGAGTCTGGTAGAAAATGAGCAAATAAGCACTTGGAAAATATCTAGTTTGCAATGATGGGACTCATAAAAATTGGAAATATAATTACTAATACTTATTTCTACTGTGTATATATTAAATTTTAAACAAGGTGCAAAAATGAATGCATCACACTAAAGCTAAGTTCTATAGGCTAAGTTTATATGTGAATAGCACTTAAGAAGCTAAGAATGCAACAAAAAATTGTTAGAAATACTGCAGACAAGACAGGTTACATGAAATTAGGCGAGAATAATTTTGCAAAAAGTTAGAGTAAGATTTGAAAGCATTTTAAGAATAGAACAAGTTTCTTCCTAAAAAGCTCTACACATTTCAAGAAAAGCTCATTGGAAGCAAACTCACTAAGCTTGTTCTAAAAACAGAACCATATACAGACTAAATGGGTACTACAGATGAAATATAAATTGAACTACTACAGCACTTGTATATGCTATTCAAACGAATACTAGCATTTTTTTTTTTTTTTAATCAGTATTAAAAGAATTCTTCATTTTATTTAAGATGTACCTTTCTTTTTTTGACCAGCTTTCAGTTTTATATTAATCCTACTAAACTACTACCACTTAAATGGCTGTGTGTGATGAAACAAACCTGGTGCATAGACTGAGAGAGAATATTTTCCATATAGATAAAAATAAGTTATACATGTGATAATTTTGTGGTATTTTTCTGAAATGTCTAAGTGGTTTTTTTCATTGTCTGAATACTTACAAAATTGCTGCTGAAAAATAGAGTTAGCCAAATCCTACCCAGATGACACTACGCATCCGTGTATTTTCTCATTCTCTTTGATGAACACCGAGCAGACAACGCAGCCATCTGGTCAGGGAGAAAGAAATTGTGTAAAAATGAGATATGCGTGTGTAAATAAAAGATTGATGAATGAAGCCCTGAAAGCTGAGATGAAAGTGAAGCAGAACAGACAGGTAAATCATTCTGATACTTATGTTAGTGCTGAAATTATGTTCCTCTACTTTCTACTTTTTTTTCTGCTGACAGCAGTGCAGGTGACAAAAAATACTTTCAATTTTGCTGCTGAGACAAGTGCTGGAGGTTAGCAAACTGTTTTAGTTCTATTGCTGAGAAAGCATGCTTTAGTCAGGAAGAAGTGAGAAAGTTTTGTTGCTTCATCTTTAATTACTTGTGATGTATCCACAAACTAGTGTGCTGATGGTTATTTAGCTATGAAGCTCCAACTTCAACACTACCTACAGAGCAATCTAGGATGGCTTGCCAAAACTGAAGCTGAGTTTAGAAAAACATAACAGTTCTGAACCTGTTCACTTTAACTCAGACACAAACGGCTAAATATATCTTCTTGCACAGAGTTTCAGAAGTGGTTTTAAGCTGGATTCCTTCCCTGACAAGTCTCTGAATGTTCTGGTGTTAAAGTATGTTTAAATAAAATATTTTACAGGCAAGCTTCACATAAGAGCCCACTAGACTGAAAATGTCATTAGAATCTGTTTTTTCATCTGAAGATCTACAATTTGAAATCTACAATGAAAATGAGATCTACAATGAAAGATACAGTATCTAATGAACAACTAGTTTAGAAACTGAAGAACCCTACTTGATGCAACTCCTATTCTATTTCAGCAGGAGATAAACTGACTCTGAAAACCATATTCTTTGTCATCACGTAACTCGGTGTTTCCCAATCTTCCTTTTCACTATAATTACTGCGTGAGACTCCTTTTAAATGGTAAAGTTTACATTTTGGCAATGAACAAAAAAGATGGTGGTATGCAAAAAACCCACTACAGCTCATTTTTCACATAAACAATCATTGTCTGACATTACAGAAATCTTACTGAGTACACCTAGAACTACATCACTGTAAGAAGAAATAAATGTTAACTACCCATCTAACATCTGAAATAGCCACTGCTTATCTGTTGGTGTATTGGGCATTATATGATTTTAAAGCCAACAGCAGTCTCAGTTCAGCAATCTTTTGCATAACTTTCATGAAACAGACTCATTTTGTAGATCAGCAGTATCAATCTTATTTCTTAGTTTATTAAGTATCTCATACAGTGCTTGATATTTAGTGTAAATTATATAACCACGCAAATCAACACGTTTAAGAAGTTAAGCCTTTTTGATTGACAATTTCATATTCTGTGGATATTGGTTCCCTTATAGTTTAGGATAAAAGACATTTTCTAAAGAATGACCTGAGCCAAATCTGTACCACCTACAGTTTCAAAGATGTAGGAGTCTGAAAATTAAGGTACGCAGAACTTCAGAGCTGTAAAGTGACAGAATTCAGCCCTTCTGGCTCAAAAATCACAGGCCTCTACCATTAGATCTAAAAGATTTTTTCCAACAGCTGTCGGCAGTAGCACATCTACTGCAACTAAGCAGCTCTGAGTCAATTAAAAAAAGCAAGAATATAGACTATGTGTATCACTTCATTTGCCAGAATAGTTTTAGGGGTAAGTTTTCAAGGGCAGAAGCAAGCATTTGATACCAGCCTCTTCTCTGACTGAAGTCAGGCATCTAATTCTAAATTAGAACTTGGAAAAAATCTTGTATTTTATGTTTTTTACATATTAGATTACTGTGCTTACTGTAGCTACATTAATTATAAAAAAATAATAAAGCAAATTACTGACAACTGTTGCTGAACAGGGCTAGCAAGATAACCAAATATATCAAAGCTAAGCCTATGCATTACTAAGTACCATCAGTAATATCTTTTAAAGATTTTTTTTTTAAACTTACAAGTGGTAGAATCATAAAAGATTCAGAATGCATACAATAATTTTTAAAATACACTGTTATAGCAATGATTTGTAAAGAGATTTCAGTAAGAAGTACATGACCTTGCCATATTTCTTGACATAAAATGAATAAATATGTTATTTTCTTAAAACCAGTCACATAACAATGATCATATGTAAGAATAGGGCTTAGCTAAAAACTCAATTCCACCTGTGCTTGTTATATACGCTCCTAACTATATGCCACCAGGAAAAAAGATTAACTTCAGACTATGAAGCCAGCATTTCTATCCATACATCCATTCTAAAGATAATATGTACAGAATACAACATTACCTATCAACAATGAAAACATTTTAAAAATTGTTAATGTTGGCTAGAAGAATAAGTAATGTTCAGAATGGCAGCGCCTGCACGCTGAAGCCAGCATAATGCGATAGCGTTAAGAATGCACAGTGTGCTTGTAGGAACTTCATGTACGTTATAGCACCACACCAAGAAGGAAAAGAAGACCTGTTGTTAATAATTTATTCAGCACATAGGGCTGCTTACTCAAGACCTTGGCACTGGGGAGAATTCAGTATCAATTGTAATCACTACCTATTTTTATTTTGAACTGTTAGGAAAGAGACAAAGATAAAAACATGTGGAAGCTTTTTACTGAATGAACTGATGCTATGGAACGGTGAAGAGCAGCTGTCATACTGTATCGCTTACTGACACATACAACAGATCACTGTGGATGACATTTAGCAATGCATGAAATGCCAGAATCACAAAAGAAAAATGACTTCCACGGATGTCAATCAGCTACTACCTCCTCAAGTTTGTATTTTCTTTTAGAGTTTTTAATGCCCATCTTCATCTTACAGTAAATATGAAATATTGTCTTGCTCTTTAGATGCAACATGTGTGCTCCTTTCATGCCACACAGTGTCAACACGAAAGATAAATCTCCCAAACACTGATAAAAACTTGTGTCCTCATGAGTAACTGTTTAAACTTTTAAGTATCAAATCCCCTTTGCCTTAAGAGTTCATTCACATCTATGACAGGGAAAGAAATACCTGAGTATTTCAAATACACGCTCCCTTGCTTATGACGGACACTAGGACAGCTAACAGGCTTTACCTTGTTTTCAGTAGGTCACAATCCTATCACATGCTGCTTAAAAAACAGAGCTGAAAAGCCCCAGAACCCTACTGCAAAAGAACAGAGTCCCTGGTCGCACCCTCCACACGCAACTTGGAGCCATGGCTGTATTTCTGTCCTGGCAACAGCTTTTCCAAAGTGTAAAGATGGTGTAACAATTACCCCTTAAAATAATTAAATATTTGTGAGATACCTCAGTACAAATAAATACTACAGTTGGTTGTATTTAAACAACAACAACAAAATTTTACACTTGGGAACAGACATTTACCATACCAGCTTCCATCTAGGCATTAACATCAGTGGTAATGCAAAGCTCTTGAATAAAACATACTACAGACTTCTCCTTGATAGAGAAATGCTAGGAGATCACCACACAAATTACTATAGAAATAAAAGGTATAGAGTAACTTACCTCTAATTTTAGCTAGAAGGAAAAAATGGGAACAATGCTTTAATCTGAGCTCTACCATTTGTTCCTTCCACGGCCGTAGGGAAATCAATTAACTTCTTCAATTTGTTTTTGCCGGTTATAAAACAGAGATACTAAAAATCAGCCGTCATATCAAGACAAAAATCAAAAGAATGATAAAGGTGGAAAAGAAGCATAATTATCATTAATCCCATGGAATGAAAAGAGAATACTCTCCTGAACTTCCTGAAACAAAAATGAAAAGGATTATTTCCTTCGAGAAAAGAAGTGGCAAACCACACAATTAACCAGCGATAATGTGTGAGTCACCTGGCACATTATTTTATATAGGACCAAGAAGGTTACTAGACATTACGGAAATAGAAAGAGACACAGTCACTACCTTGAAGAACTCAACCCAACATAACTGTAAGTCAAATGGACAAGAGGCAGGCGACAACTGAAGTAGCGAGGGCAGGTGGCTGTAAAGCAGCTACGTTCTCTTGTGAGGGCTGGAATGCAGCACAGGAGGAGTACGTTTTTTTTCCCCTGTTAGGCAATGCAATAAAAGTTACATCTAGTTTAGTTAATATCTTGAATTCAGACACATAATTATACTAAAAAATTAGTGATCTTATAAGTCAGTTTTAAAAAGGTATTCAAACCTTGGGATAGTGCATGAAAGGAAAATGAAAAAACGGGAAATTGGATCAAGCTGGTGTAATTATGGTAAAAAAAATTAACAAAACCACTCAGAGCACACAGGAACGGAATGGAGTTGAAAGCTGTGCAAAGCTTACAAGATTCAAGTAGTTAACAGTGCTAAGAAGAGGAAAGCAAGGCAAAACTTGCTATTGACATTAATGAAGCACTCAAAAACTCTGTGACCAAGAGCCCAACAAGCCGACAATTGCTCACAGCCAAGACACTGCCATCTACATGAGCAAGAGCCTGAGTAACAGCCAGCCATGCTTTGAAATCAACGGGTATGGGTAGAAAAGAATTTTTTTTTGTAAAAGGAATTCTACTTCCGTTGTATTAAATTTCAGCTGATGTCAGGACCTCCATGACACCAGTTCTCTAATTCAATCTTTTGTGCCCCTCAATCTCCCAGTTTGAGACATCTTCATAGAACTGGAGGTCATCCAGTTGCTCCTTGAAGCCTATCCTAGGGCTGGGAAGGGAAATTTCCCAGAAGCATGTAGGAACAGGGCAAGGCAAGAGCAAAGTAAAGGTGACTGGAAGAAGGATGAATATCTTGGATACTAAGCGACACTGAAAAGCTTGTAGCTAGACAACATCTGAGCAAGGAGAGAGGCTAATGGGATGCATTAAGCCAGCCTGCTGCCTGTAGGATGGCAGTGCCTAAAGGCTGAAAGTGGTAGCATGGCTCAGCACTCCCTTTGCTCTTCCTCCGAGTACTGTGTTCAAACATACATTAAAAGCAGAAATGAATGAGGAATGAAGATGTCCTCTTCCCTTACTGGGATTTCTTTCCCCTCTGAATCAAAGAAAATAAAAAACCCAAAACAGTCAGAACAACCAACACACAGGCAAAACCAGCAGCTTGTCAAGCCTTTTGCTGTTTTCTTTTTCTCCTTCACAGGAGGACTTCTCTTATCCTCCTTTTGCTCACGGGCACATGAAAAACATAATAGAACCACTATGAACATGGATTTTTTTATTTAGCTAGTTTTTGCAGAGTATACGGTAAGATGAGAAGTGGTCAAGAAGTAAACGCAGCAGGGTAGAAGACTGAACAAGCAGAAAAACTAAACATTGTAATCTGATACTATGCAACAGTTTCAGATAAATGTGTTTTGATGATTTTGAGCAATTGCTTTCAAAACAGAATGTGCTGTTGAAAAGGATGCTGTAGAAACATATTTTACATTGAAAGGCTTTGTGAAATTATGCAATCTGTAAAAACTGAGAAATTTGGCCTCTGTTTGCTTTCCTTCCATTCCTCATAGTTATTATTGCCTCATTATACAGTCATTTGTACGATGTTTTGGCAGACATTTACTATTGCATAAATTAAAGTCACTGAATCTAGTTTTGCCTACAGGTCTTTATGAAAACACCAGCAACATTTTTATTTGAATGTCAAAGTTTGTCAACCATTAAACTGATTGATTTTTCATTATGCAATTCAATAGAAGAAGCAATCTCCAGTCTGTATGCAACATTACTCTGAGAAAAATACGCATCTTTGAAAAATCCTTCCTGCTTATTCCTTAAAAAAAAAAAAAAAAAAGTCTCTTCACAAAGGAACTACCTTTTAAGGCTGGCTTCATACATTTTATTAATACACTAGCAACAGATACGATGCTGTAATTCAATTCAGCGAAACAGAATGAATTCATCTGTGGTAATCCAAAAATTCCAATAATCCTTTAAAAACCTTTCCAAGTGGCTTTATAAGAAAAATATCTATTGATTTCAATAAGAATAGGTTTAAGCCCTGCAGTGTGAAGCTACCACAGCATCCGTAACACCAACCAGACTCAATACGGTAAAGAATGCTCCTTCAGAGAGCAGCGCAGTACGAGCTCTCCCGGAGGAAGCCTCTCTCAGCCCCGCACTGAGACGCCACTCCAGTTCAGAAAACAATTTTCTTAGCTTGTTTAGTTCTTAGTCTTCTTTCCAAAATCACCAAGGATGACAGCCACAGAAGTGCCTAGAAGAAACTCAAAACTTACCTCAAATTCCTCTAAAAATCCACAAAATTCCACAGTTACATCCAGAGTTGCATTTAGTTTTCCCTGTGCGGGATGAGCTGGTCAGTGGTGGTTCATCACTTCAGCTCCTGTGGAGCTGAAAACAGTGAGTGCAGGCTGACCGCTGAGGTGCCGTAACAGCACTTCCCACTTGGCAGCGACCATTCTTGGCCAGAGAAGCCATTATTTATTGACTGCAAAGCTTCAAGAGATTCAGAGGAGCTACCCAAAAAGCCAGGCCTTCACTTGTGCCATCCTGCATTGCACTGCACCACAAATTTAGTTTGTTCATTTTTTCTCAAGAAGGAAGTGACGAGGTCATGTGTAACCACCTAGGAAGAAGGGGGATTATTTCTCCCTCTGGACTAACCGCGTACGTCCTGGACAGAAGAGGCATCAGGAATGCCAGGTAGATGGGAGAGGAGCGCCAAGTCCTTCAGCACAGCAGCCGAGAGGAGCAGGGAGCAGAGACACACAGACCCTCCTCCTCAGCGCTGCCTACAAACGAACCCGCTCCCCCCTCGCAAGGGCTCTCTTCCCTCGCTGCTGAGGCGTGCCAGCCCAGGCACAATCCAGGCCAGAGAGGAGACAGGCCGCGCCATCGGCAGCGGTGGCCTTCAGCCCCGTCTGGCAAGCATCCGCCATCAGCCTCACAGGGAGGACACCACAGCCTGCCCGCAAGTCCTCCGAGCCCATGAAGTACAAACTATTTTATCACCTCTCACCGAATTTTATTCCCGCCACCAAGAACACCCTACGTGTACATAATGGAGGCAGGGAACCAGCAGCACTTATATTTTCTTTACCCTCTATTACTTCCCCCTTATTATTCAAGTATTATTCATTGGCCTGGCAACATTAAACCTCCTTGATCATGTTTGACTCAAAGATTAAAGAGTGTAGAGCACACAATGAAAAGACCTGTTTAATTAAACTGGGACGTGTTACAAAGTGTAGAAATAGAGCCCTACGAGTACGCATAATTCAAGCTGTAAAAAGGTGAATTAAAATAAGGCTGTGCACAATATGTTCACTGTGTATATACTGTATTTATAAGTTAAGTGCAAAAGGACAGCAGGTGAAATACTATCCAAAGTAGGGCCGCAACACAATTTTAGGAGCTCCTTGAAGCGTACTTCATTCACATTTTTGTGCTTATTGATTTTTGTTACAGGTATCCCACTGCCTTTATTTAAAAGCCTTCCTAGAAAAGGAGATCATTTATGCAAAGAAGGTATTACAAATGCTTAGAAAAAGGCTGTGTAGAAAGAAATCCACAGAATTCATTGTCCATACTACAGAGATGACATGGGGTACAAAATTCAGCAGTTATTTTGCACTTTATAACCACAAATAAAGCACACATCCATATTTGTGGTAATAAACTGAAAGGTGAAGTGCTGTCTAATTACCTGATTTATAAGCAGTACCACACAATAAAATTTGGGTAAGATTCTGATTACTTAAATTCAGTGTCATAACTCCAAATAGTCTTCAAGGAGGACAGTATTTCAAACTTCAGACCTCAGTTTTCTGAGATTCCTGCTTAATTCAGTCTATTTCTTTTTTCTTTCTCAAAGGAAAGGATGAGTTAGGCTCTATTAAAAAAATAATAATCAATAATTTAAAAACCCCACATTTAGTGCATGTAGCAGTATTTTTCAGATTCACTGGAGCATGGACAATGAAACTGAAAGCTAACGTCAGGTTAGAGTAACTTTATTTTTAATTTAATAGCACAGTCAAAAGCACTTTACTACAAAAAAATTACGACTATCATTATGTCTATAAATAGGCAACCTACTGAATTATCACATAGAATGTTAATGACATTAGCATTAAGTCCTAATTAAACAATGAAGCAATATGCATTACAATCTGCCAGCAAAATATGCATAATCAGAAAAAGATTTTTTTAAAAAAGTATAATTTTATGTTATTTTTATTAAGCAGTAAACAAAGAGTTTGTGCTGATTGGTGAAACCTTACTTGTGAAACACAAGAAAATGTCAGAGATGGAAAAAGGGACTTGGCTAACAAAACATCTGCTATCCCAATCACGTTATAATAGTTGTATTTGATTTCTTCCCAGAAAATCGTTTGCACCTTTACTCAAGTATTACCGCTATCCATTTTTACAGTTATCATTA
Source organism: Mycteria americana (assembly GCF_035582795.1). Classification (NCBI taxonomy): domain Eukaryota; kingdom Metazoa; phylum Chordata; class Aves; order Ciconiiformes; family Ciconiidae; genus Mycteria; species Mycteria americana. The sequence continues at coordinate 23,387,257 of NC_134374.1, read as the reverse complement.
ACACTGTTCATTTTCCTTTCTCAGATACATATATTACTTTTATATTTTATTGACCTCTCAAAAGGCTTCAGAAAATATCTGTCACCATTTTACATCTTTTTACTACGACATTAAAGGGAAATGACTCAACCAAGTTCATTGAGGAAACCAGTGCCAGAGCCAAAAAATATATCCATTTCTCTTGAATCCCAAGTTGATACATTAGCCACTGCTTGTTGTTACTCTTCATTTAAGTACTGCTTTGTCCCCCCTTTATTACATTTGTGCACATGCATGCATTTTCAGAGATGACACTGGAATAGGCCATCTGAAGAGATTTGATGCAAACCAAATTTTTAAATGTATAATCTACGCAGTGTGCATTTCAAGTGATATCTTAGCAGAGATGAATATGTCCTTAAAATGTAACTGAGAGGGCTATTAGCTTTTACCGTGCTCACATTTTCATTTTAGATTCAGACTGAGAGTCTGGAAAGTAATATAAGTTTTCCTGGCTTAAAACTTCTACGGAAAGAAAATGCAAGCATCATGTACAAGTGTCACCAAAATAAGTTATTTTATGATGGCTTCCTTAATAGTAGATAGTGTTTTTGTGGTTTTTCATAAAAGCGTTTTATTTTTTTGTCTTAAAAATGTATGATGTAATAATGAATACACCATTTTTAAAATTAAGTTTTATGTATTATTTCAGCATCCAAATATGGAGCAGGAAAATACCACTACTTCTCTAATAAGTTGCTGTAAGAATCATATAGTGGGTTCTCTCTGAATAATCTATAGTCTAAACATTATTCACTGAAGGTACTTAGCTAGGGCTTACACAAATTTTTGAACAGGAAAAAAGGCTGAATTCACTGGATAATTTATTCACAACAAAGGACTCAACCATGACTTGCAGTGACTTTCACACTACTGAAAAGTTCCCAGAGCAGAGAAATGTTTTGTTACATTGGTCTGACAGCTGGTCTCTCATCATGATTAAATGGCTTTCCCTTGGGTGAGCTCCAGAAATATGCTTGGGTTTGAAACAGAATACATTCAGAATTCCACATTGGCCATTACAAAGTTTCTTATGTACTCAGAGTCTAAAACATAGCACAGAAGTGTTTGGATTTGTGATTTTTTTAAATTTTTCTTTCTTTTTTTTTTTTTTTTTTAATGAGAGAAGACTCTTGTAAGCTACCCTTTTCTAGACTCAAGTTTTTAGTATGATGTCAGCCAGTAACAAAGAGACTGGTTCCTCAGCCTGGACATTCAACTCAGGTACAGAATACCAGCTTACCAACAAATACCACACTGATTTTATGGCTTGTAAACTAGGCCTTGAGGTACAATGAACTGCAGTCTAGCACGACATTATCCAGATGTTTTACCATTGTGCTAATATGACTTACTAACCTAACAGCTTCAGGATCAAGACAACAATCACTTCCAACAGAGAAGCACTTCTTAGTCCAGCTCCATGCTTAGAGAAAAAGAAAAGGAATGAGATAAAGCTACCGCTACTCAACTAGAGAATAAGCTTCCTGATGCTGGAGCAGCAAAAAAGCAGTTACAGAAGCTGAAGCCACATCTGTTAGCCACCAGTGGTGATTGCTACCATGCAATAACACCGCAGAAGAGAAATCTTCTCTGCTTGAGAAGACAGATGGAGTGTCCGTAGCCTTTGGCATGCCCCACTTACTGAACTCTTAACCATACAGAACAGAGGAACAGCACTAAAACCTTCTCCAGAGACCCAAATATATTATGAATTACGGGGTGGCACTTCAGAAGGAAGTATGAGATCCTGAAAATCTGTATCTAAAAATGTGGATGTTCTGAGATTTCCTAAATAATCAGCATTAGCTGTATTAACAGCACAACCTCCTTGCACCATGCCTCTTATGGTAATCAAAAGATTAGACTGTCACTAAGACAGTATTTTAGTTCCACTTGATGCCTAAATCTTTTTGAGTAAAAAAAATTCTGACAGGTAATAGGAAAAACTAAAATCAGGTGAAGAAGTATACTACTGAATTCAGTATACTGGCCAGTTATAAAATTTGCAACACTCTCAAAGGAGCTTTTCCCCAAGATCGAGAAGACACCTACATAAAACTGCCACTTGAGCAGCATTATATACACTGGGAGTCAACCATTGTCTATGCAACCATTGTTTACTCAAGTACATCTGGGGCTTGATATACATTCAGGTTGATACCTTCCATCTCTTTTGTCAATGTATGCAAGTAGTGTAAAATATATTGTCTGTTAGAATTGTGACAGGAAGAGTATTTTCTATTAAAGTCTCCTCTGATCAGAACTCCCATGCAGTCAACAACTGCATCTTCCTGGTTACTTCACTGTCAACTTTCTAAATCTCAAATGTCATTGAGATTTACAACATTCCTGCCTGGCTCCCCATCCGGATTTTGAAGAACCAGTCACTCTTATAAACAGGAACTGGCAGCCTGTAAATAAACATAATGGTGGAATTGCTAATAAGCTCTATTTCCACCAAAAGTAATTTTTTTGCTAGATATGAGGCTGACGATATGAATTCCACACAGCTGACCATTTCATACTACTTACCTGTACAGCTGGAAGTATCCTTCTACGGTAACTTTTTATCACATTAAAAAAGTTATTCTTGAAATCATACACACCTAAAGATTTCCATCTGATTATTGAAGCAATCTTACTATTAAAGGGGGTTGCAATAAATGAACATTTTATATCAGTGTCTCAAACTTCCAGTGTCGCAACTACTTCTACATGTTACCAAAGGTATTTCGCATTACTACTTACCCAAGGAATGCAAGCAACTGCCCTGCCACCACAACTATCTGACATATTTTTGACAGTTTTGGTAACAGCAGGTAATTCTAACTTTTGAACATTCTACAGTGGCTGATTTCTGCAAAAGTTTAAACGATAAACTTTTATGAGTTAATAATTTTGTCATAATATACACACACACAGAGCGATAATTAATACTATTGGAAAAAAATTCTGTTAAGAATTGTACACACACACAAATCAATTACGTTTCATAATGTGATCTCAGTAACTTGCTTCCTTAATTGGAAAATTAACAACTGCATTAACTGCAGTCACAGAATCCTAAGGAAAAATAAAAAAGGGCATCAACAGCAGATAACCCACCAGAATCTGCAGAGCGTATTGATAATTAATGGGTGAAGAGAACATTCATTATGGCAGAACAGCTACGAGGGATCTCTGGAGCAGTTTAGGGTAGTTCTGACACCAGAGTTTTTACTTTTTAAGGGGATGACTTGGAACTTTTCTTTTCCTTAAAGGAGAGTTTTTTATTTTTCAACGGAGCTGCTTTATGGAAATTAGATTTCATTCAGTGGTAACCATAGCAGGTAAATTGATAGAAACTATTGTAAAGAAAGAATTATTAGATATGAAAAAGCATAATATTGGGAAAGAGCTAACAAGGCTTTCATAGAGAAAAGCCATATCTCACAAACCTACAACAGTTCTTGAAGAGTCCAATTTGATGGATACGGAATATCCAGATTATAGTGATGCTAGCCTTCCCTGAAACTTCTGACAGGATCCCTCATTAAGAAACACCAAACCTAACCATCAGAGGTAAAAGGAAGCTACTATTGGTTGACAGCTAGCAAAAAAGTAGGAATCATCTCAAACCTGTGCTGCTGAATGATTTTGTAAATTATGTTAAGAAAAGGGGTGATAAAATTTGCTACTGATATAAAATTGTCAGGTAAGTAAAAACCTAAGATGTACTGCAGAGGATTATATGAAAGATCTACACTAGTAACTGACTGAGCAACAAGATGCACAATAAAGAATGGATAAACATATCCAAGGTAAACAAAAAAATAATACCCTTATTTGTACTGCAAAGTCCTCAGTGCATGTGCTAGCTATTACTCCATTTACATGTTATTCCGTTCTTGGTTAATTGTTGTTGCCTCATTCCGAAAAGCACATCTATATTTTCTCCCCAGAGTCCATAAACTGTTAGAAATTGTGTAGAAATCTCACATAGCAGAAGGGGAAATAAAAGTGCAAGACTCAATTGATCTCGGAGCATGAAGGTTGTGACAAACAGCCCCCATTTTATCCTCCCTCTCCCACTACAGCAATCTTGCTTCAGCTATTTCCATCTGTTTGTCTGTCTCTCCTTTCTTCTCTCCACCACTCGAGGAAAGCGGGCAGTTCACGTGTTTTCCCACTCCCAGCCTGGAAAAGTGTTGAGGAAATTCATTTTATCCTTTCACCAGTCAAGATTATGGATTGTAAGGGACCTAGTCTCTTATTGTGTGAAAACAGTATTTTAATACTTCTGACTTGCCATTAATCAATACACTACTAGCAAATTGTTCTTGAAATTAAGCTGTTGCAACTCCCATTGCTGATGTAAACAGATTTAGAGGGGAGAGAGAGGGCCCTAAAATGCAATGAGAGTCGAAGCAAAAGGAGCCATGCAACCTCCTGAGTACAGAAGTGAAACTGATACTAGCGACATAAAAAGAATCATTAGAGGAACTCTGACAAGATTCGGAAGTGTATGAAAAATATGAAATCCAATATAAAAGATAAAACCCCTGAAAATTCCCCAAGTCCTCTTCAGAGCATTTCAGTGAAATGGCACAAAGCACGCGCTCCATCACATTTCCACACAGGAGCTGACAGTGCCTGGACATTTCTGAATCAGCAAGTCTAACATGAAGGTATTTTTTTTCAAGGGTCAATTTTCCCATTGATGCAAGGAGGATTTACACATGCAAGTCCCATTAACATTAATAGGAGTTACCTACATAAATCCCCCTGCAATGATAGGAGAAAAGACCCCATAGTCTGCAAGGATCTAAGTTCTAATGATTACCTGTCAAATGGCCCTAAGCATCATCATCACCAGAAAAAGCAGACGTAGCAGCTTCATGGCTGAAAATACTTCCAAAGGAACAGTAACTAATTGCAGTCATACAGATAAGGCAATACAACAGCAGAAGGGAAAACGGCACGGAATTGACTGTTTGAGTATTAAGGGTTAATCCAATTAACCAAGTTAAAAAGAAAGTACTCATTAAAAAAGGAATTCAAACATATCAAAGCACTCCTTAGGAAAAAAAAAAAAAAAAGGAAAGGTGTGAATATTGTATGAGCTCCAAGGTGCTTGAAGGATAATACAGCTACTTGTTTAAAAATTCAATTAACCTTATCTTTCTTTAACTTGATTTATTAATAATCCTACAGATAAATTGCCAGTTTTTAAAAAGTCATGTTATCTTTTGAATACATCCTGTATGACAAGCCTTAAAAACTACTTCAAATAAGCCTAACCCTCACTTTGTATGCTTAAATCATTCAAAGCAAGAACAAAATGCAGTTCAGTGCATGATTTCTGTAAAATACAAAGATCAACAGTCTTATCTACTGCTATCACAAGTGAGCTATTGGGTACTCAAGTACCATAGGAAAAACATTTTATGTTTCCATTCACCATACCAACGAGACATGAAAACAGTTTTTAAGCAATCAATGTAGTGTAAAGTCACAGTCTACAACTTGTAGATTATTCCAGCTTATCTAAAATCAAATTTGCAATATTTCCAAACTTAGCTTCCCGTGGACACAAAGCACTAAGATGCTGCTTTATGTAAACTCACTAACTTATATAAACATACTGTCACACAGGTAAACTTCAATCTTATTACAGATGTCAACATGATGAAAGTAGACAACAGAATTATCAGGAAATCTCAGCTAACAAATGAACCGCTTTTCTTGCGTAATTGAAAGAAAACACAGAAAAATGCACTTGCAAGCAAACCTTTAATTTTCATCAAACCATTTCTTTGTAAACATAGAAGATGAAAAATTCAACTATGATCCCTATTATTGAAAGACAAACAGGAACTAGGTCCTCCACTTAGTTCTTTTACAGATCTGTAGATGTTCAATACAATTACACTCATGCTTTCCAATACACGTAAAAATTACAGCTAAATGAAGAGGCAGCCTGCTTATTACTATATATAAATAACTGCTCAATCACAAGCATCCAAAGATAACTGTTGTTTAACATTGGAAATATTTCAACCACATATTTTTCTGAGGACTTTGGGATTATACACACAACGGTACCTATCCAATAAAACAAAGAATGTAAACACTAACGAACTGTTTTTTGAAATGCAAATTGGACAATGTATTATGATGCAAGACAAAGTGAAGTTAACTGTATCAGTTATGCTGTAAAAAAATAAATAAATTAACCTTTATGGCATGAAGCCATTTTAAAGGCAGGCACGTGCACTGCGAAACTGTGCAAAAGCCTGGATTTGTCAAGTTCAGGCAGTGCTGAATATTCATTACTCAATGGCATTTTTTATTTACGTACAGTATTTAAGCACTGCTAGAACTATATCTAAGTTCACGTAGAAGTTTAAACCCCGACTCATCAAAATTCACTGATCTCTATATTTAGATATACTACTGATCTATTGGGTGTACATTTTAAGGTAAATCTTTAAGTAAATGCTAAATATTCTTCATCATCTGAATATCTAATTTCAAGCATTGTTCAGAAGAAGTGCAAGTTTATCATGGTCATTTACAACAGCTTTCTCATTTTGTAATTTTTCATACAAACTAGGTTTATAAATACTTCAATAAATTTTACTGTATAAATGCTTTACGATTTATCATTACAAAATGCATAATTTACAGCTAACGCACTAATTTTAATCCTATTAACTGGGATCAATACAAACCTTTGGAATTATCAGCTGAACCTTCTCCCCACCACAAAAAACCTCAATTGATGATCATCTAAACTTCTGAGACACCATACTTCAAAAAATTAACTACTGGCTTATTAAAGGCCCAAACACTGCAACAAATCCAGGGAAGCTAACAACACGTATGCTCCATTTATGATTTTAAATTTTGTTGGGAAATCTAGCATTAAGTTTAAATTGTGCTGTTTTCCTGACTACAGTAAATTAAGTCACTAGTGAAAATGTGTGATCTATTAGATCTTATTAAAAAAAAATTTGAATGTAAAATAGTTTCATGTGAGGAACATCTACTGGATTGTATTTGTTTCTAAATTGTGGCATCAGTTTCAAAACCATACAAGAAATCTTTCATTATAGAAATTAAACATGGCATCTATTACATATTCTAAAGCCACTCTACAACTGTCAATATTGCTGCCTTTAAGTTCCATTCGTAAAACCACTTTGAAGGACAGATTGTGAAGCTCACCTTCAACTGTTTAATTAGCACAGATCCAATGATTTTTAGTAGAACTGTGATACGTTGTATCAGCAGATCATCTTCTGACTGGTAAGCAAACTTGCATATTTTTTCTTTTGATTAGTTTCGACTTGTTGCCTGTTTAAAAGATTGAGGATTCCTTCCAAGATGTAAAACAAAACCAAATTCTCTCAACAAATCATGAATCCTATTTTAGCATTTTAAATTCAAATGCTTTGTTCTATGTTTTTTGTTTGGCTACAAACACCCCTGGATCTGGTGAACCTATGACTACTTAGAAATGTCTCAGCTATTAATGAAACTATTTGATGAAGAAAGATTATTCAAGCTAAGGAAAGTAAGGCAACCGCAAATAATACGGCTATGATTTTTTAAACCTCTTTATCTTACCCTTCCTCCCTTACATTTTAGTTTGGGTCAACCTCCTCTTCTACTAAGAGAACAGAGCTAATTTATTCTTCATTATCTTCTTTCTTAACAGCAGTACTACCTCCGCCACTGCTTTCCTCAGTTGAGGGTTCAGGTTTTGTATCTGGTGAATTACTGAATCCAGACTCTTCTGGTGCAATCTCATCTTCATCATAAATAATATCTTCTGGATTTGGTGGTGGTGGGCAAAATTCCTCTGTAGGAAACATTTCTTGGAAAATAGCCTCAGCCTATTCAGGAAAAAAAGCATAAAATAAACTTTACCTTGAAATGTAATAATACCTTGCAGCAATATTTTACAGATTTTTAAGATTACCCTCTGTTCTTTCAAATCAATAGTGATTTAATACTTTGACAGTATTGTAAACACATGGGAAATCCATTCCTTCTTGCAGTCCTCAAAAAAGAAAAAGCAATCTATCCTTTCACATTGTTCTACTAGGACAGTCACAGCATAGGGTTTTTTAAAAAATGCTGGCCATTCTACATTGTATTGAGAACAAAGCAGCTGATTTTTTGCAAGCAAAATTATCTTTTCCACTATAAAAATATCCCTAGCCGCAGTCAAATGCAAAACATGGGAAAGATCTTGCCTCTTTCCAGAGAGAAGAATCATTTTCACATGACAAGCAAAGCCAGGAAATTATTAATATGTACGATCTACATCATATCTATAGGGAATTCCTTCTTAAATTTAAAAACTACAAAAAAATTTCCATTTCTGTTTCTCTGAACAGCTCAGAGATAGCTCAACTGAGAACTATTCTTATCTAATGGAATTTTATCATTGAAAATATATGCATATTTGTATAGGATACATTTATAATTTATTCAAAAAACATGTCTAATTTCAGTGTATTATGTGCATACACCTACGTGCACAAATTGCGCCTTTCTGAAAAGAACTGTATAAGCCATTGTTATTTAGATAAAAAGACAGTTACTCTTAAGATACAGCTCAAGGATTTAATTTACAATGCCACTTACTCTTCATGCCATCAAGGTTTAGAAATTAAGTACACACGAAAGGTCAAATTTTTTGACCACTGCAATGAAAGACGTTAAACAGAAACACATTCTTGATAACATCAGGGTAGCTGTTATTACAACATACAAAATACAACTACAAAATCTGGGAGAAAAAGAACCAAAATAATATGAACTTAGAATTCTGGAGAACCAGACATTTTATACAAACAAAGGAGGCCAAAAATCCTTTAAAAAACCCACAAGAATGCAAGCAGCTGTGTTAACTAGTGTTATATAGTTTTACATGTTCTTGTGCAAATAACCTATCTATGAGCTTATAATAATAAAAAAAAAAGAGCTAGAGATGCTCAGGGATCTATTTACTGAATCAACACGCACTTCACATTTTCATAAAGGTTTTCTTTTCCAAGTCCTTAAGCTTCTAACTCAAATAGAGACAACTGATACAGAACACAGTTATGTTTTGGGTTTCTAAAAAGACAAAGGAATACTGCCTCTCTATTTTGTCTATTTAGTAAACTATGCCGTAAAGATGACCTGTGATGAGAGCTCCTACTTAGGCAAGAATGCATTTAATCTTTATATTCATACTGCTACCAGACACTGCACTGAAAAAGCTGACAGTAGGGTCAGTTAATGCCAACTGCAAAGGCTGATTACATGATGCGGATTCCTGGACAAGAGGGAATTGTTTTCAGATTAATACATCATTGAGCATGTACCAAACAGCTTTCTGTGATAAACTTCACTGCCCACCAGCAGTGGATTTGTATCACCAGCACGTGGATGTAGGACTCCATTATTAACTGCTTAAATGACCCTGTCTACTCTCAGTTGAATTTAATTTTTCATTCTGCTTCCTAAATTTCACTCTTCCATACCCATTTGAAACTGTTTAAAACTATTTAGATTAGTATATGAAAAAATATACAAAAAATTCTATTCTCTACTTCAAACACACGGGTTTGTAATTCAAAAACCTTGCCTAGTAAGTCTAGGGGGCAAGGGGCTACAAATATCCTACAAAAAGTTTACAAAAGTAAGGTTTTGAAGGTAAGAGAAAGACTTTTTATTTCAAATCTGCACTTGTCCTTGAAACTCCAAAAAATATACTTAAACTATTATCTTTAATAGAATATTGACAAAAAGTGTCATACTTTGCACTAAATATATGACAAACTAGAGCAGACAAACATTTCCTATGCAGTTCTCAACAATTATTCAGTCTCCAATTAGTCGCGAATATCTGCTCCAAAAATGGTCAAATAATTACGAGGTTGAACGTGGAAAGAAATTCTCAGTATGTTATGTAGGACATCATGACATTGATTATAATTGAACAATTTAATGGTATAGAGTGCTTTCAGGTCTACCAATTTTTTAAGTTAACCTTATCCAGCTGAAGTCATACAGAATAACAAATAATAATTTAGCGGCTCCTTCATTATAACATTTTTGATACTTATTGTAACTAAGTTAGTAAATAGTTCCTTCAATATTTAGTAGTTAAGTGTACCAGCTTGCAAGTGTGTACATTTGAATTAAGCATTAAGACCTAAGCATGTAAAGCACTTGCATCTATACTCTAATTTAATAACTCTTTGCAGCTGAACAAAACTATGTTTTGTTACTGTTTTACTGTATCCCAGCTACGCACCTTGACAGCATGTAGACAAGCTGTATGAGCTTTCATAGCACTTTTACAGAGAACACTACCAAACTAACAGTAGTTTGAAATACAACACACTTGAATAACTCTGAAATCCTTCCAGATATAGAAAAAAATGTAAACAGGTTAAAGGACAAATATTGGCATGACAATTTTAGTGCTTCCTCTTACGAACAGTTTTTAATTCCTCTTTCCTCTTATGAAGATGCCTCACAAAGCTAAAATACTTCAGGGAAGATACTACTTTAGAACATGATAATTCATGTCAGGTTGTAGCAGCGAAAAAATAGAAAACTGGAAGCCAGATGCTTTACCTGATCCATACATACAGAATTTGAAGGAATCATAAATGGCACTTTACATTTTATTTAGCCTATCCTCAGGGCAAGTAAAAGCAGATGTCAAAATTTATTCAATATTATACTAGGAATTTAACACTAAATTAAAATAAAACAAGAATGAAGTCGTTTGTATACTGAGCTGTAGCTGGATAATTGTCTGTAAAAGTTGTGGTGTCTTGCCTTCTAAATACTGTATCATCAATACAATCAAACAGCATGACATAGAGAAATTAGTAATACTAATGGTAATGAAAACATAAATCATGGGAAGTATCATTAAAACAGTAAACACAGAATTGGTCAGAGAAATTAGATTCAATTTTCCAAGCTATCTCCAAGACTAATACACACAGTGGGTTTTTGTTCATTTTTTAAAGTGTACTGATCCATGAGTTTGTAAATATTTCATGTTTGGAGACTTCCATCCTGTTGCTAGGAAGATGGAAGTGATCTGGGGGTAGAAGGCATACCAACTTACACATATTTCCCTCCTCTGCTTGTCTAGAAGGTACCTACATGCTAGATGGGAAGGGTTCCGCTTTATCTTCAGCCTATTCTTCACTTTGTTCTCACATATGCTCCTCACTTTTATTTTCCCTTATGACTTTTAATTATAAACGTGTTTGCACTAAAATATTTTTCACTCTAACTAGTGACCATTTGTTTCAAAATTTAAAACAGGTTCCAAAAAGTGTAGCTTCTATCTACTCTTTCTGAGAGGCAGTGTTTTAGGCTCTTGTTTCTCCCACGAGATCTGCTTGTTCAACATCTATCGCACTGACGGTCAACAGATTTAACACAAAGGCTAACTACAGCACCTAGAATATTTAAACACAGCTTGATCTATAATACCATTACTCATTGTTAAGAAAAAGAGCTCTTAAGGTAAAATAAAGCTGAATGCTAGAGAAGGTGGCTATCAGAATCAGAAATAGGCTGGGTTTTAAGTGTATTTAAACAGCTTTTCACTTGCACTGTTTTAAATAACAGTTAAAAAAAATCATTTAGAAAAGAACTCATTTACAATTTAAAACTGCTACCATAATAATTGTCTTGCATTATTTTTTGTCTTTACAGTTCTTTATCCTCTTGGGAGGCAAATTATTGCCTTGTAAAGCAAAATGAAGGGTACTATTAGCCCTTAATTATACTGTTCTGACCCTACAGTTCAGGCTATGTCAGCCTTTCCACTTTAAAATCTTATTTTTAAGAGGTTTATGACTTACTCATAAAAAGTCCTGCAACTGGTTAAAAGATGGCATGCACATTCTCTGAACACAGCCATTAAGAAACAGCTTTAAAAATTACTAGTGCCAGTTAGTCCTACAAAGATGTAGAAGTGTTCTCACATTAGCTCTGAAAGCACCCTGACACCACAGCGACTGCTGTGGTAGATTTGCCTAAGAATTTATATCTTCCCTATCAAGGTGGATCTCTGAATAGAAGAGCAAAGGAGAAGCATTCCTGTAGTCATCTTTTGTTGAACAAGTCGTAATCTACATATTCGCATGATCTTGATGTCTTCTGCTCAACAGTAGTGGGGAAGACGCAATGAGGTATGATATGAAGTTCTTTATGAATTTCTACGTACCTACCCTTGAAGATCTGGTGTCCCTGCATATTCTGCCTATTGCCAACGCAGAAGGTGGCTATTCCACCATCTCTCCATCTACCTAGTTTTGTTTAGGGAGCTTTCACTCTTCACCTCCAATTTCAAAGCACTAGTAGTTTGTCTTAAATTGAGTACTGGTATGATACGCCTATTACTAGGCAAGTTGCAAGTGGTTCTCAGTTCAGGATTCTAGTTAGCAGGAACTAGATATGTAGACACCCAAATACTGAGAACTAAAAATCAGAACAGAGTGTGATTCGGTGCCAAATACTATCTCAAGGTCACGAATAGAATGACATTCCCCTCAATTCCTTCAGAGACACAATTACACCATAATTTTTTAATACAGTGATACTAAGGCAAAGAGAAGGTAAACTGAGACAGATAGCTTACTGTACCAGATTAGTAATTATGCTGGGTTTTTTTCCCCCAACATGTACTGCAAGTATTAAACTACTTTGATGATCCTTCCAACTTGAACTGTAGATAGGCTTTTCTGATCTTTGATTTGCACTGCTTCTCTGCTACTGTACCTCCTCTTTAAACTTACAGGGAAAAGACTATATATTTTGGGGAATTATCATCTATATTTCTGAATTACTTGACAGTTTTTCCTTTCCACAGTATTAGAGCACATAAGCATTCTATGAAGATCATCATCTTCAGGTACAGCTGCCTTCCAGGTTCCCTCTACCTGTTTCAGATTAAATATCTGCTACTCCTAATGTTACTATATCAAGTGACCTTTTCTCAAGTTTCCTCCATTCTCAATCCCACTGACATTCACTTTGCTTATTAAGTAAGATTTTTTTGTATGTCTAGCTGTGAAGTTTTATAGCTGTATTAGTACTAATTACCCAGCATAAATCAGAATAACCCAGAACAAAAGTAGACTGTATTGGACTTCCCTAGGTCTTTAAAATTAAAGTTCTGCAACCAAAAAAACTGATCTGCCCAACCTGTTTGACAGCACAGTCATTTCCTAAAGCAGAGTCTGGTCCAGAACAGACATAAACATTTGAGGGTAAACCATCATATGAATTTTTGTCAACTTCTGAAGAATCTCTCATGTTGAAGTAGACTGCCCAGAGGACTCTAGGTTTTCCCAGTTCTTCATTTTCAACCTCTGAAAAGAAAAAATAGTGTTTCCAGTAATCAACGTTCACATATAATAAGGGAAATATGTAATCTAGCATACTAAAAGTCAATTTATTAACATGGAATTAGGGTAACAAAGCAATTTTTTTTCTTTAAAAAGCCAATTAATTTTACTTTCCATTATTTTCTGAGGTACTCTTTCATCACACTTTTCCTTTACAACCATAAGTATGTAAACTCTACTTATTCTGTACACACTATGCCACGTAAGAACTAATTATCACCTAAAAGCATACTACCAAGAAGCTTGGTCTAAATTTAACGTCTTTCCACTTCATGTTATCTAGTTTACTCTGGATAAACTCCATGAGCATATGACGGTCTGAACAAGTCCTCCACAGGCTGTGCCAACTGGAAGATACTGCATTCCATATGCAAAGATATTTTTGATGTATACTTCCCCCTCCCCTCATTTAATAGTTTATCTTTGTATGAGAGCTCTTCTCATAACAGACCTTTCCATGCTGTAACATTAAGCGTCTTCAAGCCAATCTAAGGAGACTAACTAATGCTCACGGTTTAAATAAAAGGAATTTTAAAGAAAAATCCACAAAGAATACCTGTCCCCCAAATTAACTGCAGATAAAGAATTACCAAAACCCGCAAGTACTCCATTTGAGATGTGATACGCAGTATGTAGAATCTCTAAACTGTGGAAATACTGCTAAATGAAAATAAATGATTAATTCATATTTATCTACACTTACTGAGGACTTGTACTGCGCTACAATATTCATTATGAATACAAAATGATCATAAACTACACCTTGCTTGTTCATCATCTGTTACCTTCTTGCAGTTACTTTGCACATTCATAGTAACCCCTCTGCACACAGGCAGAAAAACCTCTGGGAAGATGAAGGTGACTTTTTAACAGTGCAGAATGCAATGGAGGAATACACAACATAGATTCTTAGCTTAATAGATACTATTTGTTTGGCATATTTGCTGTCCCCTTTTTGGTATTTTACCTCCTCTAAAATAAATGAAGCTTGTAAAAGACCTTGTGAGATTTACTTCTTTCCAAGGAAGAAACTTCTAGATAACAACGGCATTCAAAACAGTATTTTAAAGCAGTTGAATTAGAAAAAAAGAGATAAATCTATGCTATTCCTTCAGTGTCTTTTTATAACTGTCAAATATTTAAAAAAAAAATAGGTGCTAACCATACTGAACAGTTTGAAATATAAATTAAATTCATCAGCCTGTGAAAGTCTGAGCCTTAATACAGGGCAAGATGCTCTTTAATATATTTAAAAGTTCACATTGCTCATAAAAGTTACTTCTTCCTCATTTAGGCAGGAAAATGAATGGAGTCCTCTTCTCCAGGTGACTTTGCCTCTTTGACCTGCCATGGCCCAGTGCTCACTTTATCTGGTGATTCATTTTCAATAACTCCAACAGTATTTGTTCTGACATTTTAATTAAAATACGACCACTACCTCATCCTGATGATAAAAAGGCCTGTGTGTCAGTGAAAACTAGCTTTTCAGTGCCTCAGTGCACCTGAGGACCCCTATGATCACAGAGTTTCTACAGAAGAATTTCAGTCAGGTTCTAAACAATATATCATTTCAAAACTGGATCACTTGAGACATTAAGATTAATGCTAACCCCCCCCAAATGATTAGACGACACTAAACTGCAAGTTAATCTTTTCTTCACCAATTGAGTCTTTGAAACACATGGCACTGTCTTCAAAATTTAAGATATATGTTAAATATTAAAAGTTGGAAATTAGTGGGCTTTAAATTAACAAATATCAACATGAAAAGTGTTTGCAGCTCTCCAATCTAATAAAGTTTTCTATTTACAACCCCTAGTTGTATTCTATGTATTTGTTTTGTAAAGGCTCTTGTACTACAAACCTAGTAAAAAATTTACATCTTTGGGACATAAAAGATGCCTTTCCTGTAAGCAAAAAAGAAAGAAAATGCATATTATTTAACACTTTACTTCCTATTAAAAGCACTTTGTTGTCTAACAAAAACAGTAAGATATTTGATTTTTCATTAAAAGGTAGAGGAAAAAAATGTAAAAATAGAAAAGAACATAGAAAAACAAGCTTGTGAAAAGGTGAACTCAACCCTTCATGAAACACTATTCTTGGTTACAGAGCCCTGAGAGGAAAAAGAAAGACCGGCCACATAATAGACTGCATTTATTTTTTTTTAACAGGAGCAAATTCTACC
The DNA here is from genome assembly GCF_035582795.1 of Mycteria americana. Lineage (NCBI taxonomy): Eukaryota > Metazoa > Chordata > Aves > Ciconiiformes > Ciconiidae > Mycteria > Mycteria americana. The sequence continues at coordinate 23,371,603 of NC_134374.1, read as the reverse complement.
TGAATTCGTGTTATGCTCCATGAATGGAGCGTAACAGCAAATATTATAAGCAAACCAATTATAAATATTATAAAATACTTCCACATCTTACTAACTGGTGTATATATGAACATAAACTCTTCCATTGACAGCTAAGTATTGCTTTCTCATAGAAGAACTATGATTTACTGTGTTTAAGTATGAGCACGCTGTATTTAAAAATGCTTTGCCAGGGTTAGAAGACAGCAACATCTTCTACATGCACACTACCTATTCTATGAGCATCTACCAAAAATATGATTACATTCAAGATCTCAGGATTAAATTAGCTCAAAGTATCTCGGGGACAATTTATTTCTAGGCAACAACTGCTCTGTCAACAGCTACTTTCCCCTGGGACTGTGAAATTGTCCATCTCAAGGTCAAAGTTCATGAAAGTAGCTGGCAAGGCTTCCTTGAATTTAGGGCCAAACAGTTCATTATTGGAAATTACTGGAAATCTATCTTCCTGATAACACTGTAGTGTGTAACAACTTGATGCTTCCTCTGCTTAAAGCAGAAGGCAGAGAATTTCACCTAAAAACAGCAAACAAGGAAGCACTTGAAGAAGACAACAAAAGGATGAGCAACGGTCTTAAAATAAGAGAAGGTGGAAGAAAACTAAGAAGCTTATACCACTGAACACACCTGGCAGCTGGAGGAGAGAAGCAGATCACTAACTTTTGGGGTTTTGGTAACTTTTGTTAGGGATACCTAGAAATCACTAAAAACAGGATAGTGTAAAAAACCAGATTCACAAATATTTCATTTCACTGCTGCACCTTTGAAAGACATGCTGAGAAGCAAATATGTTTCCATGAAAAAGAAAGTGTGAAAAATTAAAAAGGTCCTAAACACTTATAGCCATGGTCCTTGTATACTGAAGTTAAACCACAACTGAAGAAGACTTGGAACATTAGATCATGAAATACAAAAAACCTGACATCTGTCTAATCAATCTCAGTCTCAAAACAGATTCTTTTTACTTTGAGATGCTGATATCTAAATAGCAGCTCACCATATGTTGACTCTGATGACAGATTCAGATATTCAGTAACAGATACTTTAGTTACAAGGGTAAGTTATATTTTTGCAAAATAATCTCTTAATACTTTGTTTGTTTATTTTTACCTTTTTCTGTATTTAGATTGAATAACTTCTGTACAACAGGCTCTAAATCTTCCCTAGCAGTTTTAGTTGATGGACAGGTTAAATGGACTAAATCTGTTAAGAGAGAACACAAACTAATTACAATCACCAATACACAGATATATAAATATCATTTACAATTTTGAAAAGGCACAGCAGGCTTTTAAAAATCACCGCTCTTCATATAAATCACTTCCTTTAACCCAGAGAAGTACTGTATTATGGAAATACAGTGTATATACACCACACAGAAAAATTTTCTTAATACATCTCATAATTATCTCTCTCTTCCATATATGTTGGTAAGACGGAAGTATAATTTAACATCAGCAGTGCAGACAGAGATAAGGTCATTCTATGAAAAGGTACCTATCGATACCAGGAAAAGCAGCAGCAAGAATCTGGATAACACATTGTATTTGCCATTAATGACCTCTAGAAACCCCAAGAACATTCTTATCGGTGTTGACAGTTCAACAACATACTGAACCCACAAATATCACTACTTTCATCCACACTCTCCTTTAAGAGCTAAATCGGGACTGAGTAGGAATTTGGAAATCTGGCTACTCACAGTTTAATTTCTGGCTGTACAGGAGTAAGTAGGAGCTATCTTTCTCCACTGAAGTAAAAAGTTTGAGCAAGACTTCCATTTCTGTTACTGTACTAAATAGTAAATGAGAGGAAGCAAATAGATGCATGTTCTAAGTTACAGCTCAAGTGGGCTGGCAGTTAACTATTTCTCTCCAGCCACACAGAGAATGAAGAACACTAGGAACCCTGTCATGTTTTGACAAACTAGACAGAATTTAAACATAAGCACTGCTGAACATCAGAGAACTGTTCTGCGATGTAAGTTATGACACATGCAATCCCTTGGTACAACATAACAGAAAACCTCTACAACATTTTATTCATCCACCTTCTTACAGGATGGGAGAAACAAGAGTTTTCTGTTTGCGTAAGGGTGAAATTAGGTCAGGTGGGCCAGTAAGGATTTCTGATAATTTGCAAAACTGATTTGAAGTACTTGATTTCAAGAGATGCCCTGTACGCATCCGAAACAAATCACAGAGTACAGCAAACCCATATTGGAAAAAGATGACATGAAAAGATTTTGGACCACAAGGACACATTTGTGGAACTGTATAATTAATCAAAATTCACCTTACAGCATGGGCAAATCAATGTCACTAAATCCAATGTATTTGTGAAAATTCACAGTTTTGCTTCAGTAATGCAGATTTGATATTTAGATTTCTTGCTACTGTACTTGTTTTCACAAAAATAAAGTTGCTAAACAGATTCCTCACGGAACATACTATTCCTTTATCTGTTCTGTTTTGCAAACTAGTGAAGTTGCTGGCTCCTTAGAAAAGATAATCACTTGATGCAGCTCTTGACCTCTTCTCTGTTCCTTTGGTCTCTATTCAGATACAGAACCAGCTACTCTGCTGCTTTATCCCACCTGATTTTACATCCATTCATTCAGATATTTAAAAGCCTCATCTTAAAGCTTTTTATAAAACCACCTTACTGGACTCATTTGCTACTGAACAGTTGTCTGGAAGCTTCTCAGCAGAGAAGTATCTGTCAGAGAATCATGAAGAATTTTAACATATCTTTGTACAAAATTTAAATGGATTCATTTTTTCTTCATTACTCTACATTTCTGATCAATGTAATAGCAAGGTATAGCTATGGCGTTATTTTAAATCCATATGACATTTTTCTCTTTTCACTCTGAAGTCTGGCTACATTTGTGTCATTATTTACAAGTACATCACACATATCTTGAATGATTTCCTGGCTACAGTTGTGCCACAGAAAGTTTGACACTGACTCCAGGAGAACCAGACATTTAACCCTTCATGCTCCTCTTCTTTCAGATTGCAACACACAGAGATTATATTCAAACATTAATATTCATTTTTTATTTAACCAGAACCAAGCCTTCTGTCTAAAAGGCATACGTACTAAAAAAAGTAAAAGAAAACAGGTGATGATAATGAAAGCCCCGCTGTAACCCTAACTAAATGTTTACAACCCCAAACATTGTAATACAATCTATTCTTTCCTCAAAAAACCCCAACTATAAATCACTAAAGTTCACATCATTTACTTTCTATAAAATCTTTTTTATTATCTTTAAGGTTATGGCTATGAGTCACAGTCATCAGTATATATTTTGATTATATTTGATTTACTCAGGTATAACTGCATTAGTTACAGTGGTTGCCAACATTTGTCTTCAAGTAATTCTTCTAGCAAGAAGAACGATGAGTTTAGTTCATGATTTCATCATTACAGTCTCAATTTTTAGGGCAAGTGAAGGAGTTTGGTTCCACTCAACTGGCAATACAGATGATGTGCCTGTCATTTATGCAGTGTGATCAAAGAGTAGATGTATTTGTATACTTATCTTAAATAATTGTTTGAAGGAGAAATCAGTCAGGTTAAAACCCATTTACAGATAATGATGTAAAAGTTTTTTAAAAAATTATGAAATATGTCCCATAACTAGAACTCAGCTATATCTAAGATACAACTATATTATTTCAATATATGAAGACAAATTTCATTAAGGAATGTACTACCTTCTCTTCTGAAATGAAAAGAATTTATGGAGAAAAGTAAATAACAGAAACCTTAATTTTTCAGCACCACAGAAATTCTCATGAAACTAATAATTTATATCTACTTGAACATCAATCCTTCTTTAGTTTCACTTCCTGCTATATATATTTTGTGAACCCTTAAATAAAGTAAATCAGCTATTTAAAGGATAAATACTAACAATATGCTTTATAGCACTAAGTTCTTAATTACAGGTTTATCTTTATTATTATTTAAGTAGAAAATATAACTTTGAATGACTTAATCATTTAGTTCGCTCTTCCTTCACATGCAAAGAACTGAGTTCAAGGCCAGGTAACTAAAATAAATTGGTTATTATTACAGTTACTTATATTTTGTTAAAAAGTGTTAGGTCAGGTAACATCTAATTCTATTTATCTTCCATAGTGTCCCAAACTGGTAATCTATTTAACAGAATTCGGAAAAAGAATTTGGAAAGAAAAATAAATACCAAATAAGAACATTTTGTTGCTCATCTATTTCAAATTCACATAAAATACCAACAACAGAGTCATAAAGCTCTGTACATAGAAAACTGTTCATGGAAATACTGGGATGCCCCTTCTAGAAGGGTGATCCCTCAGATATTTTTAGAATTAAAGAATCTAATGCAGTAGACAACAATAACAAAGTTCTTAAAAGAATTTTTATAACTTTACCTCAAATACATCATGATGCACTCCTTCCTTCCAAATCTCATAATGGGACATAATCCCACCTCCACCAAAACTTTCAGAAGATAAAAAGCTCCCAAATATAGTGTACTTCAGGTACTTCAATTTAATACTTCAGCTAAGGTAGTCCAATTTCAAAAGGCAAACTAACGACAAACTACCAGTAAGATTCACGTGCTTTAGAATATTTTTTTAATCTACTGAAGGAAAAATTTATTATTGTGTAAGTGAAAATAAGTCTATTTTCATCTTAAAAATCTTGTGTAACAAACAAAATGTGGAATTCTAATACATTTTTTAATTAAAAAAAAATACAGCAGTCATAACAAAAAGCTCTTTGTTGGTGCTTTAAAAAATTATTTTATAATTACTGTACAGTAAACAGAATATTGTCCCTGTACTAATAACACTACAGCTATCAAGCTTATTAGCCACAGAAGTGGTAAAAGGAACATTTGATGTTTGATCTGTTTGGAAATAAAGAATAATATACTTTATTACTGTGAAAATCACAATAAGATTTTAAATTTAAGATTTATAAGATAAATTTAGATTTAAATTTAAGATTTTAAATTATGACATGTAAATTGAAATAAAATTGAATGCAACAAGAATCTTGTAGTATGATTCCTAAGCCATATGAAACAGCACACAGCTGCTATAGAATGAAGACAATGGACTATTTCTCTCGTCTGCTGATAACAGTAACCCAGTACACACTGTTTTTTCAGATAATAGTCTGGTCATTGTGCACCAGATGTATTTTAAATTTTCAGAGTTGATAGAGTCAAAAGGAAAAATATAGTTAAGATTACATATACCCTGTACTTACAAGTGTCCTTCATGCATGTCATGGTTGAAGAACACAACTCAATGACGCAAACTGCTGGTTTCCCTAGATCCACTGGAGGCACTGTCAAAATAGAAACCTATCAAGCAGAAGGAACAACTTACGTTAAAGCAGAGTAACATGGAGGATGAAGCAACCCACACAATTATGAGTAAAGGTGAAAAATAACTGCAGACATTTACACAATTTTGTTTTCTGGTTTATTAGTAACAATTTGTGCAATCAATCCTAAAGAATTTGAGCATTTATGAATTTCTACCAAAGTCAGTAAGGCCACCTTTGTTAGGAACGTCTGCAGCAGCGCAACAGAAAAAAAAACTCATATCACAGGCCTTTCCAAAAGGATGACGGTTTAGAAGCTCTGTTGGCATGATACTGCAAAATCATTTTTGAACGCTGGGCAGAGCACTGTTAGGTGAGAATGACTGGAGTACTTTTATGCAGGACTGGTAGTAACAAGACTTAGGAAGAACAGACTTCTCTGTCATATATGTTCTTATTTTGTAGATCCTACTTAACCTGTAAGAACACAGGAAGCGTACAGAAGAAACACTTAAGCCAGATTAATATCCTTTAAAATTAAGGTCTGCAAAGACGGACAAAGCAGAAGCATTTAAAGGATCCGAAAGTGTACCATAAGAACTTCAAACAGTAAAAGTGAATGTTAAAAAACAAAACAAAACAAAAAAAAAACAACAAAAAAAAACACAAAAAAACCCCACAAAACAACAACCCACAACAAAAGAACTTTGAACAAAGTTTAGACAAGATAAATAACTAACAGTTAACAGAATACTAAGGGTAACAGTTTATTAAAAAGCAAGCAAAAAGAACTACCTTAAAGACAGCAGCTTAGAAACTCTGTTAATTGATATAGTGCTAACCAAACAGGGAAACCGAAGTCATTGAACTAAACTAAACTAAAATAAAATTCCTAATAGTTTTATAAAGATCAACGAATTAAACAATTATCAGTAGAGAGAGCTGACTAAAAAGCTGGATTCAAGCAGAAACAAAAGCATGAATTAATTCCTACCAACAGCTAAGTATTAATACATACAATTCATAAAGAGATAAGTGATACAAAATTGATATATACCTGCTGCTCTGAATCTGTGTTTAGTACAGACTGATCTGTAATAAGCACTGCTCTGGAGATCTGCCTACAATTAAATAAAACAATTATAGCATTTCACAAAAACATAAAAAATAGCAATTTGGATTCATAGTTTTGGCAATACCAATCTAAACATAACACTGTGGGAAGGCTATTTAAACATATCATCTTTATCAATATGATTGGCAGTGGGATATTTTGCCTGTTGCTGAAGTAGGACCACATCTGGAACATGAATGAAGTATTTTCAATGACAAAAATAGATGATGAATAAATGAGCCAGTGCCATTATATAAAACAGCTTGACTATCCTACTGGTTTTTAAAAAATTATTTTGCTTATTAGATCAAGTTTAGTAGCAGCATGTTACAGGACTTTTTATGTTCCAAACAACATAAAACGCTTTGGATTAAGGGGAAATCCACTAGAGTGGAGTTCATGCATTGAAGTTTTTAATCCTCCATTGCCTATGATTATTTCTGCACTGCACCTACTACTACATCTTGGCTAATATCTCATCTGCAGTATTTTGAAGACAAAGGCAGTATATGTCCAATGCTTTTGGCAAGAACAACAAAAATCAGATAAAACAATGACTTCTAATACTTCTCTAAACCTGAACAAATTTAAAGCGAAAACAGCAACAGGCACCTCCACCTTCCAAACGCTTTTTAACAAATATGAAGTCCCTAATGCACTTAGAGCTATTGGACTTTTTTATAAGGAAAAGGGGAATATGATTTAGAGGACAATTTTAGAAAATCTAAACATAGAAAGTATACAGTATGCCCTCAAGTATATAGAAGAGAAAAACTATGCACAGAACTAAGCTGTACTGCAAATATAAAGCAGGAGACAATGATCTCTTATGTTTAACTTGCAGAGTACTTTATACACTATTATTTAAAGAAATTTAATATGTTTACTGTTTTACTACATACCTGTAACACACATTTGTGCATACGCTCTCCGAAAGGTAACTATCTTCCACGATAAAATAGTTAGCGCTTATTCTTTGTCCAAAATGATCCACAATAGCTTTGCATCTGTTAAAAAAAATCAAACCAAAATAAAAAATTTGGATATAAGGTAACAAAATCATGTGGAAGTTTTCAAAATTCAGTTATATAGCACACCGTTTATATCTTTCAAATAAGTTAGCTACGCATTTCTTTAACATGTGAACCCCTGAAACAACTCAACTGAAATTGATAACTAAATTCTAGAGTTATACATTCTACCTGGTGTATACAATTTTTACACGCAATGCCATTATAGATGATGATATCAGAACATTAATAAATTGGTCACTTTATAAGGAAAACTAAATATAAGCTAATAACCCTGGCATTTGATTGTACATTAAAATGGCATACGTTTCTTACCTCATGACACATGGAAAAGTAATACCATCAATTGTTTTGTAGGTGCTACCCTATTGCAGTGTTATTTTTCCCCAGTCAGCAACCTTTACCAAAGAGAAGTATATTTTGACAATAACATTGGACAAATTAAATGACAAATTAACTTAAGAGACGTAAGGAAAAATCCCTGCGAAATGTGTGCATCAGACCGTTCCAATAGAAGTTTTATGAGCTTCTATATTTGTGACTAAATATACCATTTATCTATAAGTTACACACATAAGGATTAACTAAGTCACATTGCTTTAAGAGCAACACAAATGTTCTTGATAGATCCTGTTTGTCTTTGAATATATACAAATTCTAACACAAACATGTATTCGTTTGCCTCAGGCAATAGTTGAAAAAGTAAAAAACCCCAAACAAACAAACAAACAAAGCCCCAAGACACACCCCCCCCATCTTTCTGAATGCAAGCAGGTCAAAACAAAAGGAGAATAATTAAAAGTTGAGACACTGCTACAAAAATTTTCAAGAGTCAAGTGTAACAACAGACTAACACTCTTATAAATGGGACAGAAATGCAAACCACAGGAAAGAAGCAATTCAGAGAGCTTAAATGAGAACAGAATACAAATTTCAGATTTTAATGGGGAAAAATATCCACAAAAGAACAAACTTCAGACTTATACATGACATATATGAAACCAAATCATATATATGAGACAAATAAAAAGGAGGCTGCATACAGACACTAACTAAAAACAACCTCTACTGCTGATTCCCATATGCCATGATCTGTGTCCTATTTAACTGTACATATTTTCCTCAAACGGAGACGTTGCAAACATTTTTACAAACCCCTACATGTTTAAAGAGCACCTATCTTAATGAATGCTTTTCCTATCTAAAGTGCAAGCAAAATATGTGCACTACGATTTCTTTCCTTATAGCTTATTTCCACATCCTAAGGATCTTTAAGACTCAATACTGACTTCTAAAGCAAGATTTTAAGGTTTTCTACAATATCAGAACATTTACTGTACAAATAAATAAAGACAATTAGCTTTACTTAACTTTTGCTTGGTGTATGAAAGTTACCGTATTTTTTTTTAATTAAATTCTTCTGAATCAGCATCTCAATGTTTCAGTTGATTTAATATACAGGATTCAAACCAGTAAATTCTCTCACACACATTTACGCACACAAGCCACATGCGCGTACTTGAAAACATCAAAAGAAACAAAAGGTTGCCTAACAGAGATGCCTCACAGATTTAAATGTGGTTTATCATAGCGCAACATTATTCCTGTATCAGTAAATATCTGACATGCAAGTTATACCTTATGAATAAACAGCATTTCTGCAACTTCAAGTTATTCATTAGCTTCTGTGATCAAAATGATCTATAAAACTAGAGAAGATGAAAACCAAACCTAAATAATTAATAGCAATCAGCTGCCACTAGCTTTAGTAAACCAGTTGCTTCTGTAGTCTGAAATGAGACTTGATGAAGGGTGCACACAACACTTATTTTGAAATGTAGGAGCTTAGTGACAATTAAGCACGTTTTTGTAACACTAACTTCTAATGCTGATTTCATAGGAATCTGGATACTACATATATACCTATATTCAAATTCAACAGACAACGCGAGAACCATAATTAAAAGAATAGTCTAACGGTACATGCATTGCTTAACTTTAAACATGTCGTATTCGTCACAGTTTCAATCACATTCTATTCAACATGTGTTTCACTTGCAACTTTAAGAAGTTTTTTCTTAATGTTAACCTAACTGATTTCAGTCTCAAGCACTCATTTGAATACTGCAAATAAACAAGGAAGTCGAGCTGCTACAGTTCATTTCTAATTATAACCTTTCTTATTGTTTATGAAACAATTTCCCCTGCCACCCCCCTAAACATTATAGAAGGGGAAAGGTTGATTAAATGTCATGTTGCATCACTCAAAGCCAGCAAAAGCAACTGCACACTTTCTATTTTCCTGCTAAGTGTTGTTTCCTCTCCTTTGTTCAGGAATAGCTATCAGGTCATATGTTTGATAAGATTTTAAACAGAAAAAGAGATAGTGCTTTTAATTTCAATCTCCACTTTACTTCAAAGGATGATGCTGAGAAAATTTCTTTCAAGTACTGCTTCCAAACATGGAAAACACTTATGCACTGACATTATCAGGTCTCTGTCATCTGATATGTGTTGGAACAATGAATCATACAGAACCCTCCATTGACCTTCTTTCAATGTGTCTAGATAAAAGGATGAAAATTAGAATCCATCTCCTTGCAGTGCCACGAGTTATAAATGTACTTTATAGGGCTCATTATCCAAACTAATGGACTAAGGGCGACATCCTTGAAATGGACTTACCAGCACTGACAAAGCCAGTATGCAATATTTCAAGAAAGATATGTAAATTACTATGTGTTTGCTATATCTTTTTATTACAGATGTATAAATTTCCATTTATCATATCTTTTCCATTTTTGAGACAGAATTATGTAATTGGAAACATATGTAAAGTGTGATCAACATAAAATGCCTACCATTATTATTAATGCAATCCATGTAATTTAAAATACTTTAAATTTTATATGTACCCAAAAAGTGACCTACAATAAACATGGAGAAAATAAACAACAAAAAGAAAAATAGTTATCATGCATACACTCAATGTGCTTTTTCCTCAACCTAAGGAATATGATGTGTTTTTTAATTTCCACCAGAGCATCAGAGTTCTATCAAGAACGCAGGATGTTCTGCATACGTATTAAAACAGCAGATCTAACCTGATACAATACGTTAAAAAATTAGATTTCCAAGTGGATTACCAAAACCTTAAAATAGGTATGTCTAAAAGTTTCACACTGTCTTCCCTGGATCTTATTTTCATAAACTATAAAAAGGGCTATAGTAACATGATAAAAGTAATTGTATAGTTGGGGATGAAATCTATTGTTCTCTGTATATACAGTTATGGGTAGTAAAAAAGTGAAAAGGCAATTCAACTAGATATAGAATGGGTTCTTATTTTTCTTGGGCTGGACAGAATGTTAGCCATGTCTAGAAAGGAGTTGGAATAAACTTTGGTGATATTTAGGGACTTCAAATTAAACTCCTAACTGTCAACAAAAAGTTTGAGAAGAAAATCAAGGCTGTAGCTACTACGTATAAATTTTCCTTACATGTACTAAAGCAAGAATATTAAAAATAGTGAAAAAGTAACAGCACTAAGATCTTGATGAAGTCTGGAAGCCTACGGAAGCTGCTTATAAAATAGTAATGAATACTGCACAATTTGATTAAATTTCTACTGTTGTGAGTGTAACCAATTTGTAACCAAGGTAAGCTGCCTCTGAAACTACAGAGGCAGCGGTAGTGACAACGAGATATGAGTTTGTCTATTACCAATTACTATTAATGGCCTGTTGACTCAAAAGCTCAGTAACTCATAAATACCCTCATTAACAATTTGATAGCTGATTTTTATTAGGCAAAACACTGAAGCCCAAAGTCAAGAGGAAATTAGAGCTGGTGCAGGAAGGGAACACACAGTAAGGCAAGAGATAACATTAAGACGGAAAAAGAAGGGAAAGGAAATAGTGATGATCTTAGCAACAAACTGGATAGCTTGCTAAGTAACACTCTAAGGAAAAGACTTAGCAAGTAAAAGCAGTATTGCATTCAGGTGAGAGAAAAGAAAACCAAGAGAAAATAATATAACTGAGTAAAAACATCTACCTGGGTCAGAAACTCAGCTTTCTGAGTGACATTTTTGCTATGGTGAAGAGGATGTTTGAAACTTTTTAAATTTTTTAGGGAAAAAAGAAAAAAAAGAGAACATTATAGGATCATTTTAATTGCTGAAAATACTTTCTTAAAAAACATATTTTGACCTAGGCTGCATTATTTTCATCATGTCTGTCTGACACTTCCCTTCTATACATTTTTTTTTTGTTTATTTTTATTTTGATGTAGAAATGCTACTTGGTAAAATAGCTGCTTTGAAACTACAGGAGACCTAAAAAGAAGCAAGAGAAGCAGGCAGGCAGCTCCAAGGAAGAGGCAGGTGACTAGACTTAGGAAGCTGGATGTGTCGTGCTGCTTCATATTCAGCATCAGATAATGGTATTATTAAAACCCAATGTTTTTGAAATAATGAAAGTCTGGTAAAAATATTTCAGTAATTCTGCACCTCAAAAATCTATCCTTTAGTTTTAACTGAAAATGGTATAACTGAACCACTAAAGCAGCCTAACAGCCTAAAAAAGACACTTGAAACCTATCTGGAACCCTGAGGAACTTATTAGATCCAAAACATAGAAGCAGGTTAAAGGAAAAGCAGCACTCCACCTTTTTTAGAATACTTATAACCTTAACAAAGAAACCGTTAATTTCAAAGGTCTTCAGAATGTGCAAAAGAAGCTGGAAACTGGGACAACCAGCACCACTGACCAGTTAAGATCTCCATAGAGCGGTGTTTGGAAGTTGCTAACAAGTAGGAGCTTCATCCCTCTGAAAGAGCAAGTTAACTATTTAAACATTATGGGAAAATAAAGCTCCCTACAGTAAAAGTTCAGATATTACTGTTAAAAAAACACTACAGAGTTTATGAAAGGGGCATAATTTCATTTGCATATGAATCAGGCACTTAAGACAACAACACGCATGATGAAATACTATCACATTTGCATCTCAAAGTCTAAAACTATGCAATGAACTTCAGAACCTTAAGGAAGTGGCAGAAAGATAAAATCTGGTGTTTATGGAATTTCAGGAAAAACAGATGCTACTTGACCATGTCGTGACAAATCTAGCTACAAGTAGCATGCTCAGAGAATCAAATGTGCAGTGCAACTGGAAAGTAAACACATTACACCATTAGTGTTTGTAGTTAATGATTTAGCTACTAATTTTCCTAATAAAATGTTACTACGTATTTTCTAGGTTAATTTTCAAAATTTTCTACAGAACAGTTTCAACTTGTCAATTACAGAAACTAAGCTGAAAACAGACTCTTGAGAGAGCCAAAGTCTGCAGTTAGACTAATATCTGATAGAATGTATATAACAGAAACCATGACAACTTAGAGAGGTGTGAAAAATGCCACTATGGAAAAAACTATGGGTTGATTTTTCTTAGCTCAACTTTAAAGCCGCCTACAGGCCCGATATTGTTGTAAAAGAATTTATCCTAGGATAAGAGGGCAGCATAGTTTATGACAACAATCTACCTAAAAACTCATTAAAGTCTTTTCTCTTGGAGTGACATGCATTATCAGCAAAGATTAATCTGATGAGTCTTTAGGTGAGCTCCATTTTTAAAAATGCAATAACAGAGGGCTTTGTTGTCATCTGATGAAAATCAATTAGAGTAGGTAAGGCCACAAGGAAAACTAACATCACTCATCACCAGCCCCCCGGCAGCTGAAATGATTTGTCTTCCAAGCTTGGGTGATCAGGAGCTGTAGTAATATCACAGGGAAATTAATTTAGTTTCTATATTCTAGACCCACTTTCCCTGTTCTGGAGGACCTATACACAAATTACTTTTAATCAAGGTTGATGTGTTATTAATACCAAGGAGGATCTTTGAAGAATCATTTTTTTTTAAATTGACTTAACACATTTTTCATCTGTATTTTGTATATAAACAGAAGGTTACTTATATTACCCTTACCGTCCAGATTCTTTGTCCACTACAAGGCACCGCACAGAATGGCGAAGACAATAGATACCACCAAATACAGCACACATCCTAGAAACATATTAGGAAAAAATAAAGGTTACTCCTAGCACGACTAATTGTAATCAATGTGAATGTGTGTCATAAGCAAGGCAAAGTACTGTACACACTGTAGTACATTTTTAATGACACGTCTTAATCTCTGAATCAGACAATCAAAAAAACCCAATCAAAATAAAACACGTCATATAGTTTTTGTAAAGGGTATGTTGTTAATTTTTTTTTTGTATTAGCATTTATCTTAGTCCTCTAAAGTGTAACTTTAGCTTGAACACTCATTCTCTGTGACCATCTTCAGTCATTCAGGATGGAAAAGCACCTATTTACTGAAGATGCACAGAATATCTACTGATATTCTGACCACGCTATGTTGCACATGGTGTAGCATAAAAATGTAAGAACACATGATAAGCATACCAACCTCCTACTAGAATTCTAAGTGTGATCAGAAGTTATTTCTCTACTCTTACAAAATGTACTGTGGGAACTTCATTGACTACAAGCAGCTCAAATTTTGAGGGCACTGCAAAGTGCCCCAACCGCATGAAGACTCCTTACAATCTAAAGATGACCTCTTACAAATAGTGATTCCTCCGGGTTCTGCCTATGTTATGATATAGTCACTTAAGATATTCTGTGGATGGACTGATGACAGAAAAATTTCCTAAATGAAAAAAGGAACCAGCTTCACAGGTCAGTTTTTCAAAAGCTGAAGTATACTAAGCTATCTAGCAGTCTTCCACTTACAAACAAAACCCGATGCATAAACGAAAGAAAATTATGCTAACCAAACATTAAGCCAATATCACAACTCATCTGTTTCTAAACTCTAAGGAGACTCAGAATTTAAAGAAACTAGATTATGACATTTACATATGAGGGACTCCATGTGAAGTCAGCCCACTGCAAAATTTCATCACTAGCCAGGCTCTTTTGTCACCCCCTTGAAGATATCTCTGACTAAAACTCTTCACCAGGTGAATCTGTCCTACGCACAAAGTCTGACACTGCTCTCCCGTAAAGCCGCACAGTAAAAGTACAGCTGGTCTGGTGATAAATATGATCCCAGGTTAATCCCCGCATCCTAACTTCCTGTATCTGCCAAAAGCCAGGCTTAATCTCCGGGGATTACTTTTCTGTTGATTTGATGCGACACAAGGTACATAAATTCACAAAACATGAAAGTTCAGTTTCTGCAAGTGACGCCTAAAATTTTTACTGGACCCACATTAACATTGCAATGACTGTGCTATCACTAGTTTTAACTTTTTTTTAATTCTAGCTCCTGAAAGATTCTAATATAAGCCCGCATTCTTCAAAATGCTGTCAAGCAAGTATAAACAACCAATATTCTTTTCACTATGTATTTAAAAAACTCTTTAAACTTTTTGTGAGAGCACTATAATGCAGAGAAATTCATGATCTTACAGAAACAGGATATATGTTAGAGATTCTCAAGGACAAAGCTTCATGATTAACTGTGAACTAAGATAAACGTCAGTCAGTTTTTTGTTTACAATGCATTATTTCAGGGGCATTCTTACTATAACAATAACACAAAATGCAGAAGATGAAGTTCTGTAGAACTTGGTGTGACAAAAGGTAAATCAGTAAGAACATTTAAAAAAATATTTTTCAAACTATGTTAAAAAAGAAATAATCGTCCTCTTTAAAATTTCCAGTCAGCACAGAAATTACTCCGTGGAAAAAGGTAAAGAAAAAAGATGGGGGAGGCATGTCTGATCCCTTACAATCCAATTCAGGTTTGGACTGTTTGCAATGTCTGATCCGTCTTGGGAACCTTTAATGTATTTATTTATTTATTTATTTAAGAATCTCCAGTGGTTCGTTCAGATCAATCAGCTATCGCTGACCTCTTCTCATGTATGCTGAAGAGAAAGAACGGACAAATACTTTGCATATTGACATAAACTGCATATTGTTTTCCCAGAGAGAACCGTTCTATCAAGAGACAACTGTCAAATGCTATCAAGTGCCATTTGACAATCCTTCCTTTGTCCTACAAGTTCAATACACCTGTGTTCTTCTTGTGATCCCTATTTTTCAAAAGTAAATAGCCTCTTACAAGTAAATCTTAAAACAGTTTGTAGCACATTCAACACAGTGACACACAGTTCCATTTTACCACGCTGGAGAAGGACACTGTAAGTTTTCTGAGTTCCTGTTATTCACCCAACCATTTGATGTCCAGCTCACAGATGGAAGGACAGAGCTGCAACTGGGAGGGCATAAAAATTAGAAATTACACCTGCCCTTTCATTAACTGAGTCCTCCTAGGTATTGTATTTAAAGTAAGAATTTGCAATTCTATTTATCTTTTGGTAGAATTTACACTGTAATTTAACAGATTAGTGTGACTACATTTCTAAGACCAGCCAAAGCAAACCATCAATATGAGAAAGGCAGGCGGGTTTGGTCGAACATCGTTCTCCCAGATTTCTGGGACGATAGCAGGATTTTCCTGGTTTACAAACAGGTTTGGGGTTTTTTTGTTGTTGTTTTTTGTTTTGTTTTTAAATTAAAGAGCTTTAGGTATCTGTTCATCGATAATGAACTTAAAAAAGAAAACTTTCATTTTGCAAACCTGACTTCCTAAAATTGAATCCATATTGGCATTCAAAAGTCATATTAGACAGTGCAAAGACAGTTAGTACCGCAATACCTTTTAAACCGCATGAATGACGCAGCACGGTAAACGGCTGAAGTGTGTTACCAACTCACATCTCTTCTGGGTTGTACTCCAAAAGACAGCAGTCTAAGGAAATGTCAGCAGTATCACTTACTACTGGCTGAATCAGAAGATCCACTTCCCTAGAAATACCTCTTCTACCCATGCAAAAGCAGGGAGAACATACACCATGTTGAATCCCAACCTTGGTTGTCTGGAGATTGTTGAAGATGACACAAAGGTTAAACATCCACTGAAGAATTATTGTAGAGCCTTGAGCTACGGGCTTATTATCTCTAATGCTGCAATCAATGGCTTCTTGCCTGACAAAGCATGTACTAGGATCTTTCAAACCAACTCAGATGAATTTATTTCATATGTTGTATAAAAGAATAGCACTATTAACCTAACTAGAACTAAGATTCCTTTGTTAAAAACTATAAATTATATTTTTCCTTTGACTTCAACCACAGTCAAGGGCTTTTTGATATATGCACTTTATTTTTCTAGCATGCTTTGAAAGAACTTTGCTGCTTGGCTGCGCAAAAATGTGAATTACTTATTTTCAAGAGTAGCCTGCTATCCAGTGGAGGAGGGCATGACCTGTTTTCATCGTAGGCCAGCGGAAAACTTCTCTTTTTAAATGAAAATGGAAAGGAATTTTGATTGTGTTGTGTTAAACAATTACAAAGAGCCAAAATACCTATTAAAACAGCCTAGCATGAAAAATGACATGATTAGGAACTTGCCAAAATTATTTAAATACAGAAATTGAAATATTAAACTAAATGGCATCCCAATAATTTATGACAAAGTAAAATCATTGCGCTAACATTACTTTCATACAATAGGCTATTCAAGATGATTTGACTGTACACTTCAAGTACAAGGCAACTCTTTGATACCATTAACCCTAAATGACAGACATTTAAACTGATATTACTCTAATTAACTGGCGACTGCCTACACCAATAATTCAAGTTTTGCTGAAAGATAGCAACAACACTGTACTCAACTTCAACTTTGCCCTGGTGACATCAAATCATATTACAGCTAAATTAACAGTTGTGAAAATTTTTGGCCTGGTAGCCCTCCATCAGCCTTTAAATGCCATTTCAGTTTCCATCAAGGCAGGAATCAGCAGTTGTAATTTTTAATACAGCTGTGAAACAATAGGACATATTAAAAGCTGAATTTTTGACAGCATATTCGCGATGATTTATGAGTTTGTATATAATTTGATTATTCTATTAATTTTACTGATTACTGATTCAGCTAATACAGTGAAGGTCACTTACAAAATAAATCTTCATTACATTTCACAGAAAGTAACTGCCTCCAACTAGTTGTTTTCTTTAATTAAACACTAATGTAACAAGAGAGAAAATAGGCTTCAGGGTTGCTGCATCTGTTGCTACAAGAGGAGTTTACTGCTTTGATGTAATCCTCTCCGATATTAATTGAACAAAAATAGAACGTCTCTCCATCTGACATCTTGATTTTCAACACAGAGATACCATAAACACCCTTAAATTACAGACCTACCCATACTTCATTCTGAAACTACATAAAAGAATTGGAAAACCGTATCACATAGTTTCACTCCAAAAAAGTAGGTTTTATTTCCAGCATATAGTTTGTCTTCTACTTTCTAAAATGCATGGAGCAACTCATTAAAAAATTGAATATTCCTCTCCCCAACTGTACAGTCTTCTATAGCAAAAACTATTTGCTTCCCTCCTTAAAGATTAATATTGCACGTACAGCACAGCAAGCTTTGGAGAAAGATCAAAGAAAAACACGCCAAGTGCTGACTTAATGAATTGTCCCGTTACAATTTATTTTTACACACAGAGTAAGCTGTAACCCGGTTCTTATGTTAAATTCTCTGTTTCCTGAAAGGTCCCTAGAACTTCAGCATTTCTACAATATTGTGGTATGTTCTAGAAACATTGAAAAGTAGAATGCAGACAAATCAAATCAATAAAATGGCTACAGTTAAGAAAAATAGATCGTTAATTTTTCCAACACAGAGTTCCCATAAAAACGTCAAATCTCAGCACGTGCACCCACCCAGATGAAGACAAAAAAAAAAAAAAAACAAAAAACCAGCACCAAAGAAATAATGAAGATAATAATCAATGTTAACCAGAACTGTCCTGGTATTTGGAGAGCTATTGGAAAGGATAATAGGTGACAATAAATGCTTAAGGAAGTAAAGGAAGAGTCAAATATTTTGACTTTTTCCTGAGGACTATGTTCGGCATTTCTGTAAAATTTAAAAAAGGTCCTGAAAGATTATAGGATCAGCCTTGTTTGTAAATCCAATTAGCAAAATGACAGTTTTAAAACTGTCAGAAAGTTCCTGCATAGTTATCAACCAGAAGTTAGTTAACTTCCAAAGAGTATTTTGCAGGAACCACAATTTTGATGCCTGTACTCATATAGCAGGATGATTTCTTTCACCAGATCTTCACTTCTGTCCTAGCATGGTAAAACTGAAGGAAATCCTATCACAGTGACTGGGAAACGCTATAGAAAGAGTTGCTGTAATGGCAAAGCTCCCAATCAAAACACTGGGTGGGGAAAGAAGAGCAAGGACTTCTGCTCATTTGAGTTTCAGCAAACTCTTTTAATGGAGGAACACAGCAGGCAGGAGTGGTGACAGCTCAGGGAGAAAATGCCACAGCTGAGAGAGGGGCTGGGGAAAAAAAAAAGTAGCCCAGTCAAATGTCATTTTATAGCAAATTTCATATTTGATATTTTTTCTAGGGATTTAAAAGACAAATTTCATCTTAAAACTAAGAAATCGCTCCTTTTTATTGTATGGGATTTAGACTGCTATATATATAGAAATATACAGTCACATACTGTGAAGAGTTCTATTAGGGCATATAGTATTTGTCAGTAATGTAGGTAACAAGATAAAAACTGGTGTACTTGATTTTGTTTAGAGCACAAAACTGAAGAATCTGAGTAATATACCTACTTACCACTTACCCTAAAATGCATTAGGCCCTCTGTGCACTTTTTTCCATAATTACAAAACAGATTTGTAAGATAATTTAAGTCTATTTCATCAGAGTCTGGCAAGGATTAGTATTTATTGTTCGTGATATCTGAATGGCCAAATCTGCACTGAAGTGCAACTACTTCAAGAGTTTTAACATTTGAGTTCCTATTATGTGATGTGCAAGTTTAGGGGTCTGGCAAGTCAATGCTGCCTTTTATGGGCTCAAGGTTCCAATTCTGTTTTCCGA
This sequence comes from Mycteria americana, assembly GCF_035582795.1. Classification (NCBI taxonomy): domain Eukaryota; kingdom Metazoa; phylum Chordata; class Aves; order Ciconiiformes; family Ciconiidae; genus Mycteria; species Mycteria americana. The sequence continues at coordinate 23,352,079 of NC_134374.1, read as the reverse complement.
AACTCAAATGTTAGAAGACATTGCAATAAAAATCTTAGTTCATCATACGTTTTTATGTTCCTAGACTTCCAGTCTTGCTTCACGTAAGTGTAGATTTATTAAGCTGTTTCTAAAACCTGAGAAAGTTCTGTTGACAAAAATAAGACCGTGGATAAGCTCTGTTTTCAGTTATCAAGCTGTCAGTAATTTAAGCAACTGCACTATTGGCAAGCTTATTACTAACACAAGAGCTACGTTACTAATGACTGTTGTAGAAGAGTTGTTTAGAGAGTCTAAGAGTGGTACAAAAGAAGCTTAGTTGTATCCATTAATAAATTCCTAATATAAATAAATGAGGCACCAGTTTATCTAATAATGCACTTGAAAGTCATTAACACCACAGAAATTTTCCGTAATTACATACCCTTGTTAGCTATTCTCTTCTACAAAACTTCCACTATTAAACTAATTTCCCATCTCCCACATTTAAAATACCCACAGAACAAAAATACTCATTTAAGAAATACTGAAGTTGTACAAATATGGTAATTGTAGAAAAAGGTGCTAACATGTGTATGGTATTTTACAACAATCTGCTCTGGAATAGCAGCTGCTTAGCTTTAAGTCATTTCTGAAGCAAAAGTCTACTTCTATTCACAGTCAGTGCTGCACTTCAGAAGAGTTTGGGTTCAAACACCCTCGTACGGGCTACATGAACGTGGCCGGTTCAGCCTCTCCTTGCCTGGAAGGGTTACGCAGGCTGTTCTACCACACACAGCTGCTGATTCAGCAGATGTGACATTCTCTTTTCTGCTACATCCTTACTTTTTGCAGAAGAAAAATTTGTAGAAGTAATATTTGACAGATTAAACCTGCACTTTGCAAGAGAGTGTACAACCCCCCCAACTTCAGTTTCTTGTAGGCTCTTACTGCTGCTGAGTAAGAAAAAAAGATGCTAACTTCATGAGAGGTACACAGGAAGGAGATACTCTTGAGAACAATCCTCTGTACAACAGGAAATAAAAGAACCTCTGCAGGAGAAAAAAAGACAGACATTTAGCATACAACAATTTTGAAAGCAAAGTCTTTTGTGTAAGATTTAATCCAATTTCTTGGCTTATGAGAGAACAAAATAAATGTGACATCCTACAACTTGGAACACTTAAGAGGGGAAAAAAATATCTGTGCAAGAAGTAGGTCTTCCAACGCTCATGAAAGAAGAAAATCCCAAATCTGACCATAAACTCTTGATGACTAGATTACTCCATGGTAACAGGTCTCTTGATCAAATAAATTAAAAAAAAAAAAAAAATCAGATTTGTGTCAAGTTTTAGATTTGCACTCTTGAACAGAACTGCTCTTTCCAGCATAAGTGTTTTGTGGGGTTTTGTTTGTTTGTTGTTTTTTAAAAATAAACAGCCTGGGATTTAGATTTCTTAAATAAAGTATTTAGAAAGAATGATAAATTTCTTTAAAGTTTACCAAATCAACCTAACAAGTTATTTACAAGAAAATCTCAGGAGGAGTGAAAATGAATAAGACTTTAGCAAACACTTATAAGTCACAAAGAATTATGAAAATTTATTGGGTAAGAGTCAGCCAGAAAAAGTTCCATGAAACTATTAAGGGAAAAGTATTGTCACTTGTTGAGGCAAAAGGGGATATTAATAAGTTCTGTTTCAGAATAAATTTATTGTGCTTCCAGAAACTGCAAAGTAAATCCAAACACCGTTGAAAGATGACAACTGATATGATGAAATATGAGGCTACTGTCTTCTCAGCAAAAATTCAAAATTTGAAGTAAAGAATTTGAGACTAGGTCTAAAATAAGTAGTTCCAGAGCACAATGTAAAAAGTGCTGTCTCTTAAAATAACAACATTGTTAACCCTAAGTAGTCTGTTCAACAAATTTAGCCAGTACACTTGCATCTCGCTTTACAAAATTATCTAAAAACAGACCTCAAAGCGAAGTTGCTAGAAAATTAACTTGCAGTTTGGGCAAAGACCTGAAATGAACTGCAGGATAAACACCACATTTTAACCATATTGTAGCTGTACTAGTATAGCTGCTTAAGGAAAGGTTACGGAATTTGAAAGAAGAGTGGCTTAATACTGGCTTATTAAATTGAAGAATTATATAAACATTTTTCAAGGCTATTGCAATTAACCTAGATTCACTAAAAAGTAGTGTTAAGAATCATTCTCTGGGATGCTAAACTCAAGAAACAGATGATTTCCCTGAAAGTATGGTGAGGATCCATCAGGCAACATATTCAGCTATTTAACTAGCAAGTGTCCTAGACATTACGGCTAAAGCATTGTGGAAATTGCAAGAAATTACTACACAGCAGGAGGAAAAAAAAGAAAAAAGAAAACAGAAAAAAAAAGTTCAGTGGTTTCTGTGATGGTAGTTAACTACAACTGCACTCTGAAGACTAATCTCTATGGAAGGTAGAAGTATGAGACCTGCCTGGCTCGAAGTTCTATCGACCTTGTAACAGAAGAAGCTGTTCCTTGCACAAGGTCCTTTAGCTGCAATTATACAACAGTTCTGCCCTCAAAGAGAAGCTTGGGAGCTCAGGACCGTAAGGCAGAGATACAAAAACTAGAAACCAGTCGCTAAGCATTAGCTCATCTATAAAATCCATTTATGTGCTCTCTGCCTCCAGAAAAGACATAAAAATTCAAGTTATCTTAACCCTCAATGAAATTCAAGGACTATTTTACTAATTCAGTAATGTTTTGGAAGCTACCTTTCTCCGTCTTCAAGTTTAATGAAAAAGGACTCTGCTAAACTACATTTGCATTACATCCCAGATTTGCTCCAATAATAAAACATTCATGTAATTTCCATAGATGATCTGATAATGCCGTAACATATTTGCATGTCCGAGTCCTAATTCTCAGGAATAATATATAAGCCAGAATCTGCACATCCCTACACAAGCAGTGAGTAATTTACTTGTTAAGAGATAATACCAAACTCTGTATTAGAAATACTTCTTTCATATTATCATCATTGTCTTAATTATTAAAGTGAATAATTACTGAAATATCATCTCATTATAGCATTTGCATTTTGTACTTTTAAGTTCCAAAGATGTTTGTAAAATGAAGCAAGAATGATCAAGAATGAGAGTAAGACAGTGTAAGTTATTTTCAGCCTTTTTTAATATGGAATGTTACATTTATTTTTCCTATGCCACAGGGTATATTCTAATTCCTAGAATACAATTTCTTGACTGAAAACCTTTTCATGCCTAATTAGGGATCTGAAATCTATATACTTTGACAACATTCATACAATTCAGATCATCCCATGTGATATATTCTAATGGTTGAAGGCCTTCACGAGGTATAAACTTCTGAAGAACACGGTATTTCTAGTTAGTGCAATAATAAGGAACAGAAAGGCTCTCGTATTTGTAAATAATTTTTTAAACAAAGAACGGACAAACATCTCACTGAGAAGAAGGATAAAATCTAAAATGGGAAGGTATTTTCAAAGTTTCATACACTTAGAATGCATTTCACAACAGAGGTTATTTCCAAATTAAAAGTCTTTTCCTGTCAAATTCTGAGAAATAATGTGGGCAAGGACACAAAAGCATTCCATAGCTTTATTAACGACAATGCTCACTGATCTGTGAATAACCTGAAAAAAATGAAGATTATTGAGTTACTTTACCAATCTATCCATCCATCACTAGTGAACAGGTCTCAGAATGATGGATTATCTCACTTCCCTGATGTTTATCCCAAGAAAGGGTTTCTCCTTAGAGGGAAAAACAAACAACTGATCCTACAAACACTCATGCTAACTACGCTTGCCCGCTTTGCATTCATCTGCCAACAAAGTGAAGAGAAACAGATCAAGTTTGTCTTTAAAAGCCAAACTACATCGAAGATTTTATCATTTCACTAAAATGCAAGTGAAAACAATTAAGAAGAAAGCAGCATTGCAGCTACTCTTACTATTCGGTATTTTAGTAAAAACCAAGTAATATTGACAAGTTGTCAGCAATTTCAAAATAAATGTTCAGGTCCAAAGAAGTGGAATAATCCTAAGTGATAAGAGATACATAAATGTGAAAATCATGTATTTTGAAATGTAGGACTGAACTCGTATCTCAGATACAGCCTATGTTTTTTAAATCACCTGTGATTCTTTCACACTTGCATAGAATTGCACACATGCTAAGTCTCAAATCTGTCACATCTGATCGTCACAAGGAATTAACATTGTTTGAATTTCTCATTAATATGCCAAATCACACCATTAACATAGAGAAAAGTTATGCATATTGCTTACATGTAGAGACATGATACTCATTTATAGATTCGAATTAAAAAGTTGTTACACTAAATTGTTAATATATTGATTCTAAGTGCTTACTACAGTCAGGTTTCCTAAGGTCTAGTCTTGATTTCAGAACACTAAAACCTTCCTAGAGACTGTAACAGGGACATAATTGGAAGTGTTAAAGTACCTGAGACTACCTCAGAAGCTTCGACATTTGTAGCAGATAATAGCTCAAATGTAAGGGTAAAAACTGATTCTTCATTTTTGGAATATATACAGGAACCTTCCAAATCAATCACACAATCCATCGTATCTCAGCCTGGACTCTTAATCTTCTTGTAAATATAGGGGTTGAAAGAGATGAACCGTCTTAATCAGATCTTTCCTCCATCACAAAATTACTACTGTCACTAGCACTGACACAAAAATGACTAATTTCGGCTAGACTCTGTAACAACTACTAAAAAAAGTTTACACTGCCCACCAAATACATACACAATGGAAAAGTTCAAAGCCTATTTATAGGAAATGCAAGTCATTAACTGAGCACCATAAAAGTCAGTGAATCACTAAGTCCTATGGCAAAGCAGTCCTATGGAAAGTCATTCTACCACCTCAGCCCTATTACCACGACCGCATCTGTCAACTCTTGGATGACTCTTTAAGAAAGAGAAAAAAGACATGATGTGTCACCCCCTAGAACCTCTGTGAGACGACAGACGGCATACAGTCTCCAATTCCCACTAAAACTTTCAACGGGAAAAAACTGCACTACTACTTCTCAAAAAGTCTCGCTTCCATTTGGATATTTGCAAGAGTCCAGAAAAAAGAATCTGAAACCAAACTGAAGAGAAACTATGCACAGTCTCTGCCAAAATTCAGCGCGTTCACAAAGCAAGCACTGAGGAAGATCACAGAAGCGAGGCCACAACCTACAACTGACTTCTCAGCTGTCATTCATTAAACAACACTGGTCATGGGTGAAGAGAATCACAACTGAAAGCTTCCAGAAAGACTTCCTCTCAAAGGAAAACTGAAAATAAGAGGCATATTTCACTGAGGTGAACTGTAAAAGTGAACTATATGAAATAACAGTTGTATAAATAGCACTTCCAAACACTCCTCAAAACCATAAAAACGCAAAAAGTTTTTGCTTCTGAAAAACTGGAAGGAAAGAAAGGAGATTCAAGTTACAAAAGAGGAATTTTGTACAACATACAAAAGTAAGTATGTCCTCATATTTGGCAACTATTTCATATTTTTAAGTCAAATATGGGTTTTTTTCCCAGTTACAAAGTAAAATTTGGAAACTGACAATTTTAACATTAACCTCCTACATCAGAAAATATTTGGGGTATTTCCTGATGTTTTCTAAAAACAGAAAAAAAATCAAAGTCACACTAAATATTCTAAATGTTGTACCACTGAGAATTTACAGTAATGATGACCAGTTATAGTTTTTCTTCAGTGACTTTTTTTTCAAGAAAATGAAAGCTGTATTACAGATTCGCAACAAACATGTTAACAGCAAACTGCAAAACATATATTGATTTCCCCAGCGGCCTTACATATTGAAGTTTTGGTGTCTTATGTTTACCATATCAAGTGTAAAGCCTTGCTTTGATTTTCCTCAAGAATGAGATATTACTATGTTTATTTTGACTAAGCATAATACTACTACTACTTCATTAGAAAGGAAGAGACATACCAGGAAGTTTGAACCAAAGGAAGCTGTTATACAGGCCAGTAAAGTTTTGCTGCTTGTCAGCTCGGAATAGCATGAGGCTCCCAACGACCTTCCTTGTACCACGAATCCAATTTATGGAGATAGAAATCTCACATCTGTACCTCGACATATTGGGAGGTACATTACAGTGATATAAAAGTTTAATTTTCTCTCCTAAACCATACCTGTTTAAACCAATAAAGAACTAACACTGCTTTTACTCACTCAAGTGTCGTCAGTAGTTATAAAACGTTGTACTGTTTATGCAGAATTCATTTAGAATGCAAGGATGTGACTTACAAATGTCTTTGACTCATTCACATAAATATGCATGCACGCCATTTATAACAGTAGCCTTGATGAGAACACACAGTGTAACTGGCTGCAAGAAACGCTTAAGAGGTTTACATTAAAACAGAATATAGAACGGTGGTTAGAAATCACGGAACAGGTGACACCTTACGCTGATAACCTGGTGATAAAAACTGTAGGGTATGATGTATAGGTTGTGGCTTTACCACTTTACTATACAGTCTGAACAGTATTCTTCGGATACTGCTCAGTTTTAGCAAGACACACTACCTAAGGCACCACATATAAAAATTGTGATTAATCTCAAAAAAAATTGTGATTGCCTCCTAAATTGTTCACTTAAAAACAAAGACATTTAGACTTTATTTTGTATTAGAATGTTTGTAATACAAACCTTTTAAAAGTATAATTACCTCTTGGTTTGGCAGAGTAATTTGCTTCAACTATTAAAATACTGTCCTTCTTGTACGACTTACAATTTAACAAAAAAACCCTAAAATGCAGCAATCAATGGGCATAAATAGAAAGTTTATGCCCATCTGAAGAATTCCTGTGATCACAGAATGATTTTCTGATAAGAACATTGATAAGACTTCTAGACACCACTATTGGTAACTCTTGAAATATATTGCTGTTACAGATCAGAAAATTGCATGTGCTGGCTATTAAACAAAATAAAGCCAAAGCGCTTTCAAGAATGCCAGAAAAATTATATTGAGAAGAACCTACAGTGGAAAAAATGTAACTAAATTCTAATTTCAATTTTAATTTTTAAATTTACTTTTTTCCCAGGTATCTGAGGCCACAGAAGGTCTAATTGCAAAACCTGTGCCACTATAATGGCTCTGATAATCTTTTGATTTATTAATCTGTTGGTCACGTACAGATACCTGGTCCCACACGAAGTCCTATAAAGACAGCAAGACATTCATAAAATCTACAAACACTAGTTCTTTTTCGCAAATTGTCTGTCCGAGTACTTAATTACATAAGACCACATTTTTAAAAATCTCCATAGAAATATGGTTTAGGGTACAGATGAAAGACTACTGACAAAAGACAAAGTTACCAAATAACATTTCTATTCAATGTGGTACAGAACAATGCCTAGTGGTCTAATGAACTAATGGAAACATTAGGTAATCTACGTGTATACATCACGTAGGACAATTCCACGTGGTCTTCATTAGTTGCTAAGGCCAAATAAGACCTTCCACAATACGGCCAGCTGCTTTATAGGTACCTTCCATGAACTATGACAATATTCCAGAATGTTTCTATCAACATATAATAGCATCCATCCTATATACTGCCAAATAGGCTCAAGCTGCTAATACCATTCTTCTAGCAGTTAAGTACTGTTATAGAGAAGAAAAACAGAATCTACCATACAGACAAGACAGGAAGTTAATGTCCAATAGCGTGCTGTAAACCAGAATTTCTTAATAGTAGCACACATGTAAAAAGCAGAACTTGTCCACCAGCAAAGAACAAAGCAGGTAAGACTTTGCACTGATATTTAACGGCATGATATACAAATGTATCACTCAGACAACAAAATGGTCTCACCATGCAATACTGCTTTTTTAAATAGAGCTAATGTTTACTTCAGACCTACAGGTTACTACATTAAAAACCCACATAGAGCAGATGGAAAGGCTGCTTGCCAGCAAAATAAAAGATTAAAAAAACCCCTCAGCCTTTTAAAAGCCAGTTGAACTGTTGGAAACAACTGAAAATTAAAACCGCCCACCCTCTGCACATGTATTCTTGATGGTCCCCAAAAGCATCCATCAACAACTCCTCTGCTAGAACTATGATCCCTAGCACACCTCAGGAGTCACAATAAAGACTGCGTTATCATTGCCCACAGATCAAGTAAAGAGGTTGAAGTGAATGTTGTTTTATCCTGGAATCAATAGGATTTTTTTGTTTTAATTACTTTCTAGGGCTCAAGTAGTGGAGAACATATGGCTGCTGTTTAAGATGTTAGAATGTAAAACTGCAGTCTGTATATGGCTCAGCGTAACAGGGCTTCATGATATCTTTTCTGCTGTTCAAGTCATAGGTGGAAGCTTGTGGTCTATATAGATCTACAAAATGATGCCAAGAGAATAAGGACATGATTTCACATCAGTTGCCCTGTTCTTGTAAGTCTGTGATGTAACACAGGTGAAAGAATTACATAATTTTTAAAATTTAATAATAAACTGGACATGTGGCATAATTTTACTTCTTTCAGAAAAATCCAGTTCATTATTAAATATCTATCTATGAATGGTAGATGCACTCTCAGCATTAATTAGTAATACAAATTGAAAACATGTATCTTCCTGTAACTTCAGGAAGACTGAAACACAAATTTTCTCAACCTACCAAAATGCAGAGTCATCCTTTTGAACAGACATTGCTCCAAGTCTCCCCTGTCAGTTTTAAAAAGGGATAGCTACACATGAGATAAACTACCTCTTTCTCATTTCCTAGTACTTACTACCATAGGCAGCCACTACAACACCCAGCTACTACAAGCTGCATCTGTAATACAATGAAAATTGTTTCAAAGCATTAGAGCAGCGTAATTCCAACTTTTTTTTCTCTTTTCTCCTTTTTTTTTTTGAGGGGGGGTAAGTTCATAGCCAATGAAAATGTAAAGCAAACAAAACCAACATTAAATTGTTTACAGGATGATTCCTATTGAATGATATCTATTAGCATTAGGTTACCAAGGATTTCTTTTTTTGAAGATAGGTATCAGAAAAGTGAAGCTTACCTGCAGAAGCACTGTGGAATCTCTCCTTGACCATACAGAGGAAACAAAAATGGTGTATTGCCATAGCGGCCAAGGCACTGAAGAAATTTTTTTGTTGCCTGAAGACCTTCAAGAGTGCTGCAATCAGTCTCTGAAACCATTGCAATAGAGTGAAGAATGAAGTGCTGCAAGCTGGGTGTTAACTTCCGTGTTCTTAAGAACTGAGCAAATGTACTGTTCTCATAGTCTGAGGAAAAAGTAAATTTAGATGAAGGGTATAATATAACATTTGTATTTTCTCATATGCTTTAACTTAAATAAGTACTTTTGTATTTAAATGAACAAAGCAATTGAGTTTTCCAACAAACATATTGCTGAAAATGGATAATCCAAGTCAATGAAAATTTAAAAAATTACTCCTAGTAATTTTTTGAGGTGAGTTTTCTCAGAAGACAGAAATATCACTCCATTAAAGTATCTCAAAATAACACAAACCCATTGTATGAGTCTCCAACAGTCTAGAAAGCAACCTCTAAATATGGCTTCATCTATTCATTATGTTAGACTTGATCTAAACCCATCTCTCAATCGTGTGAGAGAAGTGAGAAACTGTGGACAAAAATCCATTGAGGTGCCTTGGGACGCTGTTTCCTGTAAATTACCCAAAATATTATACCTGAATGACACCCATTCAAGAAGAGTACTGCTGAATTCAGAGTGATATGGTCAGAGTATATATTTATGCGCAGAGAAGCTATTCACATAGTGTCTTAATCCCAGGATGAGAAGGCGCAATATTTATTTCAAATTGATGACTTGCTTGCAACAAACAAGTATGGATGCGACACAAAGACAGGGATGAGGAAGCATGTCTCCCCTTTAAATTAATACTACTGCTGACACATTTTGAAATTCAAAGAAACACAAGTCTTTCAGGAGATATGTAATGCATGTGTTGCATGCCACTGATACACTTCTGAAAACCTTTAGTTATCTTAATAACTAAATTTTTTTTTTTTCCCAGGAGAAGACTCTATTTAAGCAATAGTATACTTTCATACTCTTCAGAAATCTGCTCTTAAGCTCATTTCAGTCATGGATAAATTCATAGGTAATTCAGGAACACTTCCATCAATGCTGAGACTAGTATTATCAAGCTATATATTCTGTTCAAAATTCAACCACTGTTTTATTACAAATGTATCTTACTACCCTTTGTACAGCCATGCAGCAAGTCATAAAATGACAGGGTTTTTTTGTTTTATTATTCTAAAAAAATTCTCAAGTTTTTCCTCATGTCAGACTTCTTACATAATTCCAAATTTTACAGAAAAAAGCTTTAAAAAAATTCTTCACTATCATGAACTCTCCCTGCTAAAAGTCTGCCTTCCCACGAATGTAATGACCTCACCAAGAGCAATTTTAAATTTCTGAAGTCTTTACATTAGACTAATCAGACTCAAAATATTCCCAATTACTTCCCAGGCTATTTTAAAATGTAGGAATAAAATCTGTTTAACTACCTCTGGAAGTAAAATAAATCTAATGTCATTTAGGTACATGAATCAATGGATTCATTTAAAATTGATGTGGCCTCTCCTTTTTTTACTTAATAAATTTTCTAAATACCACCTATACTCTCACTCTGAGCACCTTCATTTCTTCCATCAGCAGCAAACCTGAAATTACCTGTAATCTATAAACCACTTCAGTCTAATGAGTTTTTCCCCCTTCAGGATTTTCTGGAGTTCATCACAGACTCTCTTTCTCCTCATCTTACCACATCATTTTCGATATTGACCAATTCTCTCTTGCATATGTTTTAAAATAATTTTCTCTAATGTTTGTACCTAATCTAAGGGTCTTGTTCAAGTAATCAAACCAATACCAGTATCTTAACAATTCTTTTTTTTTAACACTAGATTCTTTCAAAAATACTGCCTAGCCAAGCTACTGTCAAGCTACAAAAGTGCCAATATGGTTCAGTCTGAAATGTACATCAATAGTTTAACTATTTCTCTTTCCTCATTATTTCTTTTTGATAATTTTCTTTTTTTGCCTTAGTTTACTTTTAGACTCCAAGAACTGAGACCATCACTTCAATCTTTGTACCCTGAGATGCATAAACCCAAAGCAGAGAGTGGGTTTCCATCGCCTTCCTTCTGTTAGCCAATTTTCCTCTTTGACCTGATGCTCATTATTCTTTGCACATTATGGCTCAAATCTATTCAGATTTTCTCTCATCTAAATAAGCCATCAGTTGATAAAAGCACTTTGAACTTGCCCTCTGCAACTAAAAGGCATTAAATCACATTTATTTTCAAAGTTAAGAAATTCCATTTTATCCATTTCTGATGTTGTGGCAACATATTGTGAAGATTTACATATTATCCAAAAAAACGGAAAAGAAAAATCAGGTACATCACACCATATTAAAAAAATCCCTGGGAGGGTGGAGGAAACACCTAAAAATGATAAAAAACATTTTGCAACTTTGCTGTAATATATAATTTTGCTGTTAAAGAAAAACGTAAATAATAAATGACGTGGGAACTAGAAGAGCAAGTGCTTAAGTAGAAGAATTTAACATTGAAGTGAAAAGGTCACGAAAAGGTCAAAGCATACTTTGAAAATGAATCCATAAAAATAAATTGCGTGAAAAGACAGGAGAGCTATCAAAATTGTGTATAACTGAATGAACTCATAAGAAGAGAGTGTACACTGTTCAATGAAACCCTACCTTGGTATTCATCAGGGTGTTGTTCATAGTCCAAACAAAATGTCAAAAATTTCATTAGCATTCTCTTTTCCACCATAGTGAGCTGTCTGCTGTTGAAGACATCTGCTCTAGAACAAGGTACCTGGAAAATATTTTTTAATAATTTCAGATACTTTCCATACTCTGGATAGGAAAAGCATCAAAGCAACACTATAGTCTGATTACCTAACAAACATTTTAAACTACTATTTTCTATTATAGTTATTTTCTTATATATTTCTTTCCATTATTTTCTAACTATAATAAAAGTTACCAATTTTCCACAATAAAAATATTTTAAAATCTTAAGCCTCTTCCCCATTTTATTTCCCTTCCATTTCACTTGCATCTCTGATTGCAGAGTTAATCAAAAGAGTTTGTATTAACTGTGCCAAAATCTCCTGTTGCCATTATCAGACCAATGACTTCCCTTGTAAGTAGCAGAGAGACAAATCAAGTCTACGCTAGGAATTTGAAAACCTAAAATGTGTGAATCCTTAAGAATTAACTGCCAAGTTGATCATGGTCTAAATATTTGACAAGAGGCAAAGATTTATGTCAATAATTTACTGGACTGCACATTCTTATTTTAACTTTTTTTTTTTTTTTTAATATTTATGTATAACACATACAAACCCCTTTTCATTCCAGAAATGAAATAAAAATCAGAATCTTAAGGAAAAATACTAGCTTATTGTTACAAAACTCTCAAGAAACCAATGTCAAGTTTCTTGACTTCAAAAGATGAGATTAAACATATGCAATACAACCCTTTACAATACCTGTTCTACTTTTCCTTCTCGAAAGGCAAGAATTCGTGTCGCATTTTTAAACTCTGCATATCTGCTAACGTTCGACTTAATCAGAAGGTCAATTAACAGCCCGCGGGAGTAAAGCAACTGCAGAGTGAAGAAAAAAAGAAAACGGTGAGTAAAGACAAAGTGCTTACACCAAAAGAAAACAGTGATACCAACAGTATTCGTTTGTAAGGGAAACTGAAAGAAATTGAAATTTCTTCAAATATTTACAAATACACACAGTGAAGTAAAATCTGAATAAAAGAATATCAAAATATATTATGTGCAAAATATTAAATGAACTGAAGTGACCATACAAATTGAGGACACAAAGCAATCCACAGGAGAGAAAGGGAGAAGGTGTCAGCCTACTGCTCATTTAGTTCTATTAGTCTGGGAGTCATAGCTTAAGACAATTTTTCGTATTGTCATCTTGGATAATTTCTTTGTATTGTATGCTATATATCCCCGAACACCTATTTTACAACCTTCATTTCCAAATATAAGTACAAGAAACTGCCTGTGTAAATCATCACTAGTTGTTTCTTAAATTACCTGAAATGATAATGCCACATTCTCTAAATGTAAATTCCTTAAACCTCCAGCTAAGGTTTAGTCATATCCTGTTATATTAATTTATAATCTGTCTACCTTTACTCTTTCTATAGGCTACAAATAGATTATGAAATACTGAAGGGACAGAAATGTAACTATTAACAGAAGACGTATGTCTGAATTGAAAAGCATTGGAGATTAGTTTAAACATGCTTCAAGCCTTGTGGCCCTGAGTAGCAGAATTTGCATGATCACACAAGAGTTTTCAAGATAAAGCTTTACTGGAACACTGACGAGGACACTACAAGAAAGTCTGTGTCCCAGTGCCAGAGAGAAACCAACGTAAATTACTGCTCTTGCCTTGATGACTACTCTTCTGTCAGAATTTCTGGAATTCATTGCATTTAACACCATGTAACACAGTGGCACAGAAAAAGCATAAAAAGGATACAAAACAGTATTATCTGCCTAACCACTACACACTGACTATTGTTTTCATGATGTCAGTCCAATGATGCATGAAAGAGGTATCTACATTCGCAACACAAAGAAAAAATCTGAAATAACGCATTTTGTAGTGTCTCCACAAAGAATTTAATAAATTATTGAAGAAAGTTTTTTTCCCCAGTTTCCAGAGGTTTGAAAAATCTTTTGGTGCAGAATGTGAAAAATTAAGCATTCAACTTTGAAAAAACTTCCCATTGCACAGTACACCTATAGTCTAAAGCACAGAGGTTAAGAAAAATTTCCGTTTAACTTGAATTTGCAGGGCCATATCCATATCTGTGAAGTACATAAAAGGCAGACTTTAGAGTTAAAACAGTATGACAAATAAGTGAGACTAATAGTTTTTCCTTAAGTAAAACACATGCTAGTAGTAATTCAGCACAATAATAACTAATTTTAGTCAGCTTGTATGTTATGGATTAAGTGTAATTATTTTTTCTTTCCAATAAAATTTATTACAATTCAGTGCTTTAGTCGCCAGTGAACCAAGACTAGTATAGAGAGACAATGGGAGTTTCACAGAAAATCTAAAACCCAGGAAGCACTCCAACAGGAAAATTATTTTTCATTTTAAAAACATCGAAGATCTGCATGTAGATTGATTTTCCTTGTTTAAAAATATGATTTTTTTTAATGGTACTATTTAAAAAGAGCAATTTTGCAGATATTACTTAAGTTTACTTTAATGGACATATTTCTCAGCTATGCTTTATGGTTTCTTTGGTTATAAACAAACACTAAAGAGCACTTAAGAAATAGCTTGTTTGTTTTAAGGGTACTAATTCTTACTTACTTCTCAAGAGTGTCTTTTTTGCCTCAAAGGTACTGCATCAGCCCTCTGCAACATTACAGACTTTTTAAAAATTCCAGCTTTTTAAGAAAAGTAAATGTACTTATATGAAAAGAGTCATTCAGTTCCTACCTTGGAAACTAAATCAATATTAAACCTTCTGCCTTCTCTAACAATTTGGGAATACGTAATTTTCTTTGGTTCTTGGGAAGAAATTTCTGAGGGCGTAGCTTCAGTTTTCCCCAATTCCAGAGCAGACTCGCCTAAAGCCGTACTAGGAGAACTTTCATTCTCAGAGGTTATTGCTGTATCATTCCCTTCCGTTGCACTTGCTGGCTCAGTGCCTGTAGCCTTTTCTGGTTCCCAGCTCTCCGCCTCCGGTAAGGCGCTCTCCATCGGTGGGCACTCTTTTTCCAATTCCTGAGCAACCCCCTCAGCACCAGAGGATCTGAAGACAGGCAGCTTTGGCAATGCACCAGCTTCTTCAACATCTTCAGCTGAATCCTGACTGATTAAAAACACAAAGGGAAGAAAGAGGGGAAAAAGGTCTTTTAAAGAGCGTTAAAAACTTGTTTAAGGTTTTGAGTCAGTGCCAGAATGGAAACCTCAAGCATTTCTATGAAAAGCATTAGAATTTCTCTATCCTGGCCAAATCAGGTGTACCACCCACTAAAGAATTCTGGTTCTTTGACTGCAAAGCTATAATTCAAGGGCAGTAATTTTACTGAGGAGGAAAAAAAAAAAAAAAAGGCAACCAAAAATTGGGGTTCTTGTTTTACATGGACTCAAAAGATGGAATGAGCTTAACATGAAAAAACTGTCATGGTGAAACACAATACACAGCTACATAAACAAAAGAAATATAATATTTTAAAGAAGAAACAGTAAAGCACTTTGATTAGGTTTTTCCTATGGATTAAAAAAACCCTTTGAAACTGAAATGCAAAAACGCATTAAAGTCATTAAGCTCATGTATTTTAAAAACCAAACTCACCAAAGAAAACAGAAGTGCTTTATACGTCTGAGACTACTTTGCATCTATTATTATAGCAAGTCCATAAGAGAAGCATGCAATTTTGACCTGAAGTTTAAGTAAAACTTTCCAATTACTTTTTCAACTCTGACCATGCATTCTAATTAGTTGTTCAAGTAACAGCCATACAGAACAAAGTTCCCTCATGTAGAAATCTTATTTTTATGCAAGTGTTACAAATTTGTGCATAGTAGATGAAGGCAGCCAGTCAAAAGGAGGGACATTACCACACAACATTTACTCTGTATAGTCCATTTCCTTTTCACGACACAATTCTTTAAAATTCCTCTTATAAAGCAGACCTCCACTTTTAATCTCATCTACTCTTTTTATATAGAACTTCAATGACATCTACCTTAGAAACTAGTACTTTTGAACTTAGAATTTTAGTTTATACTACCAGCTGAGATGAATCAAATCAATGTCATTGTCAGTGAAAGGAGTTCAGCAATAATTTCACACTATCTTTTTATCTTTATCCCACAAGCCATTAATGCACTGAATAAACAATTTAATCTTGGATGAGAACTAATGAACTATGATTTTAAAGGTGACCTGCAAACGTACAGTACAAAATTTCAATAACTAACAGGATGGTTAAAATTCACTGAACAGTAAGGAATTATTCAGCATACATATAAAAATGCTCCCTCACACATCTGTAGCCTTACAGATGGAAGCAGGGGGCAGGATTTCTGTTAAAAAAGGGAACAAAAAACCCTGTATCCTTTAAAAGTTGCTCCTCACTTATGAACTCGGGGAGCTTACATGGGCTCATGAAAATAAGTTTGGAGTAATTCTCTCAGCTTGTGCACAGCCACCAGGAAGCACTTATTCATGAACGGGGTAAAATATTGCCCTGGGAAATACAGGAACTGCTATAAGGAAGCACT
Source organism: Mycteria americana (assembly GCF_035582795.1). Classification (NCBI taxonomy): domain Eukaryota; kingdom Metazoa; phylum Chordata; class Aves; order Ciconiiformes; family Ciconiidae; genus Mycteria; species Mycteria americana. Next base: position 23,335,677 of record NC_134374.1, on the reverse strand, counting down.
AATGAAAGAAGTCTGTTTCTGTACATTAATTATGTCTTTTTGCTTCATATTGCAAGCATTAAATAACTATAAAATATCAAGGAAAGATAAGCACTTTGTCAAATGTTTTTTTAAAAAGTAATCTCTACTAGTAAATCTCTACTAAACAAATGAAAGTAAATTAAATTTTGGGGTTCTGTTTGGATTTTTGGGTTTTTTTAGGAATTTGGAACATGATGTTTGTGAAAACTGCGAAAGCTGTTGCCATTAATGCAATAACTAAGAATGAAGCTTTTTTATTTAACCCACCCTAAAGCTTTTTATAACACAAAAATTCAGAGGAAATTTTTCTTTCTACCTTCTCCCAAGCTCATTGTACAGTTCAATCTCATTTTAAACATACTTGATTATTACTTTTTAAATCAAAATAAAATTTGGATTCACAATACATTGTCTTTTTCCTACATCACTCTGAAAAAGCAGTGTAACAGAAATGTTGTATTTACATATTTTGAATCTCTATTCAATTCCCACTAATGAATACGTAAATCTGCATGATTTGCAGCTCTACACATTTTATAATGAAAGCCTAAAAACTGTATATAATCTAAATTCATGACATCCTTCCTATAGGAACAAATATCCCTGAATAATGTAAGAACTGTCTATAAAAATCACTCAAATTGAACTTTTGTACAGACAATTCTTCTCCTAATTCAGAAAAAAATAATACATCTGCAGACAAATTGTTGTGTAAATTTAGAATATTATCTTCCACCATTCATCAATTAATGGTACTAACAAAGGAATATCTTAAAATGAATGTGTCTTATTAATGCCTTGTAACAGCAACCCCTTCAGATAGGTCAAATGAAAAATTGCCAACCAGCTGGTTAATTTATTCAGCACAGGTGTTCACTATTTATTTTTCAGCCATTTGCCTTTTTTCAATACAGCTTGTTGTAGACACAGTATTCTTTTCCTTTGATGGATGCACTTTGTTCTAAGGCCATTCATTTCAGATTTGCACTGTGTATATTATACTGCTACCCAGCTGTTTATTCTTTCAAAATAAATGTTTAATGGTTACTTCATAGGAGTTATAAAAGTTAAACAAAAACAACAGAATCTAGCCAGAACGTGTAAATTGTCAGAAACACAATAATTGACTCTCTCAGAAAGTTTTAAGTTATTTTGGAAAACTTTTTCTTTGCTAGGTTTATTAATCTTACCATTCTTCCTTGTGGGTTTTGGGGATTTTTTGGTGATAATCGAGAGACAGCATTGTACTGCCAGGCTAAGTGAAATGCTTAAAAGTAGAATCTTCTATTTTGTCCTGACTCAAGTATAATGCTCACTTCTACAAAGCATGAAATCTTCGTGCTAGGGGACTCATTTTTTAGCTGGCCATCAGTCAATATCATATGTTCTTAGGAAAATCATATGCAAAGTTAAGAGACTATGAAACCTTTAATCTGATTCAATACTGGTTCTGAACAATATATATTATGGCAACAGGATTACAATTACAATATTCAAGTGATATTGCTTTAAAATAAGCATAACATTTTATCTGCAATACAGTCAAGCAGCCATTACTGTGCAATATAGAACTTTGGAATATTCTGAGTCTGTGACCTTCAGATTGTATTAGTATAATTCACACCACTTTTTTTTTCCCCTACCTATGATGATTACAGAAAGAAATACGTGTTTCTATGAATATCTGTCAGCATTTCATTCAGCCACCTACAATATTATCTAAGGGATTCAAGGTTAAACTTACATAACTATCCCAAAGAACCTTTCAGGAATTCAGACCATGTTCAGTTCGGTGCAAAATCCAAAAGATAGAAATGATAAATAAATACAAAGAAATAGCTCAGTTTTCAATTGAGGCCCATACAATTTCCATTCATTATTACTACGCTTACGTGTTACTCAATATTACTGCTTCACAAGGTTACTTTTAGATGTTCCTTGATTTTCAGTAATATGACATTGTGAAAAGCTTACCTTCTGCATGACTTACATATAACAAAGTATCATACCTCCATTTAAAAATCTAAACAAAAAATGAAATTTGTATTCTTAACTTCTGCTAATGCAGACACACCTCTACAAATACCTAACGAAAGATATTTACCACATGCTCAGTCCTCAGATGGTATACTATTCTTCACATGATTATGCAACAAATACAAAAGTAAATGTGTGTATTTCAAACTAAGCATGTATTTTTTGCATGTTGTATGTAAAGTAAGAGCTGAGTTCCCTTACTTCAAAAACAGAAAGAAGGTGACAGCCCAAAACCGCTAACTGTTAGGTATATTACCAGGAGCCTTTGACCACACAATTTCTTCTAAAGCATCATGGGTAAGCACTGTTTAATGAGTACTTTAAATCCACTGAATATAAAAATGACAAAGGGCAAATATTACTTTATCATTTTATCACAAGTATTTTATAGTTACAGTTCTACTGTCCATTTGTGTTCCTATTCTTGTGTACTTATTTCATTTTACATGTACTTATGAGTTTAACTTTTTACTATAAGAACAGCAGCTTTCAGCCAAATTAAGAATGGAAAAATTTAATAGATGGTAGTGCATAACTACCTACCAGTAATAATACCTACAAACGCAACACTTCTGTTTTCTACTCAGAAGTAAACTACCAACTCGCAAAGTTGGCCAACAAATTATATTGCATCCAAATAAGGTCATCTAAGAAGGATTAGTTAGCTTCAATGAAGTGCAAGTGATTTCAACAAAAGCACAAGGACATTAAGAACATTTTAGAGCTCATGGCTACTTTTTGAGACAACATCCAATACGGTAGCGTGGTGAAATGCTCGAATCACAATATGATTATTTACCTCTGGGCATATAGAATTATTTGTAGATTTCTATATTTATACTTACTCGCCAAAACAGAAATCTTCTACATGTTGAATAGTTTTATCCTTCTTGCTAAAAGAAATAACTTCTTCATTCTCAAGGATCAGTTTTCTCCAGTCTTCACATTCGTCACTGATATCTGTCTTTTGCTTACAAAGAACAATTATAAAATTACATTTTGTACTGTGCTAGCTGCTCTTGAACTATAAGTATCTATAGTCCCAAATAAATTGTTGTACCATCTTATACTAAAAACAAAAACAAAAACAAAAAACTTAACTGTCTGAATGTTTTTTTTCTATTCACATTTTTTGAGTTAAAATTGTTAGAGCTGGTTACTTTATTATAGCATGCCAACATTTGCACTACATTACTAGCTCTAGTAATCTGAAAATGCAGTGTTAAATTAAATACAAGTTTTAGTAGAGAGTTGAATATAACTTTGAATACAATCTACTAAAAGACAGGTTTGCTACAGCCAGCTTAGTTCAAATTTTGTGACAAAACTCTTTGAACAGAGACCATATGAAAAAAGACAGTGATTTGGGTATTGTATTAATCTGTCCACACTAGAATCTCTAAATCATATAACAGAACCCTGAGAACATTAAGTTCTGACACCGAGCAACTCCACTGATTATGCCAGAAGGTAGCACTATGTAATAAATAGGCATGAGACTGAACTGAAAAAGTTCCATCTTCTACAGACCAACGGGCTCATAACGCTTCAGTAAATAATACGAACATCCATTTGCTAATATAGTCCAAGTGCTCAATCTCCTAAATAAATATCCTCTTCAGAAGATTTCTAGTGGACTGTCATGAAATAGATAAACTTTGGTCATTGAAAAATAGACTATCAACATTAATCTTTTTGTCCTGGTAACAGGACAATTCAATGGAAGGATCCAATAACTACCTTTCTCACAGTTAAGAAGAGTCAGCTGAAAGCACACAAGAAAAACAAAAAGGGACTGAAACACCAGTGTGTGGAAAATAATCAAACAGGAAATGGAAAAGACCAGATTATCATTTACAGAAGGTGCTGGGAAAGGAAACTAAACAATAGTGTAGTCGCTGCTACACAAATTCAAGAACCCAAAAAGTATGATGGAACACTAGACTGTTTGGTCTCAGATAATCATATTAATAAACCAGGCATATCAGAATCTCAGAATGCTAGGCCAGACGGTTAAGTCTTAACTGGTAAAGCTGGAAAGCAGAAACCTCTTTGCTCTGTCAAATTACCAAAAAGAGCGAGCATTGTGATGATTTGTCTTGTAACAAATTATGCAAACAACCAAGATTTAACGTTAAAGAACATTAAAAAAGTCATTTGGGAAATTTTTACCTGATTTTCTTTAATCCAGGACAATAATCCTGAAAAACTAAAGCTGGCCCAGTTTCCACCATAGTAATTTCTCCTGCAATAAAAAACAGTGAAACTTGATGGACAGATAAAACATAGCTTTTTCAGGTTTAAAGAAAAAACAACCAAGTTTGAGACATTCAAAATATTTTCCATGACAGATTTTACAGATGCAGAACATAAAAACTGGCGTATTTCACAACTCTTAATGAGATGCAAAATTTCCATTTTCACTCATTTGTATGCATCTCTGACCAAATAGACTATAGTCCAAATTATTTGGAAGATAAAATGAATAACGCTGAGAAAAGCACATGGGATGCTACGAGTAAAAGGAAAATACAGATAATACTGCTTCTTGGCCAAGACTGACTCTACACCTCTAACTCAAATATGGACATCACTATAGACATCTTTACTTAGTGTGGAGCCAAGCCAACAAGTCTACCAGTTTCAACTGAGTTCTCAGAATAGCCAGTTGAGGTTTTTTGCATCCATACCACACTCCACGGTTTCAGGTTCTGGCAGGACCTAATAGCTTTGTCACATGAGCACAGCTATACTGCTTCTCATTGAAGCTGATTGGAAGTTAACATAACTGCACTGCACGCCACTTCTAAACTCACAGTGCTTCATGAGGTGGCTACGCAAAGGAGGGTTAAGTAAACTCTAACTGGGTCCAGAGAGTAGAAACCACATCTCTCTTACCCATTATGTCAAATAAAGGAAAGTTCACTCCATTATTTATCTACTGCTTACAGAACAGATTATGCTTATTATAGACTGTTAAGATGCTCTGGCAAAATTCTTATTAAACTGCATATACTGTAGGTGGAGCCAAAGGAACTGATTTGTACAAAATGATCATTACCTCCCTGAGTACTTTTCAGTTTATATTTACCACCTTCTTTCTTGAAAAATATTAGTTTATTTCTTTTAAATCACAGAAAAGTAATAGTTCTGTTAATCAAAGAAAGTCTCTGCTCTCCCTTTTTTAAATTTTTCTATCAATATTTCTCTAAACATCAGTTGGATTATAGCTTTTGTTATCATGCACACCACAAATATTTAACAACTCTGATAGGAAAAATAATAGCGCAATTACATTTTAAAAAATCACTAGTTCTTGCAAAATAAAAGTCATTTCAGGATTTAACTCTGTTTTCTGGCAGTGTATGCTGGCACTTCAGAAGCATGAAAGATACCAAAATACCCTCCTGAATGGATATCCAATATTATTGCATACACTAGAACAAAACAAAACAAAAAACTATTTAGGGAGGAAGATGGGTTTTGCATTTTACAGGATAATGTGAAGACTGCTAAATCAAATGAACTTAAAATCTTACCGTAACCTCCTCCACTTTTAAATTGTAGAGATAAGTGTGATAAAAATGAAAAATTAAATTCAGGTTTGATTCTACTGCTTACGATGGGCCGGTTTTGACAAGGCTTATCTGCACTGACAAAGACTTCATTAAGAGTGTCAGCCCCTTTACCGTACCAGAGGGTGATGCTCTATACCATGTTGCTTACTTAGCATGTGAAGGCAACAGTGAAGAACATAAATAGGACATCTTTTGCAAAGACAACAAAATCCAGCACTCACTGAATAAAGGTGGCTTCAACAACAGAACATGGTATTCAAGGCCATTAACTGGGAGGACTGGGTCTATACTTTAAGAGAACGCATGTAGTCTACCCTGCAATTTGGTTACTCTAAGCAGAAGAGCTCCATCTGCAGATCTGTTTACCAACCAGAAGCTCCAATCATCTCTAAAAAGAAGTTCATACTTACCTCATTATGTGAATGACATGGGTGAGGCTTAAAAAGTGCTGCTATTTGGCATCATATAGAATACAAAGCAACGAGGATTAAACATATTAAATGCTTGATTCTGTCAGACTTCCATCTGTAAAACAGTAACTGATAGTTGCATGCAATGATAATCTCCAGCTTTGTTTTAGCCGTCAATGGTGCAGGTTAATTTCTTGCTTCTTCTTAAGATTCCACTGAATAAAAAGTTCAGTATCCATATATTATCTGCCACTTCTGGGATTTCCAAAAAACACAGCCATGAAGATTTATTTTTAAGGGAATCTGCTGCTTTAGTTGCAAGTTTCCTTGAATATGGAATACAATCTGGCTGTGAGAGCAAGCAAGGGCATTGATCACAGAAATTGCAGAAAACACCTGCCTAAAATTAGGACTGGGTTTTTTGAATCTATACCAATATAAATTCATGCATATTTAGAATATTTAAAATTAAAACTTGCAGTAAGAGAAGTCAATGTTATTTTCACAGAAAGTTACAAAAGCTTACTTGTGAGCTGTCAGACATCTTTGATGGAAACATTCCTCTGTTCATCAGGTGGATTTTCCTTTGAAAGTGCTTTTCTTTTTAACCACCATTGACGTGAATCAATCTTTTCAACAAAGCATTCTATAATGCTGTTCTGAAGCTCAATCAGTTTTGAGAAGATGGTATGGCCTTTCTCAAATGGAAAATGAATCGCAGCTGTCCTTCCTTTCCTCTGGCATCTGAGCACCTTTCCCAAGTTATGCTATACCACCTCAAACATTAATCTTCTCTTGAAGCATCAACTTCCATATTTTTTCTTCCCAGAATTTTAATTAGTTTACCCTGCATTACATGATGAATCAGGATTGCTTAATTTTTTCATCTGAAAACACTACAGAAAGAAGGTAGACCAGACGTGATTACTGATATAATGAGCAAAGTTTTTAGTAAAAATCTTGAAGAGGAATTCTGAAAAGAGCTGACTAATGGTTTTACAATTAGGAGTCCTTTGTAACCAAATATTTTCGTTATAATTGCCCTGAAGATGAACCGAGGAATTCCTTAAAGTAATGGTCAAGATCAAAGCCTAATTAAAGCTAAAAATATTGTCCCAAAATCTCAAGGACTAAGCTCCTCTCTTCTCTTGTCATATTAGCAAACTACAAAGATGGATATTCTCTCCCTTTTATAGGGTTATAATTCAATTATCCTCTAAGTAAGAACATGAAACATTTTGAAGGTGTAACAGCAGAGTTAGAAATTAATTATTCTACCAAGTTAGACAGAGCAGAGATGTTTTCTTTTCTACCACACATTATTTCCTAGATGGTACTTGCTCAAAACTTCTCCTGTATTACCTGGATTTTCATATGAATTAAAATGCTGCTGCTTTTAGTTCACATTTTTCAAACCGCAAATCTGTAGTTCAGAGCTAACAGCAGAACTGCTGAAGCCATTTTTGCAAAGTTTTGGAAATGTAGCTCAAGTATAGTTTTACCTCTGCAAAAAGCTTAATCCTCTCTCCTCCTACATTAGTTTGTGACTTTTTTCTCAGTTACTAACACCATTTTTTCTTCAAATACTTTGAAAGAATTAGCAAATCCCAGTCCAGAACACTGAAATTGCAAATTGTTTCCAACTAATTAACATTCTTGGAATCCGAACCAAGAGAATATCTAACATGTCCTTTTGAAGACAGACTGCAATTTGAGAAATTGAACCCTTCTGAAAGCACAAGATATGCAAGTAAAACGTAAGTAAGAACAGAAAAAGTATTTCATGGACTATGCCTGGTAAGAAGACTGCCCTTGTCAATGCCATGTCCTAACAGCCATGGTATAACAGTCAAAGCTGGTGATGTCTGAAGAAAAGCTGCTGATGCCTCATGATTGCTCCCAAGAGCTGCCTGTATGTGTGTGTCCTGCATTTGATCTTCCAGAAAGAAGTCTCGAGCCATCAGAGTAGCTGTCTTTTGCAAAGGAAGTTACTGCCACATCGATTTTAAGGATCTGAACACAAAATGGCTTATGTTTCAAAGCCATAAAGTTTCATGTGCTACCTATTAAGTACACAGTCACATGTATTAAAAATTCCTATTCTGGCATAGTAATTGTGTTTTGGAGCATGAAAAGTGGACTAAGCTTCCTTGCCTTCCAAGATGAAGGGTTTAACCCAAACAGCTCTTGAGATCCTTCAGCTCAATAAAAGGGTGATGGTGGCAGTCACTTGTACTACATTACATTATATTCTGGGATATGAACATGACCAAAGGTAATTATCATGGACCAGTTGAGATCATGTTTTACTCTCTAATACCTTTGCTATGAGATCATATCCTAAAATAAAATAAAAACAACTTTTTCAAAAAAGGTCAAAAGAGACCAGAATTAAGAACTTTTGCCTAGGTTTCCTTACTGAAAGTTAAATAATTCCTCTTTTTTTCTTGCAAGAAAATGACCTGCTTTGAGAAGCAACCTTTTCCCTCTGTGGTTGCTGTACTTATACAGCTACATCACTTCACAGAAGTTAAAGATCAAAAAGAAGGCTATATGAAGACACGGGTTGTATTACATTATATATTTTACAAGTTCTGAAAAAAGTGAGACAGATTGTCTAGCAAGAAGTGGAACAAACTACAAAAGCAGGTATTTTGGGGGTTGGTACAGGGAGGGTGCCCAGCATGCTTTTGGACACTCAGATAAAACAGAATTTTGGACACAAGGAACGCTCAAGTACTCTACAGGCAAAGTAAGGTCAAAAAATAGGAAAGATAACAGGTGTCGAGAAGCAAGACATGAGAAGTAGACAGAGCAAACTAGGCACAAAAGAGCAGTTAAAATCCTCCATCTTGACACTCCTTTGCCTTTGAATTAAACTCTACCTGGGAAGATAAATAAGTCAATGAGGAAGGATGTAGACAATAAAACTATAGTCTACAAATGCTATATTCTAGATGCTGAAAATCAAATACAAAATGTAGCTAAACATACCTCACCTCTAATTGCCCCATCCTCAGTAACCAAACTAGTACGTTAACTATATAGATATATAAGAAGCAAATAAGCAAAGGACCAGAAGTAGAAATATAGCAAGCCAACAGGAGAAAGTCCTATGTATATGAACAATTAGTATGGGAAGTATATTCACTTCAAGTAATCAACTTATAGTCTTGATCTACCTTTCTTCAGCAACTTCAAATTTAAACTAAGTGCCAATCTCCACATTTTAAATTGCAAATTACTTTTCTAAATCACTTAACAAATATCCTTGAAATTTCACATGTCAACAGCTCATTAATATCTACAGTAAATGTAGCTCTCTGAAAAGAACCACAGATTTTACGTTTATTGAGACAGATAGCTGGCAGAGAGAAATAGAGCTCCTTCAATTACTATTTGGCAGAAGCTAACTTTAGTTTAAAATCCGTCTACAGGAATTTATGGCAACACTGCAGTGAAGTGACTATTTTGAATAAGATTAGCTACTGTTGATGGCGATGCTTGGACAGTGTTTATAAATCAAACTTAGAACTTAGTATTTTATAATAGGCCACTTCAAAACTATCTTCCATAATCACCTATGCAGTATATTATGATAAATGCAAACATGGCTGGAGATTAAAAGTAATAAAATGATGTACACAAGGTAATGAGTGCAAGCAAACTGTAAACAAAGACTTTATCCATCTATGTTTTCTATACCTTCTGCCTAACTTAACTCAGACCTTTGTAGAGAACAAAAGATTAATCAAAATAGCACACCTAATACAAACAAGTATTTCAAGTAGCCCCAATCTTATTTTCTTATACTCTGAAAAAAATGTCAACTCATGATCCTTCAAGAATGGAACAACATATATTGTTAAAAAGTGATATTCTGAATATTAACAGATTTCTTGTTGATGAATTTTCAATTATACTGTTACCTCAGTAAAATGAAATTTGAAAATTCATCTAGAAATGAGTATATTAAACTAGACATATAGTAGATAAAACTAAAATGTTTGAATTCAAAAATTAAAATGTTTGAATCTCTGACAAGCTTTCTAAGACTTAACTTTTCCTTTAAAATGCAAATGGCATCAGGGTGGGGGTTTTCTGTTGGTTTTGGTAGGCTTTTTTTTGCAAGAGTACTAACTTAAACGTGAAAAGCAGATGGCTCGAAACGCTACCCTATTTATGGGGAAGGGGTTGTACAGTATAAACGTTTCCATTTTTTTGCCAAGATACGGATTCTAGACCATGACTCAGTGGGCACATACACCCATTAAAATGGCAACTATTAATATGCGTGAAGAACACCTTGGTTAAGAACACCTTCCCCTGACCTTAGCCTGCACTAGAGGTGGCAAATAACTCCACAGAAGAAAGGAATCAAATGGGGAAGCCTTCATTTTCATCATAAAAATAAAAGCATGTGTGAATGTAAATGAGCATATTTAAGTGAAAACAGTAATAAATAAAATCTGTATTCCGCAGTTCTAATTGCCTGCTTCTGTGAGTCTTCTGAAAGGCTCTTCATCATAGCTAAAAATAGGCATGGATAAAAGAAATCGAAGTTCCAGTGGCTAACTATTATTACAGACTTTGATAGCCAATGAATATGAAAAACTGAAATAACAGAAGCGGTTCGTTTAACAAAATCTAAGTAGTCTACCGGTAATATATGCACTGAGTTTAAAATCCAAACGTAACTTTTTTATTCATTCTATATCTGCTTACTCTAAAATAAAGTTTTTAATATTTTGGTTAGCAATCTATTAGCCAATGTAAGAAGTACTGCACCAAAACGTTTGAAATCAACATACTCTTATACATTATGCATGAGGTCTTTATGGTAACTTCAGCAAGATCTGCTCGACCTGCACCTAAGCATTCTTTTTGCGCCACTGTGGCAGAACACCCATTGCATTTTCCAGTATTTCACTACTATGTAGTTGCATATGTCTTTAAAATTATTACAATCTTAAGAGCTGTCTTTGTTTCAACTGAACTATTAGTTACATTAAATATGGAGCATCAAGTACTGCCTTGCTCTGTACTATCCCACTGTGATGTAAAATCCATTAGCCCATTTAAGGACATTTTTCCTTAAAGTTTCTGGGAGTTTTCTATAGGTTCTGAGAGTAGTCAATAGTGCCTGAAGATTCATTAAGATGAGTTCTTAATCCAAATGCTCTCCTCTTGATAAAAACTACTGACTCTGAAGTGTCCTCACATTGCCTGTCCTCACTCCAGTCCAAGACAGGAAGCCAGAGTCTTTGTGGGCAGTGTAACAGCAAACTGAGCAATTGCAAATCATATTTCATGCTACCAAGTTAGTGAGCTAGTCTTGCAAATTTTGAAATTGTGTATGATTGCAAACTGGAAATAAATGTATGAAAAATGAGTGGGTCCTTCGAAGGGCTATAGGCAAAAGAGATTACAGAAGTTTAATCTTGAACCAATGATCTTCTCAGAAAATGAAGAGCAGAAAGCATATCCTTTTTAAGCTGTTGGTACAAGACACAAGAAAAACTTAAACCACGTACGCAGTCTCTGGGAAAAGTCTCTAAACCTAGGTGCTGGACACACAGCTGCCTATCACAAGAAATTTCATAGAAAGGCAAGAGCTCAAAAATATGGTGTAAAAATAAAACACTATGCCAGTCTTGTAATTTTTGGTCAACAAGTACTAACAATCCAAGCATCTAAGCTCACAGCGCTCTTGCTGCTACCACCACTTCAAAACCACCTGTCACACCTGCCTGCCAAAATCCAGCAGGAATCAGCTAGAGAAGATGTAAGAGGTTGCCTGAAACTAGTCTCCACATACACTTTCACTGGGTATTAACAGAGTTATGATTTTACAGTTAAACACATAAGATATTTTTGTTTCTACCGACTTTGGGTCAAATTTTACCAAATTATCCACTTTGGTTGCATGCACAAATATTTACCACAGCTGAACGGCAGAAATTTGTTTAACCTTAGAAAATTATTATGCATTTTAGGCTATAACAACATTTAGCAGCAGCAGCACTGCTTGGGTAGTCCTTGCTTCCTGCTTATGACCCTCTGCCAAAACCATATTAGCCCAGTAAATTGCATAACTGCACAAACAATGGGACTGAAAAAGTAGCAAGGGGACAGGAGCCAGTTACAGTCAAGATCAGTGGCAGTGCTGCCAAAAAAAAAATTTATATAAAAAAATAAATCTGTATAATCATACCTTGACCTCACATAATGAACTCCAGCAAGCACAGTGCAGGTGTCTAGCACAGAACTCTTACAAAATACATTCCATTTGTTATCTTCTAGAAAAACACAGACAGTAAAGCAGCCTCAAAAGCTGCTTAGCAATGATTGATCGTCTCAGAAGAATTATGAGAAAATTAGAGTTTTAAAGTGGGAGATGGGAGAGAAGGGCTATTTTAAAAGCTTGTCTTGGTCAGCTGAGGCTCCAGCATTTGATCTCAAGCTTGCCTCAGAAATCAGAGCTCTAGACTTGAGTCACGCTACTAAATTTTGCTGAACAGGTGTACAAATAAGCTAAGGTTCAAAGATCCTAATTTTTTCTAAAAAACAGTGTGCATCATAGTGTATAGTTACACAGTTTATAAAAAAAAATTTAACTTTGGCTAATTGGTAAAGAGAAGTAAAATGAAACATTAATCTCTTAAAAGGATGCAATGAAATATGCTACTCCAAGTACTTCAGCAAATCCTTCTTTCTATTTCAAAGTGTAACTGAAGTACTTTTTGAATCAACTGATTTCAGTGGTATTCTGCACTCCTCTTACAAACTGATTTAGCATGGGATAGAGAGAAGACAGCAAACAAAGAAAAGTGCTGTGTTCATCTCCTGCCTTATCAGACAGATTTCATTTGTCTTCATTCTGGTAACAATTAAAATGCAAAAATACTGGTATTAACTTCTCTAGGCATTGAGAACAGATACAAACGAGATACTACCAAAACATTTTGTCATTAGATGATAATAGCTCAGGTAAAAATTCTCACAAAAACAGAATGGGATAATTACTGCCAGGAATGATAATGAAAGGCACTAAACCTGTAACCATTCCTGTCTGTACAAAAGAAGGAGCCATCAACAGCATCCTTGACCGCATCACTTATGTTCCAAATTACTAAGCTAGCATGCAAAATTTGCCTGTTCTATTGATGGAAATAACACCCCAAAAATAAGATCAAGACAGAAGCATAAGATTACTTGATGCCAGATGAACACAAAACACAAGTCCTGAAAGGCACGCTGACATAGATACAGATAATACTTCTAGCCAGTTTAACTCTTTTAAAAAGGAAAATTATTGGCATAACTTACGAATCAACATGAAGAACTCTCTGGCCACTTCTGGCACATGCTGCCGCAATAATAGATTCAGGCAAACCTGAAAGGACACATGTAATTTTTAGAACTTAGTATGCTAAGATATATTTAAAAAATGAAATAAAGTTAGAACTTGGTCAGAAACAGGGAATTAAAACAAAAGACAGTTTACAATGTGAGTCACTGAAATCTTTAATACTCTCATGCTACTAAAATAATGAACACTATTTTGTGTTCATTAACATTTTCCTATGACCCTCGTGTATGCAGCACTTTTTTTTCTTTTTTTTTTTTTAATAGTTGCATGGCACATGTCACTTGCAAACACTACTACCTCTGAGTTAAAGCCTGCCACCACTGTCTTCTCTAGACATCTTGTTATCATCAACAGATTGAGCATTTGCCAGCACAACGATACCCAAATTTTAATGGGATGCTCTGTAACTGTATCCCTCCTGATACAGACAGGTATTACCTGAGGGCATTTTTGTGTATTTTTGTTCACTTCGAAGTGTCTGACATAACATGAAGACTGTGTAACAACCCTTTAAAATGGTGTTTTAAAATTAAGAAATGTATGGTAAATGCTGCATGCCCTGGTATATTGTCCAAGGATGCACCAGGAAGTGTGAGGGTATAAACCTGTTGGGGTGGCATTAAACAATTGTGTACGGCGGACAGAGTCCTGCATGGTGTGGTCTCCTCCATATCATCTGTTGGCAAATATCTCTAGCATGAACAGGTCTCAGAACTGTATTTGGACTTCGCTTCCGATTGCTCCAAAAGAGTGCCCAGGAGCGCACTCAATATTCTGCACGCAGACCAAGACCCGAGTGTAAACAGAAAAGCTAAACTGACAGTGCAGGTGTACTTTCACTTCACATTTAAGAGTAGTGTTAGGAACAGAACGAATCTGAGATGGTTCTCCTTAAAGTGGTATCCCTATCAAAAGCTCCCACGTCATGCAATTATGCTCTGTCGAACCAGCATGTTTCCAGTATATTTAGAAAAGATATGTAGTTAAAAAAAGGCTAGTGATATTTCTCTACCAGCAATACCTGCTTGGAATGGCACATGATACCAATTGGAGGTTTAACAAACAAACTAGGTTGTTCTCTAACTTCTACTCCCACGCACCAGATTTTTACACGCACAGTTAGATGACTTGGGTTTCTGACTGGATTCAGAGAAGAAGTATAGCTCACTATATAAAAGGCTGTATGGCACTAGCTTTGCTGAAATCTCTTTTTAAATGATCTATTGACTGTTTAAGCAGGTAATTCAGTAAAAGCAATTAAAATTCTAAGGGACCGGTATTGGGAGACACTTAGGCTACGTATTCAATTAAGGGATGAGATTAAACAAAGTGAAAGGAGTGTTTCACGGATCTGATTTACAGTGCAGCGCCAGAAGCAGCTGTACTAGTACAACTGAAGAGAGACAGAACTGAAAGTGGAAAAAGCAGGTGTGGTAGAGCACAAACTGCTGTGGCTAGCTTCGCGCCAAACATCATCTTCACGAGAATTTCAGGCCTGCAGTTGTCTACTTCTTCAGAGAATACTGCCTTCACAAATGAATAAAAGGTCAGCATATTGCCAATCTGACAATTCATTTAAAACACATAATGCAGTATGTTCAAGGTTACTGGACAACTATTTTCTACTTGTAAGTTATCAGTTTTCACTTACCTAGAGTAAGAAGCTGACTTCAATGGGATATTAAGTACAATTTAGCACTCTCGGAGACGGGAACAAATCCTTTTAAATGGTTGAGCTAGTCTTTATTAATTCTAGAACCTGAAATGCAGTCTAGAAAACACCTAGCAGAACTTAGATACACGAGACCATAGTTTCATAAACTCTTTAAGACAGCAAAGGCAAATACAACCATCAAAATAAAGAGGTTCAACCTCTCTACCCTTATCTTTGGCTGTTCCTGACCTCCTTCCACATGAAGTAGATGATCAGTTTTCAGCAGACCAGTTCCATGGTGGTGTTGACAGTCCAAAAGTACAAATGTTTGTATCAATACAAGGAAGGAGGTTGAAGACAGGCATTACAAATTTTCCAGGAAAATAGCTACAACTTCCCTGCAAATTTTCTGGTTTTAAAACTTACTATTTTGAGGGATTAAAAAAAGAAAATCCCCTTCTGAATTGATAAAACTGAAAAAGTTACAAGAGTTTTGCATTGCTGACCTTCCACAGCAACTGAAGACTTATCATGGAATTAATCTCCTGGGGGTAGAAAGAGGGATGAACAAGTGCATCAGTCTCTGGGACATTCATTTCACAGGCCAGAAAGGCCGTTAGTCTTTAGAGTTGAATTTTTTGAAGTAAGAACTCAAACCACAGACCATTCTGAGGAAAGAGACAAGACAAAAACATGTAACTGCAGCACGCACTTCAGGACTGTCACGAGATCCTGGATGCACACAGCCTTATTATGTGAAAGCAACTCCACATTCAGCTGTCCTCCAAAAGTGTTTATATATACGTTCCATTTCTCTCCATCTATAAGTGGTCTGGAATAGAATCTACAACTACTATTTTGTTTGTAGTTCCTGAAAAAGGTTTTCTTTCCCTCATTTGGGCACAGAGAATATTACTCTGGAAATGGAGTTGAGAAAATTGTTTCTCTTTCCTTATTGATAAAAGCCACTGAGAAAGCAGTGTAAAACATCACCAGTGCTGCCTGGCTGACCAGGACTGGAGTTATAGCTACTAGGGCATAACTGATTGCTTTAAGCTTGATCCAATTGATACTGTGTTGGAGGTCTGTTCTTCCATTAACCTTGGATGAAATTGTTCCCTGAATTAGCTTCCTCGCTCTTGAAAGCTGGCATCAATTTTCTTCACCAACCCTTTTCTTCCAAGATACTGTGGCCCCCCGAGTACCCACTGGCAACAGAATGAGAAAATGTAAGAAAGGCAAGGCCCATGCATTTTAGCTTTTGGAGAGGCTCTTAGAACAACCTGATGGAGCAAGACACCATTTATTCTTATGTGACAAAACCTCAGTAAACCAAGGAAATAAGACTGTGCCTTGGCACCGGTTTCTGAATTCTCTTCTCCAACGGAAATAAACCACATGGAAAATAGGTAGCTTTGTCAAACGCAAGTTACTCCTACATGTGATCTGGACTGCATGATGGTTACTTTACAAAAGCCTTTTCCAAGAAAGAAGGCTCTGCTAAACAGACCATTATAATAGAGTTATAGCTAGTCCCTCCCTACCTAAGAAAAAAATAACTAACTTGGAAAAGCCTCCTTAGAGAAATGGTAGAGATTTATTTAACGATAGCACATCAAGCTGAACTATCTCCTACAGGATGTTCACATATCTGTGCAAAATAGGTCCCCTTCAGATTATTCAATAACAGAGGAGTATATTCTTTTGGAAAGTTGTTCCTATTTGGAAACAGTTTCCAATTCTGAACTTTGATTTGTCAAAAACTCTAAGCTGGATTATATTCAAATTTTGAAATGCGTTCAGACCCCAGCTACAGGGCAGAGCAGACCCCAAAACTTCTTGCTCACAGTTTGGTTTGAAGATAATGATTTATTACAGAATTCAAGTGATTGCAGTGGAAAGCCTATATCCCTAACATTGATTCTGAAGTTTCACTTGTGCCTAATGAGTAAATAAAGCTGGGTATCTCTAAGCTGTTTTTCTCATGAAGTATTATTCTGATACTTCCTGCCACTCATTCCCCCTGGGGAACAGTCAGCTTCTGTTTTGCCAGCTTAAGGGATGAAGGACTTAGCATCATAACCTGTGTCACTCATGACGTTTAATGTTTTTGAACAGGCAGTTGAGTAATGATTTGGATCCAATAACTTGGATCAAAGAGCAGCAAGATCTAAATGAGAATCTACATTTCCTTTTAGATTATAAAAAAAAAATAATTCTAAGATTGTTCTGCTATCGAAATCAGTAATCACATTACTGAATCATCAGAGATCTGCCCTCTGGTATAATTAAGAGTAACCAATATTTTCCCACTAAGCTATTATGCATATTAGCTATTGTGAAACACAGCACATCTCATTTTATTGTATCTGAAATGAAAAGGGCTACTGCAAAAGAACATTTTCTCAAATAAGGTTCCAAATCCAGGCAATTTTTAGATTTCCAATGGTATTAGCAGGAAATAGAAGTCTGAATAGGAATCGCATGATCCACCCACAAGAAAGCAGCAACAGATCCAGACTTCAGTACGTTATACATAAACATCTGGCAGCATAAAAGGAATAAGGAGTCCACACAATTCTTGTATCAATTTAATATGCTGACTCAGACGTTCTGCGTATTTGAGGCAGAATCAATTCAGAAATAGCAGTGCTTGTTATCAAGAAGTATAAACACTTTCTGTGCTTCCTGGCCCCCTTTAGAATGCTTACACATGAAATATTTGCATTATGTTAAATTGTCCTGCACCTCATTTCTCTTACCAGGAAAAACAAAGATAAAGAGTTTTCTCTCATGAAGGAGGACTAATTAGTACCAGTTGAAATCTGTATCATCATTCCTTAAAGCCATTGCCTTCTTTCTCCACTTACTAACCTCCATTTATCAGATGCAGTATTAGGTAAATTAGCCTCTCTGGCCTTCTCAAGGAAACATTAATTTAAAACTTCAATGAAGTAGGACATTACATCTACAGACAGTTATAAAAATAAGTATAAAATCAGGGATTTAACTATAAGTGATCTTTGGGTCACTAACATGTTCTAATAGGTGGAATTTCATAGGTACTTCTTGACACCTATCCAGAAAGTGATGCATTCACGTGACCCGTGACACTGCCGTATTGAAATACAAGTGCAAAGTCAAAGTGAACCAACTTCTAAGTCTTTCTAGTACTGGTCCAGGAAGAGTGCTGACTACATACTCGCCCTTCTGTGTTTGGACTTCTTTCATCCTGTTGGAAAGATACTGAAAAAAAAGTGGCAAGCAGATTAAATTGTAACAAGCTGGCTCTAATTAGACTAACAAACATGGTGGCATGGCTCACTTCAGCATGTAGAAACTGAAGTTAGTCCTACAAACTTTTCTGTTTCTCTGACTATCTGCATAATGCATTGCAAACCGCTGCAAGAGATTCCAGAACTACATGAGAAACAGTTGCAGCACCAGAATAAAGTACCCCAGCAAGCAGACAGTGTAAACACTAGGTTCATGACAATCTTATGGTGAAGAATACAGTCCATTTTTGATAGCACTAGTTTTCAATGCCAGCTGTCTCAGCACTACCTCTATTATAGCCTTCTTGGATACATAAGAGGCAGATTAATCTCCATAAATCTTAGAGATGTGGCTCCTGCAAGCTGACCTTGAAGTCTACATCTGGTTGTTTCCAGCAACCTCTGACCACAATAATGCCCGTTACATGAATTTTTGGACCTTCCCTATGAAGCACAATCAGCCATACTTTCATTTTCATGAATAATGTGTTTTACAAGTAAATAAGCAAGAATTAGAGGAATTAGCTACACATTATATACAGTTATCAAGATACCAATTCTACTTTTAATTTCAACGCAGCAAAATTTAAAATTAGAGATAACTGCTAAGCTCGAAAACTCTTCAGCTTTAAAAGCCAACTGATTTTAAAAACTTTACAAAATAATGAAAAGTTATAATTCACCTCTGCGTAATCAAAAATTACTTTCAGGCTTACACATTGTGTCTCTTCTGATTAGCGGCTATACATAATGCTATAGTGATGCACTGCCTCTTCAAGTGACTTTAAATGGATACATTCACTGCCCCAAGCAATTCATAAACTAAACAGCTTCATACGTGTGGACGCATCTTGGTTCCTGAGTTGTTCACTGTAAACTATTTCCCAGTCATCCAGCTGATAAACTTTTACTGAATTACACAAGCTTCACCTTGAAAAGGTTTAAATGTTTAATTTGCTTCCCTGTATCTACTAAGTAAATCACAAGTGGCTTTTTCATAATATAAAATGTTGAAGGGAAATATATTAAAAATGCTGGAACAGAGACAATTTCAAAACAATCTTCTGGAGTCAGACAGTTGACCAACCGCAATAAATTTTGTTTGTATCCAAACTTCTAAGAAGAGAAGAGCAGCTGACTCTGGAGAAGCTCACTACACAGTCTTCATGGTATGTTTTCGGTATACATAGAACTTAAAAGGCATTTTATAATTTAATTGCAAACAAAGTTGAAATACTTATTGTATATAATATCTTGAGTTAAAATTAGCTAATTAAAACTGATATGTTTGATTCATTTTATTATATGCTTGTATTGCAGACTAATATCAGAGGGTCAAGGAAGGAGCCACAAGTAAAACGTTTCTTCTCCTACATTAGTAATTCCATACAGTTATCTGTGTACCATCAGAGGAACATGGTAATGAAAAACATGGAATCTCACAGTTGGTGCAAATAAACGTTATTTAGAAAAGGAACACAAGCAGACACTTATGCTCCAAGGAAAAATTTAACTTGTTACTAAAAATCATGCTCAATCCAAGCACTTTTCTCTGAAGGGGGCGGCAGGGAGGAACCAGTAAGAGAATGCACTTTCTGAATTTGGCTCCAAGTCATAACAGCCCAGGAAAATGAACATACATGAGATCTAGACAACAGCATGAATACCACACAAGCCTATTTCAGCCTATTAAACATTTATATAAAAATTGTATCACTGGATGAGTCACACTGTGTGGCAAAGTTCTGCTGTATCTAAACATTTCACTCATGGAATATCTAAGACACTGAATCAACGTAACAGACTAAAAAACTAGTACCCAATTTGGCAGACCACTTTTTGAACTACAGGCGAAAGCAGATGACTTCAGTGTGAGGAATTCTGTTAACTGGAAAGGAACAGCAGCTTTACTTTTCATTATTAGAGGACTACCTTCCAGTGGAACAGTAATTTTCAAAGAAATATCGAATTTGTGTACTTTTATATCAACAAATATTATATAGATAAGTACATCCGCTTAAATCACATCCATTAAGGAAGGCAACAGGTAAAATCCAGAAGACTGTGTCTTAAAAGA
Organism: Mycteria americana; assembly: GCF_035582795.1. Taxonomy (NCBI): domain Eukaryota; kingdom Metazoa; phylum Chordata; class Aves; order Ciconiiformes; family Ciconiidae; genus Mycteria; species Mycteria americana. Next base: position 23,315,253 of record NC_134374.1, on the reverse strand, counting down.
AAAAAATAAAATTGTATTGAATAAAGAGAGTTTGTAACTAGACTTCTCTAGCATACTACAGCTATGAGTCTAATCTTTGGTTTATAACCAATAGCAGCAGATAAAGAAAAAGCAAAGCACATATATTAAAAGATCTGTACAGTAAGACACACGTTAAGTTTTATTTTTACCCAAGTCTTCTAATATTTTCACTTCCTTTTCTGCCTCCCTGCAGGAAGATAGCTTGCTCTCCTTGCTCCTTATACATTTTTAAACATTTCCTAAAAGGAGATTTAAAAAGTAAAAAGTTTCTTGTCCTACATTAGTAATTCCATATAGTTATCTGTGTACCAACAGAGGCTCTTACAAAATGCTTTGGTCAGCTCTAGAGCAACATCAGTGCACCAGTGACTTACAAAGACATGAGTTCTTGCAGAAGGACTGAATTACCAGCTTTATGACCATTCTCCAAACAGTGGAATGACATCTTCTACTGGGGACAGACAAACGTGTCCTCTTGATTACTCCTGATTCAGACTAGAATTTCCAAGTACCTTGCTAAGACTTCTTCTAAAGGAGTTTTTCACCTTGATATGCAGATGACCTACTCTATATTTTTCACAGCAGGATCACAGGAGTACTACAGTCTCTTATTTTGTAAGATCATCAATATAATCTGGAAAACCTGAAGAACACTAACAGGCTGAGAAGGACAACAAAATATTCACAAAATAGTGAGTTTTTTTACAAGAGCAGTGAGGGACATTTCACAGTGTCTGGGAAAGAATCTTATGTGAGATATCAGTGGGAGTCCAAGCCTTCAAGAAGGCTGTCAGAGCACCTCTGCTACACAAAAAAATTTAGAATAGAAGGCATGCCAGAAAACAACCCCTCAATTTTAGTCAGGTTAAAAAAAAAACCTCATTAAGATAAAGGTATGTTTACGCTTGGAGAATACTAAAAAAAGTAAAATAAAAGGGAGGGTGAGGAGAAAACTGAGTCAGTGTTCATTTTGTTTGACATTTACATAGACAGGTAATGACTTACAAATGATAATAATAATAATAATAATAATAATAATAATAATAATAATAATAATAATAATATGGGTCTATTTCCTTCTTCCAGACATCAACATTACAATTCAGTGCCACTGTATTCGTCCACAATGACCACTGACATAAAAAAATATCCATCTTCAGCTGGTTCTCCATCTAGCTTTTGTTGTAATAGCTGCTGATGTAAACTGAAGACTGTATACTTATAAGATAATGTAACCAAAATACGAGCCCAGAAGACGTATTTTAGACATATCCTAAAAATACCCTGCAACAATAAAAACATTAGGAATTATTCATTTTTCAATTTTTTTAAAATCAATCTTCAATGTTAACTTCATAATTCACATCTATAATATGTAGGTTAGTTTTTCACAGTATATTTTAAAAATTGTATTAGTATCTGGAAGTGATTTTTCCTAACACTATACTTACATAAGATAAACATAAAGTACTTGCACCACTCCCAGCATATCGAACGATAAATAATAGATTCTCCTGACAGGACTTTGATGACCTGGCAAAGCCCGAGTGCTTTCAGCCAAAATCATATGAAACCATAAATCACTCTTTATTTTATAGAATATTTCAAAATGGATTCCTGCTTTCTACCTTGAAAGTCATTTCATGTGTTATTTATAACCACTGAAAACCAGAATGGAAAGAAAATTGCATAGAACTAGAAAATTTACTGTGACTGCTTTTGTAAAGAATAACTCCTTTTTAGAAAAAAATTAGAATTACTGGCAAACAAACTTGTGAATACAACCACCTTTTAAAGAGCCATATCCTTTATTTTACAACTTCACCAGCAGTTAATACAGGCCTTCTGGGGTATCAGAGACAAGTTTAAGAAGTTAAGACTGAATACAATCCAATCAACTGAAGACATTCAAAGATAAGGATGACCCTGCATCCTCATCCACACCACTGATAAATATGCACAGCCATGTTGCAAATCTTTGCACTTACAGTGGTTTCTGCCATAAATTCAACATTACTGAATGTTTTGCCTGTGACTTTTCCTATTTGACAACTGCCCCAAAACAAAAGCTCTGCCATCAACTCCTAGCTGCGGTGTCACTCTCAAACTGATGCCTGTTTTTTGAGATAAATATTTATCAAAGAACTCATAATGTTCCCTCTTGCTATAAACATACTACGATTTTAATGCCTGCACTAATTTAAAAGTTGACCCCACAAAAGCTTACCAATAATGAACTCATTTAAATGAACATGACTAATGCCCACCTTGAATTCCTTAAGCAAGTACTTACATCAGCACTCCAAACCTAGATCCTACAGGCTTTTGGACAAACAAAAATCACTGAATATCAGTTTCCAAAGAACAAACCTTCCAAAATACCAGAACTGCTTCAAGGATTGATGATATTGCCTAATATCTGCTTTGGCAGAGAATCATCCCATAAATCCACTCCTGTTTGGTTAGTGGGTAACTTGACCATAGTACTACATTCAAAAAGCAGGAAAGTAAGGATATGAGAGGCCTGGGGGGGAAGGAAAGAGTGACTTCAACAAAAACGGGGATAGAACAAAAGAACAATATCATAACAGCTTTAATTCTCATATTGTGTTGCCATTGAAAACATCAAGACATGCCCACCAATTTTATGTCATATGATAATCTAGTTTCCTTTAGAACTATGGCTATAAATTCCATGACAGTAGTGAAACTTTAGCTGCTGAACCCACCAGGACTAGTATTTTTGTACTACACATTCATCTTGCTCTAAACTTGCCTGCGTGTCCTGGTTTCGGCTGGGATAGAGTTAATTTTCTTCCTAGTAGCTGGTATAGTGCTGTGTTTCGGATTTTAGTATGAGAATAATGTTGATAATACAGAATGTTTTAGTTGTTGCTAAGTAGTGCTTATACTAAATCAAGGACTTTTCAGCCTCCCATGCTCCGCCAGGGGCACAAGAAGCTGGGAGGGGACACAGCCAGGACAGCTGACCCCAACTGACCAAAGTGATACTCCACACCATATGGCGTCATGCTCAGCATATAAAGCTGGGGAAGAAGGAAGGGGGGGACATTTGGAGTGATGGAGTTTGTCTGCCCAAGTAACAGTAACGTGTGATGGAGCCCTGCTTTCCTGGAGATGGCTGAACACTGGCCTGCTGATGGGAAGGAGTGAATGGATTCCTTGTTTTGCTTTGCTGGCGTGCGCAGCTTTTGCTTTACCAGTTAAACTGTCTTTATCTCAACCCTCGAGTTTTTTCACTCTCACCCGTCCGATTCTCTCCCCCAACCATTTGGGGAGGGAGTGAGCGAGCGGCTGGGTGGTGGTTAGTTTCTGGCTGGGGTTAAACCACAACACTGTACAAGAAAATGTTTAATCTGGGTTAAGGAAAAGTAGTTTCTTCAATAAGCTAATTTACTTTTCCCATAGAAATATTGATGAAGTTGATTGCTTGAACCTAAGCATTAAATGGAGAACTGATGACTAAAATGTAGTCTGAGGTTCCATTTTCATTAAGCTTACTACAGGGAAACAGTTAAATGAGCCTGAAATAAAAACAAATTCAAATCTAATGTTACCACTCAATCTAATTACTAAAATTAACAGATGCGCAAATTATAAAACCAGAAAAAGGCCACACATGCAGAAAAGAATGCAATTACTACTATGCAGTTAAAAAGATCATTAACACAAACATTCTAGTTATTATGACAATTAAATATCCATAGGTATACTCATAGCATCAGAAAACAGAGAGTTAAAGAGAAGGCTAAGATATTCCCTCAGGAGCCATTTCCCAGAAGAGAAGACAGATGAAAGTTTTACTTTGAATAATCTTCAATACTGAGTAATTTAATACAGATTAAAAAAAGTCAGTCAACAGTGTTAGTCACCATTTACCTATGTTCTTAGTAAAAAGGAATGCAAAGAAAAGACAAAATAATTCCTCAAATGCAGAATTCTGAAAATTTTGAAATTAGTCATAGCGGTATTCTCTACAGGTGGGCAAAACCGCATCCTTTAATACAAATCCACACCACCACCACCAAATACAGCAGTATTTGAGAGGAATAATTTAGCTCAAAGAACTTCCTTCCCCCAACATCAAAGCTCTAATATTACAAGTTCATTCCAAGGCAGGGAAGATCATATTTGATGGCGGTCGCATGACCAACTCTCACTGGCACAAACAGCTCAGCCAAAAGTGCCTTTGCTGGTGAACTGCCAGTTTCAGGTGAATTCGTCTAACAGCATGCCTAGGCGTGCAGAATCTTTTCCGACTGTGACATCTTACCACCAACCACCACTCCCCTGCCGCGAGCAGCCTGGTATTTAACACACGCATCCAGCACATCATATCATGGGCCATGAAAGACAGCACACTAGAGTAGGCTGCCACTGCCGGAGCAATTCCCTTGGCCTGCCCTCTGTGCCTGTGAGACCCCTCAGCACAAGGTTGCCAGAGCAAGCTGGATTACATTCTATCTTTAACAAAAATTACAAAACTTCCAGAAGAAAATTTTGGCAGCAGGTTTTCACTCTTTCATTGGAATCATGAAAAGATGAAGTCTTATTTATGTAAGTTATAGTCAGCTCTTTTAAAGAGGCAACACCTTCACTAGGTTCCTTAGTAGCTAGAATAGCTACTCCTACTATTACTATTTTCACCCTCTAGTTTTCTTAGTAGCTAGAATAGCTAAACAGCCTAACATTAATTTTATAAACCTCTGAGTTTCCTTTAATTTTCTACATCACTGCATCATCTACATAAATACTATTTTTCTCATGGCAGTAAAGAATTAATTATCCTCAAAAATCACAAAAGTTATGCAATGCTTAATATTTCACCCTTTTAGTTCGGTACTTTAGCCTTTCATTGTTTACCATTCTTCTGATACACTCAAAATATTCACAAATCTGAACACATATGAAAATGTCAGATTCATTACTAGGGCTTCCACTCCACACAACAAGGTTAAGAACACAGAAGGGATGTGTTCTTAATTTGCTCAAGAACCTTAATTTTGCATTTTTAGTAGAGTTATGGTCAACAATAGGGAAAACATGTTTTTATAACCTCTCACAGACTCCAGAACTAAATCAGAAATCCTTTGAGCAATTATACATACACTGTAAGGGGATTACTTTTTTCTGGTAAACATTGAAAACAGTGATTACATTAAGAAACTCACTCATTCTACTCCAAATTGCTAGAAAAGTAGTCTTAAATCTGAAGGACATAGTTTGACAGATTAACAAACTCCAAAAACATAGTTCCTGATTTCACATGGAAAACAGTAACATTTAGAAGTGTCTTTCCTTTTGTGCTCCAATCAACATCCTGAGGTGACCATGGCAGCTCTTTGTAAATGCAAACAAAATCTGAGTGTAAATTTGGGAACTACAAACAGTAACATATTTTGAACAGTTTAAGCTCAATGCTGAATTTAAGGTGGGGTGCTTATAGAGACCAGTTTGAGCCAGGTCACTGTCACTGGGTTCTACAAAACAGAAGTCTATTTCAATACTTCAAGATTATTATGATACACAAGCAGCAAGAATCTTTCTTCTGAAGGAGTATTTTAGAAATTGGCTTGTAGTTACAGTGTTGTGGTATGTTTCAGTGAGACAGTCAAGATCTCCCTCGTTATTCACCTGAACAGGAAACAGGATGAACTTGTGCAGGATATAGAAAGTGCAGAGTTAAGTCTGTGATATGTGCAATCATTCAACCTTACATTTGTTCATATACTGAAAAATACACTTTAATGAGGAGGACTAAGAAAAAAAAGTTTTGAGTTATTTGTAAGAAGGCGTAAAGATTAGAAAAAACTTAAGAGATAAAAGTTCTTGTATTATAGGATACAATTAAAAAAAATATATAAAAATATATATTATCATCATATACTATACATACTGCAACAGCGTGGAGTTTAGTTTAGCTCTTCAGAACTATTTTCAGTGCATAAAAGTAAACTCAACCAGCAAAAAGGTATTTCAGGAAAAAGGGCTGCCAAGGGCAGCAGAGTCACATACGGCTTTGTGACGTACCAAAGGAGCACTTGATCTTAGCTGTGCAGGGGCAGGAGGGGTACCTGACCGGCTCACAGGGAGAGGGTTCATGGAGATCCCTCTCCCAGTTAAAGCCCCGCACCACATGTACCTCCCTGCCACCTCCATTTCTAAAGAAATCTTGACACTTAAGTCTTAGGAGCAACCCTAGAGCGGTCTACGAGTCCCCGGGACACTGGCGCAGCGCTGCCCACGCAAGTACCCTCAAGCAGCCACAGGCAGCCCCAGGGCCCCCCCGGCCCGCCCTCCCCAGACGCCGCTGCCGTCCCACCGCCCTCAGCCGCCAGCTCTGCCCGGCGTCTCCCCGCTGCCCCTCCTCGAGCACCGGCACCTTGACACCGCCCGCCCAGCCCCTCCGACGCCGCTCCCCCAGCCCCCGTCCCCCGCCACAGCAGCCCCAGGGCAACTCGCTGCCACCGCGCCGTCTCCTACCGGTCCCTATCACCACCACATCAAACTCGGAGGGAAGGTTGTCCGCCATCTTGGGAGGAGCGCCGTCACGTGGCCGGCGCTGGCGGAAATGGCGGGAGCAGCCGGCAGGGACTTCCGGCCGCCGCGCGCGGGGGCTGCTGGGAGCTGTAGTCCGTCGGCACAAAGCGGGCCCGCCCGCGGAAAGCGGAGAAGCGTCTCGCCAGGCCTGTCTATTGTAGCTTCATTCGTACTGCCGACTCACGGAGATCTCTCTTTACTCTCCTTCTGTAAACCTCCAGCCTGCTTCTGCTCCGGTTGGCTCTTCACAAAACACTCGCGTGAAAAACAGCCGCCCCTGCCGTGGGTCTCGCCCCGCGGGCCGCCCTGGCCGCTGCGCTCGCTGCTCGCTCGCTTCCAAGCGCCAGGCTTTGCCTCTTTCCTTGCTCCGTTCCCCGCGGCCCCGTTGGCCCATTCCTCCGGCCCGGCTCAGTCTTTCTGGCTGGTGGCCGGTGAGCAGGTCGTGCCAAGGGCCCGTCCGGGCTGATGTCCGGTGTGCCACATGTGGCGTTCGTCACACGTGGCGGGTGCCACATGTGGCAGGTTACCAACGAAGGCAATAAGCAGGGGGACTGACCCTGTGGTGCTCCAGTGCTGCCAGGCAGCCAGCGTGACCTGCCAGCTGCTCTCCCGCCCTGATCGTTCCACCCAGTTTCTTACCCGACTCGTTTTCTGCTGACCCAGAGAATGAGCCCTTAACTCGGATACAGCGATCGTGTGGGAAACAGCAGTGAATACATACGAGCTCCCAGCATCGATCGGTAAACTTTTGAAATACAATAAGATGATTGCGTTCCACCTACTTACTCAAAATGCAAAATACTTCAATGCAATACTTCAATGCAAACACCCATATTTTTTGTACAAATTATGTGTCGATTCCACTGAAGTTTCTTGGATGACCGGTTCTTCAGTAACTCAAAACAGATTTCATTTTTGTTACTTCCCCCTGCACATGCAGGGTTTCCAAAACTACTTCTATTGTTTGTTCAGTCTCATTGATTACTGCACTTTATTAATATATCCAAGAAAATATTTCCCTTATTGGGAAATGAGTTCCCTTACTCCCCAATTGTGGTGATTTCTTTCTTTTATCTGTCATGTTGAAGACAGATTTTAAAAGAAAGTGTATTAGTTCATCTATTCCTAGTCATTAATTTCATGACCTTCCTTGTTAATTAACAGCCATATTATGGGTTGGATTGTACTTCGTTCTCTGCATTCAAAACCCTCTCTATTTTGTTCAACCCATCAATTAACATTAACTCTTTCTTTGTTTTCCTCTGAAGCCTTAAGTCACACTTCAGTCTTGAACTGCCTCTTCCTTCACCTCACAAAGAAATGAAGGGGAAATCTGGGGTGAAAAACATAGAATCTACTGTTTCAGAGTAGCCCCTCCTGTATTACCAGTCTGAGTGAAAGAATAGCAAGAATAAAAAGCCATATTTGAAAAAGACAGATACAGCAATGTAGGCAAAATAACCCAGCACAGGTGTGTGCCAGAATACACTGGAACTTTCTAGAAAGTTTTGCTTTTTATTTTGCATTTAATGGCTTATATGGCTTTAAACTAATCTCTTAATATTATTCATTGTGTATGATTATATTAAAGTCTTAACACCTTAAATCAATAATAACAATAAACCAGCTAGCAGCCTGTTAACACCTTATTACAAGCTCCTTGTTCACATAGCAAAAGAATAGTGAAAATAGTATAAAGCGACTAATGGAAAGCAGACACCACCTTACCCCGCGGTACTGCCAGACGTGCTAGAACAGAGTACAGCACAGAAAATAGTCTAGCAGGAAACGTCAAACAACGCAAGAACAATAAATATATAGATGTAAACATCAGTACTTGATTACCATGCTAAGAAGTGATAACAGAGAAAATCAGGAGTTACGGATTCGGATATAAAAATAGTAAGATCAAATCTCATGTTCCTTATATTTATGCTTTTAATGGTCTCATAGAGATTTAAAAAAAAAAATCCACTCCGCAGCTTCCATAGTGCAATTCCATTAAGGAAGATGTCATTTCTACTTTTTAAGCTGTAACAACAGATATTTAGCTCCAGAATTCTCACAATGCTGGATCCTCCTGACCCAAATGTCCTGAGTTGAGGAACAAAGCATCACTATATTGGTTAGATCAGATCAGACAAATTCTCCTTGCACATCCGTTTCTTGCTGAGGGAGGACATAGCCATGAAAATATAATTTCATTGTGAAACCTTTTGTTATTGTTTAGTATAATTCTAGGACTGCACTGGGACAGAGCTTTTTCACTGTCAATGTCTTACTGTTTCTCAAGTGCTTAAGTATTTATCCCACCACAAAATGCTGTTGTTTGGTTCTCTGAGTTCCTGTTAGCTTCATTCATAAGATGCAATCAGTGCAATCCTATTTCGTGATGACAGTCATTATCCACTGGACCAGAAATTCTTCTTAGTACTATTTATTTGAAAAAATGATTATTCAGGATCTTTAACTGCAAGGTTTGTCAGCCCCATCCAACACAAAAATTTTTCTCTGTACTTTACGGTTTTAGTATCAGCAAATGTAGAAGTAAAATATGTAAGTATGAATAATTTTTAGGAGAATTTCATGGACCTTGAGAAAATGTCTTACCATGTTTTTCTCTTTAGCTATTTAATTGCAATGTCATAGTAACAGAAAGCAGCATACCCAATTCTGCATGGATGAATAAGCACATTCAATAAAGAAGATTTAACAGAGTAAATCAAACACTGGATTAAACATTTTCTGCATAACAGACCACAAAATGGGCATTCATTTTACCAATAGATCCTCTACATTAGAAACAAATAGAAATGCACACCAACGTAATTAAACCGCACATCCTGTGGCCTGATTGCAGAATTTTCCTATATTTTGTTAAACTAGGTCTCATCAATTAGAATTGCCAGAACACATTCAAAAATGCACTCTGACAAGACTAAATGTAATTTTTTTAATCATTTGTATTAAATAAATTTTCTTTTCTATGTTTATGAAATAATTCACAATCCTATATATTGCAGGGGATTTATACAGCATTTTAGCAATAACAGTTCAGAAAGACAGAGGCAAAGATCAATTTTAAGATTCCACTACTAGCAGTTCTAAATATTTTTTTGTAAGCAACTTTTCCTACTTTGATTTCAAGCAAAACATCTCTCATAAAAACACGGGGTTTGGCTTTATAACTTTTATTTTTCTATGAATTTTTCTATGAATTCTATAACTTTTCTATGAATATTTTCACATATTCATAGAACTACCTTTGTTACTTTAAAGCCTGTGTAGTTAATATCTAACTTTATCAAAATACTTTTCAGAAATATAGTCTGAAAACCCCATAAACTATGTAAGTGTTTTTATTTTCCCAGGTAGAAACACTGAAGCCCAAGAGAAAATCAGGAAGAATCAGCATTAGAACTATGGAGTTTCTAGTTATCTCAAGATCTAGTCTCAGACCATTTGATCAAATATTTCTTCCTCCAAAACCAAACAGCAAATACTTCATATTCACTATGATTAATTTTTTTTTTTAAGTAATGTAGTATCTTTATCCTGCAGTGACTTCACATGTGAAATCTCATTATTCATTCTATTATTCACTCAATGGATACAGAATTTAATTCTACTTGAGTACCAGTTTGAATAAGGATCAGCAGCAGGATTGGGCCTATTAGCTGCTTGAAACATCTATTGAATAACCTGATTTATCCCAACTAAATGGCTCATTAGTTCAGGCAGCAAGAAAATGTTTGTGTGTTGCTGAAGTTATGCATGGTTGTCATATAGAGCTTGCTGTTATGCAACTGTCAGTCACTCAAGCATGCACAAACTAGATTGTTCATTAACTACAGAAACAGCCACTCTGCATTCAAGCATGTTGGGGAAAGATTTATTTGTTTCCCAATTTCTTCTAAACTCTGATACACCTTTATTCTAACTTCTTCTTTGTTACCACTATCTGAATTTTTCTTTCTTCCTGTCATGGCTTGCAGTGGTCAGTCCCAGTCATGCCCATAAAACACATTCCTTGTGTTTTATTAGTGGCATTAGACTCTAAACTGCAAATTCTCAATCGTATGTAGACACTTAATTCCCATGGATGGTATGAATATTCCTTTGATACAGTAATCTTGGCCTTGGTAGATCAGTGAACTAAACATATTTAAAACCCCCTGAGTAATTAAATCCACATTCTCTACCTAAGGAGCACTGAAACTAATTTTGAAGTTGCCCTTTTGATTACTAAGATGTGAGTAAATTATAGGATTGTTTAGAGAGATGGGGAAAGAGAATTACATTTCACTCTACTTCTGTAAGCATGCAAGGCAAGAAGTCTATTTTTCCAATCTTTAATTAATGACATCCTGCAAAAATTCTGTAGGTCTCTCATTGCAGTCAAAACTTTCTCGTACAAAGTGAGCAGAGAAGAGAAAAAAACAGGATCATAGCTTTGATCAGGCTGCTCTGCCCAGCATAAGTGGCAGAATATGGAAAGAAGGCTCCACTACAGCTTCATTAAGGATTGCCTATGAGTTTTACAGGCTTCCTAAAACTGCAGATGTACAGGATGAAGGAGATAGTCTTTGCAGTCTTTGCAGCCCAGAAGTTCAGTTATTTTTTATGCTACAGGCTAATCTTTAATGCTTAAAATAGCTGATGAACCTAGGATGATGACTAATGTGCTGCAGTTTTTATTGCTTGTCTCTTAGAGACGTGTGGAGGAAAACTTACCTTAGGAATTGGAGACCCAGAGAACTACTAGTAGTAGAATCAGACTGTATGTTGATTTACATTGACATAAAACCATGTTATTAGTGCATCATATGCAATATATGGTGTCAGTTCAGTTTTTTATTTGGTTAGGTTACCTCTCTCAGTGCTCTGTATCAGTGGCTAAAATAATTTGGTATAGCACACGAATTATTCTTGCTGTATCTTCTTTTATAGAAGGGGTTTTTATTGGAAGTATTTAGGCATGTTTGTCTTTTACCTTCCTAGTTTTAATTCTGCATCTTATTTTTCATTATAAAAAAGTGTACTTTTTAGGACTACTAAGATAGAGACAGAATGGTGTAAATTATTTTTGAAACGGAAGTAATATCAATATACTTAATCAAAGGACTAAAACTTCTTTGTACATATTCAGGAAAAAATAATCAGGAGTTTGTGACCATGTTTTGGGTTTATATGCTGTAAATTTTTAATGGAGTGTGTTCCTTTTCAGAAGTTTCCTTCACTTCCCCAGTGGATTGAAATGTGTTCTTTACTGTATCTAAGAGGTCCTTGAGAAGACACAGCGGTATTTCTGGCAGAAGTTTGCACATCACTTTTTAACACTTTTATTTCAGACTTTACACTGGATATGGATTACCAGTTTGTCCTATTCAAATGAATAAAAGAATATGCAACTTACCATCATTGTGTCATCAGTCTGTAAACGAAAATTTAAATTGTTCTTCAAAAGATTAGAACTCCCAAATTCAAGATTGGTCAATAAGATGGCAAAGTCAGTTACCCGAGAAAATGCTTTCCTATGCTAATGTCAAGATAATTTTGAAGTGTGGAATATCCACACTGCAGATAGAGAGGAATGGGCAGCAGTCAGTTCCTGCCTAGTGTCAATGAAGGGGCTGATATCAAAGCCAAAAATGTAATCTAGAAATGCTATGGACTAATGCAGGATAAGTTATAAGAGAAAGCAAGCAACAGAACTTAAATGTACTCAGACATACACAGTTGAACCTTACCTAAGCTAGTAAAGATTTAAATTATAAACTCTCATAGAATATATGCATTTTGTATATGTATCAAAGTATGTTTGTATAGCCTAATTACATGTTCTAAGTGACAACTTGGCATTTTAAAAATATTCCTTTAATAACCAATGTCCTCTGTTTCTTCTCATCTGCTGAAAATGACATTGTTAGAACAAAATTTGATCTCAATAACATCAGTATAAATTGGGAAGAATTACTGAAATTATGCCATTATAAAACAGGATGTTACAAAGCAGCGTTTAATGCTTTGTGTCCTAGCAATTCCATTATTTGTATATTCCAGCATCTAAAAGTCTTGGTCAATTATGATATTTCAGAAATTGCCAGTAAACAACAGTCAAAAGAAACTGATTGTATATATAGGACGGCTATATAAAGTTGTGCAATAAATCAAGATTAGTAAATATGAACGAGTGTGTCCAATGGTATTCAGTTACTGCCTTGCTTCATTTGCAATATTACTTGAAGCAGCTTTTATTGCATAGTAAGAGGTTTTCAGACTTGTGTTCTCAGGGTTTAGGAAAAAAGTACCTTTTCCAAGACATCTGGAGACTGTAGCTTATGTAAGAAGCTAATCTCTTTTCTCTGGAAATATTCCTGTTCTTTTATATATTGCAATTATTTTATTCACCTCTTTTGACTTGTTGCCAAGTTATGAATACGGATTCTTTAGCCATGAGGGGATACTCCTACTGCATTACAGTCAACAGAAGTTTTACCATGCAAAGTTCAGCATCTACATCATGGTCTTTTCTGATTGATTAACAAACAATAATTACAGTTAAAGGTGAAATACATATTGCTTTAAACATGAGATAGGAGTAGTGATCTCATTTCACTGTATATACGTATTTAAAAATGTGCCCATACGTATACTGAAAAAAGAGCAATTGGTCTGGGAGATGGATAATATGGCATATGAAGCAAAAAAACCCCAACCAACCACAGAGTGGAAGGCTGTAGTTCCTTATCTGAGGATAACGACAAGTGTAAGATTCTTGAGTATTTTTTTAAACAGTAGTATTCTCCAGTTTTGAAAATCATAAATGACACATGGCTGAAAAGAAAAGAGGATAAACCAAGACTTTAAGTTCTGAAACTGATAAAGCTCCCTTAGGAAACTCACCATAAATATTATAATATAATTAAAAGGGTTTAAAGTAGTCCATAAAGCTAAGTGAATTGATGTGTCTCATATGCAGTATTTTTACCTAGACTTCACCAGAGAAACCATAAACAAAAGACTATAAAGGCCTCAGATGAAATGAGTTCCTGCAAGCTTGGATTCTTGTGAAGACATACTTATCACGAAGGACTCAAACATGAAACTGTATCCAAGAGACATCTAAAAGTTAGGAGTGAATAACAGTGAGGGACCGATTTCCAGGTAAAGCAAGCTATCAGCGATAAAAGTAAGTTAAAAAAATGAAATAAAGTATAACAACTACATTTGAAATTATGCAAGTAGATGAATGAAAATGAGGAAGCAAACATTATTTTCACCTCGAGAAAGTCTGGGTTTGAGGTTGAGTTTGCCTCAGTTCCAATGCGCTGGGTCTGTCAGTGCTCCACTTAGAGCTCTACGTTAAGAGCAGAGATTTAGTTCAGGCTTTACAGCTGCAGTGGTGAAAACTTACTAATGTTACCTGAGGGTACAGACAGCCAGTGGAGGAGCTGCCAGACCCTCGTACTCTATTTCCCTCTGAAAGAGCATATATGAAAATATCTGTCACTTGTAGGAGGGTGATTTGGAGAGAAATTTTAGTATTAAAAGGGCTGTTAGTCACAGCCATCAGCTTGTTCTCATATCAGTCAAAGCCATCAGCTTCTACAGCCATCAGTCTTGTTCGTAAAAACAGGAATATGTGTGATCACCTCTTATTTTTAGTAAATAAGTTTACTAAAGCTATATACAGGAAAGGCCTTCTTATTAAGCATTTCCCTCATAACATTACAATTAAATAAGGTTTTGTATTTAAAATATTCTGTTTAGAATTGTAAAGCCAGAGAGCAGCAGTAGTGGTCCACTGAAATTTTTAAGAAATTTGAAATGAGATTATGCTCAGCTTGCCTACAGAAATGACAATAGGTCTTGTTTTTCTTTAAAAAGTTGTAAACTGGTGCCAGACTATATGTAGTGATGCTTTTGAGAATTCAGAAAGGACACTTATGATTTAACATCTATTTTTCATTAATCCAAACATAGTACACTCCATTTAAATGCTACCTTTTCTTGTGCAGAAAATAAGACATCCACATTGTACTTATTAAACTTTAATTCAATTGTATATGTCTAGGAGAAGAATGTTCCTACTGTAAACATTATATGTGTAAGCTATATTAAAGCATTTAATGTTATTTATAAAATGTTTGCATTTTAATCTGTTTTCAGGGGACGATGCAATTGAGCATTCTAGCATATCTGGAACCCGAATTTCAACACCATTGCCTTGGTAATAGGGTGTCCTCCGGTTTATGTGTTCTTAGAGTGATAATGTATAAAATGAAAACAATAGGAGGTCAAACCTGGTTGTAGTCTGAGCGAGAATTTTAGGTTTCAATGTAACAAATCATAATGCATAGTACTAATTAGAAGACTTTTTTGGGGGGTTAGTCGTAGCATCATCTTTTTTAGGGTAAGATCTAGGCCTGGTGGTTGTGAGTCTTAGCAGACGTTTACATCATAGATCCACGCAATACATACAATACAGTCCTTTGGTAAGGTCATTTCTCCAATAGCAGAATTGCTCATTGTTCCCAAACATCTGACTATTCCTAGAACTATTACCACCTCTCTCAGAGCAATTTTGCATCACAGGCTCTCTAAGGGGAGGGAGAAAGACTTTGAGCCATTATACTTTACTTCTGCTGTGTGCCTAAACCACTCAGAAACTCTAAAGCAGAACTAACGGGAACATGATGTTCACTCCCCTTTTTTGTATCTACTTAGCACCTTATGAGTGGCACTGCCTCCTCTGTTTGATTAAGTAAATGAAAGAATAGGCCATAGCTCCTCACATTCGGAGGGTGCTATATGAATATTAATTCGATATAGCTTATATAGACCCTTATATCGACCCTTCAGTTAAGCCAGAAGAGAGCATTTTTTCCCCCACTTCAGAAGAATGCTATGCCGTTGTAAATGTTGAGGCAGATTATTAGGAAGATTTGCAAGAATAACTACTTAAAATGGTCACATTCATTTTAAAGAAAAGAAATATAATTGGTATTTGCATAGAAGAAAATGGATGAATTTAAATTTTAGTTGATTATAATTATTGTCATCATAATCATCATCATTATCTTTGTATGTCTAAATGACTGATTCAAAGAAGAATTTTAACACATTTCACATGTCAGTGCAATTCTTTTCTGTTTTGTGCTTTAGTGCTTGGGGTTTTTCATTTGCGTTTTTCAGTCTGAACTTTCCATGGAAGCTATTGTAATCTTTTTAAAAGGTGGAAAAATGTTTCAAAAGAAGTCAAATCTAGAAGTATTACATATGTACATTTTATTTTTTTCAATAAAATAAATTGTACAGAAAAAATGACACATAGGTACCGTGCGATGGCACTTCAAAATGTTCTTAAGAAAGAGATAATAAATAGTAAGGCTCTACCTGAGTCTGTTTGACCAGATAAGGGATGTTAAACAGTGATAGTTCCATACAAATTAGTAGGTTAGCTAACTTAAGTGGTAGTGCATTCAGATGCAGATACAATTTTAAAAGTCTGTTAATAAATTGGAACTGCACGTAGACATTGCGCTCCTAAAGATTTTTAAAGTTACTAATAATTTTTTATATTTCAATACTATGTATTGAAATATGCAATACTATGTATTGAAATATATATACAGCTGATATTTAATTGTGTATTCCATGTTATTGTTGCTACAGTAAAAAGCATGCATTCTACTAGTAAATCTATATTGTGTGAGTTTATCAGTATTGACAATTACGAAGAGTTCAGATCCACAAAATCTGTTGGGGAAAGTAGTTTGGTTTTTACTGAGTTTCTATCACATCAAAACACAGATGAGCAATCAAGATGACAAAGGCCTTATACTGTGCATAGCAAAATAAATAAAAGTTTTGTAATTCCTATTTCCCGATAACTTTGAAACTACTATGAAAAGCATGCATTTTGCAGCAGAGGGATTTTGCAGCAGGTGATGTGAGAGCTGGAATTCTTGATACCTGGCATCTTTGAAAAACAGGACTTGGTTTTCCCATAACTTAATCTTTAGTGTTAATTAATTTTATTTGGTTCCTTTACTCTCTAAACTTGTAATGGAAATTATTGTTAACATGAAGAGAAAAAACCTCTTCTGAACTAAAACTTATCTCCCTAGCACAAAGTAGATCGACAATGTGATTCTCCATTGTCTTACATCACTGCAGTTGTTAGCCCTGTGTAAACGTGCAAGCCGGAAAGCTAGCATTTTACTTTATGCTGTCCAGTACGTGGCACAAAGTGTAGAGTGGCGGATACATCTTTATTATCAGGAATTTAAGCCTCCATTTTACAAGTGTTTATGTACTGTGCACATCTTTCTTGGGTGGTCTTAAAAGGCTGTAAGTAAACAGTGAAATTGGATGCCATATTAAATAATGCTAAAGTACATTAATGTCAAGAGAGTACTGTTATGTGGAAGAAGAAGGAGAAGAAAGATTTAAGTCAGCAAAACAAGCTCCAAAACAATGCTTTTCAGTCTTCTATTAAATAATGGCTAGTATGGGCAGCCTGTTCCATAAGGACTAGTAAGCCAAGTGTTAAAATCTTGTTTCTGACCAGGGTTACTGTGACTTGTGAAAACAATTGCTCCCTGCAGTCTTGCAGATGGCGGAGTTTCCTGATAGTCTGTTTTCAGATGGTTTCCTGGATGACAAGGAATTCCCTAAATAGGAATAGGGAAGATACATTCTAACAGAAGCCTTATTTGTCTTTGTTAAATTAAATTATGGTGTCGTCTTTCTTATTTCCTTGGGATGAATAGAAGTATGTTCATGCCACTACACAGAAAGACACTAGCAACTTTTAAAAAACATGCTTTGAGCTGTAAATAGTCACAGAATAGATGCTACTGTCCTAGATATGGACTGAGTAAGAGATAACCTGTAAGGATTTCCCTGAACTGCCTCCTATCAGGAAGACTGACAACTGATGAGTTGCAGCACAGATATGTAACACCTCTGGCCAAAAGACAGACTTTGAAGTTTTTTGAGAGCCTTCTGTTTCCTCACTATGTCCAGGAATTTGAATTTTTCACATATACTTTGTATGTAAAAGGATTGCACTACAAGATACTGGATTAAAATAAGTTTATCTTAATGGAAAATATCTAGCAAACCCAAAATTCCTGGCTAACTTCATGCACTGAAGTGACAACAATATGCTCAATCAACATTAATTATTAAAATAGCAAAGAATGTTGGTGTCTGAAGCTCATTCGTGCTCTTGCACTTCTAAGCAAAAACATTTTTTGCATTCTCAAGTTTTCTTTCATTCTTTTGCTTATATCCTTACTTGCAGATTAAACAATATATAAAATATAAAAGAACTCACAGTCCAAAAATATTTTTTTGTATTTAAAACTATATCCTACATTTACAATTTAGGAAAAAAAAATTAAATTCCAAGGTCTGTATTAAACTATGCTCTATTCTGTATTCATAGACTTTGTGAAAAAAATACAGAAGATCTTGCCATAGTATATTTAAAATAACGATGGGTATAATTTAATCAAATGGTAACACATTCCTCTAGAAAAAATTCTGAAGAAATTTATTTGCTTTACAGTCTTCCTCAGTGCAAAATACCCTAAAATTCATGGCATCATAATACTAATGAAAGATATCAGTAGTGGTCTCATAGGTACTGAAAGGTTTCACCATTATAAATACGGGTAAGAATAATTTTTAAGAACTCAAACTACATGAGGGTTATGCATTAAATAATAACGATCACAGGTGTTTCAACCTGTACTTTTAACTCGTGGCCTGATCATCCTTATGCCTCCACAAGTCACCGGTAATTCCATCAGAAAGTCAAAGAAATTAAAGTATATAAAGCCAGTTTTATGTAAGATCACATATTTCTTTGTAGGTTATCAATGTATGTCACATCAACCTTGACATGGAAGTAAGACAGAGGAAAAAAAGTAGAGAAAGTCAATAATGTCTCCTGAAGATGAAGAAACACACTTGTTTTTCATGTGACTGTTTTTCACTTTATCCAAAACCCCACAGAACACACTGAGAATGATTTTGAGACACAGAAGATTGGTTGGGTTAAAAACAAAACCTACTCTTAAATATTTGATTCTGATCTCACTCTGTATTCCTTTGACTAAGATTCAGAGAGACTCAATTCTACCATGGATTCACACTCTCCAGATCGCACTTCTTTAACAACGGTGAAATACTAGAATGAGTCCCCGATGAAGCCTTTCCCTCCACGTCCTATGAAGAACTATAGAATGTACTGTAGCTAGTTTCATAAAATAGTTACTTTTATTCAAAAAAGCATTAGGTTCATTATAGTTTCTTTCAACCTCTTTCAGAGTTGTGAAAAAGTATGACCGAGAGCTAGCAGACAGTGGCAGTAAGGCTTCAGGACTAGGCTCACTCCTCTGGGAGTTGAAAAATAAATGAGAATTCTGAGGGAAAGGCTTTTGCAAAGTCTATGTGAAATCAGGAGTTGGTAATTGTACAGATTACTGGCCTTAACTTCCCTATACATCCTAGACTGTCTTCTAAAGAGTTATTTAGGATTTTTGTTCTTCTAAGGGAGTGGGAGGTAGAACATCCTGGACCTTATCAACTGCAAACAGTATTCCAAATGAAAGTATTTACAAATTTGTCAATTTGCATTCTAAATGAAATGTCTCTAACCTTCTCAGGCTTGTGATTTAGGAATCAAAGGGTCAAAATGGCATGTACTACCTCAACCAGTCTGGACCAGTTCCATTGATTTTTACTCAAGACTCCAGACTGATTTCAGTAAGAGATGGCAGCATAGATTGATATTACTCTATGGCTTTCAGAAGACATGCAGTATTTTAAAAGACAGTATCATAAAACTGATGTACAATGCGGAATACCCATTGATGCCAATTTCTGTCAATAAGATTTCTGTAATTTGAAGAGAGTAAAACATTGAAATGTCTAGTAGTATCTGAGGCAAAAATACCATTCACTTCCGTGGAAACAGAAGCAGGCCCAAATGCTGAATACTAAAATATTATCTGTCATGAAGTATTTAAATCTTTATTATTTCATTACTGTTTGAGATATAAAAATATCAAAATATCTATGGAATTTTAAAATATGGTGATTTCTTAATATTTACTGTCATGCTTATAAAAGGTATCTACTCCTGAATGATGTAAATCAATTATCCCCGTATGTGTGAAATGCTGTAACAAGATCAATGAGACCTGAACACAAGGAGGCATCTTAGGATAACAGCTGCAGATGCATGCATTCTCTGGTAAAAAAACAAACAAATGAATACACACTGCTCGCCCTTATGTTTCTCTCTCCCCCATATAAAATCCCTGCCATTATCCTTCCCAGTTGTTAAGTGCATAAAAAGAAAAACAAATAAGAACAGGTAGCAGTCTATATATCAGTACGGGCAAAGTACAATAAATGGTCACTCTTAGAGCCAAGGTAAAATGAATGCTTTGCATTCAGTTTTGAAATTTGTTTTTGATGGGACTTAATGGTCGGGGTATACTTACAACTAAATGCTGTATATTTAATGGCTGTATGGAAAACTGCAACTATGTATCTTTACTGTCTAAAATACATACTGGTTTTAAAGACAAGCTCAAGACAATTACTTTCACAATATTAATAATTCTGCCAATTGGATTTCCACAAAGTAGATTCAATAAAATACTAAAAATATTTATTCAATAAATCAATTACACTTCTGACTGAGTCTGGATAGCTATAAATTGTTTTCTCATTGATAAAATTCTCTTTATGAAAACCTATTTTCATGGAAACGACTCTTAAGATTTTTATTGGAAAATGCTTTGCAGTTAAACAGACGATAGAATTAATGAAAGGTCCACATGCGCCATATACATTTAAATAAACAAAAAAATTCCTTTTTTATTGTTGCTTGAAGTAGAATTAATGTCCATATTGAAAAATACCAAAAAATGTAAAGAAAAATTAAATACCTTCTTATCCCACTAGATGGTGGTGCCTTCAGATTAGGGCTGAGGTGCTCAAACAGACAGTACAGGAAAACTTTTGCTTTCTTTAGCTGACCTGCAAATACAGAGAGCGAGAGATGAGGTTAATCTTGTTCCTCTGGGGATATTAACAAGCGTTCAGGAATAATGACTTACTGAATATATTTGAGTACATAGTATTGTGTTCAAAGTAGTTTGCTATAAAGTGTGTTTCAACTTCAGTACACATCTAATAGTATTAATTTTTCTTCCTGAAGAAGAAAAGGTGCAAACAATATTGAACCTTAATGATGATTGTATCTCCTGTAATCCAGCCTTATTATACTAAGGTCCTGGCTTTGCAATTTTACTGCCCTCTATCCTCAATCAAAATCAAAATCCAGATTAAAGTAGCAAATCATTAGCAGCAACTACATCTTGTGTTCATATATTTCATTGGAACGATCTTAAAAGTACTACTCACATTTTTATACAACAAACATACTCCTTGCTTTAAGGAGAAAGGTATTTACACGTCATTTAGACAGAACATGACAGTGTCTAAGCATCGAAGGGCACATCTCTTCAGTTATAACAGTCAAATGAAATTTTAATAAATAGGAAAAGTAGGTAGGACCTTGTTTGAGAGAGTATTTTTGTGCTTTAATTTTCTCAGGTTCCTATGGTAAATGGTCAAATCCTTGCTGCCTCAAGTAAAGCTGATTCTGTGAACTGGAGAGCTTGTCTCAAAGGCTGTGTCCGTTGAGGACTGTCCCAAGAGAAGGCTCAAAACCACACTCAACTATTGTACAGGGAGGAAGCCTACAGATGCAGACTCACATAGCCGGAACATCATGTTAGAGCATTCCCAGTATTAAATGTATAACCATTGCCCATGTTATGTCAGTCATGCCCAGACAGGCGGTCCAAAGTGAGTCTAGAGTTTCCTGTGGACACGGCAAGCCATGTGGACAAACTGCTGTGCACACACGGTTGCTCCAGAGACCGCTCTCTCGGATTTGTGCAAAGGTAGTCAGCGATTGGTTGAAAGCAATTTGTGAGACTTGCACTGAAAAGAATAAAATAATTCTGAATTGTTTCAATTTTGCTTAAATATAATGATGTACATTGACAGTGTGAAAAATTTAAGATTAAAATCAAAAGCTGTTTTATGGATGAAGAATTCCAGTAAGATAAGCCCTAACATTAGACTTTCCAATTGTTCTTTTTAAAGAGGAGGTAATGGTACAGAAAAGTTAAGGATGTCCATAAGTGTCTTGGAAAAAGACAGCATTAATTAAGAATCCCAGACCTCTACTGTAGTCCATAATTGTTGCTCACTGTATTTTACTTCACATCACGCTGCTCCCAGGTGATCACCCAATTTATCATACGTACAGTCATTTCAAAAATAACGCTCTTTCTGGCACAGCTTGATTCATGTTTATTTGCTGTATGTTCCCTTCCATTTATTCTATTCCTCCTATCCTACTCTTTCACTTTTCAGTTCCCATGTTTGCAACATCTACTCAATTTCCTATTTCCTTTGCAAGTGATGTACATCAGCACGAGTAGTATCCAAGTGCCGAGATACACCAGATCAGTATGGTTTCCAAGCAAAGATTACAGACCCAACAGTGCGGATACTTCCACGTAAGAACATCACAGCCAAAAAAGGCTTAGTCTGTGACTTTTTAATGATCACCTAGCAGGGGAATGCCTTTGTATATGCAGAGGGCTGAGGCAGAAGAATGGATATAGAAATGGACGTGGATGCTCGATTCTTCTGTAGAGTGTTAATTATTTTGCATGTTAGGATCTTCCCTGACTGTATTAGGGAGAGGAGATTCACTCTCACTTTCTACAGAAGGGTGGGTAGGATTTTCTGAAAGCCTGAAGAAGCAAAATTCACTCCAATCATTGTTCCTCCCTACCATTAGGGGTTGAAATGTAGCATTTGCCAAGAGTGCAAGTTCCTTTATTTGATCTCTGACTGTACCAGTATAACTGCCAATCACAGGAAATACCTCTAATAACTCTTCCTTCTACTTAATAAGGAATACCACATCTTTAAAACATTAGAAACAGATGTCACTGCATTACTTCACTGCTGATGTATGTAATAGAAATGACACACTAATTAATTTAATGCAGTATAAATGTAC
Source organism: Mycteria americana (assembly GCF_035582795.1). Classification (NCBI taxonomy): domain Eukaryota; kingdom Metazoa; phylum Chordata; class Aves; order Ciconiiformes; family Ciconiidae; genus Mycteria; species Mycteria americana. The sequence continues at coordinate 23,292,536 of NC_134374.1, read as the reverse complement.
TGATTATTTATCATGGCTGACAATAAAATTATGAAAACATTCAATTACAATCAGTGGTAATTCATTATTTATTGATTCTGCATTATGCACACATTAATACAATACATTTAATTACATAAGAGAAGGGATCATTTTTCTATTGATACTTAGACATTTAGATTCATCAGTTTTATTTAAAATCCTTGATGTTTAGGTGGGAAGTTTTAATCCACAATTCCAAAAAAACCTCTACTGAAATGTCAGAAATAAATTGAATACAAGTGTCAAGTACTAGTGCGTCTAGAAAAAATGTGGGCAATAAGAATGACATACTAATTTCAGCCTCTTCTTTTTCTCACGTCAGTGGCCTCCATTTGTTAATATAATCACAGTTACTCTTTCCCAAGTAAACCAAGGCATTACACACTAAACTAGCAAAAAATTCATAATGCTTTTTCTTCCTTTTCAAGCCTTCACTCAGAATTAGCACTATCAGTGGTTTGCATCCTCATGATATAAACTCAAAGGCCACTAGGGTAAGTTAAGAGCTTTAGACTGGGCCCTGAGTCATTCTTTTGTTAAGGACTAGGAGAGTATCATTCTCACTAGGACTCCGGTCAGGCTGCAATTCAGCAAAAAGTGGTGTTTCATTTCATTATGACTAGGGTGCATTGTAAATGCATCTTTCAGTTATTTTTTCATCCTCCGTTTTGGGCCCCCAGTTACCTCTGACTTTCATAAGTCTATGTTCACATTTATCCCTCACATTTATTTTAGTGAAGCCAAGTTCTTCGCTAAAAACTAGCATTTTCTCCTATAATCTACTCACATTGAACATACCTATATTAAGTCTATAGAAAAATTTCTTTACACTAAAAAAAAAAATATATCACTGGGAATCTTTACATCACAATATCTGTGGAATTCCTTTTTTTATTGTCCTGCCTCATGTTTGGCTACAGTAGACCGAGATAAAACAGAAACATCAGTACTGAGCTTTCCAGTCTTCTAGAAACAAAATTATTATTTTTAATTCATTCCCTACTGTTTCACTTAAAAAGCTGTCATTACTTTTTATCATTGTCTCCTCCTAGTCAATTGTGTCACCCATCATTTTCTCTATAGGATCCCTGTGAGCCAGTAGCCACATTTATGCCAGCTGGCAATAAGTAATTTCCAGAAAGCTGTTGACTGGCCCTATCTGGAATGACTGGGGCTTTCCTCTCCTCCTGCATCTTTCACATGTCACTCCAATGGGGCATATGTAATGATGATAAAAACAAAAACAAACAAATATAACAGAACCTTTGCTTGACATTTTGCCATACAAACACGGCCAATTTTTATATAGGACTAATATACAATACACCAATATTTTTATAGCTGGCAGTGTTAAGAAAAGAGAGTATTTTGCATACCAGTCTGAAATGAACAAAAATATTTAAATTTTAATTTTAAATAAATATTCTAAAATACTTATTTCAGCTATAGGGAGGTTTACTAGTTTGTACACATACAAATTACATACTGCTGGACTCCATTCAAATAAACCATCTGGATACTTTATAACTGACAAGATATTACTGGATGATTTAGTAAAGGCTCTAGTAACTTTGCCTTGTCTTTAACAGAATTACAGAGAAATGATAATATTAATTGATATAGTTGATTTGTATATGCTTAGTTGAACTGGATAGCTGCCTGGTATTAATTCTCAAACCTTGAGCATTTTCAGAGTTTAAGAGCAGTTCTTCTCTCCATGGATAGTCACCTCTCAAGGGTACTGTTTTTACTACAGCCTTTATGATTTTATATTGCTTCATGCCACTCCAACTTGCTGGGTGTTGATGCGCAAGGCTTCCTCTGGCCTTGCAAAAATTCAGTCTTATTTAGAAATATGTTTAGCTTATGGAAGACATTAAAGTCAAAAAGGAAAAAGAATTCTCACAGTGGAATTTGATTGTCACATTAATCTCAAAGCAAAAAATGTCTTTAAAAGGGCAAAGTCAGTGACAAATGTTTAAATCTGATTTATTAAATCTCCTAATAGCAATTATGTCCAGTAAATTAACCCCCAAAAGTTTCTATTTGAAGTCAGTTATTTGTTATTTCTATCATGTCCAGTATGTAAAAATCTCACAGGAGTTTAGGGCTCAATTGTACGAAACACTTTGCCAAAGTAAATAGCCCCTGCCCCACAGAGCTTCCAATCCAAGGTTCTGATCCTAGAAAGATGCATGAACTAGTTTAGGAAATATGAGCATTCTTATTAAAAGGTATTCTTTTAAACCTAGCTTATGTGAAAATTCTGCCTTGGTTTTTGGCAGCTAGGCTAGGGGCCTAAAATGAGTGGCTAGTCTTTTTAGAACACACATATAATCCATGGAGAGAAAGTGAGGTTCCTCCAGAGTGTAATTTAGATCGTTTAAGTTAACAAATATAGCAATTTAGTTAGCATACAGTCATCTCCCCTCATCTAAAATGGGATTACTCATAATGCAAAAATATTAAACTTTGCAGAAAGGGTGCCTAAATAAGCAAGCTTAACAAAAGGAAGGAGAAGATGGCATACACAGGCAGTGGGATCATGGAAACAGTTGAAATGCTCTGTTGGTATTGCTTGTTTGGTATGCACTTGAAAAGTTTTGTTTATATTTTTCTGCTTGCTTTGCTTACTGAATGCTTTAGGAGGAAGCTAAAAAAAGGGAGGGGGAGGGAAGAAGTTAAAGGATTAGGAAAGAGGGAAAGATAAAAGAAGACTGAAAAAAAGTGGAAACAAACAGGAAAGAAGGATGGTGATACAAAGGAAGAAAGGAAAGAGGCTGGAAAAAGAGGTGTAACCTAAGTACACTGAGAGAAGCTAAGAAGCAAATAACCAACCTAGCCAGTGTGTCCTGGCTGCTGCTGGGTATGTATCTGTCAGACTCAACTCCTTTATGTGAAATTTGTCTGACCATCTTTCAGGTCCACTAGTTCAGGGAGAAGGGATGCACAAAGCTTCGCAGTTCTTGTGTCAACTGGTTCAGGTGAAGGAGACATAGGATCTGTCTGGTTCCCAGGACTGCTGGGTTTTACTTTTATGCAACCGAATGAGGTACCATATGGTGCTTCTGGAGGCTGCCTTACAGTCAGGCATGAGAAGAAGACCGATGCCATTGTATCTAAAACACAACTGATGCCGCACTTGAATCTGGAAAATCCAAGCAGTTACACACAAGACCGCCCGAGAACGGACTTTGCCTCCTGTGACTGATCACCAACTTCCACGTCTCTCTCAACCTCCCTCCGTCCTGCCAGCGCAGCACCCGCTGCCTTCTGTGGAGGGGCTTCGTTTGCCTTAGACCCGAATCACTCGCGGTACGCTGCCCCTGCCTCCACCGTCTAGTCACAGCAAAGAGTGACCACGCGTTGTTGGTCTCTCAGTAAGTGGCAAGTCGGATGTATTATTTACCTCAGGGAGACTGGCACCGCTGCCCTCTGTCCCCGCTCCCCGTCTCTCCCGCTTTCTTTCAGCTGTGGCAGGGCACAGGTGTTTTAACACTCAGGAACGTACCAGAGCGCAGCGACCGCTGAAACTACCTGGGAAAGAGGGACGGCACCCGGCCCTACGGCGGGCCGGCCCCAGCCTTGCCCTCCTCTCCCTCAGAGCGCCGGGGCCGCGCCCGCGGGGTCCCCTCACGGCGCAAGGGAGAGCCCACCGAAACTTTCCTACCCCGTGGCGCAGAGAGAGAGTTTTCGGGAGCCGAGGAGAAGCACGAACCGGGCGGGCTCTCCTCACACTCCCACGCGCGAAGCCGGCGCCGGCCTCCCCCCGCCGGCACCCTCGCCCCGGCCCGGCCGCCTCACGCCCCGCGGCCCAGGTGCTGCGGCCGGCGCTGCCCCGCCCCGCCCCGCCGCCCGGCAGCCACTCGCCGAGGCCGCGCTGGAGGCGGGCGGGGCGCATTGGCTGGAGGGCGCTGTCACTCTTCCCCCCGGCGGCGCTGGGGAGGGGTCTGGGCGCGCGGCTGGCGGCGGCCGCTGCGTGTGGGAGGGCGGGCGCGCGGCTCTGTTTTTAGTAGTACCGCAAAGAGCGCGGCGAGAGTGCGCGCGAGGGGAGCGGGGCTGAGGCGAGCCGCGCCGCGGCGGGGAGCCAGGCTGGCCATGGCTGTCTCCGCGCCGCCCGTCATCGCCGCAACTTCCAGCGGCGGCGCGGGGGGCTCGGCGGGCTTGTTCCGGGCGGACCCGCTGTACTCCAGCCCCGCGGAGTCCCCGCGCCTCACCAACAGCCTCGTCAACAGTTTCCTCTCCGCCGGCAGCGGCGGGGCCGGCGCGGGCGGCGGCGGCGGGGGCGGCGGCAACGAGTGTAAGATGGTCGACCTGCACGGGGTGAAGGTAGCCTCGTTCCTCGTGGAGGGGCAGGAGCTGATCTGCCTGCCGCAGGTCTTTGATCTCTTCCTCAAGCACCTGGTGGGAGGGCTGCACACGGTCTACACCAAGCTGAAGCGGCTGGATATATCGCCCGTGGTGTGCACGGTGGAGCAGGTCCGCATCCTGCGGGGGCTGGGGGCCATCCAGCCCGGCGTCAACCGCTGCAAGCTCATCACCAGGAAGGACTTCGAAACTTTGTACAACGACTGCACCAACGCGAGGTGAGCCGCAAAACTTTGCTTTTTCTCCGCCCGCTCCGTTCCGGCCGCTGGGGGCCGGCGGCCCGCGGGGAGCCGTGCCCGGGGTGGGGGGCGGCGGGTCCCGTCCCGTCCCCTCCCCTCTCCCCGCGGGCTCCCGCTGTGTGGGGGGGGTGGGGGAGCCCCGGGCCGGGCCGGGCCGGGGCGCTGCCCGGGGAGCGGGGGCTGAGGTGCGGTGGTGCGGGCGGGGGAGGTGAGCGCCGCGGCGGTGCCGACATGGAAAACTTCGCAGGATTCCTGCAGCCCCCGAGCTGGCTGGGACCGCCGAGCAGCGGGGCGATTCCGCGCGCCCGTCTGCAAACTTTTCCCCTAGCAGGGAGAGCTGATAGTTCCCGTATACCCTCCTAACCCCCCCCCCCCCCAAAGTTTTCTCCATTATTTTTCTTCCTCTGAAACTTCCAGTTCTCCTCAGGATTCCTCGCTCCCGAGAGGGTGAGCGCAGGCTGCGGCACGGCAGCCGGCTGCCGGCCGGCCGGCAGATGCCCGCCGGGGGAGGCTGGGCGGCTCCGGGCGAACTGTTGCTCGCTCTCGTTCCCAAATAATTGTACGTCATGCGATCGAGAGGTCTGGCGTGGCCGTAGCCCCTGCCCTGTCGCGCTTAAATCACTAAGCCCAGAGCGGGTTGTATTCATGGGAGATCCCTGCTGGGTCCTTCATACTTGGGGTTATAATCCTGGTTTGTGACCTCATAGCTGCTGCCTTTAGAAATGATAATGATCTAATAAACACAAAAACCCTCTCGGGGCTTAATAGAAATACATAGTGCAGTGGGGTAGGATGTAAGACAGGGTGCTTGGAGATGACATTTCCTAATTTAGCAGTTCGTGAGGTGCCTCTTCAGAAACATTTGCATCTCGGTGTGCTCCTGCATTCTGTCTGGCAGGAAACTTTCTTTACAGAGGTTGCAGCGAGCTTTGAGTGCGATATCTGACTTGCAGCGTGCAAATATTTAGTAACTTTGTTTTTTGAGTCACTATTTCTAACCGTTTATCACTGTACGTATTGGGTGTGGTAGTTTTTTCTTTTCTTTTTTTTTTTTACGAGCACCTTAAGAACGCACTAATTTGGGGCCTGATCCTGCTCTCGCTGCTGTGAGCTGAAGCAGGAGCAGACCGGACGTCCATTCTTGAATAGCATTATTTGCTTTGTTTAAAATTATTTTATGTTAAAGGTGACATTTTAGAGATGCTTGCACTCAATTCCTAGATATGTTTATTTGAAGTATGTGCTTTTCTCTTGCTTGTGTTCTGTTTCTCTAACACCTTCTCCCGCTGCCTGTTTATTTCCATGTCATGCACCTCCGTGACATCACAACTACTGCCTAATTAAAATGATGGTGTTAGAAGTAAGGTCTGAGACTAACGTATTTGAATAAAAATAATGTAAGATTACTAAGGGACACATTTAATGTGTAAATGCTTATCTGAAATGTTTCTGAAACTCGACTAGCATGGAAGTTGACCGTTAAAGAAATAAGTCTTTTTGATTTCTGTGACCGTGCCAAAGTTTTTCCTTAGGGAAATGCGGGATCTGATTTGATGGCACAGCTTTTAGATGCAATCTGGCGATTTCTGCTCTCTTACAACCAGTGATTTAAGATCAAGAAATGCTGAAGTGCTAAATGTATAAAACTTGTATTTCACGACTTTTTTTTTCTCCTTTGACAAAGACTTATGGCCGTGCTAGGATAAGGGAATAAGTAATGCAAGGAGCAGCTAAGAAGGGAGGCCAGGGGAGCTGTGAGTGAGGAGCCAAGTGATGCTCTGAGGGGGTCTGAAAGGAGCAGTCAGAGGAACGAAGACCTGGTCCAAGACTGAAGATATGGCAAGAGCACTGCTGAGAGGGGATTTAATAGGGCAGAAGCATGTCTGAGTGGAGTCAAAGCTCTTGACTCGGAATGTGCATTCAACATGTGTGTCAGCACAAGCTCTCCCTGCGTAGTTATGAAAACACTGTGTATTTTTACCTGTTCAGGAATAGCAGATCCCTTTACCTTTCCTAAAATGTTTTCCATTTACTGAAATATTGCTCAACCTTTGTTTATATCTCTTGAAAATGCCACTGGTTCCAATAACCTACTGATCTCAATGTATTTTGCATTCACGGTTTCAGGTGTAATGCATGATAAGTGTTATCAGCACATATGAAACTTTTCTCAAGTATTGTAACTTAACAATGTTAATTGTATTCCATCATGCTAATTGAATGCTTAATATGTCATTTTATTTACAGATTATTTTTTTCCTTGAACAGCCCATACTTAATGGGAGAGAATGATAGATAAAAATAGCTAAATACATGAGTGATCTAATTTTTGTTTGCTGTCAAATGACCTGGGAACCACTGCAGTGCATGGTACCAAACAAATAAAACGTGGTAGAACTGTTACAGCTATACATACAGTATTTAGGCTCTGTACCTGGGAAGTAAAATCTTGAAAAAATGCGATCTTTTAGAAGTAAACCCTTCAATATGCATTGTTGCACTGCATGACTCAAACGTTACTTTCGACTTGGAATATTGTGCATTGCTTTTGTAGTATATATATTTATTTTAATTTATAGAGACTTGAATACTGTAGAAATACTGCGTTAGACTCGAGAGCTGCCAGAAAAAGCAATAAGAAATGCTGGCTATCATGGTTTTCAATGTTAGTTGACTTTTAAAAGTCGACATCTATTATGTTAGTGTACACTTTTAAATTATTTTTTTTAATTGGAATGCAAACCATCAATTATATAATTGAAAAAAAAGAGAACTTCTACTTCTCCTGCTTAGTCTATTGCATTTTTGTAGTTGAGCTTGTCTACAGAGCTCATAAGAGCTGCAAAGAAATATACCTGTAAGCAAAAGTTTTTTTGTATGTTTATGTTCTGTGTATGTAACACTAGTTACCTGTATCTAGCATCTTTGACCTTTGCATTTTTTTTAAAGAGTACATCTATAATTTTTGCTCACATGTAAACAAAATGTTCCTAACTTTGATTGTCGTTAGCCATCATCATGTAATCTATTCGGAAGCAAGATTTGTAAAATGAAACTAACTGTTCATTTCATTACAGGTAGCATCTTCAAGTGAATAGTGAGTACAACGTATTTACAAAATTTAGTTACTAATTTGTGATACTTTAGAAGATTACTTAAATCATGGACACATGCTTAATTCTAGTAGTAAAGCATAAGGTTTACTTAGAGAACTGTACTGAGGTTTTATTTAGAAAGAAATTTAAAACTGTAGTGAGAACATTTTTGTGATGGTAAATATATCAGTCCTTAAAATTAGGATTATATGAGTATGGTCGTAACCTGTTCTGCAGGGTTTCTGTGTTTGATGGATGCTTTTGGCTACTGCAAAAGCATAGTGTTGGTCTGGATTATTCAGTGAATAGTAAGAAGAAAACAGCGTTTCAATACATGGCTTATTTTTTATGATTTAAAGTATCCAGTTAAGCTAATATTTTGTATTACTTTGGCTATTCACAAACAATAAAAGGCTTTAGAAATGAATTTAAGCAGTAAATGCAGACATTTTATTTTATGAGATAATGAGGGTCTAGTCATGTTGTCTATTAAAAGCTACCCTATAGTCAGCAATACTCTGTCTTTTATTAGGAGAATGATGTCAAGATTATAATTAAAGCAATCCAGTCATGTAGCACTGCACGGACCTTCCTTGTATATTGATTTTAAATGTGGACATCTGATTATATAAACTTCTTTGGTTAAGTAAATATTTGGTATGCATTGGTCAAATGTGTGAATTTTGGAGGCGGTAGCATGTTAAAATAAAAACAATGATCAATTTCTCAGTTTCCTTTCCTTCCTTGGAGAGGAGACTCACTTAAAACATTCTCGAGAGAGATCACTAGCATAGTGGATTCTGCTAGAGATGCAGAAAGGAATTTTTCCACTTTCTGAGCAGATTAATTATACTTTTGGAAGAAAACCGCTTTCTTTTTGGACATCTTGAAAGTCTAGGCTTGTTCAAAACTACTGAAATACTTGAATATTTTCATCAGAAGCATATCTAATCTGGAGAAGCCTTGATTAAAATTCCCTTCTTTTTTCATAGCAATAGAGCTCCCCATTTGAAGCGTAACATGCTTTTCCTCCAAAATGGAGTATTTATATGTTTCCTGCATGTGTATATGCATAATACATATGTAATTTTCTACTGAGACTTCTACAACTGAAGAATACTGTGTTTTTGTAGCAAAGACAAAAAAGCTAAACAATTAGGTATTAATGATATTCTTGTTGCATATTCAAAAGGTCTTTGCAAGCATTTCTTCTCCTTTTTTTCTTTTCACCATTTCAACCTGCAGAACTCTTCACTGTCACTTCAAATCACACAATTCTACAAAGATAAAACAACATTTAAACTCATTTGCTTTGGGAGGGAAATTGAGCATTTGCACCCAATAAGCCTGATTGTGGAACTGCATGCAAATTGTGTTTTGATTTATCTCTTTTGCACTTTTTTCCATTTGAATTGATCTTGCATTAATTTTGCCAAGCGGCTCTGTGAGGCTGCAGATGTTGCCCTGTGTTTAATAAATCAATGAGACAGATCTGAATGAATCACTTCAGATGGATTCTCTGCTCGGTTTGATGTCTAGATGTTATTCTTAGCTTGTTATCATGACAGATGCATTAATGTTCCCATACACTGCCAGCAATGTCAAAGAGATTGAAGCTTTTAAAGTGGCGGTATCCCCTTTTCCCCCTTCTGTTGGAATAACTAAATTGCCTTTAGGAATAGGTCAAAATAGAAATTTAATCATGGCATCATTGTGGGGAAGATGCTAAACTTCTGATCATATTATAACACAAAGTCAGACAAATACAGTTTTGTACAGCATGATTAATTATTCCAAAATAGTGGAGATCAATATTAAAATCTAAACATAGGGTAGCTCCTTAATAGAGTAACCACTTTCTCAACATTAATATTTCATTGTAATAGGAATGATCCGAATAAATAATATAAGACTAGAACATGTTAGAAGTGTTGCTATAAATAGAATATAATTGTGTCCAAACTGATTACAGGCTGAAGTAAGGCTTTTTCTTTTTTTTAATTCTTATTAATAATTTTCTTTTAAAGTTACATGTGTCTGGATTCAACATCTGTTAGATTTAAAATAGGAAAACTTGTTTATTATGTTTCTGTTACTACTTACCATTTAGTGCCAGATATGTTAGAAAAGTTGTCGATCACTGTTAATTTCTGATCTGTATGGTCTGGTATCCATTATCTTGGAGCAGAACCTGTGGAACGCAAATCATAAAAGAGGTTGGAATGTGTCTTTGTGGAACGGTTTTAAATTCTAGAAAAGATTGCACAAAGTGTAAAGTACTGTGCCATGAATAATGAAGATCTATTTCCCAAGTAGGCTACGCACAGTTTTTATTGGCTTTTATTCTTTAGTCTTTATAAAACCACTTGTGGTCTTCCTTGTTTGTCTTTAGAAGATAAAATAGTATTTTGTGATTTGCTTCAATCGTTTTGTTAAACCTGATCTCTTTCTCTATGACAGTTTATTTTAATGCTAAAAATTATCACGAATGTTCCTTTTGCTAATCTCTCCCCCAAACAGAAGAACTTTGACTTTTTGTCATTAAGGCTTCTGAGAATAAATTGGAGAAACTGGCTGTAACAGATCTAGATTTATGTTGGCATTCTTGGTATTCTTGCTCCAGTAGTTCCAATTTGATAAAGGAAACAATATATGTAATAGAAATGCACAGTTTATTCAAATGAGTTTAAGCTTTAGCATTGTTATATTTGCCTTTCTTTCACCAATATATCAATGTGTGGCAATAGCATTATACTTAGAAAGCTTCCAGAAGTGACCAGCTCTGTAGATGGGAAATTATTCTCACACTGGGGCTACGGTTGGACACGCAGCCTCTGTTTGTGTGTGTGCATTTGTTTTAAAGGCAGGTGAAAATCAACTTGGGTAGAACTGAGGAGCACAGCAAAAATCACTGAATTAGAAAATCATGCTTTGTTCTATGGCAGTGGCCTTAGAGTGAGAAACTAGTATCTACCGACCTTGGTAATTTTGCAGAGAACACTTAAAATGAGTGTTCTGAGATGTTTTAAAGATTTTTATCTTGTTTATTTCATTGCTTACAGGCTCGAATTCACATTGTGTAAGAGTTGTTTGTCAGTATCAATATTAAAAAGGTGTTGAAATCTGGGCCATAAAGTCCCTGTTTTGACTTTGCTGAGGTGAACTTCCCTTTCATGCCAGTGGAAATTTGCCAGAACAAGGGCAAAGAACTTATAAATATTTCTAGGATCTGAGCTCTTCTCGTCAAAGGTGGGACATATTTGCTTAAAAGCTGTGTTTGAAAGAATTACGCGTATGTGATGTTTTCAAACAGGCACGTTTTTGGGTCTGATCTTGTTCTTGCTGAATGTAGGATCTTTAATCTTTTCTGTGCCTGTTCCAGAAATGGTCATTTTGGATTTTCTGGAGTTACCAACAAAATTATCCAAATCCTTACTTAAAAATACCTAGAAAGTTCCCATCTAGTTTCTTTTATAAGTTCTTCATGTGATTATCAGTGTAATAAAACCCTGTAGGTGTATGGAAGTACAGCATTTTAATGATTATTTATGTGAACAAGGCTAATAGCAAAACCAAACATAATGAGGATACTTTAGAGTTATTGCTGTTTGTGATGTAACTTCCTTTGGTGTAAGCTAAGGCAAGATTTTTGTGTTACGATTAAACATTCATTACCAAGCACAAGTACATCAGTTGGTAATGATTCTTAGTGATTTAGATTTATCCTGCTTGATATTAGAACTGTCCCTTGGGGCTACACGCTTTTGATCTTTGTTCCCTCTTGGTAAAGCGTGGTTATCCAAAGTGACTTAGTAATAGGGTTTCCCCTCTCTCCCCATTCTCCAACCTGTAAGGAACACCGATACCTATTAACTAAAGTACTTTGATACCTGCCCCAGAAGGTTCCAATATCCAAATCCTGTAAAATATAAATTTGTTTGCTTTCCTTTCTCTTTGGTAGCTATGTTGTTGTTTTGGGTGCACGTATAAAGTTTATTGTCACTAGGAAGCGTGGGGAGATTATATTTCCTTGTCAGTACATCTTGACCTGCTAAGCCCATTTTGCTCGCTAAAATAAATTGTGTCAGAGCCTTTCTTGACTCAGTTAGAAATACCACTTCCCCAAAAAGTAAAAACCAAAACAAATGAACAGTGCTCGCTTTATTACTGTGCAGTGCCTTAAAGTGTAATGTTTAGCAGTGTATATTGTTGTGTATATGTTAAGGTATAAAATGTTCGATTGCAGTTGTGTCTGATCTTATCAAGTTTCTGGAAATTGATATCTGGTAACAGCATTTAACCTACATCTAGTCTATCTGCTATTTATGTGATGGGTTAAAAAGAAAAAGTAGTATTGATCTGTCGCTGGATTAAAGTTTGAAATCGGCAACAGCATGAGCACAAAAGGCTTTTTTTATGATTTCTCAGCTTGCCATTGATCTACCAGTTTTATTGCATTCATTATTTATTAAAAGAATTTGCAAGCTAAACATAACGTTAAGCTAGTTTGCACACAGGGACTGCACTTAGGAAATTGAATGGAAATTGCATTAGAGATGAACATCTGTGCTATTTTTCCACTCGTGTGTTTATGGGTTTGTATAAAAGGTGTATTGGATTAACAGTTATAACCATGATAGCTTGCAGCAATATGTTAGAACCTAAGCATTTAGTAGTTATTTAGGAGGGAGACTCTTTTTACTTATACTAAAAAGTATGGTAATGCCATCACAAACAGTGCTTTTATTGGATTATTCTTTATTAATGGGCTTTTTACTAGTAATGTGTAAAACTTGAGGTATCTAGCTATATTATGCATGTGTTCTACTATCTCTGCTATGTAAAGCTCCATTAATATTGTCACTAATTGAAGGTTTCTAGTGACAGTATTAGTTAAGGGTTTGGCACATAAACACCGAAGTATTGAAACAAAATGTATTTTATAATATACAGTGGGAATGTAAGTATTGAAAAGATCCTTAATATATGTTCCTTCAGATTTTTCCTAGCAATTCAACTAGTTTTCTGTCCTTCTTGAGCTAGGTAGCTTCTGTGATGGATCGTATCAGTGAATCAGGTGAAAATCTTAAATATTTTGAAATCTTTTTCCACTTCAGTTCACAAGTTCAGTTGCCCTCAACACTAGCTGTAGTTGTGTGTGACACACAAAGTGTAGGGTAGACTTAGAATTTTGAGGTCATCTCCTCTAATGATTTTGGATTTTTTTTTATTGCACTCCTCCTATAAAATAGATTATTTTGCTTGAATACCTGATGGTTAAATAAGGAAAAACAAAGGAAAAATTACTTTGGGGGCTTTGGGTGAAAAGTATATTTTTAGAATCAAGATGTTATCTATTTTATTTGGTCTAAAAGTATGTGCAGTCTAGTCTGTTTATGACTAGAATGTACTGAAGTATGTCATGTTTTGCATCATCAGTGCACTTTCCTTTCAGTTATTCTATTCAAGACTCAACCTGATACATCTCACCAGCTTGTAGGAGTGTTCAGGGTTTCCTGTGCTAAGAAGTAGAAATGTTCTTCATGCCAGAAGGTTGTGATTACTCTTTTGAATGCCACCTTACGTGTTTTTTTGTTTGTTTGTTTGTTTCTGGTAGGATGAAGCCCTTCAAGGCCTAATAGTATTTTGAACAGAGGTAGCTCTGATTTTTAGTTGAAAGTATCTCAATACTATTTTTCCACATTGTTTTGCACTCACTGTTATTAGTCTTCCTCACTGTTGTTCCCAGGCATAGGCTCCTGTGATCAGTTCTCATATTATATCAGGTTACACATTTCAGCTACCCTGTAAATAAAAGTGGAAGCTAGATTAAATCTGGGATTTATGTAATTAATATGTATATATACACACGTATTGATTGATACAATATACACCCACACATATATATATAAATAAAAAAATGCTATTTAATGTAAATTTCTGGATTATTCTAAAGCCTCTCTCCCAAACCGTGGAAATCAACTTTGATTTTTGGAAAATTTTCCATACATATTTATAAAGAGAGAGGCTTTGGAATAATCCAGAAATTTAGTTTAAATTGCATTTGCTATGGACATGAACTAAATTTCCTACATGAGCTTATATGGCTATATGAACTATCTTGGTGTCCTTACTAAAAGTCTTTAATTTTTTTGATACTTCTCATAGCCATGTAAGTGAGTAACATTCTCAGCATGTAATTTTATTTCTGTCCAGTCTGTGACAAGAGAGCTTTTAGCTTGGGGTGCCTTCATGTTACTTTCAGTCAACAGAACATTGAGTCATTTTTCTCTCCTCTTTCCAAACCTGTGTGGACAGTGGAATTAACACAGAACACTTTATTTTAAAAGTTAATCAAAATTATTTTACACTGTATGTGTACAGAGTTCCAGATCTAATGTGTTTCGCAGAATCACAGAATTGTTGAAGTTCGCAGGGTCCTCTTGAGATCATCTAGTCCAACTCCTCTGTTTAAGCAGGGTCAGCTAGAGCTGGTTGTCCAGAACTGTGTCCAGTCGGATTTTGAGTATTTCCAACGATGGAGACTCTCAGCCTCTCTGGGCAACTAATCTACAGAATAGAAATAACTGTGCTGTGGAAGAAAGATTTTGTTGGCATTCATTGGGATGACTGGATTAAGTGGGAGTTGTTGAAGCTGTGAATAGAGGTCATGGCTAGCCACTGACGTGGTTGCTGCCCTACAGACAGGTTGCTCAGGCGGGCAAATACGGTTACTCTGCTGTTGCGTTTGTCCTCACTGGAGCAGAGTGTGAGTTGTAACCCTCTATGAAGCAACCGTGTCGTATTCAGATTGTGCTTTCTCTGTCTCACAGATAACTTCCTGAAATCCTATATGTCAGCTGACGAGCTGACTTGTATTATTCCCCACCGGTAGCCAAGGAGGAATATTTATGTATTTGTAATTAAAAAAAAAAAAAAAAGGTGGCTGTAAGAAAGCTCTTGGCACAGACATTGTGCCAGTAGGAGGATTTAGTTACTTGTATGTTACAGTAATTTAAGAATTGCTAATTAAGAAGATCAAGCTAGTTTAAAGAAAAAATATTTTGAGTTTCATTTAGAACTTCTAATCAGTACATTTAAAATATTACACATTATGCTTTTTCTTACACATGTAACAATTGTTTTTGCCTAGTACAAGTTTTATGTGATAGCTAATAGACTGTTTTTGTAACAGTTAGTCAGAAAATGTCCGGTGTCTGTGAAACGTTATCCCTGTTGTTTTTTTGCAAAGTTGATGAAGGCACCTCGCTTCACTGCTGCAGGTTTCTGGAGCTGCCTCTTCTTGTCCTCATACTTCTGAACATTGTTGTGTGCTGAAGGAGGGCAATTCTCTAAAAAGATTCTGAGATAATATTGAAAAATACAAGTAGGAAAATATGTCAAGTCTTTCCAGTGAGACTTAAAATACATGTTTAAAGAAAAAAAACAAACCAAAACCAACAACAAAACCCCCAAACAGAACAAGGTAGTAAAATGCTGGCAGTTAGAAACCAGCAGAATATGAATACATAAAACAGGGCCTAACGTAATGAACTCAGCGTTGTGTTTTCTCTGTTGCAGGAGCTTGTTATTGAAATATGTATTTGTAGGCCTGTGGATTTTTTTTGCAGGTTTGTAAGGCTTTATTTGGTGTTTTTTATGTGGCACTTCATGTATTGATAGGTGACTTCTCAAAATACCTTGAGTTGAGCGTCTCATCGTTAAGAAATTATTTCTACCTGCTACGAGGTTGTTCTGACTGTCTTGCAGAGAACTAAGATACGTAACAAAGCTATCTGTCAGCGCACTTTGCGCTCTCGCCGTCAGACTTGCTGAATGTGCCGCACCTTCTGCTGCCCCGCTGCCTTACAGGTGTGTGTGGCACAGCAGCGTGCCGCGCTCTGGCTCCGGGCTGTACCGGCGGGAAGGGGTGATGCGTTGCTTTCGCAGCCACCGTGCGTCTTTCAGAAGGAGCCCTCAGAAAAGGTTTGGCCAGAATGATTACTGTAACACACTGCAAACCTTGCTTGCTCTCATAGTCAGAAGTACTTAGGAAGGTTAGTTGATCCTGCTATCATACACTAGAACTAAGATTTCTTGTCTTGGATCAGGACTGTAATCACTGTCACTTCTTTCTGCTTTGTTTTTATAAATTGCCTTACTTGTTGCACAGCTGATTTTTGGTTCTAACAAGTCTGTTTCTTCCTGCTGGAACTTAAGAAAGTCTCTCTTGCAATTTCATGAAATACTTTTGTCTTGCATGAGGGGTTTCTGATCATTCACTTATCTTGCCTTTTCTAATATGCTTTCTTCAAAATTGCACTGCCCTCCCCAACCAGCAGTCCTCTAATAAACTGTTTGTTCCATCTTCTTAGTTATTCATCCTTAAAGGTTTACAATTTTAGCCTTTAATCTTACTGACTGAAAAGTTTAACCCTTCATTATACTGGAAGAATCTGTATTCATGTTGGTGTGGAAATGAAACAAAAAAAATACTTGTGATATATTTATTGTAGGCATCTTTACTGAATAATGCAGTGACTGTTGTAGAGTAGT
The DNA here is from genome assembly GCF_035582795.1 of Mycteria americana. Taxonomy (NCBI): domain Eukaryota; kingdom Metazoa; phylum Chordata; class Aves; order Ciconiiformes; family Ciconiidae; genus Mycteria; species Mycteria americana. Next base: position 23,276,257 of record NC_134374.1, on the reverse strand, counting down.
TCAGAGTATGGCAGTAGACCATTAAATACATTTTAAGAACTCGTTCTCTGAATGAAGATAAGCTGAGCAAGTTCTTATGCTGGTGTATTCTGATCCAGATAGAAACTCTTTATAAGAACTTTTTTTTATCCATTCATGTGAAGTTTATAATAGTATAAGCTCTATTTTTTTTTTCCCCCAAACTTGGCTATTAACAGAAAGTTAAATGCCTGGCAGGGTTGAGCATCTCTGCTGCTAAGTCTGGCATGTAAGCCGGCTAGATTAGGGACTTGCTCTGCCAGCATTGCATTTGATTTAAATAGTGTGTTGTATTAGGGTCTGAATGATTTTTGGTTTTATATTGCATCTGGAAGTGTAGTTAGATAGATCTTGTTGCCTTGGCTTTTCCTAACCTACAGCAAGTTTGTCTGTTTCTGTGTAACCACTTTTTAAATGTCTGTCAGCCAAACAAAAGTAGGAACCTTGCTTATGCTGGTTGTCCTCTACCTGCATGTAACAAAAGGTATGTGAATGTAGCCATCCTCCCAGTGCCTCTCAGTTCTCTGAGATGGGTGGATGATTTCGGAAGGAGATATGGTTATTTGTAAGTTACTGTCCTGCCAGTGTTGGGTAGCAATAGGTGTTCCATCCATCTGCTTTCTAGGGGAAAAAATGAAAGATGAAAGATCATCGCACACCACATCTTATGCCCACCTGCTGCTGGCTCACAAAGAAGTTGTATCTCAAAGTGTAAACCCTTAATAGGAGTGGGTTATTGATTTACAGGGAGAAGAAAGGAGGAACAGGGAGGCTGAGTTGGCAGATGCAGTATGTTTGTCTGGGATTCCTGGGTGTTAGAAGGCCTGCACTGCAGATAGTATGCTTGAACAATTCAGTCCTTTAGCACTTGCGCAGTCAGGCAAGGGAGTCCCAAGAAAGGTTGAAGCTGCTATGCGTTGTGTGCAACAGGCTGGTATGACCAGAGCATGTTAGAGTTGCTGCAGCAGAGCTGATCTGTACGCTGCATGCAGAACACATTGAATTTATTGCAGAATTTCTTGCTGTGCCTATTCTGTGATTATCATTCCCCCCCCCCCCCCATGCTCTGCTGCCCCAGAATTTCTCTTTGACACCTTCAGGTACTTGGGGCTGTGTGGCTACACAGCCTCATCTTTTCCCCCTCATCTAGATTGATCTGTCATTGACAATAACAACACAATAACTAAATACACAAATAGCATTCCATTGTAGACAACAATTGCAGGTTTCATTTGTTGTGTTGAATGGTCATCGAGTTGTCTTTCAAGTTTTAAAAAGTCTTTCAAGTTTAAAAAGTTCCTTAAGATATTCTTGACCATGTTTTGATATAGGGGTTTAGTAGATCCTCTGGCCTTGTAAACCTCTTTTTTTTTTTTTTTTTTTTAACCTCTAAACACCTATTTTGAGGGAAGTTGTTTGTTTGGAGGGTTTTTTGACGCTGCTGTTCATTTTTCTGCTTTCTGATTAGAAGCTCTCTTTTAGCATCTTACGCACACAAAGTAGTTTATCTGATGATGTCACATTATTTCCAAAATAATCCCCTTTGATGTCTAGCGCTATGAGAATTTGAGTGATAGTAAACAAATCTACAGACATCAAGTGGGCAAAGAACATTTTTATTTAAGTGCTTAGGATGATTGCTTAGTTCTGTTATATGACTGTGAGCAAAATTGGAAACTTTCTTTTTCTGCTGTTGATTTTTCATAATGTCCTATTCTGAAACACTGGTTTCAGCTGCCCTTTTTTTCAGAGCAGATGGTCTTTCTGTTCAATTCATTGTGTATCTTGGAGTGATGCTGTTGAGAGTCTTAAAACATAGATAGTCAGTGGTGGTCAGAAACTGACCCAACCGAGTCATGGGATAGAAAGAAAAAAGTACAGGGGATTTAACACTGAAGGTATTTTAAGTGTTAATAACTTGGTTAAAGAACGTGTTAATATTTGGCTATAAGCTTTCTATGCAACGCTATAGAGGAGACTGAATGAACATGAAGGCCCTGGATCTCATGTGAAGGAGGAGATTGCTTTGTCCTTTTGACCTCACTGCAGATGAAATTCTGCAATAGAACTGTTGCAAAACCAGAGTCTTTCAATTGATTTCAGTGGTTTTGGATCAGGAGCACAGAAAGCAATCGGAACTAAATGCATATCCATGAACTAATCTGTAAGTCACTTTGGTCCACACCAGGTAACATTTTGTGGAAATTCGGAAGTGGAATAATGAAAGGATCCTTCGGAGATCGGTTGTATCCCCTACATATTTAGCTAATCTTATATTTGGATAGATTTTAATTACTCTCTTAACTCCATATACTCCTATAGAAAATAAACATAGAGAAAGTACATAGTGGAACCTCAAAACATTCAGGTAAAGAATCTCTGTGTATTTGAGTTCTTCTTCATGGGCTAGACGTAATAAAGAGTCAATAAACCTATGCTTGCATTGCCTGGTAAACTCTTGCCAAGAATAGGGGATTACAGGGTGTTTGTGCAGACTTGTATAGGAATTCCCGCTCGTCCCGTTGTGGAAAGTGTTTACCAATGGTGATAAGTAGAATATATTTTCTGTAGAGTGAATACTATAAACTTGTTACTGTGCATATGTTGTACATTGCTGATATTCACAAATCCTTCCTTAGTTTCAAATATATGAAATATGATTATGTTCAGTCTTGGTTGTTTTTAATCAAGGGAGGGGGATTTAATATTCAAAGTGGAGGTGACTGCATGTAAAGAGTAGTGGAAAAAAATATTATGCACCTTAACAGTTTAAAAAGTAGGAAACTGGTAATTATTATGTGCTTAATAAGCATGTACTTTTCAAAGTTTACGGTATCATAGGTAGCATCCTGGCTATTTAGTCAACTCTTGATTCTTGCAGGTAGAGTTCAGAAAAGTCTTGACTTTTTGTAGCTATCGATTCAAGTTCTTGCACATGTTAAAATTGGTTTGGTCTTTTATAACTGTTCAATTGAAAATTATTTCAGCAGAGTATTGGGAAAACTGGTATCTAAGAAACTTTAGCTCTGTTCAAGGCTTATTGATTCTGTGTTTCAAAGCAGTAGCAGTCTCAAAATACACGGGACTGTTCATCACTGCTATTCACTAATATAGGTGGAAAAACTAACCTTTCTCAAGCCCAGACTGAAAACATGGTGAAGGTGGAACCACCAAGTACCTGTATATCCGAATACTCTGCAAGCTTAAATTGTGTTCAGTGATTAGTACTTCACACATTCACCTCATTTTCTGGGAAATCCTATGCACTTTCTGAAGGGGAATGGCAGTTGGTGGACTATTTATTACTCATGCTGGTTTTGGTGGAAAATTTGGCCTTGTATGTCATTTAGACTTTCTGACACATGTAGCCTCCCAGGGCCTAATGACTTGTCTGCAGATGGGCTGTTATTTATTACAGTCATGTAGAATAAAATTGATTGTCTTCTAAAATTAATTTTTCATTTGCCTCCAGCTCTGCTTTAATAGAGGACACACAGTTGCCTGTTTGCAGAAATACTGTTTAATCACATTAATATCTCAGCCCCCCAGGCCGGTGAAGATAATTGTACAAACGAACAGCAAAATCTGTATCTTTAACTTCTTTTTATGATTAAATTATGCAAATGACTTATCTCCTGCCCTTCCAAGCACTAATCATCTAATTAGGAATGATGTGTTAAAGGGATGGTTTTGAATCAGGAGAAGGGGAGAATGGAGGAAGCAGAAAATGGGACCTGACAATGAAACTGCTGAAGGTACTATAGCGGTACAAGATAAATCTGTGTATTTGTTCAAAAAGCAATAATAAAGGCTTGCTCTGCTATTTCTAGTCTTGCTTTAGTGATCTTTTTCATAAGAGGATAATTCTTCTGTGTGATCTTTGCACATAATTTTCCATATTAACTTTAAATGCAATTATTAAGGTTAGAGAATTTGATCGCTTGTTCATGAGAACTGGTAGTGAGGGTAGTGAAAGTGTCTCTGTTTGGCTCTACTAGTAGTACAGTTTGAAAGACAGAATACATATTTGTAGCTTGTTTTTTTATAAAAGTGCTTGTCATCATACTGCTAGATGTTCTGAGCCTGTCAGATACTTCTATTCATGTATCTCAGTCTCTTTTTGAATACTTAACTGCTAGTTAAAAAAAAAAGGAAAACTTTGCCTTTTAATATGAAAATGCAAGTGCCCAACTAAAGAGAATAGCCATCTCTTTGGTAATGTCCTGTGCCTGGTTTGGGGAGTTTCCCTTTGAGTTATGAGTGAGGCTCTGCTTAAATTTAGTTGTCATAAACTTATATTTTAAGCATATATATGCAAAAGAATCATGCCTTGACCTCTTCAAGAGCTTGCAGCCCTATTTTCTATGTTTTCTGTTTCATAAACAGATGCTGTTTTTTTGTAAGTCGTGCCTTTATAAGCAGATCCTCCAGCTTAAGGCGCTTACTTGCAGTGGGTTCAAACTATCAGTGTGTTACTGCTGTTGCTAAAGGTACAACGAACCAACTCTTCTATTGGGTGATAACACTGAGGGTTTGATACCAGATTACTTTTGTTTTCTGTTTACTCAGCTATTGATGTACTTCCTGTACATGATTAAGATACAGTACACCAATAATATAAGAATGTTCTAGAAACTAACTTAAATTTTGAGTATTCCTACATGAGAATGTATTACTGCCTTTATAAATATATGAGAGAGTATTCATGCATGAGTGTATGAATTCATAGGATACTATGTAGATAACCAGCAGGTCCCTGTTCCCTAAAAGCAGGGTACAGACCCATCTTTCATTCAAGATAAATCCAGCTGTGTTTTCTACAGATCTGGTAAATGCCTACACTCAGTCAGCTCTTGCCTTTTTTAGAAGTAAATATATGAAATAGTGGGAAAAGGTTTACTATTTATGACACCATCAGTTCTGAAAGTTTGAGGGACATGTTACTTGCAACACCTGCTTTAAGGGGCCTCAGCTTCCCTGCCTGTATGTATGGCTTGTACTTATGCGCATGTATGCGTATACATATGTACACGCACAGGGGTTTACTGATATAATCTGAGAAAAGTTTAATAACTTCCCCAGGAGGGTGGGAAACGCTGTTTTATAGAAGTAGGTATCCCACATAAATACTGAGAAGCTGAAAGCAATGATGTCAAAATAGTCTTTTTGTTAGTGATTAGGTGTATGTTGTAGGGATTTAAAAAGAAAAAACCTCACGCAAATTAAATTTGAAAGCAATTAAAATGCTGACTGTGGTAGATAATCTGGCTTTTCTGTGTTGTTTTTGGATGGTTCAACATAAAAGATGCAAGTTTGACACTGCTTTCATTTGTCTGACATAGACGTCAATTGCTGGTGGAATGTTTTCATAAACACTTTATGGATGGGAGGGCTGTGTTTCTTTCTGTACCTTCCAGCAATATGATTGAATTAAATCAGTTCACATCTATCTCTACATGTATTTTCATCATTATCACCCCAAAATTCTTCACAAAAGGCAAGATGAGAAGACCTCGTTGTAGAACTCTTAGACAAAATATTTGTACTAAGAACATTTGTGTAAGTAAGTTCAGTACACAACGCCTAAGTATATTTTGTCAGAATTATAGGAGACTCAAAAAGAAGAAAGGATTTCTCACTGGTTTAAAAGGTTCCGGGATTCATTGAGGGTTTATATCGCAATGGAGGCTTTGAGCAGAATGGTTTTCCTCTTAGGGTGGGAGATTCTATGATACTTAAGGAACAAATAATTCTAGACTTCTTCCTTTTTTTTCTTTTAGATTTGCTGGATCCAGATATTCACCACAATAGAGATAAAAATAGAGGCCATGTACTTACGCTGATACTGTGTGAGAAGTCAATGGAGAGAGTGGTGGACAGTATCCAGCTACCATTCTTTATGTGGTTGAATTTCCTAACCCTGATGGCTTTTTGCTGAGGTATTTTAGTATAGTAGGACTGTAGTACTGAGGTCAGGACATCTGAGATGGCTATCTGCTGAGTTACCTCATTGCATCTGATAGAAAGTACTGTTTATAGGTGCTAATCTTTAAGGTTTTAACATCAATGAGGAATCTAAAAACTGCTGTAATCTGTAGTCTGTATTTACTGACTGTTATGTATAGGCAAATTGGAGGAAGGTGGTGGGCAGTAAGGATTCAGGTATCTTTTACTTTTCTGTGTCTGCACATGCTCAGGTCTTTATTTTATCCAGTTGCTCATTCAGATGTTTCTCATCTCTGTACTGGGCAGTTTTCATTGAGTAACGGTATGTGACAACAGATGGTAGATCTCAAATCATTTTATGAATTAAGTTGTTGGTCTTGCAAGAAGTTGAACTGGAAAGAATTCTCGTAAGACTTCACAATTGATAGATACAGTAGTGCAGCCATCTCATGATTTTTCTTTGTGTGTTTGTGTTCAGAAAATATTAAATCATTTAAGTATATTCCCTTGAGTTCCTCCTCTTGGTAGGTTAAGTGTTGGTCTTACTTAGAATGGCTAATTCTCTGTGCTGAGATAGATGATAGTCGCTAAAAAATATAGCAGCCTTTCTTAACACAATGCCCCACAGTAATGCTTAATCAAATTGTGAAGTCTCTTAAATGTGAGAGATTTTTAGCCAATCTTGACCTCTCTGCATGTTCTCGAAACTGCTTATTGCCCATGCATGGCATATTTAGAAAAGTTGAGATGGATGTGTTGCAATTATTAGAATTACTAACTGGTCTTGTACTTTATGAATGAAAGAATTCTACCCAAGTAAAAGGGAGGAAAGTTAATACCTACTACTTTTTTTCTTCTTGTGTTTTGATTTTTCTTTGTTTTATAATGATCTGATACATGGAATAACCCCTCCTAAACTATATTGGTGCTGAAAAATAGGACACCTGAACTGGACATTCAGTTTGCATGAGTGATGAATATTTTGACGGAAAGTCCATTGCACGGCTCTGATTTTCTGTGTTCTCATCTTGCATTATTTTTTGTTTTCCTTCTGTGGCAGTGATTCTGAATGTTAATGAGACGATGCGTGGTCTTACCGCAGGCAGTAGTTTTCAGGTGACTGTTTAGGGGAAGAGGGAGGTTGCTACAGAAATTCATGAGCCTGTAAAAGGGGTGTGCCTCGTGCACTGTTCGTACCTCCTGGAATGCTTACTGCTTTTGAGGAGGTTATTCTTAACCTGTGTGGGATGTACTGTCTTTACCTTTCTGAGCATATGTTCCTCCAAAGAAATGTTTTAATAGAACCACCAATTAAAAGATCTTTCGGTTGTCCTTCGGATTTATGCACTTCAAACGCTATTCAATAGCTGCTAATATCTCTCCTGCTAATGGAGCCCCTATTTGTAACAGTTAGGTAGATATGATAATCTTTACAGCAGTTAAGGTAAAGGCTATTTTAATATTAATAAAGTTTGATTTATGTATTAAATTACAATAAATTATTACACAAAACACTAGACCAGTATGCAGCTTCACTTGTATGACCTTAAAGCAAGATCCCGTATCAATGGTGAGGTCTAAGCCAATTGTGACATTTAGGAGCAATGAGAATTCTTACAGAGAAATGGTCTTGAGTAGGATATTGACTTGTCTGCTAATTTCAAATTAGTTTAGTCTAGAAATCCAAATGTATTCCCTTCTGTGGTCTTATTGTGGGTTGGGGTAATTGAATATTTTTGAAGAAACATATAATTCTATCACTGAAAAGAGGTTTTGGCAAATGTTGAGAAATAGTAGAATGCTTAAATATTCATGGCTCCAGACTGTCAGCGTACAGTAAGTATGTGATGCACAGTTTCTGGAATCATGGATAATATGGTACACAGCCACGTTCATCAGATTACCTTGACTTCACAAGAATACTGTGACCAATCTGTCTTCACCCTTATGGATGAAACTCCAGTTTGCTGTACTGAAAGCAATACAGTCTCATGCTTTCCACAGCAGTAGGATGCACACTTCTTAATCTCTTTCTCAGAACCTAATAGTGGATGAGTGTGGAATGACACACTAGGCATATTTGTGTGATCATATGAATATATTTCCATAGCTTTACTGCTTCTTAAAAGTTACTTAAAATCAAGATCTTTGATCTTGGTTTTCCAGAAATTGCTGAACTTCTACTTTTGATGACTCATAAACATTAGTGGTCAACTCTATTTACTGTGGACCTGTGATGTCCGTGACTCACTGTTGTTCAAGCTGGAATAAGGAATGGTTTCTGAATTGCAGCTGTATGAAAATGTTGTGGGAAAGTGGAGGGGGAAAAAAACAGTGGGGAACACTGGGAGGATGTGCTTGTCCCCTTTTAAACTGTAGAGGTTGTACCTAGGTTACCCTTTGAGTATATATTTTGCCAAATTAATCTCTCTTGGTCATATTCTGCATGTTTTAAGAGTCAGGAGAAATAAGCAGTCATTAAAATAATTAGTGAAGCGTAAGATGGTAAAGTTGGAATTTCAAGGCTGTACAGACACGCGGGTTAATACATTTCTAGGAATTGTTCTGGTTTCACAAGGGCTTTAGACTTCAGTGTTTACAAACCCTTGTTTGTAATTAATATCTAATTTTGGCAGTGGACAAAGTGATTGAGGGGTAGTGGGAGTGCTTAAATTGTTTTCATCTTTATGAAGCATGCTGGTGCATGTGTCTTTTATTTAATTGGTTGCTAAACCTTCCAACCCGCTGCCAGTAAATAGGATGAAATAGAAATGGGGCACATCAATTTCGGATCCATTTAAATGTAAACAGATTGCCTGAGGGCTCCTTATGTACTTACTTTTATTCAGAAAATACTGGTATTAGACATATTGCAACAGGATCTTGTCTCTTTACCTTTGAGATCAGAGTTGTGTCCCTGTGTCTCTGTACCTGTATAGGCAGCCTGCCCGTAAAACTGTGTATCTGAATAATTACCTAGTTAGCAAGGATATACATGATCTGTTTTAGCATTTCTTAACATGGAGCAGTCAGAAATAAGTGATCATTAGGAATTATTTGGAAAAGTGTATACAGCAAACAGAAAGCAGTGGTATGTGACTGTGTAGATTCAAGGTGCACTTTCATCTTGAATATGGTGTGGTTCTAGTCTCCTTCCAGCTATCTGCCAAAGGACACAGGAAAAAAATCGAAGGGGGAAAAACAGAAGAATGATGAGGATGATGGGTAAAGAGCAGCTCCTATATTGCATGACAAAGGGTGGTATAAAGCTGTGTGAAATCACAAATGGCATGGAGAAGGTGACTAGGGAGTCGTTGGTCATTGCTTCTGCTAATGTTAAGAATGAGAGGACAGGTGAAATTAACAGATGTTAAACTCTTACCAAACAAAAGCAGGTGGTTCTTCAAATACAGTAAACTCAAAACTCTTTGCTACAGGATGCTGTGAAGGCTCAAATGGGTTTGACAGGCTAGACAAATCAGTGCAAGAAAATTCTCTGAGAGGCTGTTGTACAGAGGTACTACTTCTGATCAAAAATTTCCAGTTACTCCGTGCAGGGAAGTGTTAATGAACGCTTATCAAGTTCTTGTTCTTCTCTGTATGGCTGGTATCAGCTGCCTTTAGCCAAAAGAGGAGGGAGGAGAGATGCATTTTTGCTTCTTTGAGGAACCACATCTTCTGGATTGCTTCCAGTTATTAGTTGTGAGGTACTTGTGAAAATTTTGGAGGGACTCATGAAGAGGACTTGAAGTTGCAAAGTAAGGTAATTGTGTTGAAATGTAGCAAATTAGAACAAAAACCACGGAAACATAGGAAATTTGTTAAATGGGAAATTCATTGAACCCCTGAAGCCCACGGAGAGTGGGGAATTTCTTTGTACGTATGTGCATATATGTGATAAGTTGCTCTAGATGCTACCAATCTAGCAGTCCACTGACTTTATTTTTAAAGTATGTGAATAGTATCAATTACTTCTAGAAGACTGACTATGTGTTAGTGTTTTGCTGATTGGAGGTCTAATTCATCTGAAAGTCTTTGCAAAACCACCCTGGCTTCCAAACTGAGACACTGTCTACTTCTGAACATTGTAGATACCCAGCAAGTCATCCTCAAAAATGAGACTGTCCCATTTATCATGTAGTAGGTGGTGGAATTAAAATTGTGACAGAAGAAAATAAGCTAAACTAGTCATGTTCACCTGTTTAATTTGTTGGATGATAAGCATTATACTTAATGACATATGTAATCCTTTTTGTTCACGCCTTTGGTTCATAAATAAACAAAGTTGTAAGGCTTGGCTAATTAGATGTAGTTGTTAGCTCAATAACTGATAAATATACCTGTTCTATCGTGAAATATGTGATGTCAACTCTCAGTTCCTTTCAATCCTACATTTCATTTGCTTTCTCTTGTGTTTTTAAGTAACAGCATTTGTCCTCCTAGCCACAGCTGGTATTTGGCTTTAATGAGATCAGATTTATTTGAATGAAAACAATGTAAATTTTAAGATAAATCAGCTGTAACATATAAGTTATCAATAGTAGGAATTAAGAATGCAACAGTGATTTCACCTGAAAAAAGTAGTAATATCAATAGAAGAACAGGAAGATTTTTGGTATCTGAGTTGTAAAACTTACAGGTGGGTTTAAGACAGCGTGTCAGTAAATGATAACTTAACTGCCTTTCACATGGCCAAATCAACATAGGTTGGAAATACAGGTTTTCTTAGATATGTCTGTTACTGCGTAGTGGAGAATGTAATATTGGACTTTATTAATGAAACTTCGTTATTATACAATGAGGCATTCTACTTGCAGTCTTAAAATAAATCAGAGTGGGTTTATTTTTTGAGGTGGATGAAAGTAAAGGCAGCACAAGAGTGGTGTGGGTGTAGAGCCCCTTAAGGGAGAGATAAAGCACTGTAGGTGCCTGAGCTTTGATAGTCTTTGAGGATGCAGCGTGGTGCCCTCTGGTGAGTAGAGGTTTGAGGATTCCCATTCATTTCCTTCTCCTCCTCTCTGTTTCCCTCTTGCTTCCCCTCTTCCCCCCCTCCCTCCTTCAGAAAAAAATTCATTGGTAAATACGATGCTTTCCACTACTTTTAGAGGAAAAACAACCCCAGTTTGTTCCAAAGTTAAACTATGTCTTACTGACCAGATAGGTTTATATGGATCACTCAGCTGAGTAAAAACAAGAAAGCATTCTGGTTGCCCTTTTAAGAATGTATTCCTCTAAGCAGTAGGTTAAATTCACTGTGTTTACATAGAGGAAGATTCCTATTGCTGCTTTTGTTTCCTTTAAGATCTGATTTGTGCTAATGATCCACTTCAGTGGACCGCAACAAGATGGAAAGAGTAGCCTGTAGGAGAAAGCATTTGACCTGTGGTCCCAAATGTTAAGGATCCAATTTGGTTTATGTTTTTTTTTTTTTTCTAGTATAAACTCACTGTTATGTGTTTGCTTTCCAAATGATCTCAAATTAGAATAGTCAGAAATATCTTCTTTGTAAATACTGCATTGAGATTGGCATTAATGCATGTCCAAGAAACAATTCTTTAGCTTTTTTAATAACTTCAATAGTTTAACTCTTAATCCTGCTATCCTTAATCACATAAGTGATAGTGAGCTACTAGAAAGAATGAGACTGTTCCAAGTCCAGTGTTTTACAGTGGCTGCAATAACTCTTCTTCATGTGGAAAACTATTTCAAGACTCTCCATAGGCAGCATTTACTTTCATAGTTTATGGCAGGGAGAACCTAAACACCGTCTTTTAAGGCCTTAATGTGAGAAGCTGTACTTATCTTAGGTCAGAGTGTGTTGGGATGATTTGAACAGTGGTCCCAAGATCCTTTTTAATTATAAAAACATTTCTGGTCTGCTTCTCAATCTGGAAATCAAAATGAAACCAGCAATCTGATTAGTAGTAAAATCTTGAAAATTATAAATTAAATCCCTTCATAAAGGAAGGTTGTGGCAAAAGGAAGTAAAGAATTGAACTGCAGACAGGCATAATGGCATGACTTGTAAGCAGCAATTCAACATTTTGAACTAGTTTCATAAATACACCAAATTTATCAATATTCACAACCATAGGAAAAAAAGGAACCTCTGTATTCTGGAAATATTCTAAAGCTGATTAATAGAGGATATTAATAATAAGCCACAAGAGGATAATAGCAAAAAGGAGGAAGGAGAGTGAGAAAAGACAAAACCAGTTCAGGTTTACTCTAGCAAATGTGTCTGAAGTAATAGAAATTCCCTGGTGAACTAGTGTATGGTATTTTCTCCTTGTTCCTCGTGAAGTAGGATGGAATAGAAAAGCACGTAAGAAATCGTGAGGGAGAAGGAAGCAATGATTGGAACAAAAAACTTGTAACTCCAGGTTCTTGATCTCGTCTTCTGATTTCTGGAGACTTAGAAGCACCCACTGGGCAGTAAAGGAGAGCTGGAATGCTGGGTGTCCCAGGTTATAAAAACATAGGGCTTTTGCAGTTCTGGAGGCTGGCGAAGAAGGGGATAGCGGTTAGGGATCGTGGTTTCATCCTCCGGGCTTCTTGAGTGCTTTACATCCTCTGTGGCATGAGGAGAGAGTATTATGGCTCTAATCTGGGCCAAAGTGGTACAGAGAGCTTGGTAAATGGATTTTGGTAGCCATTCAGGAAATGGCTCTGTAAATCTTGGCAAATATGGATTTTAACTTGTAAGATGTTATTTAGAAATAAAAGTAGACGGTGATAATTCAGTGAATTTTCAATTTTATCTGAACGGACATTGTTACAGTTTTACCAATGGAAAGCTGAATAAATCTTTGCATTATTAAAATAAAAATCACTTTGAGGCAGATAATGCATGTGTGAATTATATAAAGTGGGGATGAAGAGAAAGTCAATGCCTTAGGTGTTACTGTAGGAAAAAGTTTAAAAGAATGGGAGCAAAGCTATCTGGGAGCATGACAATGTGATCTTTTTCTACCTGCCAACACTAAAAAATTCTCTTTTAACAGGATAATATATTAACCTTGGGTAAATGATTCAAGTTAATTTAGAAAAAAAAAAAAAACCAACCACAAAACAAAACCCAAACAACCACTGCGTATGTGTCTATATAATATATAATACACATGTAGTAATCTAGAAAAGTAATGTATGTCTTCTATAATGCAGCCTTTTGAAGCTGGAGAGTTACTCAGAACCCAGTTTACACTTAAAATCAATTTTTAGGAACGGACTAATTTTCTTACATGGCAAAATATAAACTTTAAAAGGAACAGTATTTCTCAATAACACTTTTAAATAAATTTCAGATAATTTATTTTACTGAAGATTGTTGGAGAGAATAAGTCATCTTCTTTCTTTAGCTCTGTGGTAGATTTCCTTATGTGTTCCTTACAGGTTTTATCTGGTGGGTTTTTTTGTGTATGTGTAAAATATGTATAGAATATATGTAATAGGCAAGGAATACATTCCAAAGCTCCTTTGAGTAGAGCAGCTGTCTAGAAGACTAGTGGGAAGGGTGTACAGACAGCATTTATGTAGACTGAACAACCATGTATCATTATGTTTGGTCGTCAACCCCCAACTAATCAAGCATGAGCTAGTTTGATTCTTGATTAGAAACCTTGTAAGAAGGTGCTGTGCCCGGCAGGAAGTAGTGATTTTGTTTGATTCTGCATTGATTCAAACAAACCTTGCTTTACGCAATGGAATGCAGCTAATGGAAGTATCTTCTTTAAGATTTGCAGAACCAAGGTGGCATTTGATTCTGGTAATCCAATAATTTTTTATCTGTAAAAATTCCCAGAAATGTATTATGCCTAGACAAAATGGTGTGGCATGGATTGTTGCATGATAAATTCTTATTTTTATTATGTTTTAATTTTATTTTTATATGTATGCACTATGTTTATGCTATATACGTATAATTCATAATATAAATGAAACAGTTTTTAAACAGTTTTTAAAAAGAATGTTCATTAAGCATAACAAAGTTTTATTTGCACTTCTGTGGCACTTACTGTTGCAGTAATCTCAGGATTTCCCTGAGGTGTTAATTCTCACTGGGTACTGTACGTTAAACTGCTGAAGTAGTTTATGAATTTCAGAGTTTAACTTTCAGGTACCTGACAAAAAGCACGAAGATCAGCTATCCCCGGGTCCATGTGAAATTCTGTTGGATATTGGGGCAAGGCATGTATTTCAGTGGCTGCTTTTGAAAATTTCAGCCAGAGTCACTCAAGGTCAAAGGAGAGTTTGACACATCCCAGAAATAAAATGTAGAGAGGCAGCTCTTGCCCATACACTGAAATACAGTGGTGTAGAAGGTGTAACTTGACAGAAATCTGTATAACAGCAACTCTAAATTATTATGGGATGAGGGCGAAAAATACTTTCCAGATTCTGCCCCTTACGTTTTCAACATAACAGCAGCCTGAAATTTTACTATAAGTAAAAATAATAATAATAATAATGAAAAATTATCTCTTTGTTCTCCTAGTACTAACAGACTACAGCTGGGGGTTTCTTCTTTTTTCAATCTCTGCTATACCTAAGAATCTAAGTGTGAGGTATAACAGATGAGTAAATTCAGTCCTTGAATCTTTCTCCTGAATTAGTGTTTTCAAATATTTTGATTCATTATTATGTGCGAACTCAATTGGAATTAAGATAGAAAGCCAAACAAATTGAGCTTGCCATATCTATGGTTAGGGAAAAATAGGATTTTACTTTATGGTATTAAAGCAACACATTACTGGTTCATTTATGGAACAGGCAGATCATCTTTCTTGGTATATTCTGATTTTATTGTTTATAGTTCTGTGAATATCCCTACATAATTTGCACTCTACAGATAATGTAGACTTCAGAAGATTTTCAGCCTGGAATTCGTATTTTCTTTTTGTGGTGAGAAGCAGAGAAATAGGGAACAACCCTCTCATCATTTATGTATCATGACCCAGCATCTCAGAGCCTTGGGCTATTATTTCAAAATCCAATATATTCAAACTTTGGCCTCAGAGAGCAGTAGGATCAGTACACAAGAACAATAGAGTGATAAATATAGATTTTTCATTAAGGAAAAGACTATATCCTGTCATTTTTGAATCAGTGTTCAAAAGAGGATCTGAGAATTCATAGCCTCCTATAGGCTTTAACTTTATTTTTGTTGGGAAAAAGGACTTAACAGCCTTTTCATGTTCCTGTGAGTGAGGCATCGTTGACACACAGAAATAAAATTTTAATATATACTAAAGGAGAGATCCACTAACACTGTGACAGTAATTTAATGCAAGTCAATTTTGAGCCACGCATAATTACAGGCGTGATGTGGAGCACTGCTCATTCTTAAGGATGGTTTGTGTAGAGCGACACAGATCCGGTTGCAGTACAGTTGGCTCACTGGGGTAAGCTTCGGTTTTGGGAGCTGGGTTGCCTTTCTTCACTGACTTCTCTCCTACACTAGAAATTTGTTTTGGTAGTCAAATTGTACATAGCATAATTCTTTTTGTAGCACAGAAACTATGGATTTCTAGTACAAAAGTTAGGTTACTGGATGGATAGCATATGCTTTTGGGCATATGCTGTATAAATGTACATATGTACATGTAAGCACACCACCTTCACATAGAAGGGGTGTATCTGCTTAAGTTCTAGAAATTGCTGAAATTCTCAGAGCCGTTAACACATATGTTGTATTCTGGGAGACTCCTTCAGATTTTAGAAATTGTTTTTCTTTTCATTGAAACAGATTTTCACTCAATTTCCTTAAATAGAGCAGCTGTGATAGTGTGCAAACAATCAAAATTCATGCTGGAAAGTAATTTTTGAGCTGTTTGTTTCACTTGCAAGGAAACAATTTATGTTCTTATTTTGAAGCCAACAGCCTAACACTTGTTATCGGAGAATGCACCAAACAGTGAAAAGTTTTGGTTTCTGCAGTAAATTTAAGAAACCCGTGATTTTCACTGGGCTCAGATACCACAAAAAAGACATTTGACCCCATATGGTAATATATGTGTATCTACTTAAACACATGTACTTCAAATCTGAATGTAAACAACAATACTGGGAAGGGTTTGGTATGTATTCTGTACATACATGGTGATTATATATTGCTGTTGCACCTTTTCTGGAGTTTACCAGGGGAGACCTGTGTTTGATTTGGTGGGAGGGAGGGTGGAGGTGGAATGATAAACTATGGGCTTGCTTTCCGAGTCCTGATGTGGAGATGCTTTATTCTGTATTGTTATCAATGCAAAAATAAAATTACAAAAATAATATTATTTCAAAAGTTTTCTGCTTGCTTTTAGCTGACAGGTCTCTAAGTGGATATAGCTTTTTCCACCTGCAATCAAATGTAATAAACCTTCTTCACTGCAGAAGTCAAATTCCTGGGAAAAAAGAAGTTGGAAGCTCACACTTACACCATAAAACCTTGTTTATTGCGACCATCAGTCTTCGAAGATATGCCCCACAATGGGGTTTGGTAAAGCCATTACAAGGTGCCGTATGAGTTCCATTTGCCTACAGTAAATAGAATGTCAGAAGTGTCAGGGGGAAATAAATATCGGGCTGGTTAAAAGGGAGCAGAGATGGCTCAAAGCATCATTGAGAGGATTGATTTATCTGGCATGCTGTAATGACTGCAGATGTGGATCTGTTATTCTAGATGAGCAATGAATTTGATGAGCTGATAACACAGGGCCAGAGAGGCCTGGTTTTAATTACTGATGAGGAATTTATTTGTGAAGCACTGTGATTTACTGAGGGTTTGTTCTGTTATTGACAGGTGACCTTGGGGCTTTTCTCTTTTGATGAATAAAAAAAGCGGCATTTTTTAAAGGAAAACTGTTTTATCAGTGCTATGAATACAGCGAGGTCATTTTAGATAGAGTATTGTCTTTCAAACCATCTTTATATATAATTATTTTTTGTAGCAGTTGTTAATTGCCTCTTTCATCGAGATTGTCGCGTATGCTACACTTGCTACTTGAGAGGGACTAATTTTGGTGCAGATCGTTGCTAGCAAGAATATATTGGGTAGAACTTTTGTGGTAGAGATCTTAAGACAAATAAAATCACACTAACAAAGTATATATTACTGGGTTGTTTAGCTTTTCAGCTACATATCTCATCCAGCATGTATTACTTTTACAGTTCTGATTTTCCTTACAGGCCACCAAGTGGAAAAAAAAAACCCTAAAAAATATAAGGGATCAAAGGGGTTTGGTTTTTATTTTGTTTTGGTTTTTTTTTTTTTGGTAAACATATTGTCTTAACTATTTTAAACAGCATTTTCTCTGAGGTTAAGTTTTTGTCAGGACACTCTTTTGTTGGGCAGAAGGTTGACATACCTATTATTTTTATACACTTATTTTACTTTTTCTCCCATAGAATGTACTTTTCTTTTTGATCTGTACACATAAAAGAATTTGTGTTGACTTTTGTGCTTATGCTCTGAATTCTGTAGCATATTAACATCAGGATAAATCAAAGTAGTTTCTGTCTAAACTGTGGCAGAACTGTGTGCGGTTACTGTAGATGTTTTCCAGTTTGTATATACTATTTTCTCTTAATATTAAAAAAAAAATGCTAAATAGGAAACCATTTGGATTCCACATTTGGTAGATGATGTTTTGATGAGTGTATATGATGATCTTACGGTGTGCCAGGGGAGGTAGGTACTGGATCAGGGAGGTAGAAGACCTTCTCTTTTGTTTTCCTTTTGTGAGCTTCACAACAAAAGTGGTACTACCCAGGAACTTCCTTTTTAGTGCTTTACTGTCAACAATTTATTTAATATGGAGAAAGCTGTTAACTTAGTATTTACATTCAATATAGTTTTTGGAACCGAAGAGGCTTTTTGTCTTATCTAACCAAACACCATTATTCATTTGACCCATTTACACCCAAATCTGTTCAAACTACTTTGATGTTATTTTCATTTATTGAAGCAGGGAGTCACCAGCTAATGGAATAGGTGGTGGCAGGCAGATATAATGTCTGTTTTGATCCAACGATAAGGAGAGCCTTTAGCAATGTAATACCAATTAATCAGAGTTTTCTGAGGTGGAAGGAAGAAATGGGGAAATAGGTGAAGTCTGCGCCGTGTACTAATGGGCAGCTAATACTGGCTGGAGTTCCAAAACTTCCACACAGCAAAGTATCGCTCTTAGGGAGCCATATAGTACGAACCAAAGGAAGACTGCTAGGCAATAATTGGGCTGGAATAAAGCATTGTCAACCCTCTAAATAATGAAGTTGTATCTAATATTGTGAGGGGTTTTAAAATTTGTTTTAAGACTATGAAATATGTGTTTTCAGAAAGTACTTTTGTTTGGTTTTTAGTCTTTCTTAGACTTACTTGAATTTTGTTTGAACTTTTCATATTAATCAAAACCACATTAGAAATGGAGATGGAGGAAAGGTGAGGAGAATTAGGAAGAAAGAAGAGAGAGGAAGCAGGTTCCTTCATTTTTATATGAAGACTTACTTCTAGAAAAACCAAAGAAACAAAGATCACTTGACTAAATGCAGAACAAAAAAACCCAAAACAAACCCACCAAAATCCCCAAACCCTTTGAAGCAAACATCTCCTCTTCCCCCCTCTCCTGTACTGTAGTTTTGCTCCTTTACTTTCCCCTTTCCCCCTTGCTTTTTCTGTAGATTTTTCCGTGGAAGTGGAACAGTTAGCTATTAATGAATAACATGTATCTTATTATAAAAACACGCAGTGTTTAGCTCTAGGGATAGTATTTCAATTAAACGCATCTGACAATTTTAGATCTACTCATGACGTAAATATTGCAATTAAGCAAACTGCAGTTAATAAGAGTATTAAATAATGTTCTGTTTTACAGATTTACTGGTTTGAGGTTTTTTTATAAAACCAATGTGTTTTTTTTAAACCAATACTTCAGCACCTGTAAAACTGAATATTTGCTTAAGTAACAACAACAACAAAAATCCATCTCCACCTTTTTTGTGGGACTTGGCTTGGTTTGTTCAGAGACTTTGTGCATTAAAATGTGCTAGCATATTTTGCCAATGGAAATGTCAGATTTTAGGCTTATGCAACAGCTTAAATAGTAAACTTGGACAGTGCAGGGTCATAGGAGAGGTGGTGGTGTTTATTTCATTTATTTTATTTATTCGCCAAGAAAGAGGTTCATGTGTAGTATGCTGTTGTCCACACAATAGTTAGTTTCTCAGTGAGTATCAACACTTGTAGATATCGTTAGTAGTTTAACAGAGGTTTAATAACAGCATTAAGCCTGCAATATTTTGGGTCCCATTTCAGTTTCCTGATGTGTGGGTGGGTTTTTTTTATTGTTGTTGGGTTTTCCTCCCCTCCAGCTTTTATTTTAATATTATTATTGAATAAAGCTGGCTTGTATTTTGTCCGTCCCTGTATCGAGTGTCTTCCAGCCTTTGTGTATGAAGAATGGCTTCAGACCTTTGGAAAGCATCCTTGAAGCAAATGACAGTATACTTGTTTATCTTCTTCAGTGAAGTATTGACTGTATTCATATGAAGGGGCTGCTTTGCCAGGTATAATGGCAGCGAGGAACGGTGGTCACTTACAGATGCATTGGGAGTTGCATGAACTTCCAATATGTTTTGCAAAGCAATCTTAACATTAGAGAAGGAGCTAGGTACGGCTCGAGGTGGAATTATGTCCCCAGATTTGCTGTCAAGTTCCTGTTGAACTCTGTGTTGTGGAAGTGTTATCTTTAGGGAAACCATGAGACTAATGAGCTTTGTGTGTTCTGGAGTTACTGTGGTTCTTGGTTTCATTCTGTTCAGCGGCCATGCTCTTACCCTGGGACACAGGGATGAATGTGGTGAAGACCAATGATTTGACAGAGAAGCACAGGCCCGTAAAATGTCCTAAGTATCCTCTAAGCAAGTCAAACACTACTTCAGAATATTATATGCGACTGCCCTGATACTGATGAAGTTAAGGGATATCTTTTGTATGGGTTTCCAGCAAGGGTTTGGGCATTTATATACAGTGCTTGCAAGCCTGAATTTTGGTCTGGTGGGGACCTGCACCTGCTGAGGTCAGTTGATTTTTGTCATTGATTACAACAGGAGGTGACTGCATCCCACAATTTCAAGCAGTTGCAAAGCTATTTATAAAACTTAATGTTTTTTAAAAGCATTTCTTACGTAGCATCCTAACCTGTGGAATAAATACAACAGGTTTAGCAGACTTGGAAGTTTTTACAGCTGCTGTGGGGCTAGGCTGAATTTGGAAGCAATACTCCAGAAGACACATTCCTTATTGCTGCTTTCCCCGAGTGCCAATCTGTGTTTTGTGTCACTGTAAGTAGCAAGGATGGAAGGGACACATAAGTTGTTGTATAGAAACTCTGCTTGTTTAGAGAAGGTTTTTTAACTTTCATTTTCCCTTATGGATAATTAACGTAGTTCTTATTTTACTGTTACAGTCTGCTTATGAATTTCTTCTTGCTGTCAAAGGACAAGTTCTGTGATGGTTATGTGCGTGAAAATAATTTCTTTTATGAAGCTGGCATCGTAAATTAGCCAAGATTTTTCCTAATTCCACGCACTCCTGTAAAAGCTGTTTTTACTGTGTCAATACCTGTGATCCAAGCTGTTGGTATGAGGGAGTTGGTTCCTTAACTCCCCTTTCATCCCTGTGTGGCCACTGTGATTAGCTTTTAATACCTTCAGCTTCATTGTCGGGATTTACTGATGCCGTCAGTAGAGAGAGCAAAACTTGTGGATTCCAGGCCGCTCGGTGGGGTGTAACAAGAAGCTGTCTTTGTGAGAAGGAAGTACAAACTCGGATCTGACTGTTTTCAATGAGTATTCTTTTTTTAAAATTTTTTTTTTTGTGGTGTTGGGGTGAAGCTTGAGATGACCCCATGTTGCTGCTTGCCACTAAAATTTCCTGGCAGCCCTCTGACGGAGTGTGCTGTTGTGTGTTCCAGAAACTGACTTCTGAGGAAGTAAAACTCACAATTTTTCTCCCACAAAAAATACTATATGTTAAAATGCTAAACCACGCTTTTCTTTGTAGGCTGACCTTCCTAAGTATAGATGTATGTATATATATATATATATAGCGAGTCCTGTATTTGCTAGGCTGTGCAGAGGCATGTGTAACAATATGTAAACTTACATATTTGAATTGCCCTCTGCTGTTGCTGCATGACGACGTGCAGGATGTAGCAGAGGCAGTAGAGGGCCTGTCAGGCAGATAATCAAAATGATTTGGAATATTAATGTCTCGGTAGCAATATCTTACTTGAAGAGAGTCTGTAAATGGACACAAAGATTCTATTATGAATTGTAATTATTTTTAAAATGTTTTACTATTTGATTTGAACATGTATTACATTGTATTTTGTTAGGTGATTTTTCTAATGTTCATATGCAATCGTGTGTGTGTATATACTTAAAGCAATCCTAGGGAAGAAAAAGGATTTGCACTTTTTGAATGTTTAGCTCACAAATGCTGAGGTCTTGCCCAGTGCAAGAGAGATTATGAACCTGTCTCTGCCACAGCCAGTTGCATACAGCCGTTAGAGTGAGTTACTGCATTTGTCGTAATTAATGTAGAAGCCTCAGAACAGAAATTAAGACATGTAAAGTGTGTTGAAGCTAGACATGTTAAAACATATTTAATTGTTAATATCTGGTGGGTTGCACAGTGCTGTTTAAATGTAAACAGCCAGTCATGTTCAGGGCAGAGTTATTCCTGGTGATCCCATTATCCTGTGGGATAGAACAGTATTTCAATTTAACAGTTCTCAGTAGTTACGTGAGAACTGTGAAGCTGGAAGCAAACAGTAATTTCTCCCATTGAGAGTGGTGAGAGTTTAAGTAGTTGGAATGAAAACTACTGATCCTGCTTAATTGAGATGTCTAATGATGTCGTCATCTGAAGCAGGGTGGCTGCACGACATGAAGTGCATAAAGGCAAAAGGTCCACATTTAAATAAATGTCAGGTAAAGGACTAAGTGTACATTTAAAAATGGGTATAGCAGTACTTCCTTTAAAAAGTTGTAATTAATCTTGCAGTGTTAGCTGTTTGCTCATACAACAGTATAATAAGGCACAAACATTTTAATTCAGTGTGGTAACATCTGAAAGGTGTTTATTCTATTTTATTAATAGAATAAAACTTGCGTAATCTGTTTTTGTCAAGATTGCTGGTAACTTTTGTGAATGATGTAATTGGAAAAGGATACAGGAGTGCTACTTGCTTTCTAGCAGTACCTGATGTCGTGTTGTGTTGTATTGCTCTATGGGTAGATGTTTTGTAGAAATTCCAAATTAGTTCTATTTGCACAGTTAATAAAATTAGATATATTCTGCTTAGTTAAATTTTGTATCAGAGTCAACACAATGTTGAATGTGAAATATTTTATTCTAGCTGCTTCATCATTACAAGATCAGGTTTTTATCATCTGAAGGGAATAGTGACCTTGCCAAGTGTAGGGAGAGGAGCTGGGTTGCAGTATTTGATCTCGGACTGAGAAGCAGTACATGCTTCTGTTTGCAGATGCTGACTTCTGTAACACAGCAACTAATTATAGTATTATATAGGCAGAATAGAGCCAGTTCCATATAAACTAAATCAGTAGCCAGTACTTGTGGAAATCGGATTTCATTGGATGTGGCTCTGTACAAAAACACAAAAGCTGTTTGTGGTGTATCTGCACTCGGGTTTGAGCTCCCTTCTTGCTTCTGTTGAAATTGAAGGTAAATATTTTCTTCGCTTTGCAGTCCTACTCTAGTTCTCCTGTTACCCGTATGGGACCTCTATTTTTAGATGTTAGGGAGATTGTGTTCACGTACCGTCCATAGAGGTAGAGACCTGCAGTTGGTGTTTTTTCATGATGCTGTATTGATTATTGGTATTGTTAGAAGGTATGCAAGATCACTTACACCTTCAAATGTCTCTGTATTTAAAACAAACAAAAAAGCCATGCCTTAGTGACATTAACTTAGTGTTGAGGGGACATAAAGAAACTAACAGTCTAGAAGATGATGGGTGCCTGTGTGCTTGCCACCGTGATCTGTCTTTTTTTCATGTGAAGCTTGCATTTATTCACAGGTGCTGTGTACATAGCTGACTTCATTTAAACTGGCATAGATTCAGCATGTGTAGTTTTTCATGAAATAGGTTGTTGCACTGTCAGGCATCAATAATGCCGTTGTAGTGCACATCTCAGCCTAGGGAGATACCCTAGAAATTCATATTTAAGAAAATCCAGGTTCAAGTTCAGTTTGAAATTAATAATGTTCAAACTCTTGGGGGG
Source organism: Mycteria americana (assembly GCF_035582795.1). Lineage (NCBI taxonomy): Eukaryota > Metazoa > Chordata > Aves > Ciconiiformes > Ciconiidae > Mycteria > Mycteria americana. The sequence goes on along the minus strand of NC_134374.1, from coordinate 23,252,998 downwards.
AAGGGGAGAACATGGCAAGAAGCACTGTAACTGAATACAAATGTATGGCATAACTGGGTTAGAGGATCTTTAATTCTGTGTATGGTATCTGTAAATGTACTTAAGACCAATTGGGGAATGTTTATTTCGGTTTTCTTTTGATAGTTTTGTATAAATTTGTCATATGAAAATGAATTTTAATTGTGTTGGGATTTATTTATCAGTCTATTTTACCAAGCATACCTCTAAAATTATATAGTTTAATGTGGTGTTCATTTACATAATTTAGAAATGAATAGTAAAACATGCAGTTTTGCAGAGATCATCTTTAAAATACTCCGATTATTGGCATCACCAATAACAGCTCAGATGGGATAAAGCAGCTCTGTTTATAGACACTCTCACACTCAACATAATCTCATGTTCCAAGTTTTTTGTCAGTACATGAAAAGTCATTTTTGGCTTGTATCATTACTTTGAGTTTCTTTTAAGTCATTTTTTTCCTTGTGGTATGATGAAAGAAATACTGATTGAATACTGAAACTTTGTCTGTTTTTGGAAGAGGAAAAAAATGTCCAAATTTCAGGAGCAGTTTTGATATCTTTCCGGAAAAGAAAACACAGAAATCCATTCCTTTGATTTATGAGCTCGTGGTGTTAATGTTTGAGCAGATACTGGATATTTGTGGAAATATCTTTAAGTCTTGAAGGTTTCACAACTTCCATCACAAAACTGTGTTACTATGGAAAAGTGGTGTTCACTCTTCTGACAAGTGTGACACTTAACCAGGGAATAAAAATAATACAAACCACATAATACACAAACTGAGGAGGGAGTTGTCTGTGCAGACAGTTTGTTGACACTTTGTTGGAAAAGATTTCTCTGATCTGCTTGTTGGGTAGGATCAAAAATACATCTGAATTGGACAGGGTTGCGAACATTTTGTTGGGGATGTTGCTACATATACATATTTTCTAAATTGAGGCATAGTTGTTACGGGTTCAGGGCCTAAATGTTAAACAGATAGACTGTCCAGGCCTGATGAAATGCCAGTAGCGTGTTAGAAAAAGCAGAATCCACCACTTAAGCACTGTTTTAGAATGAATATCTTTCTTCACAGCTTTCCGTGAAGCTGCTAAAATGTAAGGTGTGCAGTTCTTTTCAGATTGGAAAAAATAGCATGTATCTATTTTCTTTTTTTTCTTTTTAAGATTGTTTTCCAAACATGGATGCAGCGAAGACAAAAACGTGCAGGTTTTTTTCTTGGCGTAGGCTGTCAGAAATGGCACTCATGAAGGTTTATTTCTGCAAAGTATAAAAATGTGCTCATAAAATTGATGCTTTTTTTTTTTTTTTTTTTTTTTTCATGTGTAGAGTTGGCCGTAGTGCAGTTGAGCATTTGGTGCTTGCCCCCCAGGCCAAGCCTGGAGGGAAGGGCATGAGCGGGCGCAGGTCGGGTGGGCGCTGGTACCCCTCCTGCGAAACAGCCCCGAGACTCCTCCGTTGTCCCTCTCTCTCCTCCTGCCCGGGCTCCCTCTGGGGCTCCCAGCCAGACCAGCTCACTGTGGATGTTGTTTTGGAGTCTTTTGAACGTGGATGTGAAGCAGTTTGTCTGTCCTTTGCTTCGCAAGAATTCCCTTTTAAAAAACAAAGCTGTAGCTATGAAGTAGCCTATTTGTCCTAAAACTTATGAAAAGGAGGGGGAGGGAGTGCTGGGACCCATCTTTATAACAACAATCAGCCTTTGTAAGGTTTCATTCCAGGCTAATGGCTGGTGAAATTGTTCTGGGTAGTTAAAATGAAATGAAATGAATTAAAGAACATGAAGGAGAGCAAGCAGAATGGTTTATTGCTTTTCTTTGAAGGCACAATAGCTATACTCTGTCTCTTTTTGTTACTCATATCTGTGTGGCGGATATTTAAAGTCAGGGTTTTGAATAGCATGATGGCTAAATGAGGGCTATAAATCGAGGGCTATGGTGCAAAATTCTAGTGCTAGCAAGTACTAAAACACAATACCAAAGAGGCTGGGGTCTAAAATTGTTTTAGACTGATGAATATGCAGACATAAACCCAAGAAAATATATATATTCCCCACCAAAAAACCTCTGGAAAACACTAATGATCAATTTTTAAAAAGGAAAACAAATATTTTAAACATGTTAATGCTTTCAATTTATTCTGGAATGTTACCAACATTTCCTTAAAAGCCTGAAAATCCATACTTAAGAATTTTAATTAAAAGTGTGAAAAACATGAAGTAGTCAAATATTTTTATTAATGGGAAAATGTGAAAATGTCAAGAAGTTGGTGGATAGTGTTTCATTTATAAACCTACCAATTTAGCCAAAACAAAAAAAATTTTTTTCAATGTGTTAGCTTGCTGATAGCAACACAAAAGTTTCCCAAAATGGGATAACGCAGCTTAGAAAGCACCTGGTTTAAGACTGTTGTTACACAGCTGAAAAAATAAAGTGTCATATCAGGTTGGGGTCACGTTTGTCTAAGAAAAACTAACAGGAGGATTTCTATTGTCAACACAGGAGATGAGCAGTACGATAATGGCAAATTATACTCTCTGATCCACCCCTCTGTTATAGAAGTGACTAGAGATTAAAGCCTCAGCCAGGAATTTCATTACTCTTAAACATTTTTCACAAAGGCAGTATTTGCAAAAATACTGGTAAAGAAGGGTCAGAAATTTTCATGAAAGCATGAGATCATTTTTGACTGTGTGTGCATGCGCATATATATGTGTGTACTACTATAAGCATATTTAGAACCAAAAAAGATACATAATGCATCTATTAAAGTTAGTATATGTGCCTAGGCCTTAGGCTCCATAATGTGGAAGTGGATTTTTGCTAGTATTTAGTTCATGTTATGTGAAAGGTCAGTTCATATTATGTGATAGGTCTGGTTTTTTTGGTTTGGTTTTAATTTTTTTTTTGGGGGGGGGGTGGTGTTAAAACATCAGTGTAAGAATATAAACTAAAATTGAAGATAATTTAGAATATTACAAGTTGTTAAAAAGTGAAAGGTTTTTAGGGGGTGAAGAGCACAGAACTTGGTTACTTTCCAAACAAAAAGAGTTTATTACAGTACTGGTTTTATTGCCACTCAATTAAGCAAAGCCCAGAGTCTGGGAACCTCATTTTTCAGGCTTTTAATAAATAGTAGCTCTCAAGCGTTTTTTTTGTAGTTGAGTCTCCATGAGAAATTGGCAATGCTGAGTCCAGCTCTCTCCCTAGCTTTCCCTGACAAGCTGGGACCTCTGGTGCTTCACAGCTCTCCTTGTTGGTCCCAGAACATGCGCTGTTGTGTCTCTGCTCCAAAGAGGTTTCTCTACTTCCAGCTGTTGTCCTTGCTGTGTCAGAGGCTGTAAACCTGGCTGGATCCAGCTGACCTGTCGCAGAGCCGGTGTGGTCGGTTTCTGCATTTGCAAACGTGTGAGCTGACCTCCGTGGATCTTGCTGGAGCTGAGCTTCTACACTGGAGTAGATGGGCACCATCCTTTTCTTGGTTGTTGAGGTCACTCAACAGAGTGGGTGGGCTTTCATGTTCCTCGCCTTTTCTTCTCGCGCTGAAAGTCAAGGCATGCTTCCTAAATGTTTTTTCTTTAGTATTTGTGTATTTAATAGTGACTGTCTGTCTGTCTGTCTCCGGTGAAATGTAGATGTAGCTAATCTACCTTTAAACTAGCTAGAAAGGCCCCTTGCAGCAGCTGACCTACAGCAGTTCATTGCTCAGGGCTGCAAAACCTGTGGAGAACAAGACATGTTATACTTCGTCAAGCTCCCTCCTGGTATGCTTAGGATGCTGGCTGCAGTAAAGCTGCCTTGGGTATTTATACAATTACAGCGGAGTTGCTGCTGTGCAGACACAGTTCCCTTAAAACTATTATGTGCACTCAAAAAACAAACAAACAAACAGAACAAACAAACAAAAAAACCCCCAAGGTGGGTGGGAGAGAAATCTACTAAATCATGGTGTGGTGCTGCAGGGTGTCTGGTACTTGATAGCTCTTGTTCCATTGTGGGTGGACAGCCAAGCTGAAGGATGCGATGTGCATCTTTGCAACTGTGAGATGCGAAATCATCTCACAGTTGTCCTGTGAGACTTTGGTGTGGTGGGAGGCACCAGAGGGTGATTTTTCACCTCCAGAGTGTGCAAATATATCCATATTAGGTGGAGAGCCAGCCAGCACCGATACCCATCTCCTTGTCTTTTGCTGAAGGAAGCCTACTGAAGAAAGAAGATAAAACTCCCAAGTCAAACTTGGGGCCCACAGAAGTAAGAGCAGATGTGGCGTGTATAACCAGGAAGCTAGATGAGAGCTGAGGTGTGCCCCACTTTACGTACCTCAATTGCTAATGAGCTGTTTTTAGCTTCTCACTTAATGGGCAAAGACTGCGTTAGGATGACCTATCCAATTTTATTAGTAGCAACTATGATAAGCCTTAGAGCTTCATTAAAAGAGTAATTTGGGGAGTAGAAGCAGGAATCTGAGTTGTAACCTGAGCGTTTTGCAAGCATGAAACTGCTGCACAACTTTTGATAGAAAGCAGCACTCATATTTTTATCATGTGTTAAGGAAGTTCATCCATCAGATTTAGGAGATGGATTAATTCCTACCCTGTGGCTTGCTGTGAAATTGCTGTTTGGCATTGCCCATCTATTATTGGAGAACACTTACTGCTGCACCTGGCTTCATTTGTAGTTGTTTCCTTTCCTAATAATTTGTTATGTGAGGTATTTATTTGCAGATGCTTTACCATCAATAGGAAGTATCAGAATGTGACTCCAAAATGAGGGAGCAGCTTTGTGTTCCATTGGTAAGAAGTCTGCACGCATGCTTGCTGCCGTTGCCCAATGCTAGTGTTCTTGTTTCCTACTTGGGAAGCTTTTTAAATGTCTAAAATATGGTAGGTGACTGGCATCTGCTTAGGCAGACACCAAGAAAAGCTTTTTATAGTTATGCATTTAAAACTTTCGAAGAACAGTAGATATGTGTCCATGAAAATATTTATTACATCCATATGAAATGGCCCATTTTTTACCAGCTGCTAGTATATTTCCATAACGAGCATCTTACATTGGGATTGTGTTTACTTTAATAAAATTCTTCAGTGCTTCACTCTGATTGTATCTGTTCTTGGATAAGAATAGTTTGCAGGGCAAAATGAATGAGTGGCTTTATGCATAATACAAGAGTATCAAATTAATCAAAATGTAAGGTGCTTTCTGCTTTTTAATACTGACTAAATGTTTTCCTTGCAGAAGTTAGTTGAGTTGGCTGCAAAATAGATTGTAACATTAAAATGTGTCTCTCTTTTCTCCCTTAAAAAAAAAGATTTGCCTTGTTCTTTATAAAAAAAGCCCCTACTCCAGCACGGGCAAAGGTTATTTAGCTGTGGGAAGAATGCAGTACTAGAATGTATGTTTGAGGCTTAACTATGACTTTGGGAACCTGTGACAAATACTGAGGGGTAGTGAAAATCGGAACAGTAGCTCATGAGTTAGGTTTCTTGGCTTTCTAGCCTGATTCTTCATAAGGGAAGGGACATTTGACCCATTGAACCAGACCATTGTCCTCCAGTTTTCATTGCAGCTGAAAGCCATTGCTGATGTTCTGAACAGCTAGTGGTGGAAAACTGGAGCCATTTCATACTTGTGTGCTTTTTAAAAAAGAAATAAAAATGAAAAAAAGCTTTCTACAGACTATCAAGCACCTGGTATGGTAGTATACCACAGTGAGTGGTACCATACTGTAGTGTAGCACTGCACAACAGCTGATACTCTCTTTTCAATTAAGTAAAATCCTTGGGGGAAAAATGCTAGTAGTACATGGATTAGGGTCTCCACCTCTTCCTCTTTTTTTCCTTCATATACTTTGGATCCTTGTACAATTGTCCTTTGTTCAGAAACAAAAAAGACTGGGATGTGGCTGCATGCTTCCCTGAAGTTGCTTGCTGTATCGCTAGTACAGCTGCCATCTGGTCTGTAAACTGGTACTTTGAGGTGAAAGGCTGTTTTCTCTTTTCACTGTCCTGAGCTGTTCAGGCTTTTCAGCTATTTTATTGTTGAATTTTGCATAAATAAGAACAGTATTGCCAAAATCCTTTTCTGATGTGTTCTTGTGGCTGATCTGTACATTTTGTAGGAGTTTGTTCATAAGTAAGGACAACTGTGATGTACTGTTTGGCATTAACATTTTTAGACTATGGTTAATGTCACTGATTAAATTCTGTAATGCAATGCATTCACAGGAATTTAACACGGAATAAGGAACTTAGAATATTGATCTTTCTGGGTTATTACATTTGCTTTTAAAGGTAGATGAAGCATTAACACCTGAGACTGCAACATTGATCATAACATTGTCACTGTAAAAACCTAATGGCTGTCAGTTTACTTCAGAGATAATATAAAGAGCAGCCTACCTTTAAATCAGGTGATTAACTTGCTTATCTGTGCTGAAGCTGGAAGAATGTTTCACTGAGTTTCAACAAAGGGCAGATTCACAAATTCTGCTTCGACCACGCAGTGGGAGTTTGCCAGTGATGGTGACATGAATTTTTCAATTGCTGAGCATTTCTCAAGTGGGCTTCCCATGACGAATACTCTGGCCTTTTCTTAGGTGTTGTGTTGAAAACCAGTTTCAGAAAATAAGTTTGAGGAGTGTAGGAATAGATATTTCCAGATTCTGTTTTTAGAAATATTTGTGGTGGTGTGTCTGTGGGAAACTGACTTGGAAGCATAACAGGTTGCCACCAATCCCTTTTGTTAAGGAGAAGAAAAAGTGATGATGATTTTGGGGTATCCAGTTGGGCACCTGTAGGGTGAAGAGTGTTGAGAAGACACCTTTTGAAAGTGAGGCCTATTTTCAGTGTTGCAAGTTTTTTTAATGAAAAATCACTATTTGCAGGTGGAAACCTTTGCTTTAGCGTAATTACATATTTCTAATTCTGCAAGGATTGTTTCAGTTTTGATAGCCTCAGTAGGTTCCCATGCTTCCTTAACTGTCTTTCAGAAGTTTTATTTGTTGATTTCAACAAAAAGAGCTTGCATGTGTTTGCTTTTTTGATTGCTATGTTTTTGATAAAATACAAAAATTTCTGGAAGCCTTTCGTAACAGTCTGAGATATAAATTTAAAATCTAAGTAGTTCTAGAAAATACAGAAAATAGAGTTCTAAAGCAATTTTGACAGAAGAGGTAAATACTAAATTTGTATAGTGTTTGGTCAGGAATGCAAAGAGAGCTGTGTATTAATGTATGATTCTTGAAGCATCTCCCACTCTCTTCTGCCGTTTTTTTTTTTTCCTTCCTTGTACTTTGTGTGCCTTTTTTGATAAGTAAATGTATAATAAATTTAGGGAGTGCTGGTAGGGCAGGAAATGAAAGGAGTTGACATTAAATACTGGTAGTAATACGTATTTTGTACATAAAACCTTGAATCAAGATGCAAAAAGTAAACTAGATCAATGGAAGAAGTTAGTGTGATACAGGATTTGAAAATGACTAAGGAACAAATACTGTGGAGGATTCGTGATTTCCCCTCCCCTTTTTCCTGTCCTGTGGAGCCCTGAAGGTACCTGACAACCTTTAAGGTTGGATGTTGATTTTTGAATCTCATAATGTAGTATAAGTCTAATAAAGTAATAATGGTCACATGGTTTAAATTTTTCTTTCTGCTTTTAAGCAGTTTAGCAGAAAGCAATTCAGAGAGCTCATTCTAGTGTCTAATCAAAATCATAAACCAAAACACAAAATAAAGGCAAAGTATAAATTAGTGCTACTGAAAAGATGCTCCCAAACCAGCTGTGCTTACATACATCAAGTTTACATTATTAACTACACCATTTCTCCAACCAGTATGTTGTCAGCACAGTGGAATGAAGCCTTCATCTTTACCCATTATTTCCTTTCATAAAAACTAAAATAACTTCATCATAAAATAAGATGGAAAATAAAGTCACATAAGATGCACTGTTGAAAATGTGCGGTTTCATTCAAACGTATTTGTTTAAAAAAAATAAAAATAAAAATGGTGAAACTGCCTTTGAAGAGTTTGTTTAAGAAGAACTACAGAGCTTGCCGAGATAAAGATGAAAAATGTGTGTGTGAGATGGCGGTGCTGTTAGCCCCCCTGCTGGGGCTGACGGATCAGCCCAGAAGTGGCATCAGGGCAGGGAGACATCAGCTTCAGTAATGGAGAGATGTCTGGTGGAAAGATTGCTCTATCACGGTGATGGGTTCCTCACATGTTATAAATCTAAGATTGTTCTTTCCTGCCGCAGAAATGAGCAGCTCTTTCTCCTTCCTAGAATGAAATGTCGGATAGAGAAAGGAACAGAAATGAAAACGAAAAGTGAGGGAAGTTATCTTTTTAACATAAATCTTTTGTGGAAACAGTATCAGACCCATTAGTGATTTGAAAAACAGCACTGTGCCAATCTTCACCCTACGCATGGAAGGAAACAAGCTGCTTTATGGCATCTCCCCTCTCCCTTCCTCGGAGCTTTTAATCTAGGAGCGGTAGCGATGGACTGCTCTAAATTTCTGTGGGGGAAGTGAGGTCCAAGGTGGTGACAGCTCAGGGAGCTGCCACCTATGCAGCAGTGAAAAGTTGGGAAAAGGAGATCCTGGTCATTGCCTTAAGGTTGCGATAAGGAGCGAGCAAGTTGTGGTTGTCCAGTCCCTCCTGCCCCCAGAAGGGAAGCCCCTGAGCAGCGGCTTCTGAAGAGGACCCAAGAGCAGTAAAAAATGATACTGCAGCACGCGCTTGCCAGGGACTTGCTTGTCTGCTTGGATGTCTTTGAGAAATCCAGGATTAGCCCATGGCACATAAGCACTGCCTATGAAAGCTAGATCTGAATGCAAGCAAACTTTCTTTTTGTCCGTGTCATGTCCCCCCCTCCCCCTTGCTGCCGTTTTTGCATGCTTTGTGTAGCTTCATTTTGTCTTGTATTTGGTATGAAGAAACATTACAACAGGGTTTGCTTTAAATCCTTCTGAGTTTGTTCAAAATGCTTTGGGAGTCCTGAAGGTAATGCTTGTGGTTATGCTTTTCTGAGATGAAGGCAAAACTGGTGAATTGCTAGGTTTTTGTTGCCCTAGTAAGCAAGTACTTTGGATCCTTCTTATTCCTAAATGAAGATAGATACACAAACATAAATAAATTTATCTTAGCAAATTTATATAAGCTCTGATTAAGCTTAGGTAGCTTGTCAGTATAGATTTCATAGTAGAAACATGAAAAGTTAGATGTAATAATTTATCAAACTTGCAAGGGAAACTTGAAATAAAATTTGTTATTGAATGTAATTCAAACCAGGCAGAAAAGTGGATAGCTAGATACAATGTATTGTGGTTTTCCATGGGTAGATCATGCTAAGCTGACTTGATAGCTATGTTTGATAAGATTACTGGTTTTCTAGACATAGGAAAGGCTGCCTCTGCTGTCTGGACTCCTGTGAAGCATGTAGTATAGGAAATTCCTGGAGAGGTTGGTAAAAATGGGGAAAATGGCTTGAGGATGTAAAATGTAATTTGAAATTATCAGGCTTAAGGAAGGGTACTGATTGAGTTTTCAAAGATTGTTTTGTGGCTGATCTTATTTAATATTTTTAATGATCACCCTGGCACAAAGAGTGGGAGTGTGGTAATGCAGTTTGCTGATGACAAATGTAAGAAGATATTGTCAATATATAGGAGAATAAAAAAGACAACTTGGTGACTTGAAGGCTGGAGTAATAGGAATGGGATGAAAATTAGTAAGTTATAAGACAAATAATTCACTTAAGACTGCTAAATCTGAAACACTAGGCCAGACAAAAATAATGTAGTTGATTAAAAGGAAAAGACTACAATAGAGACTGAGAGGAGTGGTATAGTCAAGTGAGAGAAAGCATCCGCTTCCTATTAAAACTCAGGTGATTAAAGCTGTTCCAGGTAGGGTCTTGCCGGTGTCCTGAACAAAGGGATTAATACTGATGTCTTTACAGGAAGCTCCAGTCTTACTTTATCTAGATAATTCTTGTTACCTAGAATTATATTTGGCTTTTTATGCTCTGCTCGCATTGGTGACTTGCTGTCAGCTTACAGTCAGTAACAGATGATCTGCTCCACAGTGAAGGCACTGGAAAGCCTCTGAAAGAGCTTGGAGCACTCTGTTAAAATGCTTGTAACTCAACCTTAACTACTTTTATCCATCTTCTTAAATGTTTCCAGATATGTTTCCTTATTGGTTTTTCTTCACTACTTAAGTTTTTCTGCCTTCTCTGAACTGTTTATACCATCTCTTCTGTTAGTCTCTTAATCGACTCTGATTACTTTTGTCTCACCTAATGTTTCAGATTCTTGTACCCTTTCTCCCTGGTTCCTCCCTTGATATTTTCTTATTTGTATTTATTGTTCTACATATTTATTTTTACTTTGTACTTTGTCTTTTTGTTTGTATAATCTGTATGTTCTGACTTTATTATGAGTAATCATTTGAATCCCTACTGTGCCCAGTGGGATGTTCAGTGTGTTAGGCAGTGCGCATACACAATCTTCTGCCTCCAGACTAAAGCTTGCAATCCTCAGTGACCTTTCTTTGGGGTGGGGCGGGGGGGGGGGCGATTTTCTTCTTTTATCTGTTCAGTAGAGGAGAAGAACAAGCTGAGCTTGGTGAACATTAGAGTATTAGCACTGTGTTGTTTATCTTGCCTTCTCATTTCTACCTGCAAAAGAGAAGCAGCATTCAAGTACTGAAATAAAGGACAACTTCCTTCATACTGGGCAGCATCCCAGGAGGGTGAGGGTGAGGCCATGCTTTCACAAGCAAGCTGTTGATTCCTGTGGCTGAGGTTGCATGGTACACAAATAAAGGCCTGGTTTTAAAGGGATCCAGGCACTTGCAATTTAGTGAGAGTGAGCTGGAAAAAGGTCCTCAAAGCCACCCAGCAGGTGGATGTAGTATAGGGAATGGAAAGAAGAGTCACAGAATGCTTGATGTTGGCAAGGACCTCTGGAGGTCATGTCCAAACCCCTGCTCGAGCAGGGTCACCTATAGCAGGCTGCCCAGAACCATGTTCAGACAGCTTGTAGAGATCTTCATTACAATATCTCAATTACCTTTTCTCTTAATTTCCCATATTTGATTATTTGGCAATGCATATGGTTCAAATACTTCATGGGAGAGGAACAGCCTCAGAGGTTCCTCTCCCATGAAGAGGAGAGGAACATCCTTCTCCCTTGTTTCCTTTTTTCCTGTTTTTAAGGAGTAACTACACTGCAGTATATTGCTCCTACGTTTTGCAGTGAATGTTGTAATGATTTGTATAATTTCTAAAAAAAAAAAAAACCAAAAAAACCCAAAAAAAACCAACCAAAAAAAACCCCCCAAACTCCCCTGTAAGAGCAACTTAAAATTTGATGACTGGGAGTGTGCACATGTGTTGTTTTCCGGCAGTTCTGTTGTATTCTATATTCTAAGTTACATACAATGAAATTATCTGCTGTGAAAATACATGGATATCTTATTTAATTTATTTTAAAAGACTTGACTTTGGAAAGCTGTACTTGATTACACCAATTGATTTATCATTCAGAAACATTCCAATAGTTTGTTTAAACTTTCAGTTTCTAAGCTACCTGCATACTGTCCACTCTGTTCTCTGGCCACTGCTCCTTCTTTTATCCGTAGGACTTAGGCCATAGGCTATTATTTCTCTTCTCTGTGTGCCTGAAACCGCTAAAACTGGAGATAAGATGGGTAAGTGGATAAGAAATAGTGAATAGTAAACAGCAGTTTTAATGTTTTGTCTTTCTAGATGATTGTTTTACAAGCATTAGTGTAACTTCCGAGATTTACAAACAGCTGGTGGTTGTTCAAATACTCTGGAAATAAAGCAGAACTGGACTGTTCTGTTCACCTCTGTTTGCCAGCTTCTGTTGTTGTAGCTGATCAGCCTTCCTTCTGCATGGTTCCTTTCTCACCAGCTTTGGGAGGTTTTCCTACTCTTCCCCCCAAGTTTCCAAGTTAGTAATGAAGTCTTGTCCTTCCATAAAAATGTCATAATCCTCAAGTGATTTAAAGTGCTTCTGGATCTGAGATTGATGACACAAGGAGTAGTTTGCTGTAATACAGTTAAAGGCATCATGGTCTAGTTGCCAGAAGTACGAGTCAAGGAACTTAAGTCTCATTGCTGGCCCTGTAAATGATTCGTGTTGTGACCTTGGACAAATCACCTAATCTCTTTGTGCCTCTGATTTGCTGGTTGTGAAATGGGTATACTAATGCTCATGTAGCTTCATCAAGCACAGTGTGAGGAGTGCTGTGTACAAAATAAATTTACCGTGAGGGGACAGGTTAAGTCTATAAATTCCATATGAACTACAATTTATCTGCTTACCTGAGTTTGTCTTTACTGGGAGCCTGGAAACGGAAGTGCATAAAATTCTGTGTGAGCTTTCTCATCAGTCTTGGCTATTTCAGGATCTCACCCTTTTCCCGCCCTGGAATTGGACACTTGCTTCCCTGGCAGTGTGCATTTTCCATTTTAATATTCTAGAATTTACTTGGTGTATTTTTCAGATTTACAGTGCCTATTAAGAAAGCAGGTTTGCCCAACAGGCCAGTTGCTGTGTTTTAAAGTACATATTTATTTTATAATTGATTTCACTTTGCTGTTCTAATATTCAGCAAGGGTTCGTTTTTCCACAGTTACGAGCCTGTCTTGTGCTCACATCCTGCATGGGAATTGTATACGTAGACTACCTATATTGACCTGTTGAAGGTAAAAAAGCAAGGAGGGCAGATGAAATACAGCCGGTCAGATTTTGTAGGCAAATATAACTTCCTTTATTTTTGTTGATTCATATGGAATTTGCTCAGTTTCAACAGCTGAGGATTTTAAGAAAAAAGGGGTTAATATTAGGAATTTCACAATAAAGTATGCATTGGGCAGCAACAGGTACTCCTGATCAGCATTGCTTACCTTGTGCCATGGAATCGATGTATCTGTCTTAGCTACGTGAAGGTAAAATGTTTCCCTTCCCTTTTGTTCTTTGTTAGTACCCTAGTGACTAGTCTATTGGAAGCTATCAGCACGCGTTTGCGCGTATGCTTTCATATAACATCTCTTTTGGTTGTCTTTTAAATGCATTCCAATTTTAGAACAAATCTAAAGTTAGAAAAGATCTCTGTGTTGATGCTAACAGCTAGAGAACTTCCACGATCCTCCAATTGGAGGTGCTTTTTGTTTATCAGAAAGGGCTGGAAATATATAGGAATGAAGTTAGGTATAGTATTTTAAGGCTTATATTCAATTCTTTATGTATCAAAGAACTTAATCACAGAATTTAACCTAATATAAAATTATTTTCCTGGTCTATTGAGGAGGTTTTGTCTAGACTGTAGGAAGATTTTATTACCATTTAACCTTACCTTTTGAGTCTTTTCTTCTTCACGTTTTCTTTTAAAAGACATATTAAAAGGAACGTATCAGACTGAGAATGGACATGACATCCAGGTTTAAAAACGGAGTGTTTAATGGAATCATGAATAAATGGAAACAGATTTGTCTGTCAAAAATTAAATAGGAGTGTTCTTTGATTAATATCAAAATCTAATCTAAAATAGTTTTAGCCATTTCATACAGGTGACATCTGTGCTTAAATATAATTTCCTCTCCCTGTTCTGGCATGACTGTTAATTACTTACTCAATGTAGTTCAACATTTAGTTAATAAATATGTCAAGCTTTTACCATGGTGTTCTTTTTGCAGAGTTGTGAATTTGCAATTAGTTTTAGATTTACTACATGGTGACAGACAGTGCTGTATAAATAGAGGTTAAACACACAATTTACATATTAATTTCATGATTCATTTATTCAATGATTTATGTGGATATAGATTGTATTTAATCTCTGTGCTGTAGTTGTTTCAGGCATGACGAACAGAATCACTATACTGGCGGAGAAGTAATGATGTCTGTATTGAGCTACAGAAAGCAAAGAGGAAAAATAAGAGATTTTGAAGCCCAGTGATTCATTAATCTCAATACTTTTTGAGAGGCTAGTGAAAAGCAATAATAGGTTTCTGAAGCATGTATATACAGATACATATACATGTGTACACATGCACGTACATATACAGTGAAGAGTTTGATAGTTCATCTTGTCTTTATAATAATGTATATTATTATTAGATAACGTTTGTACCCAGTGCTGTTAATCCTGGAAGCCAGGATATTAGTCACCAGCTTCTCCTTCTAGGGATCATACTGCATGTGTCCTATGATTGTCTGTTTTTCAGACTTATGTGCACGTGTGCTTAAAATTAAGTGTATGCTCATTATTGGCTTCTTCAAGTCTTTGTATCTACTTCTTTTGGTCAGAACATTTGCAGTAGCTCTCTCTTCACTTATTGCAATGCAGCTACAATATTTTTGATAATTTTAAAAGGGAGTTTAATGAGTATTCTTTTATCTGTAAAACCAGCTTTTTCTTTTTTTATCCCTAAGTTTTAATTTTGTTTGTTTTATTGAAGGGAAGAGCAAAGTATTCATAGGTGAGATGAGAACTTCAGCAAATTCTGTGCATGCTCCCATTTTATATTTGCCTGTTATAGAGATGTGGATACATAAATTGGTAGAGGAAGTACTTTATAAATATAGTTAGGTTTATAACTACTTAAGCGCACACACATGTATTTGATACTATGAATGTACTAACTTAAAGCATATTTTTTGGTTTAGTATCATTTTCTTTGCTGCCAGTTGTGAGAGAGTATAAAGGTCTCTGAAGTGAAGATAGATCTTTGACCTAATTTAGCAGATTATGGCCTTTAAATGGACTCGATACACTTCAAGCAGTGTGGAATTAAAATATATCTCTGATTTTGGTCCTGTGCTGAGTTCCTGTTCCCTTGTGGTCCTGCATGTGTGAATCCTGCTTGCGTGCCTCTTCTTCCAAGTCTTTTGTGATAAAAGGGGGAGGCTCCACCTTCAGCGTGTTCTCTGAATCCCTGTAGACAAGCAGTGATTTAGCACAAAAAAAAAAAAAAAAATCATAATTGAAACAAATAAACCAGGGTAGTCGAAAACAGATTAAGAACCTGAAACAAAAGACATAATTAGTCCTTTAATTCATTAAGATAAACGACACATTATTAGTTGCTTTTTGAAAAGACAGGGACCTTTTCCCTGGGAACGTTCTAGGTACATCCTTGGCTTTCTTCTGTCAGGCCCTGCTGCGCTGTCCCTCCTCCCTGCATGTTCACATACATTTCACTAGACTGTTTTTGGAAGAGTGCTTTGATGTGTTTATTTTTTTAAAGGCCTGAGAAGAGCTACTGATTAGGTGAAAATAATGTATGAATGATTCTTTTATTTTGAGATAGCTAGGTGACGGAGTAATCACCACTGTCAGTCCTAAACATTTTAACTTCAGAATTTGGGGGGGGGGGGGGAGCACGAGGGGGAGAAAACCCCGTGTTTCTGCAAGGAATTGTAGCAGTGCGAGTTGTCTTCAGTCATTGAGCAGTGCCATCTAGAGTATACCCATGGGGGAAGATGCACACAGAAACCTCAGGATGCCTTCTCTCCTTCGAACAGACATGAAAGGAAAAAATAACCTGAAATTAATTTTTTTGGACTAAACGTCAAAGAAGCTGCATGGGGGCAAGTTGAAAACTGTAGTCTCTTTCTTAGGTCCACACTTTTTCCACACATGGGTTCTGTGAATTCTTATGTGTACTTAAATATGCAGAAGTGTGCAAGCACGTGCATTTTGGCATTATTTCCATTTACTTACCTGTAAAGAGACGCAAAGTGTGTATTGAAGCAGCCATTTCTGCTTTTTAAACCGAGTCCCTGAAATATGTTAGTAGATGCAGAGAGCTGGAAGCTCACTTCTAAACCCCTTGAAAGTGTAATGTGCTGAGTAGCTGACTGCAGGGAGCAGGTGTCAAACAATATTTAAATGACATTCTCAACAAAATAAATATTGAGCTGCCCTGTCACTTTGGTGGGAGAATAATCTGCTCAAAAAAAAATCCCATTCATTGTAAACTGCCCCTGACATTTGTTCTTCAGGAATTATTTGCAGTTTATCTTCTGAGCTAGAGCCTTTTATCAGCACAGCAGTTGAACTGCAGTGCAAAAAAAATGGTAATTGAGTATTTTATCAAACGCTTCCAACAAAACGGACTTTGCAAGTCGTAAATGAAGATTAAAACCATTGTTGGCAGGGATGAACAAATTGGAATGATTTATTATCCGAAACATCAATATGTCACTGCTCAGAAATAAAATAAAAAGAAACAAACAACTGCCCCCCCTTCCCCCAAAATGCGCACTTAGTCTCAGCCAAGCGATGGAAGGTAAATACATGTTTTAATTATTTGTGCTAGAGAGGCTGTTTAAAAAAAAAAAAAAAAAAGAGAAGAGAAAGCATCATCATAATGGCACAGCTGCTGTGGGACATTATGTGAGGAAAAGAGACAGTAATAAAAGAACTGTGTCAAAGGAAAGCAACTCTGAATGTGTACTTCAGCTCTCCTGATTACAGAAAGAAGATTAAATATTATAAATGGGGCAATTTGACAAAGTGGATTTACTACTTGTGTTTAACACCTAAAGAGCCAGTGTTTTTAAAAGGGACCTTATCTCACTTGTGTGAAATAGTTTCAAAAATAATATGAGAGGAAAATCTATAGCAAAAGTTTCCTATTTAAACTATATAAATAATTGAATGGTCAGGAATCAAATAAGTGAATTTGTTATGAGCTCTGTATCAGTTTCAAATTATAAAGCAGAGGCCATGAGAACAGTCTTACAAAGATTACAGGGTTGAGGAATTTCGTTTTCTGTATATGTTCCTAAAGTAGGAGGCTATATAGGCTTAATCTAGGGACTTGTTGACCCCAGTTTAGCAAGACTCACCCCCTTTGATAATGCAGTTGCTGTCTCTGCAGCGAGTAGCCCAGTAGGCTATCAGGGTTAAGCAGCGAGGCTACGTTATTACTTTTTTCTTGTCCTTGCAAACTTTTTCACGTAGAGATCTTGCTCCTCCTTACGCCTGAGCGCGAGCCCCAGGTTATACGCAGGTCGGGGGATGCAGACCTCTCTTTGCGGTGTTACGGTAGTGGTCCTTCCTGGCCGGGAGCTGGCAGATGCTGGGCACATCGCGATGGGACTGCAGCCGTGGTCTGGAGGAGGCAGGCCGTGGCTCTGTGGGGATGGATGCTGCTTGTTCAGTCTCGACTTGAGAAGGTACGGGAAGCTGAGGTGTGCTTAGGGAAGTTGGGATTTTCAGAAATTTTAGTATACACTTGAGCGATTTCTAATTTCTTATGGTTCTTAATCTCATGCAAACTATGACTTTGTGTTTCCCAAAGATTTGCCATTTGATCAAATTTAGGGCCAATGCAAAAATATTTCCAGAGACAGAGTTGTAGTTCCTACTGAAAATAATTGTAGCATTTTTAAATAAGACAACTGGTTTCAAAGTTTTAATACTGAAAAATGTTCTCTGACAGAATTTGAGGGTTTTTTTTTCATAAATTCGCATTAAAAAGTGAAAAGAATTTCAACCTCTAGTATTCCCAGTTGGACAGACTTATATAACCAATTGATCTTACATATGAATGGTCTTAATACAGCATTTCTATTATGGAGAAAACCATTAATGGGTTTATCCTCTATTAGAAAGAAAGAAAACATATGTTGTAAGATTGCTTCTGGGATGGGTGCAGTTTTTTTCTTGGCATTTAAATGCCTTAAAACTAGGGAAGGTGGTATGAGTAGAATTTTAGAAATATTAGTTTAAAACCATTTCATCCCTGTTTCTTACATCAGGCAGGATCAAAGGGTTTTGCTTGGATCCTTTCTTTATAAAAAGATCAAAATGACTGGGGAAAATTATTGTCTGGTAGCTTACCAGCTGCTGTTTTCCATTTCTGAATCAAGGTAATCACAGAGTTGAAACTTTCTGTAAGTTAATGTCTGTGGAACCATACTCTTCTCACATCCCCGCTTCTTTTCATTTTCTTGTTCTTCTTTCTCAGTGATGTGTTTTTATATTGAACACCATATTTTTAAAGGAAAAAAAAAAGGTGGAGGAAAAAAAGTGAAGGGTGCTGTGCTGGGAACAGGTTTGCACATTGCTACTGTATTTTTATTATTTAAGCGAGAGACAAAACTTGCGTGCTAACAAGTTTCTACACATTGCAGAATTTTTCGCATTGAATAAAGGAGGGAAGTAAAAAACCAAACCAACCCAAACAAACAGCAAGAAAACTCCAACCCCAAAACACCCATAGAAAACCAAAACATTAGGTAAAGCCTTGCCTTAGTTTAAAGTAATTTCTGACTCAAAACTACATAGTTTTTGCCTCTTCTGAGCAGCAGAAGTCTGTATTTTTTGGAGGCAGAAGGCAGCAAGGCAATTAGGGAAATCGATCTCACTATGCCAGAGCAGAAAATTATGTCAGAGAAGACTTGACTATTTGCTATTTCATACCTTGTATGCGAGGAAAAAACATGGGCTCGGGAGCATAAAGCTGGCTCTGACAGGGATTCACGCTGGTTGAGCTAGGCGTAACTGGTGAAGTGGACAGTGTGGACATCCTCCAGGTTCATGCTTTAAAGTGGGGGGATATTCCTGAGAAATGCCCGATTCCGGAGAACATCTTAATGAATCGTTTTTCCTGCCTCTTGATTCCGGAGACAGCAAAATGAAAAGATTAAATCAGAAGCTTACTTGACACTAGTAAATCTTGTTCCTAAGGGGTCATTAAGAATGTCAGATCTCATTGGCTTTTAGATGGATTTTTACCAGCCCTGATAATGGCAGAAGATGTACCAGTTCTGTGTGAAGCTGTCTTTGGGGAAACTTTCACAAATGTTGTGTTTGCAGTGTTGGGCCGTGCAGGAGTGGTAGAACATGGGGGTGTCAGTAACACGCCGGCCACGTGGGGCCCCAGCGTGGGACCGTGAAAGGCACAAGGGACATCGGTTCGTCTCGCATCCTGAAGAGCAGTCTGCTGTGGAGTTTGCAGAATGGGTCGTGGTGTGCTAGCTGTCATCCTTTGTGCACTGCTAATATTTTTAAGAAATGACTGACTAGTAGAGGATTAGCTGAAAGATATATTTGTCTAAACTTTTGAAAGTGTGGATATGATAAAGCCAAAGAAAGAGCGATTAAACCTTTCTATACTTTCTTCTTACAGTACAAACATTGCTGTTTTTCTGTTATCAAAGTTTGCAGATGTGTTTTTCTTGTGTGTATTGGAGAAACAGACTTGTGTCTGTTCAGCATGACATTTTGCAGCCATATAACAAAATTTAGGTGTATTTATGCTCAAGAAACTGCTTATTTTGTTTTATTTTATTTGTTCTATGTGTTATGTATGGTATGTTATATTTGGGAGAGTGACATACATTACATGTTTATCATTGCATACATTACATTACTTGAAGTTGCTGGTCCCCGCGGGCTTAAGGATCTTTTTTTCTAGCGTGAGGTATCAGGAATCCCTAACTTTTTTACTGGAATATTTAGGATTTAAATACATGAATGTGCTTCTTGTGACAACCTCCTGCTTTCTGTGGAGAACAAATTTGCCTGGAAAAACAAAGCCACTGAAAAACTGTTTCTGAATTTTTGTAGCCTTCCTTGCAGAATTATGGTGTTCTCCTCGGAGCTGGAGTCTCTTGGCTTAAATACCTGTGGTGGTGTGAACGCTGGATGTGCTGCTGGCATGATGTAGCTTTTCTTTACTGAGGAGAAATCATGGCACTCGTACACCTTTTTGGAGGCTGCCTCATGATTCCCAGGAGGCACTGAAGGGGCATTTGCAAACATATATTTTCTTTTTATTCCCCCCTCCTTTCTCCTTCCCAAATGTTTCTCTGTAAAGCAACCAAGAATGAAATACTATAGTCATATCTTGTGACGTACATAAAGTAAAACCATGTAGATTAATTGTGGAGGCCAGTTCTGTATGTTTCTTGAACACTGTTTTTAGTTGAAGTACTGCTTTTTCCTGTTTCTTTTTGAGGAGAGGCATATTGTGCATGCCAAAAACGGGCATTATAGTTTATGAAAAAGCCAATTAATATTTCCCAATAAGAGTGTTCTTCTACCATGATGTGTCAGTATAACCTTGCCTTTTTAACTTTCTACTGGAGCCTACAGAAGATAATTTGTTCCATCTGCCTACAAAACCAGTTTTTAAAATACATGTATTTTGAAGGAGAAAAGTCCACCCTGTTTTGGCTATTTTCAAAATGTTTTTAAAGTGCAACAGCTATAGAGATTGATTGGTGAGATACAGAGCCTGTTTCTGCTCCAAAAATTAGATTCACTATAGTTTTCTCCAGTACTCTTAACGTGTCCTCTGGTCATCGTTTTAACTGAGAAACTTAAGAGATTTGTTTAAGATAGATGACTCCTGCTGTTCCTGTACATTGCTGAGGATGTAATAAGAAAATAATTTTATTAATTAAAAAAAGAAGTTTTATTTTTCAGTTTTACATGGCTGCTTATAGGCCATTCCTGGTTTGATTGTAGTACATCCTCGCCTTTAAACTCTTAAGTGGAGGAGAATAGGAGGCTTCAAAGTGATGAAAGTGTGGGGGGAAATACTACTGAAGAATATAAAAAAAGAGGGACTTACTGGGTGTATGAGAGGAGAATGCAGAGTGGGAGGTGCCAGGGGAATTGAGGGGAGACCACCAGTGAATAGTTTGTGACGTACCTGACATTTTATATGTGTAGCGTGGTAAGTGTGCGTAATTAATAGTGGAAGTAAATAGGAACAATTTCTATGTAAGCTAAGCACTGGGAGGGAAGGATGATAGATGTCACGTCTTTCCTCTGTTTTTTTTTTTTTTTTAAATTTGGTGCCTGTCAAAAATGGAATTTTTGTTAGCTTGATGTGATGGTAGTGGTACCAATTTTAGCAGCATCAAAATCCTTTATAGGAAATACTGGTCACAGGCTTTTTTTTCCTTGACGTGCTATGTGCAGAGCTAACATACATCTATTTAGAGCCTGATCCTTTCCATAACTACTGCGAGTTGTTGTATCTACTGTGTTGTTGCTTCTGAGTAAACCTCCGACATAATAGAAAGAGTTCTAGATATCTTTCAGTACCTTGCAGTAAAGGTGATCCCTGGGAATTGCTTGCTGAATAACTCCTTGGTATACTGTACATCATTTTTATTTGTTGTAATAAAGGTGGAGAGGCTATGTACCATCTGTACAATGTTGGTTGGAAGTTTGTTTAAAACATTATGTTCCAGAGCCATTTGGAGTTCAACAGAGATAATATTCCATCTTCCCCAATTAAAAAAAATTATCTCCAGTAACATAATATTAAGGTTGGACAGTAAAGCTCTTAGTAATTGGGCAAATGCCAAATTTGGGGAACATGACCCTTTTCATACACTAGTTACATAACTGTGTGATGGTTTTTCTTTTTTATGAAGCTACTCTTCCACAGACTTCTGAGCTACACATACTGTGTTTAGGGAAGCCAAGTCTATCGAAGTTGGTGTGCTTCAGGAGAATTGGCTTCAGTGTCTGTTCTGACCAGCTTGGAAGAGAGGGCAGGAGGTCTGTCTTTCAGGACCAGCCCTCTGGAACCAGTCCAGAGATGGAAACAGATTATGAGTGGCCATCTCCATCCGCAGTTGGTCCTAGACCTCATCAGAAATAATGAATCCCTTAGCAACCATACTTAAAGTAATTCTTCTGTTATATATCATGAAAAGGTCCATGATGGCTAAAATTCTGTACTACTACTTGCTTCATTGTTTGATTAAAGAAATATCTTTGAATACTGACCGAGACTTGCTGACTGAGGAACATTTTGTCTAATCCTGTACATTTCATATGTTGTAGCCATTTCTACATAATAAATTGGTCATATTGTGGAGTTAGAGCAATTTGACAGGCCTGTATGTGGTGATTAATCTTCATTGTCACCTTTTTTCTGTTCGTTACTTTAGTGTAATATAGCTTATGTTGGTACAGGTTTAATTGTTATCCTCGAGAAATTAAAATGAGTGAAGGGTAACTTCCTATCCCACCTTTCTATACCACTAGCTTAAAATATAGAGGGAGTATAACATCATCAAATTAGCAAGGCTTGAGGCATTCTGTGAATAGTATCAAAACATGTTATGCTAGCTGAATATAAGGTAGCTTTTGATTATATTTAGCTCTTCTGAGTCAATGTTTTGCATCAAGTTCTAATATAAATGCATGTGTAGTAAAAGAAATACAATTAAAATAAATTGTTTATGTACTTGTTTCTTCAATAAGCAGTTTTTTTCCTGGTCCCTGATGTCCCAGTGACCTTGACTTTTGAGCAACTAAGTAATAGTACCCATTAAACTTTATTATCTTCCTCTGCTACCCAAGCTAAAATAAAGTACAGGACAAAACTGAAGTATTCTGCAGGCTAAATAAAATAAGACTATTATTCACAATTTTTAAGAGAGCTTCCTTATTGTTCACCTTCTGATTTTAAATTATATATAAAATGTGTGATAATTAGAACACGCATTTGGGAAAAAAAAAGCAAAGCAATTGTCGCCTGGCTTAACCAACACTGGTCGTCTTTTGAGAAAGTGCTGAATGATTTTTGGGAAGTTAGTTTGATATTTTCCAAAGGTGGCATCAAGGAATTATTTTTGTCTCTTCAGAGAAGAGAAGTACTCAAGAATTCTTTTCATAATCTGAGCGGCAGTGATGTCCTTACCTGGAAGAAAAAGCTTAATTCATACTTAATCATATGAGGCTTATAACACTCTAAGAGCTGTTCTCCTGTTGGTGTCTCTTCTGAGATTGCCTGCAACAGCGCTAGGTTAGCACTGGTTCTGTTCATGAAAATTTTGAAAAAGCTGGACAGAATCTGTCAGATTTGGTCTCCTTGTGCATCCAGGTCTGCTGATCTCCGTGGCATACTGCTAAGTCAGTCCAATATTAATTCTTTGTCAGAAAAAGGTGACTTTGAAGTAGGTCTCCCCGGGCTGTCTGGGAGGATATCCTTCTATAAAGCAGTGCCTGTGTGTATCTTTCCCTGGATTTCAGAGTTGTGTGATCTCCTGGAGGCAAAATTTATGATTATGCTGTTGGGCAGAAGGTGTCCAAAGCTCTTTACCCTCACTGTACCAAACAATCTTCAGACATGAGTGACTAATTCACTAAATAGGTTTGATACTGAACTAGTTATCAGAAGCTGAAGAAGTTCTTGTATCCCCAGCTGAGCCTGGTTTTTCCAAAACCAGCAGGTTTCTTTTTTTTTTAAAAAAAAATCCTATTGCAGCCTTAATCTAGTGGGCATCATGGAAGAGAGTTAATATAGCAGTAAATGTTGTGAAACTTCATTTTATTATGTAATATATGGATAAAGTAAAACCCTGTGCGCCACATTGTATAGGTGCATTGTATAGCCGCATTGTATAGGTGCAATTTTTACCTTTTTTCTTCTTTCAAGGTAGCCTTTTATTAGCGGCTGTAGGAAGAGAGGTACTTGCTTAGAGGGATCAGATTTTCGTACAGAATCCTGTATTCCAATGGGAAATGCATAAATAAATCAGACACAACTGCATCTGGGATAATACCAGGCAAAATAAAATGGTACCGACTCCCCTGAGTCGAAATAAAATGCACTGAACAGAAATTATTTTATGTAATTGCTGTTAGATGCTTTCTATGGGCAGTGTCTGTGTCCATAGTGGTACTACCATTGTCAACGGAATTTTGGCAATCACTATTCCTTAATGTCCGTATGTGTGTTAAGAACTCGGTAGACGTGAGGAGACCGTAATTTCGTTGTTTCTGGCATAAGCAATGCGGTGCTAGAGCTGAAGGTCCATTGAAGTCCCAGGAGCTGCTGTAGCAGCAGCCCCGTATCGGCACTGGGCCGTGCTGAGCGGCTGTACACCGCTGTTTCCCTGTGCCCGTGTACGGTTTGCAGACTGAGGGAGCAGGACTCTGTTCTGGCCCGCGGGCAAGTACCGGCTAAAGGACTTTGGGACAGGCAGCGGGGTACCTGCCAGAGGAAGGTGGGCGGTGGAGCTGTTACACTGCTTATTCTCCCTTGTAGGTATTTAACCTCCTCGTAACAGATGAATATCACCTCTAATGAGACTAATAAAACAGCAGACCTTTCCTGATTTTTGCCAGAGCAATGCTATATGTCTAAAATGATTTATAAAGTGAAAAGAGACATTTCCCCTTTATTACAAAGATCTTATCCTTCCCTAGTGCAGACTCTTCGACACGCTTCCCCGAATACATGCACAGTGTCCAGCCATCCCAGCCTTTCTGAGGCAAGCCTCTGTTCCTTTTTCAGGCATCCCACCGCAGTGTTTAAATAGGTTTTTGGTGGGTCATCTTCCGTTAAAGAAGAGTTTACTGCTTCTGCTGGAAGTTTCATTCAACCAAAAATATTTTTCACAAGTTGGACTTGACTACAAAAAGATTCAAAATTGCTACTTCATAGCTCTTTTTTACACCTGTTGCATCCTGGCAGCTGCAAGTGTTGGGAGCATATTAAAAAAAAAAAAAAATCTTATCCCAAATTCTGAATTAGAGCAGCAGTTAGAGCATGATTTTTCTTCTCCCTCTTGAATAACAAGACCTCATCAGGTCATTTAGAAATAATAATGCTAATTCTGTTGATTCAGGCTTCATGTATTCAGGACTCTTTAGACCAACACAGCTAAATCATATTTTTGTTTTGCTCTGCAGGTGGTGTACATGTATGTGCAGTGTGATCTCAGGGTTTTTATCTTAATTCTTTATCTTTTTTTTTTTTGTAACTTTCTGAGGTAAAGGAAAGGACATAAAACTACAGGATGTCTGTAGGTCTCAAGGGGGTCGTCTGGGTTTAGCACTTCTGCTCAGCAATGGAAAAATCTTCTGTACATGTTCTTAATTTCTGTGTCTTCCATTGGTAGTATAGAATGTCAACTTCTCGTTTTATACTGTGGCTAGTACAAGGCTGTTTCAATTTCGTACTGAATTTAATTAAATATATGGAGATTTTCAGAATTTTCCTTCAGAATGTGTTGGCAGTACAGGAAAGATGCTTAGGTGAAGTCCTATTTTTGTAAATCGTTTAGAAAATAGAAAATTCTAGACAGCTAGAAATCTGGCAGTTATGAAATCTGTGGTGAGGTTGGAAAATCATTTGTAAGATGTAGACACATTTAATTATTCTATGCATTTAGTAGCTGGCTCAAGTCACATTTGCACTAGAGAACGTTACTCTGTGTTAACAAGTATACGAGAGATGGTTTTCTTCAAGTAGTTAGCGAGTCTTTTGAAGTGAGAGGAAAAATCCAAAGGGAGGGCATGCGAATGACCCTGTGCCAGTAAGCAAACAAACTAATTGCTTGATAATAGTGTTTTTGGGTCTTCCTTGTGCACTGATGTCTCTGTCTGCTGCCACTGATTGGCGTTGTGGTAATGCTCTGTGCTCTCCGGAAAAGAGAATGGAGGAGACTGAGTGATGAGAATAATGGATATAAAAATCTAACAAACTGTCTTTGCTGTGAATTTTTTAAGAGTAATTCTTTTAATTAAAGCCTGTAAATAGTTCAGGTCATTTATGGACAGTATGTATCAAAGAGCAGTATGCAACCTGCAATTTGAATTTGAAGGATTTTTGTGTTGATGTTGGGAAGAGAAGTCAAAGGTGGCCTGAAGAGAAGTCAAACAGCCAACTTAAAGACTTGGGGTATATTTTCCTTTTGGGGATTTTTTTCATATAATCTTACATACAGACTATGGTTGTTTTAAGAATGGTTATGAAACTAAGTCAGTATGTTCCACACCCAAAACTGGGTCCTCGTCTTCATGGTAGCTTACTTCTGATGATCTTTGTCTTTACTCCAGCCCCCTCCAAAAAGAGTTTTTGTTTTCTGTTCTGAGAAATCATCTCCAAGAATGGGTTTTACTTGGAAAAGACTTTGCAACTGTCCCTGTCAGATATTGGGCGTTAGAAAAGGAGAGGACCCAGGGAGGCTGTCTTCCTTTTCCTTACCTTGCTGTAGTCCCTGGATAGGCAGGTATAGCCTAGCTGCCAAACAGCAGTGCCCAGCAGGTCCAGGGGAAACGTATGCAAGATGGGTGCTGCGGGAGGGCTGTTTTATAAGCAGTACGGCGAAGGAAATATTCATTTTATTAGTACCTCTAGTACCATAATATTTTTGATTAATGGAATTGGTCCTGGCTGCCGCTTGAATCTCAAGTTTAAGTGAAAAAATCTGCATTGAATGTGAGGGAACAAGTAACTGTGACATTACATGAAACCAACCATTTTATTTCTTGCCATTTTCTGTCTGCAGCAAAGTTAAAAAAGTACAAGGAATAGGGTAAAGACTTTGTGCTCTTGCAGTTGTGCAGAGCAAGTTCAAGATGTAGATGATTTCAATTTACAAGGCTGTCAGTCAGACATTAATTACAAATAGGCAGAGATTTCACAATGAAACAAACAAGGTCTTTGACATAAATTATATCTTATCATTAAAATATTTAGAAATGTGTAATTATGGTATTTAGCAATGTTATTCAAATTATAATTAATAGGAGCCTCAATAATATTACCTCTTCTTAAGTGACTTCACATTTTGAAATGCTTTCTTTTATCTTTATGTGCATTTTGGATTTAGATATCCTATTTAGGTATTTTTATACTCTTCCTTCAGGGATCATTATTCTAGTGCATCGTGTGCAGAAGTTTCAAGGTCAGCATTACTTGAACAGTTGTAATAGTCCCAACAGAAAGATAAATATATATTGACTAAGGCTGGAGCTTCAATTCTTTCAGTTGCTGAAGGTCAACAGCCCCTCTGAGGTGCTCTCCAACCTTCAAATGTCTATAGGTTAAATCACTGATGAATTACTGCACTTTCCTAAATGAAGGAAACATATTCTAGACGGAGGCAGCTCATACTATCGTGCCTGTTGACTGATATAGTCTTGAATAACTGAGAGGAAACCCTGTTCTCAGACTTTGGAAATAAGTACAAACCCAAACATCTGAATTTGGTGCATCGGAGCTCTAATGGGGAACAAAGCTCCCATTCTTTCTCATGAAAATCCTGTCCCTTGCATGCTGGCTACATTGAAATGCATTTAAGATAAAATCATTTTCACTAACTTGAACTAATCAGTAGCAATCACTGAAAGCATCAGTAGCTCTTTGATTGAGACTATCTGTGAGACTGCAGTGACAGTACTTGGTCTCAGTAGTCAAAGGCAAATTTGCTCAATACGCTGTTCTTCCCGGCTTCCCAGTCACAGGAGAAATACAAGCACGCCACGTTGTAAACAATGCAGAATCTTTAACTAAAAATATTTTGCAGGCTGGAAGTAATCCTCTTACAGAGCACTTCAAACCGGCACAGTAGGGTATAGTGAGACTAAATGAGATATTTGGCTTTGCAAATATTCCAGCGGTATTCCAGAGAATATGATCTGCAAAGGTCAGCTTGAGATCACCGGGGGGGCAGAATAAAGAATCTTACGTTGTAGCTATGTATTTTATCTCTTAGCCTTTTATATAAGCAAGCAATGTAACATCGGGATTTAGACTTTTCTGCAAGTTTAAGGGGCTTTAAAATATATTTTGATTTAATAGTATCTTAAAATGTCATTTCAAAATTAAATACTCTTAAAAACTTGCTTTTGGAATGTAATTTGAGGCATGTTATCCTAGATATTTACAGTATTTTTAATTTCAGTTCGATATTTAGAATAGGTACCCAGTGAAGAATCCTTACATAAAATTTAAAATGTTACCTTTCAGAAGATTTGTTTTAAAATTACTTCTGAAGTCTGAGTTGCTCCGCACAGGTTATCTGCTACAGTTTTAATATAGCCTGTACCACGAGGTTCAGATTGACCTGTAGCTGGTCTAGAATCAATAGCTTTATTTTCTATATAGATAGATATGTATGTATATGTGTGTGTATCTATATACTTCACAATTTATAATATCTATAAAATACTTTATATTGGGATCTTTTTTATGTTATTTTTATACAAAGCTTGCTTGTTTCTTAATACAAACGAAAAAGCTGATAGATTTATCAACAGTGTAAATGTATTATCAAATATAGACTGACAGAACTAAGTCTTGTGGCCAAAATTTTGAAATTTAGGGAAAATGTCAAGCACCACAATGTCTGTGATACTAAGCATTCCCACAGCGTGTTTGGTGACTGATTTTCACAGGAACTGGTAATTTCATTGCTAATGAATTTTAAGACTTTAATGCTTGACACAACAATGGGCTCATTAAAAAATTGTGGTGACGCTACCCTGAGCTTCAACTGACAGTAGCCTGTAATACCTTGGGACTCAGGTGTTGTCTGTGAATTACAGTGTACATTGCTCTTTCTGGATCTGCTGTGTAATTCTCATATGAAACTGTACAGGCTACTTAAACTCTGTAAGGAAGTGCAATAGCATCTTCCAGCTGGTGGTACATGGTAGCATAAGTCATTTGAAATGAGATTTGTGACTTCCTATTCTGAATTCCTCTCATGTTCACATATGTGAAGGTAGCTTTTAGGTTCCTGATGTCCATTTTCTAAAACTAAAGTGAAATAAATTTTTAAAGTTTATTTTAGAGAAATAAATTTTACTTTAGAGAAATAAATTTTAGTTTTCTAAAACTGAAGTGAAATAAATTTCAAATAAATAGTTTACTGTTTCTTTTTTTATGAGTTTATTGCAGAATTATTTATATAATTTAGCTTTTATGTTGTTTCAGTGGTTGAACAAAATACAGCGTAAGACATCTCAACTTTATGCCAACCATAAAATTAGCCAGTGTACTGATAGATACGTTGCATTTGCTTTACTGTCCAGGAAAAAATAACCTTTTAATGTTCTTATTGCTCTAGTCTAATTCTGAGTTATACTGTTTTTCTATCTTGTATCATTTCATCTTGTTGTGTTATGAATTTGGAAAGTTCCTTTTTTACTTGTCAGCATAATCTTTTCTCTTTTTCATTTGTCAAAGCTTTTCACTTTTTACATTGAGCTCTCAGCTCCCATGTTGGTATGTAATTAATAGCAAAACAATTGCAACTACAGTATTTGATGAGTAACAGTTTTCCTTGTGCGAGCGTAGCTATTTGATATAATTTCTGCAAGAATAGGTATTTGTAACGTTAAAACATTTTAAAATATTAATTTAAAAGCATGGAACAGATTTCAAGAAATCCAGTTGTCCTGGTGGCAAATGAAATTCAACCTGAAAATATGAGTGAGTTATCATTATCATTATCTTGTTTTGAACAGTTCAGTGGAATGGCATACACAATATAAAAGTTCAGAAGCTTTTCCTACATAAATGACTATTACATGTTGGGCAACACTTTTGTAGTTTCTGGATTCTTTTTTTCAACTTTTCATTGTGCCATTTATTAAATGTCCTCACTATCCGAATACAACTCTTGGGGTTCGGTCCAACAGTCTGCAGGAAGATGTATTGCTAAATGAGTAAATGCAAGAGAAAGGGAGGTTAAAAAGAATCGGGTATCAGCAAATAAACTAACACAGTTTTAAAAAAGCATACATTTCATAAAAATTAATGTTAGATTTTATTTACTTTCAGCCTTCTGGTTTTTTTTTTCTTCAAATGAAAATTGGTTCCCATACATACACATGACTCCTTAGAGTTGAGAACTTTTATAAAACTGTGCACTGTGAAATCTATAAAAACCTCTGAACATTGGTAACATAAGTCTTTGATAAGATTTGGATTGCAACAGTATACCCATAGGGGGAAATTAGGAAATACTGAAACCAAAGAGTGTATCAGCAGATAAGTGCAACCTTCTGTTTGTGCTTGTGACCATATGTTATTGTCTCAACTTCTGACTCATTGGATTCTTCCTGAAAGATTAAACCACAGGCTTTACAGTTTAAGTGACAATTATGTATGACTACTGAAGACTTCTTAAATGCTGCCCAGTCCTGTTGAATAATTCCGTATTAATTCTAGCACAAATGGGAAAGAAATTACGTGACTACAAGCTGTGTTTAAGACATGCTTCAGGTGTACTGAATCTGTGTGACCTTTAAGTTGCTGTGGAAAGCCCTTGTTTTATTTTATTTTCATTAGATTTCACTATTGATACAACTTTACGCATTTCAGAGGACTTTACATTCTATTGAAATTTGATTTGATGTATGAGGATTGTATTATTCTTGTTAAGTTTGTTTTTGGAAAGGATGTTGTTCATCCTTTGTTTTTGTTGACCTTTAAAACAGACTGGTTGGGGATAAGATCCCATTCAAAGGGAGGTAAAATTGATTTGGCTACCTGTAATCCTCACTTTACTTCCTTTGTCCTCCTGAGCTACAGCAAAGGTTGCCAGAGCAGACAAGGATCAAGTTAGATTCATCTGTCCTATTGCACGATTCCATGGGAGGGCAAAGCTGTAGGGGACAACGGTGGTTGTGAGTATTTCTGACAACTGGCGCATCCTTTTATGGAGGATTGTCTGCGAAAGGTTGTTCCATCTTCCTGTCTTCAGGAAAAGCTTATCTTTGGTGAAGAGACTAGGGTTGCTGCTCTATGTCTTGTCTGACTTCTCATCTTAGTATCTTTTTGGGATCTTTTTGGCACTGATGCCCCTTCAGCCGCAGTTTCACTGAGGATCTGCCATGTCAAAAAATCATGTTTAAGGCGATGTATGATCAGATAGATGATAATTTATGTTGCCTGTTCTTTTAAACCTGTTATAAACAGAGTTTCTGTTGAGTTCTGTGAGTCTTCTGCTGGATGGTCCAAACCATCAGAAATGGACCCTTACGAATATCTCCTTAAACATTCTTACCAATGGGATCTCCTTATAGTTATCAGTATTGCTACTAAGCATTGTTGTTATCTTACAAATAAAAAATGAACATGGAAGGGGAAAAAATGTAAAATCAAAACAATTTATTTCTTTAAAGACCTAAATGCTAATAAAGAACAGCATAAACTCCTTTAATCAATCAAATCTGTCACTTAAATGCAGTAGCTTGGGCAGAGGATAATGTAATTCGGCAGAATAGTCACTATCTTATAAGTACCAAATATAGATGAATATATAGTTCAAAACACTTTAATTTTTAAACTCTTGTCTTTCTTCTTCACTGCTGAAAAATTATTCTTGAAAAATAAAGAAACTGCCCTGTGGTCAAAGATAGTCTTAACTACCTGTCAATCAAAAGGAGAAGTTTGTTGAGACATTTAATTACAAGATAATGTAGTCATCAAAATCTCGTTGTGGTAACTGACAGCTCATTTTGGACTGAAAGCGTACAGCTACCTCCCCTGAGGTCAGAGATGTTCCGAGGTTAACGTAGTAATGACAAGTCCTTTATTATCACATTATGACATTGAAAAAAATTGCAATTATACTAATAAATTAATAACAGTAATAAAATGACAGTCATAATTGCATAATATACATGTTGTCAACGGCATTTTTGTTACATGGCTGGAATTCATATTTTATCTGCATATCTTACACTATATTAAATTTTCCCAATGCAGTACAGGCATGTAATGGCTTCTGAAATTTCTGAAAGCCTGAGCAGTTAGAATAACTGCTGTAAATGAGACTTTAAGGCATGAGTTGTTTTTCACTTTTACAGATTTAAAAAAAAAAATAGTGAAATTGAAGAATTTCACACTCAAATATAATTAAATGTTAGGATTCATTTTTAGCCATATCCCTGAAGAAAATATAATCTCTTATGAGATATAATATTGGATACAAAACCTGAATTAGACATGAACTCTTAAACTGTCACTCCTCAGTTCATAAGAAGAAGCTTAAAACTCACCAAGACTCAAGTTTAGGTGTACAGTGTAGATCAGTATGGAAAAGGGAGGGTTCATAGTACCACTATACTTTCCGTTATCATCCTGGGAACGGAACAGCAGTTTTCTCATTTTACTTATAGCGAAGTCCAAGTCTCTGCTGATGTAAGAGGTGCAGTGTATTACCCCATGAACTGGTGGTGCTCCTGGTTTCCAGCAGACAATGAATATTCATTTTCCTCTGTAAACAGGGAATTTCATGGCATTTTTTAAATTCAGAACTTCTTTAAAGCTTTGCCTTAGAGTGGGGTAAATTGCCTGTGGACAGGACCAAAGAAAGAGGATGGGATCAAGATATTGCTGTTTTTATTTCAGTGGTATTGAATTTCCATGATGCTGATACAAATTAGATATCTTCCAATTTGATATTCACCCATACATTTAGTTTGCATGTCCCTTTAGTGGTTATAAAATTACCGTGGTAAGCACAGTGTTTCACCCATTTATCCACTGGCAGTAGGTTTTCTGCCAGTGCTAATGCAGCTTTTTCTGGCATAATGCTGACGTATCTCTGGTGGCTTAAGATTAATAAATACCTTGTACACTTGCAGTGGGCACAAGTGTGCTTCGTCCTTTGGTCTTCTGAAGAGTTCATCTGAGCTGTTGGCTCACTTCTTATTTTGCCCACGTTTTCGTAACTACTCTGTTGGTCGTTGTGAACAATTTTAAAGTGATGTTGACATTAAGGCCTTTCATCTTTTCCCAAATACTGACAAGAGCGTTGTCCTGACATGCAGTATTTGTTTCAAAGTGTTTTAAGCTCCAGCTTCTGTTTTTTGTGGATTAACCTCTGCATAACTTTCTGTCTCTGGTCTCTTTCCTTGTTTTCTTTTCTTTTTCCAGCAGAGTGTGAAAACACTACCAGTTTTCATGACCTACAGTTGTTCTTTGATGAATTTGAATTGGTTTAATTCTTGCTTCAATTCCCTCCTCCTCTCCTTTTTCCTTCTGCTGCGTGTCCAGATTTGCTTTCTTCCCCCCCAATAGCTTCATCAGTGCTATTAGGGAACTGTATCCTAAGCTCACGGTATATCCAGGCGGTCGACTAATTTCTTTAGGTGCTGGAGAACTTTTTTTTTTTTTTTAAATGAGAGCTGGACCTATTGCTGGCATTTTTTAACTTCATGGGCACACATGTTCTGGCCAGTGCAGCCATGGACTGTGCAAGGGCTTGAACGGGTGAGAAACAAGTTATTGAATGCTGTTCAATGAAAGATTGTAATAGGATTCTGGTTTTGTTCCTCTGTGTTGGTGAAAATATATTTTACAGTCAGAGATCAAAGGCAGAGAGGTAAAAAGACGAAAAGATTGTGAGATCTAGAGGGAGGATGTCTCTAAAACACAAAAGTAAGGACAATAAGGACCAGGTTATTTACAAAAATAATTTGGTAAATAAAGAGAACATATGTATTCCTGTAGTCCCTAGATATGGACAGCTAAGCTTGTGTGCATGGATGTTAATGATAGTTGTTATTTACTGCTGTTTGTGCAACTCCTTTTGAGCCCGGAATGGCTTTCAAATTCTTTTCATTGTCCATCTGTCTAGTTAAATATTTTTATTTTATGTTTTGCCAACTCTTCACTTTATCTCTAATTTTTATCTTTAATTCTGTATTGCAGTTTTGGGGTGAGCGCCCTACAGTTGTTCTGCTCTTTAAATTATTTCACATTTCAGTGAATACATAAATATACCTCTTTTTGTACAATTACACAAAAAGTAAGTAAAAGCTTAGGGTACGCTCACAGTGAGGCACTGTAATCCTGAGAGATGTCCTGAAATACTGCTTTTTCCTTTGATTTGAGATCCTTTGGAACCTCCTTGGAAGGAAATGGCATATGAGGCACTCCCAGTGTCCCATGATGTGACATTGAAACCTGCTCCCGTTCCCCAGACTGTTTGTTCTACAGGACTCCCTGCAAAGACAACTGTAATTTGGGTTTAGGGGTTTTTTTAATTGAAAATGTATGTAACCTAACAAGGAAAATACAAACTGATTTCTGTCACATAGACAATTTTGATAATTTAGTTATCATATAATTTGCATATACAACATCAGGTTTACTCAAAAGCTGAAACAATTTGATTTCATTTAGGAGAGCTTGCAGAGGGGGAGTAAACATATTTCCATTACTCAAAAATAGGTTTCCCAGAAGGGTTCAAGCCATACTTCAGTATATGGAGATGTTAAAGTTTTGCAGTAAAAGGCTTACATTTTATTAATATCGGAGAAATAACCTGTTTTCCCCTACTTCCATCACAAACTTAGGATGGAAGCAAACACCAGATGTGGAAAATTTTGATTTAAATCATTAGTAATTTGCAGGGATGCAAAATATTAGCTGTATGGTAATATTGCTATCTTTATAAAAGCAGTTGAGAACATAATCTTAGTAATATCATTATCTCAAGTATGTTGTACCAATTTCGCTATTAAGTAATACATAATAACAGAAAAGCTATGCAATAAACATGTCGCCTGTATGAAAGCTAATTCGGCTCCAGACACAAAATTTTAGTTTCTTTCTTCCTGTTTTGTGTTTTGAGCAGACCATTTTGTTTGGTGGCATCTGTCCTGTGCTGTTCCCTTTATGCCTTGCATGCGATGTCACCTCTTGGGTACGCTTAAGAAAGATCACCATCTGTGTGCTGGGGAAGAACTGGCTTGCCCCTTCACGCTCCGAGTTTGAGATTTTCCAATACCAAGCACAAATGCAGTACGGCAGTAGTCAGAGAAGAATGAATTGCTTAGTTCTTCATGTATTTGCAAGCAGTCTGTAAATACTATGTAATATTCTACGCTTTTTCCTTGCTAGTTTTCTTTCTGAAAACTCTTCTACAATTTCTTCTCTTCTGAAAGAGGTAATATATTATACATGAGGAGTCTATAAATGACCCAGAGAGGACAGCTTTTACTGTGACAGAACATGCTTTATTTGTAGGTGATCCTCGCCCTGTCCTTCCTAAGGAAAGTAGAGTCCAACAACTGTGTTATAATACTTGGTTGGAAATTAGTTATTGACTGTCATATAAAAAGAATAAAGGTGGCTTTTGGTTTTTTTTGAGCTCTGCAAAAAAAAAAAAAAAAAGAAAAAAGAAAACAAAAAAACAAACCAAACTTTAAGCTTCTAATACGAGTTATAATTAGTGCTTAATTTTTTTATTTTTTTGACACATCTGATTCTTAAATTTTGTTGCTTTTTCCCCTAGCCAAACCCTTTCTCATGAATAGTTTTTCAGAGTAAGAAGCATAAATTACTTTTTTCCCTTTAATATTAGCAAAAGCAATTTTTGAATTAGATAACATCACAGAAACCAAAGAATTTAATGTCAAATAGTTACATGAGTTGTAGTATGTTAGCTGATAAATTCCATAATATTTAGCTCAAATTATAAAACGCAAGGAAAGTTAAAGTTAAAACTAATGTTTCATTAATTTATTAATCTAGTTGCATGAGTCATATATTTCAACAATTCAGGTACAGTTTATGCAATATGATTACTATTTTACTGTTCATGTGCATGTCAGGAATTCTCTGGAGATACTGATGAATATCAAATAGTTAATTCAGTTGAGAATGTTTCTCTCTAGCAGTGGGTAATTTGTGAGCTTAAGGGGAAAGGTTTTTTTTTTTTTTTTAAACTATGCATTATTCCTAAATTTACTTTGTATCAGTGACGATTTCCTATTCCAACAAAAGTTAAATGAACCTTTTATTTGAAAGATTATCTGGATTCAAAAGAAATGTACATGGTAAATATTACTGAGATGGCTGATATTAATCCAATTAAAAAAAAAAAAAAAAAACCACCAAAAAAACCCCCCAAAAAACCAAAACGCACCACCTTTTAAAGAATGAAGAGTTGGTATCCGCTTTGCATCTGGATGTATCCACTGCTGGTAAGAAATCTGTGCATAGTTTAGTAACAAATACCTTTCATATCCAGTGATGCCAGACTGTTTAGCTGCACTTTTCTGAGGGTAGTTAGTTGAAGTGCCATGTTTTGCTTTGGCTGTTCGTGTCTCAAGTGAAAGTAGCTTTACTTATTATCTCCTTTTTGGTTACACTGTACTGCGGCAGAAATGGATGCTCTTGAAAATACATGAATGGCAGCTAGAAAAAAATCTGAGAAATGGGACACTGTTAGTTGAAGCAGAGGATGCTGATATGGATAATGCCAAGATAACTGATTTTGAGTGGAAGCAGCACGTAATAGTTTCTGAATCTATGTCAAGGAAGATAATGTAGGTGACTTAGGTTTCTAATCCAAGGCCAAGATGTTTGGATCATGCTGAATAAAAGTTTTGTGAGAAATGGCTAATAGTTCAATAACTATAAAATGTAAGTAGTAATTATATGGCATATTTTATGCAGTGATATGATATAGATTTCATGTCTTTTTTACATACCAACAGTGTACACATATTATTTCATGTATTAATACTTCATACATTAACAATGTAATGATATTTACAAATGTGTATGTAGAGAAATAGATAACGTCATAAGTCAGTATAGTTTTATAAGTAGAGAAGCTTGTTGAATCTACTGAGATTTATTTGTATCTGAAGGGACTTCAGTCAATAGACATGATCATATTTTTTAGGTGATATTCTAAGACTGCATTGTTCAGTATACTGGACTAGGTAACCATAATAGTTTTCCCTGGCCTTGATGTCTGTGGTCCCTGGTGTTAAGCCCTTCCTTTACCGTTGTCCATACAGGTGAAGATCTTCCTTTGTTTTGCGCTAAAAGGTATTTGGAGTTTTCGTTTGTTATAGCTTACCCTGAAGTTGGCAAGAGGCCATGTGTTCTGTCAAAGTCCGCTATAGGGGATGTTTTTATCTGCAGGGTGTCATGGACTGCAAAAAAAGATATCTGTCTCTAACTGGGAATACAGATATCCCATAGAATAGTGAAATGCGTGAAAGCGGATCTCCACCTGGAGCAGACTGAGCACATCCTGAGCCTCATATTTCATTACTTTACATTGCATTTAATCACAGCCATAAAAATTTGATGTAAACCATTACAATCTGGTTCAGTAGTGTGTTCCGGTGTGTGGTTTGTTTTTTTGTTTGTTTGTTGTTGTTTACATCAGTTTTCCACAGGTACCATGATTACATGAGGAACGTGGCAGATGAAATGGCTATTGCTGCTGAGCGCTTCCCGCGGGCAGCACCGTTCCCATCTTGTGCAGGGTGAGTCACAACCTGCACTGCATCCAGATCCCTCTCTGTATAGGTCATTCAATAACCAATTGAGTGGGTAGAATCTTGTTCGCATTTAAAGTATGATTAGTTTCTTTATTGTTTTTAGTTGTTGGTTTTTGTTTTTTTTTTTTAAAGGAGGGTAATGTTTTGCTGGTTTTACACAGACCTATTATTGCAATTCTTCCATTTCACAAGAAAGGCAGTTAGCAGTTAAAAGTGACATTGCAAGAGTACTCAGAATGTTTTGTAAGAGAGAGGATGTCAAAGGCAGATAAACAGAAAGCTTCACCCAAATTTCAATAAGCATATTTTTTAAGCTCTGAAGAAATCAAAGGTCAGATGCATATATAAGCATTCAGTGATATTTTACTACTTTTTCCTCCCAGTTGCTTTTTCTGTACAGTACAGCTTTTGAGGGCTTTATAAGAGTGTGTTTTGATTTTAATCGTGGAATTTGCTTTCAGAAAATACATTTGACATTTGCTTTGTTTTTGCATTTGCCAAAACATTCTAATTTAATATGGCAAAGAAATTAACCTTGCTCAGGACTATTTATCTAGAAACATATAGAGGACTTGATGTTGTATTGCTGATATTTAAATCTACAGATAGAAGAATTCCATTGTAGGTGAGAAACTGGTTGTTTCTGTCAAAAGTTTTATCCGGCTTCTGAAGTCAATGGGAGTTAAACTGACAGCCCTTCTCATCACAAATTTAGAGGGTTTGCAAATATGTTTATCTATAGTGTACACCATGCAGTGTCCCTTTTTCCTGTTCTGTTTTTCTGCTCTTTAAAACATTTATACTGTAAGATCTTACTGATCTTGGTTTATAGAGTGTGTGTGTGTATTTATGTCTCTTCTATATTTGAATTTAAACAGCATCATGCACAAAACTCAGAATTTAAGAGCTTGTGTCTTTGAAGGTTTGAATTGCATGTGAATGTCTTACATGATTCCATGTCTGGACTGTTACTCGGAGTACTTTGTTGCTTTAATGCTTGCGTCTCTACAGAGACACCACAAAGCGTTTATGTTAGTGCTTCTCTGATGTGCTTAATGTTATATGCTAGCCTAATGCTCAGTCTAGGCATGTATAAATGGTTATACGAGGGGCTAAAAAGATGCAAAAGTTACGGCCCGTTGTTCAGATTTTTAGACTTATTAGAGACATCTGGCTCTATGCTGGCCACCTTTTTAAAAGAAAAAAAATAAACTTTCCCTATGTTGATTAAAAAGTAGAAAGTTACTTATTTTTACTGTTGTCTTCCTTGCATATAAGCTTGTTTTTGTGTCTCCAATTTGCCTCTGTTCCTGCTGGCTGAAGCTGATGTGTTCCTGACACTGCTGGTGCTGTGTTCACATGAGGCAGCTTTAGATCAGGTGGAATTTTCCTTAAGAGGTTTGGGGCGGGGGGGAACCTTCTACAAAAGAAGTTTCAAATAAATCTACTTTGTGCAGTTCTTTTACTATATTGCTTCCTTTGTAATGGGGAAAAAACGCAACACGAATTCCCTTATTTTATTTTCACTGGTTATTATAGAACTGATGTTTTACTTGTGACGTGTCATCCTTGTTACAGACATTCCTTTCCATCTGATCTTAATCTGCCAGGATTCCCTTTCATTTTGCTTTCTTACTTGTTTGCTTCATTTCCCTTTCTTCCTTTCCTGTTTGATCCAGGTAGTCCTTTATTTAGTGAACAAGTTTTGATGATAGGGTGAAAAGTCCAGTCCTTGGAGCACACTGAAAGGATGTAGAAGTCATCAGCAAGGACTCTGCAGATAATGGAGACATGCTTGACTTCTGCAGGGGGAGCGTGTGGCTGGTGAAATAAATACTGGTGAAATCACACATAAGCCAGAGAAAATAAAACTGCAAGCCTTAATTCCTGAATGTGAAGCTTAAAGTTTCATGTTCCATTTTCAACTTTAATTTTTAGAAATGTTGAGGGACCATGGTAAGAGTCAAAACTGGTATCACCATCTTTCTCAGCGTGAAGCAAAATAACTCTCACAAATAATGTGAACATCTTTATTTCTGGAAGGACGAAGACACAAAAAAAGGAAACCAGAATGTAAAATAATCCCTTTTGTTCCCCCAAATCACCACTGCTTCCCCCTCCCCTTTTTTCCCCGGATGTCTTGTTTTGTGGTTGTAATGCAGTCTCCAGTCAGTTTTCGTTTCAGTTAGAAGATGGGGATATTCTATGCTTTTGCTTAGCTTTCAAGTCATTCACCTCTAATTTCTGAACTGCAATTAGAAATAAACTTTTTTCTTGCCCTTACTTTTCTTTTTGCATTCTAGGGTAGCAATTAAGAAGAACTGGGTGAATAGGTTACCATTTTATCCAACTCTATTACTCTGACTGATGGAGCTATTAGATAAAGGCAAACTGTAATTCTTTATTACCTGCCTGGCTCATTTCTGCACTTTGCCCTGGAGAAGAGCTGCATAAAAGATCAGAGTGTTATTGAAAACTCCTGAGCAAATATTGAGCAACTTGCATGGCCACTCAGGTAATGACAGAATTTCAGGGAAAGGTGACGTGCGCATGTGAGCGGTGCCCATTTGTTTGGGTAAATATGTGGTGAGAAACTGCTGGCATGGTATAGCTGAAGTAAGATGGCCTTAGGAAAGAATAGCTGGGAACACTTTGTATATGATAAATACGCTTATAATTAGTGAGATCATTAGCATGGACACCATGTACTTAAGTATTCACAAAGAAGTCTTTAAGCTAAGCAGTTAGCTTCACAATGAAGGAAAGAGACAAAATGAATTATATACAGCTGAATAAGCTTTTCAGAATCTCCAAGGAGGTGACTTGTCTGTTGATGGCCAGTGGGGGTCGAAGAGTGAAATAATTACTTAACAGCGTGTAAACAATGTGAGATGTGAAGTGTGCATTTTTTTCCTTTTCTTTTTCTTTTCCTTTTTTTTTTTCATTGAGAGAGTTTCTTGTTGCGATGGCTCCACTGGGACAAGCAGCAGAGAAATTTGATTAAATGGATGCCTGGGGTCATGACCCTGTCTAAACATGCTGCAGCTCTCAGCATTAATCAAAGAATGTTAAAAAAAAAAATTCTGACCTTGCTGCATATGAGTATTGGTGAGCTCTGAATGCAGTCGTAGATGGATAGAGGGCTGTGTGTGGCTGTGTGAGCGGCCTGCTTACAAAGAAGAACAGAAGAGGAGGCAGGTTTCAAGGACAATGGCAACCCATCATGTTGTTTTAGTTCATGTTATGGGACTTTCATGTGATGATAGCCCATCAACAGCAGTGAAGTTTGGAAATCCCATTAGAATGCAGTTGGGAATGCAGCTTTTTATTATGAACTACTGCTGCTTGAACCCCGTGCATGGAAAATATTTATAGCTCAGTGATACATGTGAGACCCATGGGTTCAGAAGGATTCTTGGCCGCCTCCCCTTAGTTTAATGGATCTGAAAGTATAGAGAAAGCAACTCGCCTTTTGTAGGAGTAGCCAGGATTAGTGTTACGCTTATTGTTTAAGTGTGTATTCATAAAGAGTTCCTGTAGTACCAGTGAAAAGTCTTGATTTTTACTGAGAAAATTACATAGTAGTAGAGTTTAAAATAAATCAGAAAATGAGATGTGGCCATACGTCCACAGGTGGGGTTTTTTATATTTTTGATACTATCCTGGATTCCTACTTGAAAACTCCTGATCCATCTTACTTAGTTCTCAGTATCGGCAATTCTTACTGGAGACAAGAATATTTTGGGTAGACAGGGTTATCAAATAAGTCAAGTCTAATTAATGTCCAATTCTGAAAGCAGTCCAAGGTGTAGGGATAGATCTTTCATCTATCTTTAAATTATTTACCCGGGTATTGGAAGCTGTGTAATCACAGTAGCCTTGAACTCCTGGCATATGAATTTCTTACCTGTTACCCCTGCTGTAGAGTGGGATACAATTTCTCTAAAATGAGTTTTGCAGTATTTAATTGTGTTTTGTTTCTATTAGATGATGTGAAACACACTATGTATTGAACAGTATTGTGCATAATATCATAGCCTGTGAATCAGAAACTTTACCCTGATTAGTAGAAGTCCCTATTTTGAATTGTAGTTTGTCCTCCTTTGGACGAGTATTTAGAGGGTGCAATCTGGCAGTCTGGAGTAGGTAAACCAAGTAATAAAATGGAGATGATGCCTGGAAACTTAACTGTGTTTAAAGGCACATTGTTTAGCTTTCAGAAGGCACATGACTTAAAATTCATTTTCCAATGCCTTCCAATATCTTCTCTCTACAAGGACTTTGTTGGATGTTCTTTCTTGAGAGAAATTAGTAAATTATGTAGAAATAACTTGCACCTAATCTGAGTAGGATTTAAGGGAAAATAAAATATTCCACTAGTATAGACCTTAATTTTTCAAGAAGGTAAGAGGACAAAGGAGAGGATTAACTCCATGTTAGAGGAATTAGTTTGGTCTTTCTGTCTGTTGTTCTCCCTAATGGTGCCACTATTATAAAAGATTCTTGAGCTCATTACTGGAAGCAGCCCCCATGCATTTACATGTTGAACTCTGGTCAAAAATGAATGCCTGAAATTAACAAATTAGAAATTATTAAACTCTGAACAGGTGTAAATAATGTGAATATATGTCTAGAGCATCTATATGAAGGAAATATCCCAAAGTTTGGAAAAATCTGAAATAGCTGGATAGGGAAAAGAGGTAATAGAGATCCCATTCAGTGCTGCAGCAAGAACAATAGATCCTGTGCACACTGTGAACTGGAGAAACCTTCAGCTGAAATTTTAGGTTTATTTTCAAAGTGTACCGATTTACCATGGAATTCATCATGGAGCACGGACCTGCATTCACTGGTTTTAACGTCATAACTTTGAATGAAAGGCCTCCAGTTTTCAGCAGAGCTATACTATGCATGCTACTGTGATAGAAAAGTCATAAAAAGCAAGCCAAATACTTGAATTTCAGTATCACAAAACAATAATATACGAAAATCAGTTTAAAAGATCATGTATGTAATCTCAGGCAAGTTCCCTCTTCTGAGACCTAGCAAGAACTCCCAATTTTGGAAAGGTTTTAAATTACAATGTAAATCACTGATGATAAAACCAAAACCTCGTCTAGTTGTTGCTGACTTCTGCATGGCCTTGTCAAGTTGAGATCACTAACATAGGGGCGATTGTTACCATTATTTTTGTTACTCTTCTTAGCCTTCCTGGTTTTAGCTTCTACCTTCCCTGAAATTCCTTCCTGAAGAACATAATAACATTGTCTTAGCTCTGGACCTTCTCGCAGGCATAATACCTTTTGGAAATTTACTGATTGAAAGAAACTTAATCTTTGAAAAATATCCAGCAGTGCTAGCGAGTTGTGGCTTTGTTTTTTTGAAGTGGAACCATGGATAACTTGGAGAAGCAGAGGTGCAAAAATTTTTTTTTTTTTTTTTTGGGAGCGTATTTAACTTCAGCTGCGACTTCCCTGTTTGTGTGGGCAACTCCTTCCTCTCTGGCCCTCCTGCGCTGTCTTCTATACATCGTACCCTTCCAAAACAAGCTTTTGTTGCTCTGTTTCCCTGCTGACTTAGAGCCAATGTTCTTGGTTCTTGTGCTTGGGAAGGGAACAAGACCTCTTATGCTTCCCCCTTCTTCCTGTATATTATCAAACAATCTCTTCTGCAACTTAAGAGTAATGTTGAGCACCAGTTGTAAGAGCAGCAGGAATTGTGACATAGGGTTGGATTGAATTCCTGGTGGCTTCACAACAGCTCTAAAACGTTGTCACAATACTATAGAAAGAGTTTTGGTCTGTACTTGTCGATGCAGGTTTGAGTCACAAGTCAAAAGTTGCCACAGGTAGGCTTGGATTTTCAAAGAAAACTGATCTGCACCCATTGGACTAGAGTCAGTATTTATAGGATGTTGTTCGGTCTTGGCTTTGTTAAGAAAAGAGTTAATCCAACAGCAGGTGTTTTTCAAAAATCCACCTCAGTTTCCCACCTCCTAAGCCTTTAAGCCCTTTTGAACTCCTTAAAGAAATTTGAACAAGTTATGATAATAAAGGCAAGCTTTCGGGTCTGCCACGATGGGCCCCAGTACTTACTCTGTGAGAGAAACCAATTAAGTTTAAAAAAGTTTCTTTTATACCAGTATCATAAAATCCATTGCATCTGTCAAATGCACAGTTGTTGTGTATGGTCCCCTGAGGACCATTGTGTAGGAAGCCCTTCTGGTGGGGACAGAGTTCAGGTTGTTCAGATGCTTCAACTGTGCACTTCTAATGTATTTGATGTAGGTGCAATTCATCTCTGAATTTCTTGAAGTGCAGTGCTGCTAGGATAATTATATCATAATTGCAACTTTTGAAAAGTTTTAAGCTATTG
Source organism: Mycteria americana (assembly GCF_035582795.1). Taxonomy (NCBI): domain Eukaryota; kingdom Metazoa; phylum Chordata; class Aves; order Ciconiiformes; family Ciconiidae; genus Mycteria; species Mycteria americana. The sequence goes on along the minus strand of NC_134374.1, from coordinate 23,209,523 downwards.
ATAAACATTCCCGATTTTTAGCTTTGTCTTAGGCTATTTTTTGTCTGGGGTTTTGGCTGGTACTCGTTATGTATTTCTATAATTGCCTATATTTGTCTTTACAAAATTACGCAGAGGGTGGCTGCTATTGAACTGAAGGTGATAGAGGTCACTGCATTCATGTCAAGCTGTTTGTATTCTTATAATTACAGTGCCGAAGAGTTGTTTTGTTCATTACAGAGCAGGTTATTCATTTATAAAATCCTTTCTGTGAATGTTTCTGAGAAGGAGTTAAAAAAATCATTGCACGTCAGTGTCCTTTTACCATCACCCCATGACAATCATAACACGTTATGCCATTACTAACTGTTGTGGATTTCCCTTTTATGAGACTTTTTTCCTAATAAGGCTTATGTAAATTTAAAAATTCATTTAAAACCCCCACATTTTTATTCATTTGGAATCAGCATTTTATATTGTAAAACAACCTAAATGGACAATGAGTTTTAAATACCTTTATTTAGCTATGCTAAATGTAACTTGTGTTATTGAAGCTGAAAGTTCCTTTATCTAACACAGAAAATGTTTTGCACAAACAGAAAAGTGCTTTTTTGTGTGTAATAAAAATAGAAGAGGAGATGATGACCAGGTCTCCAATTATGTACATGCATTTAAGACTAATTTAATGTGGTTTTTAGCAAAATGAGAAGGTTGAGTAGGATTTAACTGGTTAAAAAGAATACATTTATAGAAATGTTTGTTGTAGGTTAAGAAAAAACAGAAGTGATCAGTAAAATTTTTTAGATAATATAATTTTTCAGAGACTAGTCTTGTGTATTCAATGTTTTACATCATACTAGGCTTTGAGTGTTTACTGTAAACTTGTTTTTTCTGTAAAAGTGAACTGACTGATAGTGAAAGTGGGATTGACACTTCTGTAGACTGCAATCCCCAGCTTCTGCAACACACCCCTAAACACCGATGTTTTATCCATACCCTAGATACATGGTGAACCATTCCAGGGTTAAGAATGAATTTTTCTGTTTTGCCTCTGCAATGCTTAATCTCTAATGAGTCTGCCAAGAAGTGTGCTAGTCATGGCTGAAGTACTTGTGATGGGTTGCTCTGTTCACTCTGGGCTGGACTGACACTGCTGATGATTTTTTCATTGGTCATCAAACATCTGTCAGATGGTAAAAAAAAAATTTAAGTTACACAGACCTAATACCTACAACTGAAGCTGATGTAAAATGGTCTCATGATCTTTGCTGTTGCTTTTTGCTGCTTGGGTCAGTACTTTCTCCATTCCCTCCTTACATTCATCTTATTCCTGCAACTCTTCTCCTGTTTGCTGCTTCTTGTGTGTGTTCTGTAATACCATCAGAAGCGCAGCGTGGAAACGATGGAGGGTTTTTTTTTTCCTGTTCCTTTTTTCCCTTCTCTTTCTGACATGACATGTCATGCTATTTTCTTAGATCCTCCAGTCAAGAATATGAGTGTCAAATGGGTAATTTTTTGGATACGCAAATAAAGAAGGTAGAGCACAATTATCACGATTTTTTTCATGAAAGTTTTTAACCAGGACTGGTGCATGTGGTTAGGCTTACCAAGGGTAAAACACTGCATGACTCTGTCATTAGAAGAGGATAGGGAGTTGCACATTGCAGACTTTGATTAAAATAAAGTGATTCCTATAAATTTCATAGTTTTGGAGTACAAATAAGACCAATATCTGTGTGTCTCTGTAATCTCTGTACACATACTTAAATACAGAGCCTGGAAGCCATGGTTCAGTTGCCTTACAAGTCATGTATTTATTCAGATATTAAAAGGAACTTCATGAAAAGCATACTTTTAAAGAAAATACTGTGTTGAAAAGAGTTAAATTTATTCGTCATTCTTGCTAAAACAATTCTACAGTAAATATTTTAAGAAAGTTTCTTAGGGAACACAATGGACCATCTAGACTCAAATCACACTGACAGCACTAAAAGGCATTGCTCGATTTATGAGAGCACTCTGTTTACCCAAGAATGTAGAAATTTCCCTTTCTAAATGGGACAGCCTTATCTTTATTATTCCAGTGCCTTTTAGTTTACAATTCTGCTGTAAGCAATGTTTCAGGAGCTTGTTTCAGGATTCCTAAATAAATGAACGGACAAAATTAATGCTCAGTGCTAGCAATCTACATTTTATATATTGTGTGATTGAACGTAAGCCTTGCTGAACAGCAGAAAAGAAAAATGATGGTGGTACTTTATTTATACAGAATTTATATGATAACAGAAGGTAAATTGAGCTTCTGAAAATAAACCTTGTTTACCAATCTAGGTGTGTTTTTTAAAAACACAAGCCAAACCATGATGGCAATGAAAATCCAGTTCCAGGAACATCAAAGAAGCTGTCCCTCTTCTTTTTAATCAAATGTGTGTCAGAATGGATATAATTGTACATCATATTTACTCAATTCATGCAAGACCACTACCAACATGCACATATCGTAGCTGGTTTGTAAATGCTTGTCTGTCACGTGAATGGGAATAAAGCCAATTTTTTATTTGCAAAAAGCAGCATTCCATTGCATAAACCAAACAGTCTAATGCTAATTGTGTTGTCCATATCCGGATGTCCCCAGGAAGTATCACTTCCATGCATTAATACGGACGCAGGGTCTTTGTGTGGACAGGAGAAGTTTTCAATATGTTGTGTCAATAGTAACTAGAAAAACAGCTGATGCGAGTTCAAGCACAGAGCGTTATTTTCTTCCTAAGATAAAATGCTACAAAATATAGCAGCTGATTGGAGCTAGAGCGACGTGTACTGTTTCCATCTTAAGATAAAAATCTGATAAAGAAAACAGCTGATGCAAGTTAAAACAGAGTGTACTATTTATATGCTAAAAATAACATTTGGAATGCTTTTGTGTTTAGTTATCTTTGCTGTCTTGAGCAGCCATTAATAATTTATTCTACCTTTCTTAATCTGTTTTTCTCTCTTTTTATCAATGGACCTTCACTGGAAAAAACACTGTGACAAGTCAGTCACATTCTGTGATGTGATACACTTAGGTCTTTAATTGATAGGGTGTTCTCTTTTTATTCAGCATACTGCTACTGCAATACCGCTCTCATCTGCAGCTGAAATTTTACTTAATGTGCTTTTCTCAATTCTGTTTTGTTTACTTTTGCATGTGACTGCTTCCCTCTTCCACCCCCTTCTTCATCAAATGACCCATCATTCTCGAGGGTGAACCTTAACCCCCCCCCCCCCCCCCCCCCCAACAAAAACAACAAACCCAAACCCCAACCCTAATGCTTGCTGAACCCAACTGATGGTTTCAGCTGATTTAGGGAAAGACTTTGGCCATGGGATAAGGTGTTCAGCTAATAAAGTATCTGCCAATAAAGTATCTATTGTTTTTATGTACAACCTATGGTAACAGGTTTTTTCTTAATGATTTAAATAAAGTTAGTCTTTTAAAATTGATCTGATTTTCACCTCTTTACTAATGTTTATTATCCTTCAGATTTTTGCTTGAGGTCTTGCTTTCTTATTGTAGAAATCTAATACGATTTTAAAGTTGATGAGAGGCCTGTGGTTTAAAAAATTCTAATCTGAACACAGGGCTTAAAGTGCGGTTTGGAGAATAAAAATCAGTGATAACCAGCTTGCTGCTCTTGGGAAACTGAGTTTAACATTAGTTTGTATCCTTAGCCACACTTTATAGTGATTAAATATGGAAAAGTTTTTGCCTAACTTTTTAGTTTACTCGTTTTGTGCACTTTCTTTACTTTTTAGCATGTATACCAATTGAAGAAAATCATTAAAACATTTCATATGTTTGCCTAACGTGGCTTTTTTGGCCCTCGGAGTGCTTGTGCTGCTTAAAGGCATTTTGAATTTTCCCAGGCTTTTGAAACAAGTGATGGATCAGCCAGTGCAACAACAAGGCGTGCATTTAGGACTCGTTGCAGCCTCCCTATCCATCTCCTGCGCAGGGACACGCTCGCAGGGTCTCTCTCGTTACAGCCTAACTTCAGATGTTTGTCTTTCCCTAATTAGATACACGTAATCCGTTCACCCGGGTTGTGATGTTCCCCTTCCCTTGTCCTCGCTGTCTTGGGCCAGACAATGAGCACAAAGATACAGTAGGACTCGTTTTCTCATTATTGATTTCACGCACCAGCTGGCAGCTGTTTTAGCTTGTTCGTTTTTATAACCCTCTGGGCAACTTTTTAAAAGTACTTTTCTTTGACCATCTGCTAAATGCAATTGGTTTAATAATTAAAGACTTGCCATCCCTTTTCAGATAAACACAAATGCTGTTTCTGCAGCTGAGAGTTCAGCATTTTTGTTTTAAGCATAGGTGGGACGTTTTTTGTCAGTGCTGGGAGTGATGCAGTTGCTCTGCTGATACAGTCACAGCTCCTTCAAGGATCCCATCTCTCATGTTAATAAGGGGTGGGGGAGAAAAAAAGGAACTTTTCTGTGGGTTTCTTTCACATCACAAACCTAGTGCAGGGTGTGAGGAGGAGGGCGTTTTGCCCAAGCTCTGCCTGGTTTGAAGTCCTGAGAATTCCCAGTTCGTGTGTTCGTAGGAATTTGGGGAAAACCTCTCCACTAAGTGCATAAGCAGCGTATTTCAGGCTGAATTCTGTATCAAGTGCTGGTAATAAGGAGCAGAAGCATTTGGAGGTATTTTGCTGGTGCTAGCTCTGGCTGTGGCGATCATAGCAGGCTTTGGTACCACCATCTGCCTCTTCCCTGGCTGGGGTCGGGGCGGCAGCAGCAGAACTCCTCAGCACAAACTGGAAACTCTTGGAAACTGTAAAAGCTTCGTAAGTTTTCTGGTACATTCAGCTTCTTTTTTTCTTTTCCCTTTGATGAAGTGACAGGGAGTGAGACAGTAGTGTCTTACTTGGACTAATTTGAGATAAGATTATAAGCAGTTTGTTGAAGTTGTTTCTAAAAAAAAAAAAACCAACCTACTTTATAAAAGTAAAAGCAAAGACAGTAGGACACTAATACGAATGGGTCCCTTGGAGCCCCTGGTTTTTCCATGTTGTGCACTTCATAGGCAGGATGTGTAAAAAAGATCCAACCTTAGTTTGAACTCATCTTTATGCTGTGATTAGATCTAAACTTTCCCATGATTCCTTCAAAAAGGGCTGCTGAAAAATCCTTCTGTTTACCAAACAGTTTACCATTTGTTTCAGATGTACCTCAAAGCTGACCTGTAGGATTACTCTCTTGAGAGGTGAAAAAGGGTAATTCATTTTTTATGTTCCTTTAATCTTGGAATTCTTTCAAGAACTCGCTATGCAGGAATCAGTGCATTTTATTTTGCTACGGCATCGTTTATTCACCAAACATTCTTTGCTGCACAATGTGTGCTTACAAAATTGGTTAGAAATTCGGGTGGAAGAAGAAAGCCTATCTGAATTTGTGAGGGTTTTTTAATACAATTGAATAAGACTCTTTCCTACAGAATGAAAAAGGAAATAGTCATATGTTTTCTTAATAAGATGAAAGATATCTGTGTTTGCTTTGAGATTTTTATGTTTGTTTGTTTTAAAAGTATTCCCATCTTTAATATTTTTGTACTTTACAAACATAATCTTGTTCCAGACAGCTGTGATCTCTGGTCTCCTCTAATTCCTAAAGTAGACAAGAGCAAGTCAAATTTTCCAGAGTATCTGGCTAAATAGCCCCTGAAATATAATTGAACTGGAAGCGAATGCTTACAGAAAAAGTTCAGATTAGAGTGCAAAGTTTGCATGAGAAATTCCTTTCTTGAACTTAATCCTGTGGTGGTTTTCATATGAAGCATTCTCATCATAGATTTCATGGTTGTAGTATTTTTTTAGATTGCAACAAGTATGCACTAAGCTGTATAAACCATGTTGTGCTTTGGATAGGTATTTTTCTTGCACAGAAACCTCCTCACTTCATTTTCTGTACTTAATTTCATGAGCGGACCCTCTTTGTGAGGCCATTAATTACAAGCCTGTCGAACTTTATATAAATGTGAAGTGGGCAGAGGAGATAAATATAATTTCTTGTATTTGTTGAGATAGCACAGTTGACAAAATCAATGACAGCTGAACAAAGCACATTTAGGTCAAAATGATGTTTCTCTTTAGTAGGTTAGAATTATTCTTCCTTGAATGCCCTAAGCCTCTTGAAGTGTTTCACAATACTTTGTATAGTTTCTTTGAAGTGTCCTTTTCCTGTGCTAAGTTTAGTTATATAAATGAACTGCAGACAGATGAATGGCTGATAGGCCAAGGCAGGGAATTCAGTTCAGGATCAGGCCATGAGTTGCAGTGCAGGCTCTCATGGGTGCAACTCTGCCGTGGGTAGAAATCCGGTCGAATCCTGCAGATCCTGTGACGATTGCAGGAACCACTGCATTTGATTTTATTTATGTACAGTGAATGCTCCTTGATTTGCTCCTAGATACTGTTTACATTAACTTACTCAGCGAGTGTGGGAGAAACTGCTCATCCTCTTCTTCTCAGGGCTGGTCTACGCAGACAACTGAATGCTTCCTTGTTTCGGAAATCTTTGTAAAGCGGTTAGGAAGGAAAGCTCTTAAAAACATATCTCCCCTTAGCCCTGCTGACCCTTCCCTAGTTTGGAGCTGTGCCCCTTTCCCAGAGAGGGAAGGGCAGAAACCCCAGACGGGGTTTGCGGTGCAGTGATCCGTAGGTCTAAACCTCGTGAACAAGTGGATTTATTGGGTTTTTTGGTAGCATTTTACACCCAACTTTTTTCACTATACAGAAGGCAAATTCTTCACAAAGAATAATGCAGTCCAGAAATAAGTTCAGGGTCTGTAAAAGGAACAGTCATCATAAAATGCATTCGTGTGTCTGCAGTTCCCAGGATAAATATTTTTGTTTGTGCTAAGTAATGATGTGACATTGCTACAAATTCTGAAAGCAAGAAATGGTGTTCCGTAACTCATTCTTTTCTTCTTCTTCTTTTTTTTTTTTTTTTCATTTTTCTTCTGACAAAACTCACCCAGATTTTTTTCCTCTGAAGTGGCTTTTTCAGTTGCTGGGCTGTGGGGTGGCGTTTATGACAGGCAGGTTTCTTTGGGACGTGGCTACAGACAGCTGTCTCCTTTTGAAAATGGACTTCTGGCTTTGAGGTGCGGTTTGAAATGGATGTCGACATGTGTAAATTAATCCAGTTTGTCACATACATTGGAGTGTGGCAGAGAGTGGGATTTTTCCCCCCTTCCTCTTCAGCCTGTCCCCTTATAATAAAAATATAGGCAGAGTTTTTCTTACGCTACAGCTAGAGTCATTATGTAATTACTTAATTGATCCCCTATGGGAAATGCCTCACATCTCTGCTGCAGGACTCTACATCACGGCTCAAAATAAAAATGTGAAAGGATTCATTCTCCACTAAAATGTGCATTTTTTGTACCATGCCATTGATTGCTTTCAGATGGTGAACCGGAAAGGATTTATGTCCTACTGCACTTCTCTATAAAGATTGTCAGTAAAAATGGGGCCTGCCTGCAAAATTTAAAGTCCTGAATAATTCGTCTGCTTTTAAAACTGGAATACAGACTCTTCAATGGAGTAAACCATTGATAATGCTATAAGCAATACAGTAAAAATTTGGTATATCTTGTTTTGTCTCTAGTCTAATAATAACGTTAATACTTACAAATAGAATGTTTTGTCTTATTTATGGCATTGCAGGAATTTGCCTCATTAAGTGATGGTCTGGAGTAGGTCTGATTTCCAGCTTTGTTCCTGTCTCCATGATAGTGCCACACATTGTGTATGCCCTTGTTTTGAGTCGTATGGAATGACTGATGCCCTCACCTGTATATAAAAACAGTCAAAAATTTTTTGCAGGTATAATGAGCTGGATTTTTCAGATTGCGTCTCTAGCTTGTGGCATTTGTGCAAGCAATTTATGCTGATCTCAGTGAGATTTAATTGTGCAAATAATTCCTGTAGGACAGAGAGGAAAATAAACACTTTGGGCAGGGCAGGAGACAACATAGATGGTCAGTGCTTCTATGCTATAATCTTGAATGACAGATAATGTGAAATAAATAGTGTATTGCGGAGTTTTCTAGGGAATGTTAACACTACATTTTCATCTTTTTTTTTCTTTAATTACTCGCTGTGCAAGTAAAATGTCAACTGCAATTAAAGGCATGTTTTCAAAGGAGGATTCAGCTCAAGCTAAGAACCCATTGCTCAAAGTAGTTCCATGTAAATTTATTATGCCACTTATATCAAAGTATGAAAAATGCTTTGTACCTAAATACTAGAAATTTTGTTGTATTTCAGACAGTTTTGTTCAGGTTCAGTTCAATTAATATATACTAAGCTCTGAAGACCCTTTGAAAAAGAAATCATGACCACAAACACTGCTGGAAAGAAATATAAATAAAACCTTCTATAATCTTTTGGAATAGAAAGAACATCTTATTTGAGATCTATCATCAAAGTTCTGTAAAACTAAAAAAAAAAAAAAAAAAAAAAAAAAGAACAACAAAAAAAACCAAACCCAAACCCCAAACCAAAACGAACCTTAAAAAAAAAAATCTAAATAATTTATTGGTATGTTGATGCTTCCAAGAGAGTAAAGTGCATAATGGTAAAGATGGCTAGATAGTCATTATTTATCTATTTTACATACTTTGTAATCGAACAAAATAGTTTCTTGAAGATTGTTTCTATTTGTTTGCAAGTTATGTCAAATACAGCAAGATTTATGGGTGCCATTAAAAACCCATATTGATTTCCCACAGTCAACGGGGAGTTTACTTGAAAAGTCAATCATTAGTTGAATGAGTGTCCAAAGCATGTTCTGATTTCTATTAGTAGTTTAAGTTTTTAAGGAAAAATGAGTATTTTACAAAGAAAATGTAGTAGGTTCTGAGTTCTGGCATGTAAAGATTCACATTTTTCATTCAGTGCTACTGATGTAGCTATCTGCTGTTCTGCCTGAGTGTGTACCTCTGCAAGCGATGCTTGAGGCTTCATTATTGTTCATGTTTTAATTCATTTGGATTCAGTCTTTGAGCTTTCCTAGTGTGCAGTCGATTACTGCCTGACCCTGAGTATATTTATATATAGCCCAGCAGTGATTCATTGCGCTGTGCAGCATGCAAACACCGATGAATCGGGAACTCTCGGCCCTGAGGAGCTTGCAAAGTAAATGTACAGGGTAAGGGATGATGGGGGGAGGAAGGTTACAAGCAGAGTGAGCGAGATAAGGGCTGGTGGTGGTAGTGCCCTTTTCCCCTGCTAATGCCTGGGGTTAGGATTAATTTAGGAGGTTAGAGGAGCAAATGAGAGGTAGGAGACCCAGAAGGGAAAGGTGCAAGAGAGGAGGGCAAAGCAAGGGGTTTGGTGCCGTTAGGTGACTGTACTGCACAGGACAGAGTTGAAGGAGACAGCCCGTTAGCTGCTGGGGAAGGTCTGTTTGGAGGCTGTGGAGCACCTGATGATTTGCTCTCAGTGCTTAACCCTCTCTACTTTCTTCGTTTCTTTTTGCGAAGTGATGTGGAAAAGGGGAGGAGATGATATGATGGGGAGGGGGTCAATATTATCTGATGATTCCCATTATCCCATCCATGTCTTTTCAAGTTGGGATGGTGTAAGTTTGGATTTGGGAGACTGAAGGAGCTACAGCTTTGCAGTATGTGTTATCTGCCTCCTGGGACGCCGTCATGCAGCTTGTCCTTGTGCGCTCACCGTGTCCCGGAGCTGAGTGGAAGGATTTGGGCTTTTTGTCTTGTTTCTGTTGACAATTCTTTCTTACGCTCCTGAGGAGAGATTTTTGAGAGAGGAGGTAGCACCATCTCCACGGGTCAGGTAGAATGGTTATAATTAATTGATGATCCAGTCTCTTTACGCTTACTTTCATGGACAGCTTATGGGATATCTACGCTAATGGATTGTTCCTGTTTAATGTATATTAGTAATTAAAGAAAATACATTTTTAAGAGGCAAGGATATATTTAATTTTAATAACTACCTTTCCCTGAATCAAGAAGTCTTTGCACAGAACTCTAATGGATAACATTAGTCAAATGTGTGATAGATCAAATTGTTAAGTATGAAGGGTGTTGTTAATGTAACACAGAAGAGAAATCTTGTGAGGTAACTGAATAACACACAGAAAGAGTGCATTCATCATGGTATGCTGACAAAACATCTGAGTAATGATGGCCATTAAATCTTTTGTCATGGCTAAGATATGAAAAAAGAAAACAAGTTAAAGTGTGAGCCATTTAGGAAAATTGCCATTTGACATGTAAACCTTTCTGCCTCTATGTATTCATTTTTATATTATGGAATGAATTTGCATTTTAGAAGGAAATTTGATTTGCCTAGCAATTATGGGGAAAAAGGTGAGTTTCAATCTCTAGTTAGTCAAACATTTAAATGGAAAGAGCAGAGCTTTCTTCCTTTCTTCCCCCCCCCCCCCCCCCCCCCCGCCCCGATCCATGAGTTTGGTTATAACACAGTTTGGAAGGGGGGAAAAAAACCCCCCTCACAACATTCAAGGAGATTTGATTTATTTATTTTTGAAAAAGACCCAGTATTCTACCATCTGCATTGTCTTTGCATGACCCTGTGTGTGAATAGATTTTAATTGGGCCTCCTTAAAGCCCGGGAGAATGCTCAGCACTGCTCTTGTTTCCTGTACAAATAAGCTTGCTGAATTTTGTAGTGTGGGGTTGGAAGAAGACAAAATTCAAACAGAAGCGATTTCATAAAGTACAATTGCAGTGATTATACAAATCTGTAAATATCCAGTCCTTGCTGATGCTTGTGTTGGCAAATGATGGTCTGTGTTTATCTGTCTGGACACAGATGTTTTTGTTTACTAAATTGCCAGTTTATACATCAAACGCAAAATCTAGTCAAGTTCCTGCTATAGTGAATGTTCACCGAAGAGTTGTTGGGAAGAGTGCTGCATCATTAGGCTCGGTCCTCTCCGGTTTTTCTTAATACATCCATGGAGATGGCGAAACAGCGAGAGCCCGGAGGCCCCCTCCCAGCCTTGGCACCCCCCAGCAGGAAAGGACGGGGACGGAGTGAAACCAGCCTTGCTGGAGAGGAGAGGGGATCAAACCGGTGTCATTTATACAACTCTGATCCTATCTATGGATATGTATAAGATAGTTTGTTTTTTATAGGGAGTGTGTCCCTTCCAGGTTAAATCTCAACTCTGTTCCAGGAAATATTTTTGTTGAAGAATAGCAAAAGTAGCACAGACACCACCAAGTGAATTTTCTGACACATCCGAGGTAGTTCATTGCTTTTGGATGTGCTATCAGGGTGTTGGATGTCAGGCGTGAAGGGATCCCTATGTTTTTTCTTATGGTTAAAAATATCTCTGTACATTTTTAAGTATGGATGATGTCTTTAAATTATACCTTACTCTACATCTTGAGAATAAGAATAATCGGTAAAATCCTCTCTCAGAAAGGCATGAGTTGCTGGGAGAGGATGTCTGTCCTGTGTGAAAGCGATAGCCATCCCCCCCATGGCACTGCTGCTACCTTCACTCCAGCACTGATATGTGGAATTCAGTGGAGGGCATCTTACTCTCTTGGTGACATTGCTATTAATTGCCCTTTCAGTTTTATCTGGTATAGGTCATGAAAGACTGTGGTTCTGACCAAGGACATTGAAATGGACAGAAAAGTTGTGATTTGTGAAAAAGCCCAATTTTTTTTTTTTCTGATACTTGCTTGATGTTCCTTTGGCTTCCTTGAAGAAGTTGCTTTCAAGGAGAAAAGGGTAGCATTTTAAGTAGTTACAGCTAGGAAAATATATATAAGGAATCATAGAAATACTTTACTAACCAAAAAGAAAAGGTGTGCCTAAGTGGTACAAGGCAGAATAGCAGCAAATATCACATACAAGATATTATTAGACATGAAGAGAAACAATAGCAATTGAAATCTCCAGAAAGAAAGAAGAATAATATTGGAGAACCGTGGAATCAGATTTCCAATGTCTTCCCTTTCTCTCCCTAAGCATATTACCACACTCTGCATTTTTGGACTGCATGTTTGTATAAGTAACCACCGATGCGGAGCGCGCGACGTGCTTTGGTGGTGGTCTCGCCAAGACTTGGCGTTGAGGCAGTTCCAATGCTGTGTTGTTTGGACACGTGTACTGTAGCTGCTTCTCTGGTATTTTTCTGTTTAGTCTCCAATCTGGCCACTTCTGTGGCATCTTATATTTACCTGAAGAACAGGAATACTGCGAAGAGTGTTGACGTCTCCTCCAACAAATGGCTCTTCAAGAAGAGAACAGCCATAACTAACTGAGACAGGAAACCCAAGAGAAACTGGAGTTAGGGTGTAATCTTTTAAACTCAAAACTGATGCCTGACAGGGGCAGAGTAACGCAGTATGAGTCATGTCAGAATTTGAGCTGCTTGTGTTCATATTTAGAGGAATTATATTTAGAGGAATTAAATCACTTTTACAAATTAGAAAGTTTTAATTATTGAACTGCTTGACAAAAAGGACATTGTTTTTACTTAATTGTGAAGAGTATAGAGTGATTTATTGTAAAATTAAAAGAGCATCTGAGAAATAAACCTAGCAATGCAGTTAGTGAAACTAGCAGCGAATGATAAACTGTGACAGCAGCAGTCTTAGAAGAAGTGGGTGACGCTGAATGGAACAAAGTATTTGGAAGAAGAAGAATGGGGGCAATATTAAACCTGGCTTTCCCTGTTAACGTATCTCAGCTTTAATGTCTTAACACCAAATTGAACATGCAGTGGGGTTTCAGGAGATCCACAGATTTGCTGGTAAGAAATAGGCGAAGAGTATATTGAAAGATGGGCTGTTTATTTGTAGTCTGTGGTTCTGTTTGCTGGTAGAATATTTGGTTAGAGTAGATATAATAGATATAAATGTTTGTATGATAATACGCGTGAATAAAGCAACGAACATAGAATATTTGGTGAAGTCACGGAGTCATAGTCTGTAAGAGAGTATTTTTGAATTGCTGTAGCAGAAATAAGAGACGCTGAAGAATTACAGTAAGAGGAGTAAAACTCAGCGAGTACCCAGTTATTCTGATGTGCTGGCTGAAAAGCCAACTGATAGTTTTCTAAAATAAATGAACTCAAAAATAATCAGTTACCAATTTGAGGACATTGATGGAATTGGCATTTTGTAGCAGCTGGTTCCAGTATCATATTTTCATAAGAAGATAAATAAGAAGAAACTGGTGATGTTGAAATAAAGAAAGAGTATGTGGTGAGACATTTTAAAGTTGATAGAAAGGTCTGTCAGGTCACCAGAGTGTATCCACACAAGCAATGTTCTGTTATTATATTAGGAGGAAATGAGGCAAATTACAATAAAAACTACATTTAGCCAAGAAAGAATTTGTAGCAAAATTGTCCAGATGGTTTATCTTAACCCTGACAGCAAAATATGTTAACCATATTAGAAATTTAGACATCAGTGATATGGGAGGGACCGTTTGGAGCAATGCTTCCGTGGCTCAGAAAGCCCTTGTGGGAGAGACGTCGCCTTTAACAGCGTAGCTGGTGAGTCATTGCTTTGAGGTAGCCAAAACCCACGACCAGCACTAACCCTTTAGTATTAGTAATTAAATTATTACTGCATTAATGTGTTTGGAGAGAGTAACCCAACCAATAGCCTTTCTCTGGAAAGGAATTGTTAGGTTTAATATAAACTTTTTTCCTGTGTGGGTGGTGGTGAGAGAAGGAGCACTGGCGGCCCTGCTAAAGATACTGGTGTCGTGCAATAAGCAGACTGATTAAAGACGACAAAAGTGAGCAGCCTTTGGGGAATGCCGAGTCTTGCTTTAAAATAAAACTCTTCCAGATGACTTTGAATCGCTCCAAGTTATATGCAGTATACAATCAGATAAACTTTGCCCTTTTGCACAACTGCTTATTAAAGGTCTCATAGCTTCTCAAAACTGACCCTATGTTCTTCTGTCCAAGACACGGCATCGTTGAATATCTGTGCTAGCAAGCACAGTGGGACTTGATTGTATACAAATTGCTTAGGCTGTACATTGATGCCTATACTGCGTTTAACTATGTTGAGCACCTACCAGTTTAGCCCGAATTGATCTGAAGTCAGAAGAGGAAAGGAAGTTAGTTCCATTTGCCTTTACAGGTATTTTGTTTCGGGTGTTTTCTTTTATTCAAATGATATAAAATATATTTACCATCTAGTTTTCTGTTGTATCTTTTGCAGCAATATGAATTTTTTTAAATTACTCCGCTAAGAAATTTTCATTACTTCTGGCAGTTGGATGTGACTTCATCTAAATAGGGAAATGGCAGAACAGCTTTGCAGTAGTTAGGGTTTGGGTTTTTTTGATTGGTTACTTGATTGAATTTCTTTAAATGAATGGTCAAATTTTAGTGGTGCAGGTTTTCGTGGCTCTTTTGAAAATGTGATATATGCAACTTGGAAACAATTGCAAGTGTAACTCATGCAAGTTTATTGGGTTTGTTTTAGTGTAATCCCTTCTAAAAGTAAACTTAAGATAGCTTTGGAACATCAAACAGTGTGGTATTTCATTAGCAGTATTTATAGAGCAAGGAAAGAAAGGCAGGTCTGCAAATTCTTCTGCAAGTTGTTACAGCAAGGTAGCAGCCTCAAAAAGAACTGAAGAGGATTCGATCTATTTATAATTTTAAACCATAGAGACATAAGTAAAATAGCTGAAAACACACATGAAACATGGAGAGAGGAAAAAATGGGAAGGAGAAGGGGTATGATAGCCAGTAATGGAATAAGAATGTAAGGAATATCTGTAAAGGTTATGAAATCTTCTGACCTCACTTAGGATGTTGTTTTTATTCTGGTTACCATATTCTTTAAAGATGTAACATTTGAAAAGGGGAATTTGATTGACCTTATGACTAAAGATGGGAACTCTGAAGAGAGGCTAAAATCATGAATTTCTATAACCTTTAAAGAGCAAAGGTTGAAAGGCATTTAATTGAAAAATAGAAAATCTCCTGAATTATATATCAATATATAACTCTATTTCTTTTATATCAGAAATTATTATAAAAGGAAGACTATATGTCAGCTGAGGGGCAAGTAACTCAGCAAGGTCTGTGCGCTTGCTCCTTTTGCCTCTCTTTTTCAAGCACAAGGTCTAACAGGCACAAAGACAGCCGGCTTCCCTTTCACTTTTAAAATGACCAAAGCTGATTTGGAAAAATGTAAAAATGTGTTAATAAATGAATGGGGGAGGGGGGAAATCTGAAAAAGTCTGAAATTACTCTCAAATATTCAGACAGTCTTACTGATAATCACTGGAGAGGGTTGCAAGGATTCTTCTGGGTGTGCTGGGGGTTGTAATGCTGGTCAACCTTTTTGAAGTATGCACAAACATTGGGGATAGACCAAAAATTTGTCGGGGGACTTAAAGTATACATTTTTTGCATATTGTAAGAGCAAGAATATAGCTATTTTCCTTCTAGTAGGACATAAAAGGACATTGAGAGGGTGGGGGTTCTCTGGAAGTACTGAACACTGCATCTGTCACCATCTTGAGCCGTAATACAGAAGACTGACTGCCGGTAGGCAACACTTTGTTCAGTGGTTGGGCTGAGAGAGGCCTGCTTTCGTGAACGCATGGCTGACTCCCAGGAGTTGACTTGTGGTCTTTGACAGAGACTGTGGTATAACTTTTCAGGAAAACTTGCAGGATTTGGTTCTGCGAAGTTCCCAAGGTAGAGGGGAGTTTCTGTACCCACTGGGTGGCTGGGTCCCACCGTTCACTGCTCGGGAGGAATGCCGCACTCTACACACGCGTTGCTGTATCTGTCCACCAGCGGAATTTTTCCTCTGAAATAGCAGTGGGAAATGAATCAAATCTGGGGGAAGCTTTGCAGCACTATCGTAGCCTAAAACTGTTCTGGAATTACCAAAACACAGCATTTAATTTAAAACTCATTACACACGTAAACAGGCTCTTAAAAAGAGATGGTATAACTAGAAGATTTTAAAATTATGCTATTCAAGAAATATTTTGTCTAATTATACAATATTTTAGCTTTATTTAGTCACTGAAGAGATTAGCGTAAAAAGTCAGGCTGGTAAAATTGAGGCTGCCTGAATCTTTGAAAACAAATATACCCAAGAAAATAAGATGCATTTATGGCCTCATGCTTATAATTTAAAGGTTTCACTTGAGAGTTTGAACTTTAATTTTTCACATGTAAAACCACACTTTGCGGTTTACCAGAAAGAACAATCTTTGGTAAAATGCCCAGGTCCAGGTCAGTCTGCATCCATCTGTGACGCATCATCCAAGAACCATGTTTTAAAGTAGTCGCTAAAAATAAGAAGCTGATAAAAGGGAGGTAAGCAGCAGCACTATCTTTTATCATGTAGTCTGGTAGGCTTTGCTCAGCCAGTGATACCAAAAAAGAACTGAGCCTACTTAACTTTGCCATTAACTTGTAGAAATGAAATCACTTTTCTAGGAAATGAAGAGCTCTAAGTGGATACACTCGGTATTTCCCTTTATCCTTGGTAAACGTTGTTTCTTGTACTCTTGATCTAATGGAGTTTTTGCCCCTGACATCACTGTTTAGATGTAATAATTTAAATATGTTCATTGAGTTTAAATTGGGCAGCTTTTAAATGCAGTTCTAATGTGATCTAGCGCTGCGCAGTAGCTTTCTTATTTGCCTCTTTCAGTATGCAGTAACATGATTTAAATGTTTTATGCTAAGAACGTTAGGATGTTTTTATTGTTTTCTAGTTGTAAGTAACTACCATTTTGAGAAAGATGTGTGGTCACTTGAGCTCGTATATTGATTGAATCTTACTGTTGAATAGGATCCATGAGAATGCTGAAGGTCCCATTAGAAAATACATAGCTTGATTTATACTTGATGAGAGCTACATTGATCACATTCACATACTGAAACAATTATTGATGGAATCTATGATGAACAAGTCATTCTAGTTGTGATGAACATTGGCTTCTAGCAGACATTTGACACTGAACCATGAGATTCTTTGTTGTTACAGCACATCTGAGAAAATCATTAAGCTTTTTGAAGCCTTTACAGGCTGGGTCTAGGGGTATTATTTGCATTAAGACTCATCAAATTCCTTTCACATCAATTTTGGCTTTCTTGTAGGAGTACATTAGCAACTTTGTGTTATCAGTAGCTGTAACGTATATTACAGGCAGCAGTATAAATGTAGCTTACCTAATTATCAGCATGTACGTGTTTTTTCTTTATGGACAGTATCAAAGTACCCTATGAGACAAAGCAGAAGATATTTAAGCTGTTTAAAATGTGCTCGTAACATGATGATGGCAAACTGCAGCATTTCTAAAGAAAAGAATTGGAAATATTTGCAGTTCTAAATTCTTTTGGCTCCTGTATTCTTCTTGTGGAAAGGAAGATTGAAAATCAGGAAAGAAATGTCTTTACAGGGTTGCTTTAACCAAGCTTACGTGTCTGGGAAGGATGTATATTAACATTTAAAGAAAGTACGTTTTTGTGTATTTTTCAGTGAGAACACGCTGCGAATCACAGGATTTAGTTGCGAATTCTTAGAATGGAAGCAGCTTTCCAAGAATTGTAACAGTTTTTACAATCTGAAATGAAGAAAACTACCTGTTAAAATATGCACGGAAGTCAGTAAACGCTCACCAACACTGTTCAAGCCTTTGAAATGGTTATATAATGTTCTGTAAATGATACCAAGCTTACTTATAAGCAATTATTTGCAGCCCATTTCATGTCATGGAACATGAAGGGAAGAAAGGTGTGCTTGGATTATTGATGAGTTTGTTACTTCTGTCCGTGGTCCAAAGTATTATCGCATATACCTGGGGCTATGAAATCTGCTTCCAAGAGAAACAGGAAGAATTTGTGACCACCCGTAAACTACTGGAAGACAAAGCTAGTAAATTCAAAAATGCAATGGTTAGAAACTTGTCCAGCAGAGGAATACACTTTGTCTACTTAAAGATCTGAATTGATTTGTGTAACAGCCTGAATAATGAATGTGGATTTTTATTTTGGTCCCCTGAGTGAATGATGCTGTTCCACTCACTGCAAACTCTTTCTTTCAGCCTTGCTTATGATGTTCAAGTTAAATTTGCTTGGTATAATTTTAGATTCAGGAAGAATGGAAAAATGGCATTATCTTAAGAATACAGCATTTTTTATTGTCTTTTTTGAAAGACATTGGTAATTGCTATAATGTTAAATGATGGAGAATAGCTTGCAGATTTATTACCATTCTAGTGTTTAAGTCTTCAGAGATCCCTGACCCAGTGTACTCTGGCCTGCAGGCTTACTGTCAATCCTCTTGACCTATTTGCACTTGCCATTTTCTTTGGTTTTTTTTCAGTAAAGTGGTGTTACACATGATGAAATAGATAAATAAAAGTTAATATTCTCTTCTTTCCAAGTAGAGTTACTTGATATTTTGCTCCTAAGGTGCTTTAAAAGTCTCTTATGCAAGCAAAACAGGATCATACTTTGTACTTTACGTGCTGGGTAGCTGACCTGCGAAACTCCGTGCTGAAGGATGTTGAGGGGCAAGCGCAAAGCTCGTTGTCCTGTGTCTTCTACCTTCCAACACACACATTTTTTTTCCCCCCCCAATATTCTTGAGGACCAGAAATTGCAAAGTCATGAAAAAGAGAGTTTAACGGTCTTAATGCTAGTAAGTTTTGCATTGGCCTACATCAGAAATGCATGAGGTAAAAAACGTGAAAAAGGATTATTCAAACCCACAAAACTTTCCCATCAAAACCAGTTGTGTTCAGCAGTGATTTCTGCTCAGCATCACTTTCATTAGGTAACCACTAGGGATGTGCTACATGTAGAAGAATCAAATAGATGCAGCTGACTCACACTTGGACTTGCACAGATGCATTTGCAGAATGTAGTCCCTGAATAATTTAGAAACCAATAGTACAGAAGAGATGCCGTTCAGTATTACAGCATGCTGAAAAAGGTATCCTTTTGTAAATTATTATTTTATTTAAAACTTGGACCACTCCAAACTTTGAATATTTTTCTGTTTTCTTTCTATTTTCTGTTTTTCTAGAACAGAAGCTCTTTGGCGGGGGGACCATGGAAAAATGTTACTTAAATGCAGAAGATGGAGTAAAGGACTAAAATATCCCTTTTTCTTCAAGTCCCTATGAAACCTGCTCCCAAATTTTGTTTAAATGAGAATGTTTTGCAAAATTTTCTGGTTTCGAAAAATGTATTATTTCAACTAAAAAAAAAGGGAAAAAATTTCTAACCTTTTGTTTTCAAAATATTTAGGATTTTGCTGTTCACATAGCAATACAAACACTCGGTCCGTTCAGAGGGAATTCAGGCACCGTGTGCTTTGAAACACATTAAGATGGCATGCTGTATGCCTGCCACGATGGATAACAGATTCATCTCTGGGTAGTTAGCAGCTTGTTGTGCTGGTCTTACGTTATATGAGTTTCTGCTGCTAAATGCTCAAATCTGCCCCTTCCCCCCCAGATGTTTGGAATAACTGATGTGAAAATCTCTGGGGAAGCTGCTTCGGTGAAGTGTGGTACCAGTACTAAATGTATTGCAGCCTGTACAGAATGCCTGTTAAAAGGCATGATAAAAGCAAAATGGAAATGCCAGAGGGTTTTGAAAGAGGCATCTCTTCACACATCGTCACTCAACATTAAAGTGAGCTAAAATACCAATATATTCTTGCAAGATAAAAGTTGTGGGTTTCTTCTTTTTTGTCGACTGAGCCACTCCAGTAAACACGTTGCAGGTAAAATGATACTCCGTTAGAATTTCCTGCGCGAAGAGGCATGACTTAGCATTGGGTGATACCTGGCAAATAAAAAGTAAGCTTGGATTTACTGTGTTTCTTACAATTTTTTGTAGTGAGTATTGCATCAAGTGAGTGTTACATAAAGATCTTTTCAAGCATGTGTGAAAACAAAGTAAATTTAGTGATGTTGCTGACATAACCGTAATAAAATTGATAAGAAAATTAGTAAAAAATTGAAGAATGACATTGATGATTCTCCACATCATTTAAGCAAGAGTAAATACAGAGGAAGGAAAAGTCCAAAAAGTAAAGTTCTTCAAAACGTAGTGAGCTACTGGGTGGTGTTGTCAGGGTAACTGTAAAGGGTGAAATGCCATATAATTAGATTCCAAGGGGTTTGGACTTCTGAAGCCTTTAAAAAAGTAGAAGTTACTTTATTTTGTGGTGTCTGAAGGGGAGAACTGTGTATAGAGAGCTTCTGTTTGGTAGCATTTTGTCTTTAGCATGTGGGTGGTGTATGCGTATGGATGGTGGTTTTTTCCCCCAAGACTGTTATCTGGTTAGAGAAGGTAACCTGTCACGGCAGCGTTTGTCAAATTTTCCAAAAATAATAATTGTGATAGGGCATTGAAATACATCAGTGTGAGTCTACTCAGTGCGAAATGAGTGTTTTGCTTTGACTTTTTCCAAAGGAATCTTTACTTGCTCCCCCTTCACGTATTCATGTTTGTACCAGGTGGGCGGTGGGGGATGACAACTGATTTGATTCTTGTGGAGAGGTTTGGTGAATGAATCAAAAGTTTTCATGTGTTTTTCTTTTTCAGCTTTATTTAGTAATAATTTTAATGATGCTGTTTGGGAGCGCTTTGTTAAGGGCTACAGAAAAAGTGTCACAGTGATGATTCTCAATTCTAAAGAGAGATTTCAGATATTTTTCATTTTAAGTAGCCTGCTAAATGTTTTGGAAAGTGAAACGTGTGATGTCTAATTCAACAATGCAGCAGCGTTCTGCAAAGCAGGACATGGCTCTCGTCCTTAGCACTGGGATTTTGTTCTCTAGTTTCTTTGCCGTGAGATCGTAGCATCGTTGACTTGCTACCACTGAGCTCTCTCTTGCTGCCGTTTATTTACTTCCCCTCCTCAGTGGTAAGAAGACAGCTCATTCCTTCTAGATGCAGGACATCTCATTCCTCATTACTTAAACTCTATTTTTCCCCCACTTGCATTCCAGATGCTCGCAGATGAGAGTTCTGTTATGCTATCAGGCATATTTGTTAATAAGAAAGTAACTTAAGCAGTTAACATAACAGAAGTTGATTTGACCTGCCGATATGCATTTTTGCAGAATAAACAAAGCCTGTTATCTGAGATTTTATTTATAAGGATCTGCTGAAGTGATCTGAGATCCCCCCTTGTTTGCCTGTCCTGCCCTAGACCTCAGCACATAATCTCACTGTACTGCTGCCCTTTTGACATCTGATTGCCCTTTCCATCAGCATCCATCCAAAAGCATATTTGTCTAAAAAGGAAACAATTAAATTCCAATCTCTTACAGAAAACCTTTACTTTTCAAAGAAAACATACTGAAGAAGTCACAAAGTCGTATGTGACGAGGAACCCTAGCTAAATCAGAACCATAAGTCATTAGGCCAAATTCAGCTCCTGCCAAAGTAGACACCAAGTCACTGATCTCGATGATATTTTGCCTGTTTATCTTAGTAATATTATACGCACTTAGTTTTTATTTGTTTTTCCGTTAAATCCTGTAGTAGGACTATGTTATAATATATGTGAGAAGTATCATTAGCATGCAATATAAATAAAAAATATGATTGGTAAGGGAATACTGAAATATTTCAAATATGATCTACTGTTTATAACCAACTATGACAATGGGCAAAAATGACTGAATTATATGAAATTCAGTTTAAATAATGTTACTCTCACCAAATACCTGTATGTCCTATTTTGTGAGACTCTGCGAGTTACATTACAGTGTTCTTTCAAGGATAGCAATACATTACTGTCAAAGTGCACAGTAATGCACAGAAAGAGCAGATCTGCTGCTTTTTCAGTATTTGCACATCCTTTTCTGTTTGTGGGTCTCCAAATGGTCCCACCTAGGAAATGCCTTTTTTCTTTCACGCCGAGCATCGTACCCTGATTTTGGCCGAGGTCACAGGCCGCATACTTTTGGCTCCTAAGTTTGAGCACAGTGTTTTCCATTCTCTGTGGCTGCAAATAACTTTTAAAAAGCTACAAATAATTCATAATGTATAATCAGTGGTATAATTGAGTTACACTCTTTCAGCGTAGGTTTGATAGGGAAGCAGTCCC
The DNA here is from genome assembly GCF_035582795.1 of Mycteria americana. Classification (NCBI taxonomy): domain Eukaryota; kingdom Metazoa; phylum Chordata; class Aves; order Ciconiiformes; family Ciconiidae; genus Mycteria; species Mycteria americana. The sequence goes on along the minus strand of NC_134374.1, from coordinate 23,187,394 downwards.
TGTGTGTGATCTTGAAAGCCCTTCAGGCTGATGAATTTACTAGAGGCAGTTTTGTCACCGGTGGCTCCTCTGTGCCTTTCTCCAGGAGCGACCAGGTAAGCACGCGAGGTGGTGATGAGCGTGAAACGCAAACCCCGCTTTGACTGTGTGGCCATCCTAATTAACATCAGCAGAGAAGGAAGACAAGAGCCAAATTCCTACATCTTGCAGAGTAGAAGGTGGTGTAAAGTGAAAAAGATTTGTTGTGTGTATTTTTTTTTAACTTTTAACTGTCAATATTCAGTTGTCACAGGTTATATCCGTTGATTATACACTATAGATTAAAGGTCGATTATATCAGAAGTAACGTTACTGTGAAGAACAATTTCAGTTTAAGGGACTAATGGCTATTAACACTTGTTTTAGTTTAAACGTGCACCTTATAACTATATACAGCTAACAATGTCACAGTTTCTTCCTTGTTTTGCTGTTGGAAGATGAAGATGTTTGTAATTTGACCTGTGGAAGAAGAATGCAGGCTGGACGGCCACTGAGCGGACAGGAACTTTGTCTTGCCTTCCTACCCAAGCTAGTGAGTCTGCAGCGTAGGACGAGGCGCGAGCCGGCAGCAGGCTCATGGCTCTTGCTGACAACCCGCACCCTGAACAGCAGCAAGTTGAAAGTTGGCGTGGGCAGATTTTACTCCTGTAGTTTTTTGGCAAAGGTCTGTTTTTAGCAGTGAACTTCTGAACATAATTCCTACCTGAGAGAACTTGAAACAGTGTAGTTTTGTCATTAATTAAATTTCCCACAGCTACTGTTTAAGATAGAAATGACTGCAATGACATTTCTGGGGATCTGGTGTGTCAGTGACATTTCCCTGGGTACCACTTCTCTGCAGGTGGAATTCCCAGGAATTATTAAAGTCCCATTACTGATACGGCTAGCTAAATCCCAACCCAACCTGATTTTGTTATGTCTCCAAGAATGGAGGCTTGAATGCTTGTGGATTTACAGTGTTTGAGCAACTTGGGCAATTTCTAACTGCTAGCAAGACGGTTTAGTCAGTTTTATGTTACTGAAAAAGGGTTAACTGTGCATTTCCAAACCTGCAGAGCTAATAGACTTGTAAGCTATTATCTGCTAATTGTAGGATTGCAACTTGCTCACCCATGCAATTTTTTGGTTCAGTTTAAGACCAAAAAGTGTTCTGCCTTTGGTGGCTGAGAACTAGACAAGTGTTGGTGTCAAAGGGAGACTGCCAGTGTAGCCGGTAACTTCACTAACAGCAGCTTGGCTGGCAATGCCACATGATGTATCGTTTTGTCCTTTAGCAGTATTTGTTTTGAAATACATAGAGACTGAGAAATGCCTGTGTGCACGGAGTTTATCATACAGTTGTTGGGGGAAAAGAGATTCAGTTGAACATTTCTGTTTGACAATTAATATCACAGAAAAAGACTGTAAATGCTTTTCTGTTTGATACTGAAAGGTGAAGCAAATTCACCTAAGTCAATTTAAAAAATTGGTCTTAAGAATGAGGTTAGTATTTTTTCCCAGCTGTCCGACAGTTTAGTGAAGATTTTATTGTGTTATGCTGATGATGTCACTGAAATATATATATCTTTGTTTGCATCTGTCACTTACAGATTTAATTAATATTCTGCTAGTTTCATATAGTTTTTGGTACAGAAACGTGTCTGTCTCACTCCTTGCGTATCTTTGGCAGCTGAGTCCTTACTTACAAAAGAAAAGTTTGCAGTGTTCTGGGCAACTAAATGTCCCTACAAATAGAAATGCGTTTTGCTCGTGATACCTTCTACAAAACAGTACTAAAATATTGGTGTAGTACATAAGCCTTTTACCACCCTTGAAAACCCAGCTTGAACCTTGAGCTAGTCATTTACATGATGTTTCCTTGGGATTACCTACATTCTTGTCCACTTTGACCTTGTAATTTTGCTCACAGTTGGAAATGTAATGCAGAGTGACTAAGATAATGTTGTTTACACAGACTTTAAGTGGAGTGACATTATAGTCAAGCAAGTGTCACATCACCCAAAGTGAAGGAAGACTTAATTACCATAATCCTGTGAATACTAAAATTCCTTAGCCATGTGTAGCATAATAATGTAATGTTCTGCATGTTACATTTAATAACCTGAAGGTACTGTATTAACTCTCAGGGATCTTTTCGTTATCTTAAACTGAAAGCAAACAGATTTAGAGCAGGTCAGGAGAAATTCTGTGGTTAATGTAGGTGCTTGGTGTGTTACATTGCTAAGATCTTCCTTTAAAAGTATAGTTTGACAGGCAAAACAAAATTGAAGTGACTGTACCAGCATCTCTGTTAATCTAATGGGTATAGTCCGGGCCAAGGATTTCTGCAGGTGACGAAGGCTAAATAACAGGAATGATAGGAATGAGATGGTAATAAAAACATACCATCTCAAGGCAAACATACCGTTAAGTGGAGAGGAGTGTTAAATACTGCAAGACTGGAACAATTCGTTCCTTAAATTTTCAAACGATCCTACCTTTTTGCTGATACTCGGTGCACCAGCCTTGTGTACTCAACCAGAATAAGGAGCGAGATCTTGAATGAGTATATAATCATAAAAAACAAATCATGAGCAATTATTGTGCTTCACAAAGAACTAAAGTGTTTGTCATGTTCTCCTCTGAGCACTATGTAATCATTTTATAAAAATGGAGTGATTGTTCTTAATATATGTTGTTCTTATTTCAGGAACACTTAGTAGTAGTGCACAGCATACTGCATGCCTTAAACACATTTGTCCTAAGAGTCAGACTGTTTAGCAGCCAGAAGAAAGTCGTTTAGACAAAACTAAAGAGTACAGTTGATCGGTGTTTTCCTTTTTCCTACTTGAGAGCCCAGAGAGTTCTCCAGAACTTGCCTGGCCCGTCGTCCCGTCATCTGGGCTCTGAGCCTCTGTGGTCAGTGGCCAACAGTGACAGATGGATTCAAAAGCACAGGTGAATAATCCAGTGTGATTTAGTATGTTTGAAAGGTAAGTTTTGCATTTGCGTCTTACAGAGAGTAGCAGATAGAATGGTTAACCTTGGGAGGGATTATGTGCTTTCAGGTAGGAACTGCTTTTCAAAATAACTATTAGTATGTAGTTCAAGTTTACCTAGCATCTAAGGTTTGGTTCTCTGAGGACTGAAACCCAATATAAATTTACACGAATGCGTGAAAAAGCTGGACATTAAAGTAGTAGTATGTGCTGCTAGTGTACGGTGTTTGTGTACAAACAAGCAGAAGCGCTTGAGTAGTGAGTCAATAGGTGTTGGTTTGTGCTGGCACAAAAAACCTCGTGCTCTGATTTTCCCTTTACTTACAGCAGTGTGCAGTTGCCTTTAATGGAATGGTCTTACTCGTGGAGAGGGGATGGGAAAGGAGACTCTCTGTTTATTTGTAAGGATTAGCATTAAGGATGCTCTGTGGAAGGAGGGTGCAAAACTATCATTGCATGGCCTGTGTTAAGGTTTTGCTGTATTACAGCAGCCTTTGAAAGATGTTCCTTAAAAGTGGTGCGCTTCCCTGGGAATTAAGAGTCTGGGGGAATGACAAGACGGTACCTTGCTGTAGTTTCCTGCGGCTGTCTGGGAGGGCATCTATTTCTGAAGCAGCAATGCCAAAAGGAGCACAGGTTGCCCTTCGTTGTGCAGCACATCATGCTCCCTCCTTGCCGAAGCCCAGTCTGTCCTTCTTTCAAGCTGGCCTGTGCTGCCCCTTTAGTTTTGTGCCCCTAATTGCCTCTGTCCTATGGAAAACCAGTGGGGGAAGGGGAGGATCAATCTCCAACAAGTGTTTCTGTGGTAATACTGAGCACCCCATCCTCTATACCTTTGATGTACGCTTCCAGGAAAAATAAATCAAAATTTTGAAGAATGAAATTAATATAGCAAAACTGAAACCACTAGCAGTCGTTCTGATGCAGAGAGGTCCTCTGCTCACTGGGGTGTTAGTGTTAACACATAGATGTTGAGACGTGCTAAAATATAGTAATTTTCAATATATCTTTTTGTGTGTGTGTTTAAAGTAAAGTGCTAAATCTCTGATCAGGAAAAATAATGTAGACTTGCTGTTTCTCAGATTGTTTTTGTAAAATTAAGTCGTGCTTAATGCTGCTGATTGCCAGAGGTCTCTCCTTGCCCTGTAGTATCCACTTAGGGTATTAGGAGCTAAATAATAGAAGACAAAACAAATGCAAATCACAGAGAATGTAGATTATACATGAGAAAAGTTTTGTCGTTACAGATTTTTTTTTTTTTAAAAAACTAACTTCCGCTATTAGCAGCAGTTGCCTTGACTGTGCTATGTGCTCATTTATGCATCCATGCACTTTCTCCGTTGGCTCTGTTGGTAGAAAGAGATGATTTGGGGCCACCACTTGACTATCTGAAAGAGGACTAAAAAGCTGTGGAGAAGGCAGAAGCAGCCTTTCATTTGAAACCACCTTTGCGTAAACTCCTCTTGCAGCCCACGCGTTGTTTGGCGGGTGCTCCTGCTCGGCGGCCGCTTGCGCGCAGATTACTTTTCATTGCTTCAAGCTGACCATATTTCCCTTTGAAATGAGGGCACCGGAGCTTTAACCTTGACACTGTGGTAATGCCGATATCCTGCTGCGCAGCCAGCGAGCCGGTGCTGGCGAGCGCGGAGCACCTGTGAGCGCAGGCTGTCGGCTGGAGCGGGGCCCCAGGAGTGCCGAGGCTGCAGCTGCCGGCCTGAGCAGCAGTTGGAAGCGCTTCCTCGCTCCCTCTCGCCAAGCCCCTCGAGACCCACTGAAGGGTTTTAACTTTCTTTGGATGTATAATTTTTGTTGATTAACAGGAGTTCTAGGAAGGAGCCCTTTTGTAAAACCGATGACAGGGAGGAGCTGCCTGGGGCAGAGGCTGTCAAATGATCTCCTTTGTGACTGTGATAGTGCAAATATTACCGAGGAACCAAAAATCCCTTCCCTCTCCCCGGGCTCCCTGGGGCGGCAGTGCTCGAACGTGAAACTCTTCATGTCGCCAGAGATGAATCTTACAGGTTCTGTTCAAATTACAGAGTGTTTTGGAATACGTAAACTTTACAATATCATTCCTTGGAGCAGAAAGGTCAGAATATTCCCGATATTAGGATGCCGGGTCTTGGCTTTTGTCATTGCTGACTGTCTTAAGTAGGTTTGTTTTCCTGGATGTCGGAGTAGTTACTGCTGCCGTGGCTGAGAGCATTTTGGGTCCAACAAGTTTTGGTTTTCCTTGTGGAGATTTCACGCTCTCTCCTGTGTTGTTACAGATCGCAGAGAGTGGGAAAGGGTTTTCCGAGACATTCACAAGTGCTGGTCATGAAGGTCCAAAAGAACGGCCTGAGGGGCGGGTGCTGGGGACCTGATAAACGCTGTGTTGAAAGACACATGTCTAAAGTTCAGTTTGGATAAAATCCAGTCATGTTGCTTAAACGAAGTAGTAGAAGCTTGACTGGAAAGGCAGTGACAATGGCCAGTGGAGTGTCGTCACTTGTGTCCATTTTGCGGGGGAAATGCACAGCGTTTTTGTCTCAAACATTGCACTGTGCAATACAATTTACTATAAAACTAAATCAGATTTTCCATCGTTTCTTTTCCATTCCCATAAAAAACCTCCCAGTCGCTTGAAAAGAAATGTTTTTGAAAAAAGGAGGATATAAATATGTAATGTATTGATCGTCTGCTGTGCTCGGAGGGGAGCGCGGGGGTCTGGGGGGGCGAAGCCCGGAGCCGGCGTGGGGAGGGCAGCGCTGCCCGCCCTGCCTGCGCCCGGCTTCGTGGAGAGGCAGCAGCCCTCTCAAATTCCTGCAACTGCAAAACTAATTAGTGAAATTAAGTTGAAAACGCTGTAAACAAGTGAAGTTGTTATTCATTCCGTACGGCACTACAAATGTGGGAGGACATGTTAAATGATAAATTAGGCATGAACTGCTTTAATCTGTAAGCTGAACATGCTAGCGAAGGGCCTGCATTTGTAATTAGTATTGGGGGCCACAGGAGAGTGGTGCCTCTTTTAAAACAGTGACAGGGAATTGATCAGTTTAGGTTGCCATGGCAACCAGGAGCCCTCCATCGCTTTCCCCGCGCTCTCCTATTATGCCGTCCCTGCGTTTAGAAATATATTTATGAACTGTAAAGATAAACTACTCAGTAATGCAAAAGAGGCTACGATGCTCAAATGCCAAACTGACGGGGGCCAAGCGGATGCCTGACTACCCGATAACAAGCTTAAGTGTTCTATGGTTGTCATGACATTTCTTTTACAAAGCAAATGATGTCTGCAGAAAAAAAATCTTAAAATTAGCCGAAAATGCAAATCTCTTTATGAGGCTGTCACCTTCATAATAACAGACAATAATTGATGATTTATGAGATGCCACCATAGCAACCAACTCCTTTGGCACCCCCTGGTTCCTCTTATACAATAGGCTTGGGCTCCTGTGAAAAAGTTTCCAGCGCGAAGCTCAGGAGGTCTTCTAGCATCTTACTCGATTCGGTCTTATTAAATAAGGTTTGCAAATGTTGCAGGGATTTTCGCAGTCGTCCTACAGATTAAGGGGCTGAAGTACCTTTTGTAAAAGCGATGTAAATCATGACTGAAATGGAGTGGTTTTGATCAAAACCTTTTTAAGAAAATAGATAATTTTTATTCACTGTTCAAGTTGGAATGGAAGCTGGGACACACAAATCTCTGCTGTATGCTTGGCTTTTCAGGGTCCTTTGTCTAATACTTCTATTTAAAAGTATTGGTTACATAAATCAGCCCATTTTTTGCCTACTGGTGTCTAAGTTAAACTGACTATCATAGAATAAATGATGTTTTACTTGGATTGTAATTTCAATGACTGCAAAAGAAAAGCTTTTATTTACAAACATATAGTGAGATGTCTCATGGTTCGTTACATCTGCAGTGTTCACGAGAAAATAGTGCTTTACAAAGAAGTTTCTAGTCTTTCAGATTACCGCCTTTTCTAACTGATAAAATCAAGTTCAGGAGAATTAGGGTCTGTAGTCTTGGTTGAAGGTCATATAGTACTGAGAGGTATCAAGTTAAGTAGTATTAGTGTCTTCGTGTCCAAAGGCCGTATTATTTGCTCGTCTGTACAGGACTGGCAGGCACGAAAACCCTCATGCTGCAGTTCTGCATAACTTTGTAGAACTCGGGTCCCTAAATTTGGTACCTAGAAAGGCCAATTTAGTGTTGAGGGAGAAGAACTGGTATGAGCAACTTCTGCTTAAAGTCCCGAGTCTCCCCCCCCCCCCCCCCCAATTCCTTCCCCTTTCCCCGCCATTAATAAATGGAGATTCCAAATATGCCCTTTTTATTTCACTTCTCTTTTTAAAAATGTATCGTAGTAGGAGGAAAAATCCACTGATTAGAAAAAACATTCTTAGAGTAATATGTTGATTCTCAGCCCATATCTTAAGGTCCATGCTCAGACAATGGTTCCAAAAAAAGTAATAGAAACTTGTTTGAATTAAGAATTCATGATCTTTCCCATTCTTTTTTACTTAGTCAAATATGACAGTTAGAGCTGTCAGTTCCAGAAAGTGATTTCTGGTAGAATAATATCTTTCAGTCACCTTGCCTGGTATGTAGGGGAAAAAAAAAAAAAAAAAAAGATGGAAACCCTTTATGTTGTTATTGGTTATATCTAGGCATTTACTTTTCTGTTCACATTTTGATATATTTTTCCATTGTTTAATTTAACTCTTTTTGTAACTTCTTATGGAATAGTTTTTATAGGATTAATTTATTTATATTTTTATATATGTGAGGAAAAAAATAGAGATTTCTTTAGATATTTAGGATGAAAACAAATCAGCTTGGTGGTTCTCCCCCAACGGCTGCGTCGTCTTTGCATCCTCACCTCTAACTTCAGCAGAACTTGTTTCTGTTCTCTTTCTCTGCCATCGAGTGCTCCCAAACAACAGACAGACAACCCCATAACATCTCCTACCTTGTTACGCATACCCAGGTTTGAATACTACGAAGAAAATGCACAAAGAATGGGAAGTAATAAAGGCTGTTATCTGGGGTGCTCAGAACAAAGTGGTTATGACTTCTGTTGCCGGACCCTTTAAAGAAACCCTCCTGTTCTGTACGTTCTCTTCCTTTTCCAGTGCTGATGTAGTTTCAGGAGTATTGTGGGCATTTTCTGTGTTCCTCTGGAACTGGGCTCGGTGCGGAGGTGTTCTCATTAGCATTTTACAAGCAGTGTGTGTGCAGCAAGTGTAGAAATTGCAGTAAAATTTTTTTGCAGTGTATTGACCTGAAGTCCATTTGAAGTTGATAAATACCAGCTGTTCAAACAGAAAATTAAACAAAAGCAACTCAAAACTTACTCTGAAGTAAACAGGTGAACAGTATGTAAGACAAAGCAGTTCCCCAAAGGCATTTTTAGTACATGGTCATTATTTAACTCCTGACTGAAAATAAACAATGCTGACAGAGTGTGTGTTGGGGGGCTGTGATATATGAACAGTGTCAGTACTGTAGGCTGATAACCTATAGCTTGACATCCTTATCTATAAACTTTGACAGATACATCAGTTTGTTATTGTCACTTTATTAACTTGCTTCTATGATAGCAGAAGATAATCTTTCTGAAAGTCTAACACAGCTAATACTTTACTAGGTAAAACATTTGGAAAAATGTCAACAAATTTTCCTTTCCCCTCAAACGAACATCCTTTACAGTTCATTACATATTGAGACGGTATTTCACAATATGGAACAGAGTTGTTTGCATATCAGCAGCAGACAATAAACTGTTTTGTCACATTAAATTATTTATGCCAGAGACATCCTAACAGCCTCTCTTAAAAAAGAGAATATATTGCTAGGAAATGTAGTTGTGGCTGCTTGAACTGAACACTTGCTTAATAAATTAATATTTTGGTCTTGTGATTTTTAATTGGAAAATAACAGCTGTTCCTAGTTGGAACTGTCTACTTTGTCTTCTGGTGGTTTACAACAGAGCTGTAATAAAGATTTCACAAGCCTTCTCACTCTCTCCGTCCCACTCCCCGCTATCCTGCCGATGCCACGGGGGTGAGTGAGGGGACAGAGCTTGAGCTGAAGCGGCATCACAAAATGTACAAAAATGGTTCTGACTTGTTTTAAACTTCTCTCAATCTTACTTCAGAATGCTAGGATGAATTATACTTCCAAATGAGCATTTTTTTCATGTTCTCCGAAACAGGGTTCTTTAAGATTTGTTTGAGTCTGAAACTTAATCCAACATCTGTTGCATCACTTCGTGCCAGACTTCTTCCTCTTAACTCCTTGCCCCGTCTATCTTACGCTTAACGACACATTATATTTTCAAGGCTGTATATCTGTGTGCGTTTACCAATGAAGGAGTTAGGAAATGATCCTTTAAATGCTCATGCATTTGCTTATTTTTATACAAAGCAGTAAGGCAAGGCCAAACTGCTCACCAGCTGCCCATACCCACCGCACGCTCAGTGTACATCAAAAGGGTTTCGGTCCTGGGGGGGGGTGGGTGGGAAGAGAGTAATTAAGGGCTCTAGTAGGACAGGAGAACTCGAGTCGCACCAGTGGCCCGAATTCTGAAACTACATACTTTTGGGGTGCTTGTGTCGTCTCAGTGATGGTCTTTTAATGTTACTGTGTGTATGTGTGATTGCTTGAGATTTTTAGAAACTCGGTCAAAACCCCCAGAACTTCTGTAGTCTGCAGCCAGTGTCGCCCCTAAGGGCCATATAGTTACTGGGCTGTCCAGACCTATGGTAGGGACTGATGGAATAGCTGTAGCCACAGCACGCTGCAGTCGTCTGTAGGAGCCAGCACTGGAAAGAGGTGGACTCCTTTGGCAGTGCTTTTCGTTGATACTCGCTGCAGTGGAAATATTGAGCTGCACTTGTCTTTGGAGAGTGCTTTTGCGAGTACAGATTTTCCGCCAGTCTTCCACAGCTCACATGACAGGCTTTTCTACCCTTCTCTGCTCCAACACCACTTCTTCACTTCTTTCACATGCCCTCATCTTTCATCTGTCTTCTTCAGACTTGCCCTCCAAGTCCTGGTTTTCTTGCCCTGTAAGGTCTTGTCTCGCTCCTCTGTACTCCAGTTATCCTGAAATTAGACCTCTGCTCCCGCCCTGGTTCGTAATCTTATTTTCCAGTCATTTCAGGTGTCTCCGTTCCAGGATGCATTTCTTTGTCCCCAGTCTGTTTGCACAACCATCTCCTCAGGATCCCTGCCACTGTTGGCTTTAGCTTCTTCCTTCAGCTGCTTACCCTGAACAACTCTGGTTTCTTCCTGCCTTGGAGAGATTGGCAGGGGTAGGAGATAATTCCCCAGTGTCTTGAAATATTCCATTTCTTCTGCAAGCTATGTTTCAGGCAGGGAGGAGCTACTAAGGTTAATGCTGGGAAGCCAGAATAGACTTGGAGAAAAAGGGGAAGGCAGAATTAAAGTGAGGGTGGAATATGGGGTTACTGTTGATCTAGGCAGTAACTTAGGAGAGGAGGAGGAGGAGATCCAGGCAGGCATTTAGACCCGTTTGAGCTGAGGCCCCAGTTCACTTTGGTGTACAAATTTAGAGAGAGTTGACAATGCTAATTATCACACGTGTAATCCTGGGAATGGGGAAAGGATGTTAATAAAAGGAAAGTTCCGTTTATGGAATCCCAATTAAGTATGAGAAAATAGGGATTTCCAAAATTTGACAGCTTTTCCAAAAATAGGTGGTGTGAGGCTGCCCCAGGCCCGAATCTATTCCTGCTGTATAGCAGTCAGTATTATGAAACATGGGAGTGTTAAAGGACTATATGTAAAGAAAATGCTGTCATTATGATAGCAGATAACAGTATTTTTCTCTTGCCTGTTTCTCCAGAATGGTTCGATGACATCTTATCACCATTTTGTGTTTGTACGATTTTCGTAGGAGACACTGCAACCAAGCCTGCCCAGGGTATATTACTGGAGCTTACAAATACTTATTGTTTGGTTCTGTTACAGTAATAATATTATGTAGTATAGCATTGTTACTTCACAAATGAAATAATTTGTGTTTCAAGTCAAAGCTCTACAGATGAGAAAATATTAGCTTTTATAAATGGTCCTGTTTTTTTAATGAATTTGTAGATGCATGCTGACATTTTTGCAGAAGATGATACAGAATAAACTCATTTTTTAAGGAAATGTATGCGGCATCAGAGAAAAATCTTGCAGCATAACATTTGTTCTCTTTCTTCTGTTCTTTATTTAGGTAAAAGTGATGTTCCTAATTTAACCAAATACAAGTTTAGCATGGCCTAAAAAAGTAAATCATTAGAGAAGAGAAGCTCCCTGCCTGGTTGAATGGCTGTAACGAAACATAACTTGAAGAAGACAAACTCCTAATTCCTCTTAAACAGACAGAATTCTGTAGTATGTTGGTAACTAAACAAAACGGTCATAAACAGAGTAAGAAAGATTTTTTTTAAAAAGTTAAAGAATTGTGATCATTGATATTAATATCATAATGCATTGTAATCAGTGTAACTCTAGATATTTTCCCTGACACTGTATATATCTAGTGCTGCATCACTTCTTTTGCAGCTGCATTGCAGACATGCTGCCACACAATTTTTGGTACACCCTTGATGACTTCTACTACTATATCACAGTGTCAGCTGCATGACAGCAGCAGTGTTCCTGGATCAATATTATATTATGTCACTTTGTGCTGTGAAAGAGAGCTGTAGAAAACTTCTAGATTTGCTTCTTTGGAAATGTGCAGCTGAAACTAAAAATGGCCTGATAACAATCTGCAGTAGTAGTGGTGTCTGAAAATGAAAAGGGGTGGATGAGGGAAGTAAGTGTGTAGGAAAACAAGAGGGTTCAGGCTTTGAGATACAAGATAAGAAAAGGTAACACTGCTTTTACATATTGGGTTATATTGCTGCATTCAGAGATTTTAACACACTGTAGATAAGGTTGTACCTTTGAATCCACTCAACTTTGCTGCATTTCTCAGGTAGAGTAAGACTGTGCACAATCTGTTACCAATTATATATGCAAGAAACAGGGTAATTCTACCTACCCCCATCAGTTAGTGGACCAGGAACTCTCCTGACAGTATGATTTAGGAACTACTTGTTTGTTCTGCCGGTTTCTTCCTCTTCTAACCTGTTGTTCTGAACAAGTGGGAATGTTAATTCCAGAGGTGAATAAATGCATTCACTAGAATGCACATCCTGAAAAAGTTGGTGTGCATGTTTACATATTAGCTTCCTAATGTAGTCACAAAGATTCTAAATTAGAATTAGTGGGATGGCAAAAGCTTGGCGGTTAATATAGGTAGGGACAGCTGGTCAAGCCTTTACAAAACCGGAGGTAGGAAGTTACTGTTAATGTGTTTAAAGCAGGTGCAAGAAACAGCCTCATGGGTTGGTTCCAGATCACCTTAAAGTTGTGTTGTAGTCTAAGTAGTACAGGGAAATAAATAGGAAAAACAACAAAAAAAAATTTAGTATATGATCATAATTTATGGTTGTTATGGAAGAGAGTTGATCAGACAATTCACATAGCTAGAGTATTATTGTAAAGGATATGGCTTGTTCAGGAAGCAAAGGCGACTAAAGAGGAAAGTGATGTTGCCTTATGAAACAGGGCATGTGCAGTTGCTCGGAGGTCCGGGCTATGCAGAGAGATGGCATGGGAGAAGAGTACTGGATATGATGGTAGTCTGCTCTTAAAGGCCACCAAAGCAGGAGGGATCTGTGTGGATTCAGGTAGAATCATCCAAAGCACAGGACTTTGTGGTAATGGGAAATTTTTCCAGTCCAGACATATAACCAGCATGTACTGGAATGCTTTATAGAAGCTTTTTTTTATGTCAGATAGAGAAAGCAGCTTTAAAGGAACGTTTATGGTGTGGTTTTTTTTTTTTTTTTTTTTTAACTCAGGTGTAACCAAGACATAAGAACTAGTTGAGAATGTCAAAATGTAATGGAAATTGGGTGAGAGTGGCTATGAAATGATACAGTTTACGAGCCATATGACAAGTAGAAGAAATAATAATAAAGAAAACAGTGCCTTAAAATAATGTAGACTGATGTTTTGGAATTGGGAGGTAAGAACTCCATGGTAGTAGGAGGGTGAAATTGTCAAGAAACCTTGCAATTCCTTTAAAAATAAATTAATATGGGCATAAATACAAATGATTCAGTCACAGAGAAAAAACAGCAACTGTAGAAAGAGGTCGGGTTTGCTAAATTAGTGATCTTTCTATGACAGTCTCAGAAGCAGTATGCCAAAGAGGGAGATCAGTGAAGGCAGTCGGGCTGGAGCAGCATAGCATGAGCATGTGGGGACAGTATCAGAAAGGCTAAAGCACAGAGGGAGATGCAATCAGCAGCCGCCTTCCAGAGTAAGACGAAATCGTTCTAAGCGTCCGTCTTGGGAAGAGAAAAGCAAGGCTTGATGTGCTGCAACGTGAAGGGAAAGGTGTCAACAGATGGCGCTGGGAAAATGGAAGACTTTCATGTCTTCAGGTCACCTGCAATTAGATGTCTAACACAATTAATAGTGGTGACAAAAGTGCAAGATCTAAACTTGAGCGAGAAAAGAAGTGTGACAGAAAGCTTATTTAGGTTAGATGTTTTCAAATCAGCTGGGTCTGATATAATGTAGTTAAGGAATGGTGGATGAGATGTCGGAGTGATTAATGGCTAACTTTGAAAAGCCACGGAGGGATGAGTGAGGTATCAGGAGAGTGCAAAGAAGGAAAGGGGGGGAAATGCTTGGAAATTATAGACCACAACTTCAGATCAACTAGAAAAATACTGCGACTAATAACCGAAGTGTTTGTGAGTGCCCAGGAGATAACAGACAACATGGATTTGTCAAGAGCAAATTATGTCAAACTAATCCAGTTTCCTCTTATAAAAGAGTGACAATCCATAGAGGATGAAGGTGAAGCAGTAGATGTCATGTGGAAGGTTTCTGATAGCATCTCACATAGTGTGCAAAATGCAGTCTAGGTGAAACGAATAACGATAGATGCAAAACGGGTTTGAAAATTGTACTTGGGAGAGTATTTATCGGTAATCTGTCAAAATCAAATGCAGGGGAGCACAGCAGATGTGTAGATGATCAGTGTACCATACGCCGAATGCAAGTCAGCAGTTTTGTGGTGGTGTGAACATGGGAAAACTGTGCTGGGTGGTATAAAAATAAATATTGCAATTGGAAGGCAAGGTGGGGTAAGTTGAAATTTTGTGTCTGATTTTTGAAGCAAAAATTTAAGAAAAACTTGGACCAAATCAAGGGAATCCAGTGCAACAAGTGTCAGAACTGTAGAACGGTTCATGTAGAAAACAGCAAGTATAAAACACTAATTCCAGATATGTTCTCAAAACTCGCATTACCTTTACTAGTTAGCTAGTATGGAATTCTGCCTCCATAATACTTCAATATTTAGTAATAAGTTGAAATGAAAGTATTATTATTTCTTCTCTTCTGATGCTTTACTCTTTATAACAACGAGGATACTATATTCTGTCATCAGAGTTTAGCTCCTTCTGCCCGTTGGAACTCTGGCTGTCAGAACTGGGATTTATTCCTCTAACCCGAAGGACGTGGGGATCGTGATCTTTCAAAACTGCTCTGCGTACAGAAGTGTTTAATTTGCCTTAACCAATGAGGAGTGGGGAGAGGAAAAGGAAGAAGAGAGACCCCCGTCCTCCTGACACATTTCGGGCTTCGCTGTCCAGTACAGGGCATATTAACGCTTACTGGGTTAAACAGCATCTCGGGGAAAACTGGCATATTTGTTCTTTCTGGGAGTTTTATTCAAAAAATGCAGATTAATCAAAGTGCTAAAACAATGTATCTTTTAAAGAAGACTTTTGACTAATTGTGTTGCCAAATACTCTAGAGGAGTCATTCCACTTAACAAAGATTTTTAATAACATCAAAAGACAATTTATTCTTCCCTTAATATGACAGGTTTTCATCCCTAGGGGATGACTGGGTATAGATTGAAGTTTAAGGGCCAGTTTCTTTGCTAAGTCAGTCTTCATCAAAGGAACTAGGATGAGGAGGAGCTTACCGCCGTGTGTTTGGTATAGATGCCTGCCAGTCGTAGAGCTTGGTGAGTCCATGAGGTGTGCTCTCCCACTTGTGTGACAGGAATGTTGTGTCTGTCTAACTGAAAGTGTAATTAATTCTAATCATTTCCATTCCAAAATTATGAATTCTAGCAGCCAAACGGCATTTTTCTTTATGTGCCAAATGCTACATTTCATAAATACTACTATTTGGGCAAAAATGAATATGAATCTGTTTGCAGGACAAAGGAGAGAGTAGTAGCAACAGTGATTAAGACAGGGTAGCATGTTGGGTTTGTACCCCAGTATGACTATTTGCATAGATACGACAGAAGTGAGTTCTTACTGAACTTGTTTTGAGAAAGGCAGGGTACTTACATTACAGTTACTGGGTAATTTGTCTGGGCTTTTGCTTTCTCATGTGCAAATACTATCAGTTACGTAGGATTAAGGTGTGACCTAAGGATTATAGTTCATGTTCAGCATCTGGGCTAAGTTTTGGACATTTATTTCCTGTCTTATTTTCCTGCAAATTACAGCCAATATTTTTAGCTTAAAATACTGTGTTGCCCAGGACAGTATCTTAGACCATTTCAGTTATTTTTTCACTCTAGTTACATTCTGTGTTTAAAGTATAGTCTGTAGAAGATGTAAAAAGAGGAGATTCTCATTTTCATTTTGCAATCTTACTCCAAGGGCAGTTGCAGAGGATTGTGCCTGTTAACAAAAGAAAGAGTCTGATTTTAAGGGCTGCAAATTAATCCGTAGGATGGGATTTGAATCACTGTCAGTGAAAGGAAAGTGTGTTTATAATAACTAAAATCCCACGTGTTCATAATTGACATAATTAGAGGCTATATGCACAATTTCCCTGTGGAGAAGAAAGATAATGATTTTGAAACCTTGTTTGTTAGGGATTTTTAATATACTTTTATTAAAAAGGAAAAGGAAATCTGGTATTTGCAGCGGTCTATACTCTTACTCATGTGGGAACTTCAGATAAAACAGTGGCTTCCTTTACATGATTTGTACATCATTACAAATCATCGTGCTTCGTTCTGTTTCACAAAGGCTGGTTGGAAGTCATGACTTTTTGTCAGGATATATTTGAATAACTTCTTGATTTATCTCCCAAAAGTTAAGTTCGTGTTGCTGGAAGGACTTTTTTGTTTTGCCAGGAATACATATTCTAGATGTAATTTTCTATTGAGTTATATGCTTTTGCCATAAGTTTCCAAATCTAATCTAAGAGAGCATCGTTTCCTCAATATTTAGAGTAGGAAACTCAATGTTTTCTAACAAGCGGACACTGGGTAACTACTATATTTTTCTGCTGTCTAAAGAGATATACTTTGACTCCTGCTGCTCAGTGCTAGGAGAAATTTAATTTTCTAGGCTTTTATATACTGCTATTGAAAACACTAAAGGAAATCATAGAATCACAGAATAATTTACGTTGGAAAAGCCGTTTAAGATCATCAAGTCCAACTGTTAACCTAAGACTGCCAAGTCCGCCACTAAAACATGTCCCTAAGTGCCACATCTACAGGTCTTTTAGACACCTCCAGAGCTGGTGACTCCACCACTTCCCCGGGCAGCCTGTTCCAATGCTTGACAACCCTTTCGGTGAAGACATTTTTCCTAATATCCAATCTAAACCTCCCTGGACCCAATTTGAGGCCATTTCCTCTTGTCTTACGGCTCGTTACTTGGGAGAAGAGACCGACCCCCACCTCTCTACAGCCTCCTTTCAGGTAGTCGTAGAGAGCGATGAGGTCTCCCCTCAGCCTCCTTTTCTCCAGGCTGAACAACCACAGTTCCCTCAGCCGCTCCCCATCAGCCTTGTGCTCCAGACCCTTCCCCAGCTCCGTTGCCCTTCTGTGGACACGCTCCAGCCCCTCAATGTCTCTCTTGGAGTGAGGGGCCCAACACTGAACACAGCATTCGAGGTGCGGTCTTACCAGTGCCTGTTGCCAAAATGTTGGTTACAGGCTTTAATATGAAAGGACCATTCTGTCGTCAACATGCTATAGTGAGACCAATAATAGGTAGCACGCAGGCGATGAAATAATACATTTCTTATATTTTCAAAATTCTTCTGCAACACTCAACTTCAGAAGAAGTTGATTCGGTAGGAACCACGAACATTTCAATTTTCTCTCTCCAAATGGTAGTTTTTGTAATAAAAAGTGAATTTTAATGACCAGGGAAAGCTCATTTGAAACAAAGAAAGCTGTCTGTTAGTTTTATTTTGATTGACAAGCGTGCCAGGGATAAACTGTTGGCTGACACTAGAACATGCCTCATCAGAGCAGTCTACAATGTCCCCAAAGTCAGCTGAAAACGTTAAATAACATAGAGCATCAGGATCTTGGAACGGTTTGAGCGACAGGAAACAAACTGTTTTTTGTTTTTCATTTCATTTGTTTGTAGGTACAAAAAGGAATCTGGTGAGTGTTTACATCTTCCCATGACATTTTGCACTAATACTGTTGCAAACAGATTACAGAGTAGAATATTAAATAAATACCACAAAAGGAACTCCTGGTTTTCAGTTTCCCCTAGTGCTGAATAACAGTAATCCTCTCTGACAAAAGAGGGTTATTGCCATTAGTTAATCCTGTTATGTAGTTCCCTCAACAGCCTGTAACACACGTTGATATAGACTGGGAAAATCTAAAATGTCAAACTAAGAGGCCACTGGTCATCTTGACCATAAGGCTATGGCAGAAGCAACCCAGAGCTAGGTATCTGCATCAGCAGAGTATTTAACGTCTAGATCTAAGCTGAAATGATGCATTTGGGCTGAAAGATGCACATTGTCGTTAGCATTCCCTCTTGGCTGCCGTTAGCCCAATGAAGGGGTGATTTCAGTCACCTTCTATGCGTGCACCGTGAGTATCAACTTGAACGTAGATGGGTAACAACATGCAGGAGTTAAAGCTGTTTAGATCATTTTTCATGTGCTAAGCCCTGCCAGAGCACATAAAGTGAAATCTGCAATGTGCAGAAATTTCAGAAATTTCAAAATTTTTTAGAAAAATTAGAAATTTTGGTGTTACAAAAATAGTTTTGAAGACTATGCATGTCTTAAGTTTTTATGAAGTCCTGCCAGGAACACTGAAGTTACGTGTAAGTCATGGGTCAGGTGATTGTTTTTAAAAAAAAGAAAGAAAAAGCAAAAAAGGCATCCATGGACAGTTAGATCCATGGTGTAGCAGTTAATGAATCTTTAGTTAATTTAAAATTCTAAAAGGACTGAGGTCTTGTGCGCTAGGGTAGAAAGCCTGTTTCGGGAAGTAGAGCCTTGTCTTTCCGCACTGCCTTCAGTTAGCAGCTAAGGCTTTGAGTCAAATGAGTCAATTACTATTAATCGTCTTTGTTACCATAATGAAGAAGAGGCAGTTGCTTTTTTGATCTAATACTGTCTGCTGCTTTACAACAATACTTTCTAATAGAGTCACTTCACATGAGGATGGTTTGAAGCATATCCAGCGTGTCTGTTACATGGAGATAGATGTTTTAATTCCATCCTGTGAGGTTGAGGATGCTCCTCCACTTATATTGCGACTTTGAACTTCATTAAAATTTGAGTGATTTGCGTGCTTTCCCTGTTTCAGAGCATATGACGATTTTTTGAAGTTGTTGCAAATCTGAGTGAAACTTCAGCAAAACAGATTATAAGCGTATTGTCGTGGCAGGAGAGACTAATTTCTCATTTTCTGTCAATGTATTTCAGTGCTTTTCAATAAGAAATTACAATGGGAAGGTTGCAGGACAATTAAAAACGTTGGGCTCTCGTGTCATCTTTTCATATGCATATCCATCAGTAGTTCTTTGGTAGCTAATATCTTTCTAACTGATCATCAATGGTCACAAGTTTGGCTCAACTAATTTTCACAGAACAATAATAAAGTTCTTATGCAGCATAGAATTTATTATCTTTACACAGTAAGCAATCATTAGTACCTGATCTAAATATTTAAAATGCATTTAGTTCTAGCAGTTTTGAATGCATCTAAGTTATTTTCAGAATATTTGAAAGTATTTGGAATAGTCATTTGAAAATGGAGTGTGTGTGGACCTCAAGTGTTGGACACTTAGGATCTCATCGGGATATCCAGTAGGAATGGTTTCTCTATGTTAGTCTGGGTTTTTTTATGAAGACCACATGACGTGTGGTAAAGGAGAGGCACTTATGTTCCAGCTATTGAATCTATCAAATCGCAAACTGATTATTTTTCAGAATATAGGAATTACTTTAATTACTGCTTTTTCTTTAAATAAGCCTACACTGAAAGGCTGTAGCTCACGGTGCTGCTGCTTGGAGAATGGCTAGCCATTTATTTCTAGTCATAGCAATTGAAATCCAATATTTATTCATTTACCACTCAGTAATATATTTGACAGTAGTTGTGTTGAATAACTGAGTAAATTGCTGCCTTTAAATGCCTAGCCTTTTTTTTTTTTGTTGTTTTGAATTCACGATATCTAGAAACACTGCTGGTAATATTGTAGTTACAATATGTACAAATTAACGTTCTTGAGATGCCACTTACTGTTGTGATTATGGCTGTGGATCGGACTTCCCCCCCCCCCCCCCCCCCCCCATTGCTGATTCAAACTCACCCTGAGTAAGCTATTATTATGAGTAAAATCAGTTCAGCAAATGATGTAAAAGTCAGATCCATAATGTTCCCTTTACAAAGAGCGGTTGTTTTGGGTGTTTTGAGCCCGCCGGAGGTTTTAGCTGTGATTGATGCAAGTAGGAGTGTCACAGCTAGTTCTCTGTATAACACTTTGAACAGATACTGTGCGCCTCTTTCTTGTTTCTTTTTGAAAAATTAATTCATGCAGCCCAAATATCAAGGTGCTATTCCTCATAAAGGACTGCAGAGGCGAACTCGGGATCTTCGTATCAGACAACAGAAGGACCCTGTTGGTAATGCGAAAGGTAACATGCGGTTGCAAACCCAGTCGCTCACCCAGCGTCAAGGGGTGATGCAGTGTGGTTAACGGAGGACGTAATGGACTGAAGAAAGAGAGTAACAGAGGACGTTGGTTTGTATGAGGTCAGCCCTGTGATGCTAGCTGAAGAATGCCATTTTATCTTTTTATTGGGAGACAGATGTTACAGATACCTGTAGAAAAGATCTCAGGACCACAGATAGTAAGATCATAAGTAAATTAAGTGCACTCTTCAGTGTCCAGCTACATGTAAAATTATGCTTTGTATCTTGTATTTATGTTATTGATACAGGAATTGTAAGGTGGAGGAAAGTAGTGTAGAAGAAAACCCTCAAAGTAACTGTGTTATATTTATGGAAATTATTCTCACAGACTAGTGGGAGTTTGATTTGCCAGGGCTTTTTATTGAGTGCCTTACACCATTGCACCTACATCTGCTTTCTTTTGGTCATAGATATTCTGTAGGAAATCCAATATAATTTTATAATTCTGTTTCTTGTGAAGAAACTTTCACTGCTGAAATAATACTTGGTTTTCTTGAATTATTTGCCCGAACAGTGGATTTATCCGCTGCCTGACCTTTTGTGTGAGACTTGAGGTGGGGTAACTATGTGAAGGTAACAGGAGCTCTTGTAGAGGGAAAGTGCAAAACCTGACACACAGTTGTGGCGGGTCTGGTCATTAGGCATTAGACTCTGTAAGTACAGTGGTTTTTTAGGAGTATTTCGTGCTATCCTCTTGGTTGCAAAGCTTTATGATCTTTAAGAGAGGTGTCTTGTCTTGTTATTTTTTCTGGAAATGTTAATTCATCACTTCTAGTTTTTCAAGACTAAATGGTGAAATGGAGAAAATCTTTCCCTGTTGGTTCCTTGCTAGTGTTTCATAACAAGCCAAATTGCTGCAGAGTAGCAGGCATAGCTGACTTTGCAGGTAACTGAAAGATGTAGCAAATAATTGCTTTTGTAACTAGATCAGTCAGTGGTGGAAAACTGATGAAAAGAGTTTTTTCAGACTTTGATTCTTATTAGTGAACTAAGTATGATTAAGGCCCTTCCCAACAGTAAGACCATTGTTAGCCACTCTCAAATATTAAATTGATATCAGACACTAAAGTCTGAAAATTTAAATACATCTTAATGAACATGCTGTAGGCCACACGTAGTGGGTTGTTTTGTAATCAGTTGATTTATCTAAAGAAGGACTTTTAAGGAAAGTGTGTTACTTGTCTGCATCCCCTATTTGAGATAGGGAGTTTGGGAATATCAGCTTACCTTCAAAAAGATGTTAATCTGAAGTAGACTGTTGTTTTGTTTTTTAATCTGGAGGTTATTTTTGCTCAAAAATGTGTTAAGAACATTAATGGCTTCTGCCAAGCATTAGTAGAGACGAACAGAACGCACAAAAGGGAGTGAGGTTCCCTTTTCCTCCAGGAGCGCTGCAGGTGATCTGTTCTCACTGCGTTTTGTAGAAGCACAAGAGATGCAAATAAGTGAGTGCTGATGAAAGAGTACATTTTATTTTCTCACTTCATCTCCTGCCAGAAAAGCTTAATGGCATTTTAGAGCTGATATTACACCTCAGAAAAGGGGTAATGCATCTTTAAAAGCTAAACTACATCTTCTTTACTTTTATCAAATTCTCTATAAATCTTTCATGACAGTTTATTTAACAAAGTGTCATTGAAACTGTATAGATGATTGATGTGACCCATGTAAGATCAACATGAAATGTTTGTAAATGTCAGCAAAATGTGACCATCTAGAAGCAAGTAAGGATGGTGTTGCTGTGAAAGTGAAAAACAAACAGAAAATGTTTATCTTATTCTTTACTTTCTGGGATGAAATTACAAATTCATAAAAGTAGTATTAAATGATTTTTCTTGGACATCATGCCATGAAGCAGGGAGGGGGATCAAAATTTGTCTTGACATACTGTGCTTTTACTATTGGCTTCTTTTACAGTGGATAATAGTTTTTCTCTCACCTCGTAAAAAAAAAAAAAAAAAAAAAGGTTCCAATTTCACTTGCAGAAGAATAATACTAATTTGGATTAAAAAGTAAGAGAAAAGTACCAGAGTGTGAATAAACTAGCTTTATGCAAGCAGCTTCTTGAAGAGGAGCAGAAGAGCTGGAACCAAGTTGAGGTTCCCTCAACCTACTACTTCTCTGAAGAATGCAAATCATACAAAACCAAATCTAATGGTGCATGTGCATTGTCACCAGAAGTTTCTCTGAGATGTTAACCTGCTAACTCTATATCAATGCCAAGCTTCTGATTTTTGTACAGTTAATTTAAAAAAATATAGACAGATTCTACCAGAATCCTTCTGAGAAACTAATTTTTGGGGTCACCTTTTTGATCTCCTTCATTCCTGACTTATCTTTTGCCAGGATCCATGGGATCAAGGAAAGCAGTGACTTTTGGGGTTCTTTAGAGCCCTCTGAATGCCTTGGGCCTCGCATGGTAGCTCATGAGGCTCACCAGCCTTCAGTGGCTCCTCTTTGGTTCAGCACGAAAATTGCAACACAGCATCATACACTGTAGCATCATATGCCCTGCAGTTTATAGTTCTTTGTGGTTTTGGTGGGTATTTAGACACAGATAATATTCTGGGTCCTTAGGAAGTTTGCAACAAGAAATTTATTGCTTGGTATTTCACCCCGAGAAGAAATATGAAGAGATGTTGCAGGATGTCTTTTGGCCAGAGGTATAAATTTCTGCGTGAGCTGGTGAGCTTTCGTTCTTCAGCTGTTTTACCTCTTTTGGTATAGCAGGTGCCAAGGTACCGCTGGGCCGTTTACAGGTCCTGTGTGGAGGCGGTGGAATGCCTGCAGCCATGCCCCAGCCGCTTCTGGCTGTACCGTGTGTGCAGTGCACCACGGGACACTTGGTCTTACCCCAAAACTCCACGTACTGGGCTTCTCTGGGAGCAGTGCGGTCACTTCTCTTCAATGTAGCTGTCTATAAAACGGTCTTGGAGCTCTGCCATCAGATTTGCAGCAGATGTCCAGTTCTGTATATTCTTTACGGCAGGTATCAGATCAGCCACCAGAATTTGAAGGAAAAACTATGTTTCACTAATTAATTATAAGCATGTGTGGGTGTATATGTACGTGCAGTTCCCAGTTTGCTTCTCAGCCCCGTTTAGTGCAAACCACCTAAGATCTTAGGACCCAGACAGGGTGTCCCTCTTCATTCATAACCAACCAAAACAGCTGTAATCCTCGTGAGGAATCCTGCTCAACATGCTCCAAAGGAAGTTCATGAGAGCTGGAGATAAAAACATTTTTGGTCAACAGCCAGGGAGAGTCTGAGCGCAAGCCTGATGGTTTTTATAGTATCGCAAAACTTGCCTGTTTGCCAAGACCTTCCCACAGTAACAAAGGCAAGGTACAACAGCTCACAAACATATTGTTAAAGAAAGAAGGGGGGGGGGGGAAGAGCCTGAAGCTGAAAATATAATCCATTCTGGTATCTACTTGGACAAAAGCCTTTGCAAATTACTATGATGAGGTGATAAGATACTATGGTGATAGAAATCTTGTAAATCAGACATGTTTGTAATGCTTTTAAATTAAACTAAGACAACATCAGAGGAAGATGATTGAAAAATTTAATATCTAAAACGGGAGACACAAAATGAAACTGAAGGAGAGAACAAAAATCAAATACTGTATGCTAATGCATTTTCAGATGCTACAGGATGAACTAAGCATAGCACAAAAGCTGTAGTCAAATTAGCCAGTATTCCCTGTGATCTGATTCCGCCATTCCTGGCCTGTGTGGTTTTTGGTGTGGGTTTTTTTGTGTTTTTGTGGGTTGTTTGGTTTTTTTTGTTTGCTTGTTTTTTAATTTTCATTCCCTACAAGACATTTTACTTTTTCAGAGCAAATATGTAGATACATATATCACATATTGTCTGATGTATGTATTTAAAATGAATATATTGGCGATATTAGCTATTTACAGTGTACTGCAGCAGTGCCTCATGACATGTCCTTGTATGGTAGATGGAGAATCTTTTGCATTTCTAAGGTAATAACAAGACTGTGTGCTATTGTGAAAAGTAACATCAGAAGCTCAAGTGTCAAGTAGCCTTACCCAGGTAACAGGAAGCACTCGGGTTATACTGATATGTCTAATGACCACAGTGCCCTGTTTTGAGAAGTATTACTTCAGATGCACTTAAATGATTTTAAAAGATACTTGAGTGTTTTGGAAGAAGCATTGAAAAGTTCTGGACCATAATTTCGTTCTGTACGAAGGTGTGTGCGTGTGTCTGCATAAACTTTAATTTAAATGGAAGATTGCTTAAGTTCAAGTAAGCGTGTTTGTGACAGAGAAATGGTTAGTGAACTGTAAGAAAAGCAGGGTATCTTAGTCACTTGTAAACTGTCTTCATTTCAAACTAAACCTACATTTGTGAGTTAATTTATTTTTAATCGTAATTAAATGATAATCTAGCATATGGTTATCATAAAAAATACAGTAAGTAGCTGGAAGTTAAAAAGTGGAGAGTTTGTGACTTCATGCTAGTGTTATTAACTGGTCACTGGTAATTAAAAAGGCATAAAGAAAGCAATAATCAAAGTGGAAAGGATTATATAACAAATAATTTATAGGTAAATACAGATTGCATATTTTTTAGGAAGTTTGAACAGGCAGTCAAAGGAGCCTTGGTGTTGGGCAGTTGGTTATAATTACTCAGCTTCCCTCACTTTTCTGCCTTTCCTCCCGATCCCAGTCTGCCAGATGAACGCGCCTCTGTGTGCCAGTTGGATCCCCGCATCTCACTTGCACAATGAGAGTATGGTTTTTTCTTATAACCATGGTAATGAATATGCAAATATCATTAAATTAATTGGCAGTTACAGTTTTCTGTGCTCTCACAGCACAGAGAATCCTGAGCTCTTAATAGAAAAGCAAAGAAACTGAGGCCCATAGGCGACCAATACAAAATAATACTTTTTTTCCACTCGTTCCTTGGTACTACGTTTCCTGAGTACGAGTGGTACACGTGCTCATAATGTTTTTCTGTGAAACTCCAAGAATCTCTCTTACAAAGTAACTTTTGACACAAGTTCAAATAAAAAAAACCCCTCCAACCCCTGAATGTATGTGTTCCAATAGCAGGAGCTTTGCTAGTCTGCAGAAGAGGAAATGATGGAAGCAGAAAGAGCAAGTCAGAAGATTGTTCTGCTTTCCAATGTTTTCAGTATATGGGTAGTTCTCCTTGCTTCCATGGCTCCTTGTACATTGAAGTATTGGTATAGAGATTTAAGGAAGATTTTGCTACCTGGTTTTATATACAGATATGTACACACACACACGTGATAATAGTAAGTGCCTCAAGGTTTTTCATTTTTCTGTTAATAACCCTGCTTTTGACTGCAGGCTTTATTTAGTCTTGATTATGATAGCCATTACCAGGAAAGCTCTGATGTTTTTGCTGCGGCGCACAGTCACAGTGCGTGTCAGACTAACATAGGTCAGAAAGTTGCATAATTAGAAATGAGTAAGGGCTGTCATGATTGTACAGCATTCATGTATTCGGGTGCATTGAAAAAATTCATATTCGTATTTAGACATGCCCTTTTATAAGCATTTGCTGCCCTACTTGCCTCCAGTGTGTAGTATATGCATTTCATTCTTTCTTGAGTAATTTGGGAAAAAGATAAAGCATGCTACGTACTGCTGAAGCAATATTATTTTTTGATGTTTGACTGTATATATTTCTACTACTTATAATGCAGATAAAGGGTGGGAATTCTTTTTTAGCGTGGATGTGTGCCCAATCCTGAAAGCTTAACCTTTCTTTAAGGGAAAAAGAGAAACTGATCTCTAAAATCCCACCTGAGCAGTGGCTTCCTATTGTGCTTAGTTTCTGTTAATTATATAGAGCTGGTAGTCAGTAATCTTTGATGATAATAAAGATTAATTTCTTTATTTTTCTCAGCTAAAGGAATAAGTAAAATGAATGGACAGTTGTGAAAGAGTGATGTGTAGTTCTACTGTGTCTTCTGCTTACTTTGTACATTACATCCTTTGCATACATTAAACATAAAAAATGTAGAAATTGTTCTAAAAGTGACTGTAGTGTTTTTCCTCAGTAGAAAGAAATACTGATGGCTTGAATTGGCAGCCAGCCAGTTCAAAATCTCAGTGGAAATCTATAGCTGGCTTAGACTTTAGTCTTTAATTGAAAAATGAAAATTAAAACGTAAAATGTAATTTGTTTGAATGTAGAGAAAATTGAAGCACCTACAAATGTACTTTCTTGTCACGGTTATACAGGTAAAATGACACGTTTCTACAAATTACTATTGTTGATGTAAAGGCATACATAATTTAGTGACAAGTAGTTTGGACATCTCAGCTTGGAGACTTACTTTGAAGGGTACCCATGGAGGTTGACCATTAGTTGCGTATTTTTTTTCCTGAGAGAGAAATATTGAAGGTGAAAACCAGCAAAGCTTGTCATGACAGAAGCTCCAGGACGATTTACTTCAGAACCAGAGGAGCCGTCTTCTGATGTGAAGTTATGGCTTGAACCATCTGTCTGTTTGAACTATCAGAAGGAAATTGTAGATGTGATTTAACATTATTTAAATTTTAAAAACTTCAATTTAATGCACCTTAGATTTTTACTATATAAACATCAATGTATGGAAAGCTATTAATTTAGAACAGTTTTCATCTTCTGTTTTGAAGCCAGATGTTTGTAGGTGTCACCTTCCAATCTAATGAGTGCTTAAATGGCTTTCTCCCCCCTCTTTTAACACTGCATAACTTCATGTGAAGAAAAATCAATTCCCAGAGGCCTGCGACACGTGGACACATTTGATGAATGAGAAATAGTCAGTGCCATTTGTTCGTAATACAGCTTCTTGCAAGAATTTAAGACAAACAGGTATTGTTAAGCTAATCGGGGTGATACTGACTTTTTGTGAAACACCAAACTGTCTGCTCTTTAGTGACTAGATAGGGCAGCCCAAAGCACGGGAGCTACGTTCACCAGAGTTACTGAACAAAGAGTGAATTTCCCATAAATCCATAATTTTGGGTTAGGAAAAAGGGAAGACGTGAATATTTTGGAAAAAGGGAAAAACCAGGATGAATCTGGTTAGTAGTGACAAAGTCAGTGCTGCTGGCCAACGCCTGTGGGACGGGGCAGGCGGGAGCGAGGTGGGTCAGAGTGGAAGATGTCCAGCGGGCAAAGGACGGAGCTCCCAGCCTGTTTGCTGAGCTCGGGGTTGATTTCAAATGTTGCTGCCTGCCGAGGCAGACTGAGGGATGCTGGGCAGTGACTTTCCAGTGGGCTTTCTCCCCAGTTTTTGTATTTAACATCATTTGAGAGCCACAATTTTTTAGGTTCTTTCCTGTTAAACTATATGCAGGAGTCACAAAGCTTTCTTACTTTGCGCAAGATGAATGGCGCTGTCTGCCAGCTTCCCATGCGCACGCACGCACAAAAGCCAGTGGATGCCAGCTTTATAAACTATGTCAAACTTCCATTAAAATAAACTAATTATTTAGTAGCGACTGTGGGACAGATGTTCTTGAGATTTTTTGCAATGAACTGTACAACAGCAAGATAGGGAGGCTTTCAGGACTGTCAATATTCTTAGTTCAATTAATGCATAAAGTCACGTAGCTTTTAATGCTGTTTTTGCCTCCACTGTATTTGTAGCCTCTGTGTATTGATCATCTTACAGGTTCATTTTAGAATATGTTTTATCTTCTTACATGCAGTACATATAATCACACTTTAATAGTTATACAAATAAATAATACCAGTTTGTTAGAAAAATTACTTTTCCGTTCCAAATACTTTAGTTTTCTAAGTGCAGTGCGGCTCTTATGTAAGCCGTAGAGCTGTATATGAATATCACCTGTAAAACGAAGCTTTCTGGAGGGGTAGGGGAGGATGTCATTGCGCGCATTGTGAGTGACTGTGCCGCTCGTGTGTTGTGACAAGTCATCGCATAACACGCACAGATAAATGCCCCGCCCAGAGTGAAACGCCATTATTATATATTCTGTTTATAAAACACCGTTAAAGAAAAAGTGTCAGTCACTCAAAAGAGTAGTGACATAACTTACTGAAATGAATGGGTTGGGGAAGATGCACAGTGTGGGGTGCTGAATGCATCCGAGAAGGCGATGGTGTGTGAGAAGGCGAAGTCACGTGTTGAAGGGACTCCAGACCTCCCATGTGTCACAAGTGGGAGATTTCATGTTTTTGTGCTTATTTAAACTGGTTACTTTAAAAACATTTGCCGTACCGTGTATGTTTCTCATGTTTTTTTCTCAGACTATTATACTAGTACTATAGAAACGTGTAGATTTTTTTTTTCTGAGACGTAATCTTTATAATCTTGAAGTGATGACTGATGTTGAAACAATTACTTTTCCTTCCCTTCCCACCCAGCAGTTTCCCTAAAATTCAAGTTAAAAGAGAGTTAAAAGATAGAAAGTTAAATCAATGCTGTTGAAAAGTGTGAACTTGAAAATCTCTTTCCCGATCAGTTGTGTCAGGGTTGCTTTCTTGTGATTTTAACAATTCCTTTGATTCATCAGTTGTCAAAAGGTTTCCTGGAGAGACAGGAACTGACTTCTTCTATGAA
This sequence comes from Mycteria americana, assembly GCF_035582795.1. Lineage (NCBI taxonomy): Eukaryota > Metazoa > Chordata > Aves > Ciconiiformes > Ciconiidae > Mycteria > Mycteria americana. The sequence goes on along the minus strand of NC_134374.1, from coordinate 23,158,719 downwards.
AAATAAGCGCATTAAACCCCCCAAAATAATAAAAACAGAGCATCGGGGTCTATGAAAAAGGACATAACTGCATTTTCTTTTTCTTTTCTGGGTCTCCTTTGAAACAGACAAATAGCTCAATATGTAGGGCATATGAAATTTTGAAGAGGGATATCTTTGCATTGTAAAAGTGAATTAATGCTCATGAAGAATGCTGGAAGCCTGCCGAAGGGTTCTGTTATTAAAGGAAAGTTAATAAATGGACAGCATCGAGCTCCATGTTTGCCTCAGTATGTCTTAACTCTTCAACAGAGGGGTTTCAGAGGCGTGATGTAATGAAGTCACTTCTCATCCGTCAGAGAGTCATTGAGAAGTTGGTGCTAACATCAGCGGTGGTATTTATCCTTTGTTCCATTAACTCATTTTACGCAAACTATCAAAATATTATAAGATATTCACAAATTATTCTTATGCATTTATGTGTTATGCAATTGCTTTCATAGCAGCTAATAGCTAGATGGAAACAAACTGTTTAAAGTAATTTTATAAAACATTTGGTGGAAGAACATAAATAACAGGCTAGTTTTAATAACAGAAGAAGAAGAATACAATAAATGGAGCAAAACCTCAATGACTGTAAGAGATGAACAGTGGCTTGGTAACAAGACAGGGTAACACGTGGTTATTACATTAGCCTTTCACCTTTTGAGATTTGAATATAAGACCCAGTTGAGGCTGCAGTTAATGAAGTTGAGTGGTTTCATGCATTTTACTTAGTGCAGTTATCAGTGTTGACTCTAAAAGGTCTCAGGCTGGGCTAGCAGATGTGTTGCAGGTCAGTGCTTACTTGCCAGGGCCGTGTGAGGACCTTACAAAATGCCTTCTTCTGTTGGCAGTTTTATCCCTTGGTACGTTTTCTAATCAGCATGTTAATTCAAACAAAAAAATAAAAATACCTTTCTAGGAAAAAAGAACAGCCAAAGGAGGGGCATTACATTTTACTGTTGCTCTCACCTGAAGCCACTGCCGTGGATGTTGGATGTACAGGAAATCGTTACCAAGTGACTGCCAGGGAACCTTGTTCCAGAGACTCGATGACCTACAAATAGCACAGTAATACGAAACTGTGACTGACCAAAATAAATGTGGAATGGAGGTGTTATTGAGACTTCACCCACCATTATGACAAACCATTTAAAAAATTCATCTAATCAAAAATACATATATTTAGCCAATTGTTTTTATTAAGTCTTGTATGAAAGGAAGAAGTTTGTTTCACAGGTTAATTTTCAAGTCATACGCTACCTTGTGTTCCCAATGTTAGATGCTTAATGATCATGGATTATGCCTAAAAAAAGAGTATAAAACTGATTTAGAAGCAGGATATATAAGTTAGTATTGGGTTTGATATTTTTTCTTGTAGTTTCTGAGCCTTTCATTTGCACGTAGGTCATGTTCTCATGGTTTCTCTGAGGAATTCTTCATTAAAGTTATGGCCATCCTGTCATCGTATGACTGCAGGTGTATGAATAAGGAAAATGATATTGCGCTGTCATGCATAGACACCCATGAGAAAGGAGCTGCAGGGATAAGAGAACGTGGTTCAGATAGGCCAGGAAATGTCAGAGGCGTGTTTGGGCACTTGGGCACGCTCGCTCTGCTGTGGTGCTGGTACCAGTTCATGCAAATACTGGTATTAGAGTGTAAAGCAATTATGAATGAGTTCTTATTTAGCTGGAAATGGTAGTGATGCTTTTAAAACAAAATGTTCCACATGTATACATGAGCCAGGCTTATCTAAGAATATTTTTAAAAGCTGTAGAAACTTACTGGGAAAATTTCCTAGGTCTGAATGTGTTACTATTTGAGAAAATCCAGGAGAAGGGCTCGGCTTCCTCCAGCAGAATTGGGTGACTTAGTGGGTGTTCTGTGAAGCTTCCTTCTATGATACGAAAAATATTGACTCTTTGATCTGGTTGCTTGAAGTCTCCCCAAAATGTTCATCTTCGGCTGACAGATTGAGCTGAAAAGAATCCATCACGTTCACGTCAGGTATCTGTAAGCGTGCTCGGGGCGGTGTGTGACGGCAGAAGAAGATCAGCCATATGGAAGTGGCTTTCTCCAAGGTACCAGCGGGTGCAGTTGGTGCGTCTCAGTGCGCCTGTTGGCACTGCTGGCAGCCCCGCTCCCCGAGAAAGGCATTGCTTTCAAACATGAGTAATTGATGAATTGTATGTAATATGCAAATGTGAATGCATAAATCTCCTGAATGACAGCTTAATTTATGTGAGCCTTTAAGAATGTGGGATTAGATTTTAATTAAATATCTTCAAAGGCACCCTGACTTCCTCAGTTTTTTGGCTGCTGTCTTTATGAGAGTTTAGGAGGGGACAAAATCCTAATTTTAAACATATTATTTACTGTTTTTCTAATGAATTGGCACTGAACAAAAGCTATATATATATTGATGCATATATTTTAGGGACTGTGTTAGATAAACCTAATGATAATAAAATAAAAGTGCCATGAAACTTGTTTGAATTGAAATAATTAGTGCAACTAGTTCACTTGTTCCTTTATGTTTAAAATGAGTAAGTGTCCAAGTTAAAGTCAGTATAAGTGTTTAGTTTAGTATTTCACATTTAAGAAGTACCTTAAACTGCTAAAACCAAGTATTTGCAGTTTAACGGTTACTGTTGCTTTAAGTGTTACCCCAAATGCGATGAATTGATTGTTTCTGTTAAGGCAGTTAGAGCTAAGCCCCAGCGTGGCTGCCACAGCCAGTTTGTAGCAGCTGCAGGAGATTATCTACATGCGTAGAGCACTTTGAGGTACCAGACTATAAATAGTGGGCACCTAATTTCCTTGATCCTAGAAGGGGCAGATTATCCTGCCCTGGACCCAGCAAATGACTTCAGCAGTTGCTGAAGTTGAAGCAAGCGGGAGCAGTTCAACTGGAGTCAGCGGAACCACGGGTGGTGTTAGTTAAGTACATCTTCTGGTGTTTTGCTGGACCAAGGGTATCAGTCTTGACGAAGCAAAACCAGTATGATGGGAAGAGAATGTAAGAAGACAACTAAAGATTTCTGCATGGAATTTAAATATGTGTAAAAGTCATAGTTAGACCTGAGTAATGCCATAATCTTAAAATAAGCAAAATAACTACTCCCTCTAGCTTGATCAACTGTCTAAAATGATACAGCTAAAAAAAAAAAAAAAAAAAAAAGGTCTGTTACTCCTTCATAAAGACCTTTCATTTTAAACAAGGAAAGCCGTGGTAAATAACAACAGTCAGCGTGAATTTGTACAATCGTGTCCTGAAACACTGCTCAAAACAGATGAAAATTTAGGTATTTATGATTAAAACCGTTTAGCAAAATTTGTTTTTCATGGTACCCTGGTACATTTCAGAATTAAACATGTTCAATAAAAATGCTGTTAACCACATTGTGCTAGTAAGGCCTGATAGCATTGTAGAGGGCAGGGTATGACAGGAAGGTTCCTGCTGTCTGCCATGGATGGTCAGTGGTTGTTTGCATGCAGGACATGAAATTATGGTTGATCACAGCAGAGAAATTTCTTGGGCTCTGTTACACTTCTCAAATTCAAACAAAAATTGACTATGTTTTATCTAGAAACACACACACACACACACACAAAGGAAATTAACTTCAAGTAAAGTAGGTATTAATTTTTAGTCTAATTCAGCAAAGCATTTAAATATATTCAGTAAGTCTGGTGCCCCCTATGTACTCATCTATATGATGATGCCCTTTACGTATTCATCTGTAATATTTCCATCTGCATTTTGCCTCTCTGCTCACACCCACTGGGTTGGATCCTTGCAATGAGACCAGAAGTTCCAGATCTCTTTTTTGGGAACCGTCTTTGAATTGGTCACCTGCCCTACCTTTTGTGCAGGCCATTACTGCTGGTGCAGGGGTAGAGCAAAGATCTCTCTCTCCATCAGCTCCTATCGGAAGGTTTTTGGGGCGGCGTGAAGGTTTTGGTGCTGACTCTTTCCATCCAGGGAGAAGCAGGTAGAGGAGAGGGCAGGAGCTTTGTTTCCTCCTGTGCTCTAGGTCATTTTTCTCTTCCTTTCTTTGTCTCTTTGATACCATAGTACTAGTCCAGGGAAAGCAGCTGGGATGAGAAATTTCCCAACAGTGGGAGGGTAGGCTTGTGGCCGTGCGGTGGATGTGAGGCCAAGAGCAGAGAGTTTGGGGGGATGTTGTAGAGGCAAATAGTTGTGAAATACTGATCCGTTGGGGTAGGTGTTGATTAGAAACATTATATGGAAGGAAATTGATTTTGAGTCTTGTATTATACAGGTTTTTTTGGTTGGAAATAACGTTATATTTAGCTATCTTAATTTTGATTTTTACTCCTAATGTAATACAATTGCAAAAATAGGTCACTCTTGTAAATTCAGTACAATACGCAAGCATGCTGCATTTTTCAGTTTTTTGGTGCAAGTACTTAACCGCAGCCTTTGGTCAACTGTTTTCATTTAGTTCCCGTGTTTTGTGCATGGCGGTTGGGAGGATGTTTAGTTATCAGTATTTGAGCTTACTATCTGAAAGTATTGGCTGTTGCATAAACCATGATAACAGATGAAAGAACAAACTTACAGTTGCTGTAATTACAGTATTTTTTAATGCCAACAAGTAAACAATCTCTAGATATGCTGCTTTTTTATTATTGAGCCTAAGGACTAAGAATTTCTTGAAATAGGATTGTAGACTACATACAACAGTGAGAAAGATTTCTGAGGTTCAACAAGGAGACACTTCTGGTATCAAATAAAAATCTCCTTTTAAAAAAATTGCTGAGGAAAAACATCACCCTAGGAGGGGACCAGAAGTGTGCTTGGAAGGAGTTGCCAAAAGTTTGTGAAATAATCTCATTAAGTGGTGCAAGCCCCTCAGTTTAAACTGTATTAAAATTATTTTTACTGTTTTCTGTAGGCAGAGCTTTGTGATAGTTGTCACCTCCCCCCCCCTCCCCCCCGCCTTCTCTCCCCATCCCCTCCCAGCCCCTGTTTGCATGATTCTGGGCCTTCTGTATTTCACAATATCTCCCTTACATGGTAGGATCTAGGGGGAATATCTGAAGGCAAAGTCTTTTTTTTTTACATCATTAAATCTTCTATATTTGGACACTGATGGATAATGTTAGCTAGATATTTTATTACTGCATTATTTAATTATGTTGACCTGTTCCTAATAGATTAATGTTTCCTGTAATTATGCCTGCATTTAAAACTCCAACCTTTAAAACTTTAAAAAATAAAATTCCAATAAAAATAGCTGTATAGATAAGAGTATGGTACTGAATTAAATTTCTTTCCGGACATTTTTGTTTTTATGTTTCTAAAGATCAAGAGCTATTTTAAATCACAAGATTGAAAAAGTCAAGTTAAAAATAACCCTAAAACACAGAAAGGCTAGTGATGGAAAATGTAAATACATAAATATATAATTGTTAAAGGTAAAGGTAAAATTCAAATACAGAAAAGAGAAAAGGCCAGTGTGTTTTTTTCTGAACATCTTTGTGTTGATTCCCTCACTTTTAATTTTGCCCAGTGTCTGCTTAGTTGGGAATCAGTTTGGGTAAGGGGCTGCTGCTTTGTGAAACTCTCATTTGGATCCTGATAATTAATACAAATTTTAGGCTCCTGTACAATGTGATAGGTCCGAATGTCTTTACTAAAAATGCAAATGTTAAATATACATGGCAAAAATTTTCTGGACTTTAATGTGCTCATCAGTCATGGACTGTGTGTTTTTTGGCTGTAAAGTTAGAGTTGATGTCCAGTTTGGTTTTGCTTTTTTAATCGTTTTCAGATGCTCTTTTTTTTCTTCTTCTGGTATTAATATAGTATGTTGATAAAGCTTATCATAAAATGAGTGCAGGCACAAGTGCTCGTTTCTTCCAAAGACTTTCAGAAACTGAGTTCTAATATATGTAAATGATTCAATCTCAGCATCAATTTATAAGGCAGTATGCATGTATTGTAATTAGATCTATTTGAGTAATTTATGATGGCCCAAAGTTTAATTCCATTAAGAAATGCACACAAGGATAATCCTGGAGTTCTCACTTGGTGCACAGACCTGCAAAGAGGATTTCTGTCTGTTGCTCCCAGGAGCTTTGAGGGTTACAGTATTTTATAGGGTCAGTCTTGTTCAGGTGAATGAGACCATTTCTATCAAACTGTACTACAGTCAGGATTAATAGGGACAGCAGCATTTGGTCCACAACAGAAGGGCTATGCTTTCTGAAGTGTGTTATCACACTCAACCTATTTATAACCGACTTGAAAACAATCTTATTACAAAATTTAAACTTGAGTAATTTAAAATCATTTTTATGCTCTGCAAAATCACTATTATCACTATTAGAGAGTTAAAAATGAGCATACTCCAGAGAAATAATGCAATATTAAAAGTGAAGTCCATTCTACTTCTTTAGGAAAGCGTGTTTTAAGAAATGAAAATAAGAAAAAAATTTTCAAGGCTTCATAATTTTTCTTTTTTTATTTTTCCTAAGGAATTTCTACATCCAATGACAATAAAAATCAATGAGTAAATAAACAGAATGAGAACATGCTTACCAAGCACCAAACTTTGAGATTTCCTGAAAAAAATAGGGCTTGCAACGAATTACTGAAAAATGTTCTTGTACTTTTTCCTTTGAGATTACAACAGCACAACCTAAGCAGAATTTCATCCCAGACAGATTTTATGTGATTTGAAAATAAATGGCTTCTGATGTATTTGAGAAAGAATCAAGTCATGTACCTTACACTTCTTTTAATGTCAGTTAGTCATGGCAGAATAATGCTTTAGAATAACTGTTCTCCTTTAAGTATCACTGGAAAATAACCTTTTCAGTTAGCTAAGGAATTTATTCTGTCATTAATATTTGCTTAAGGAAAAGCTGTACAATTAAAGCCAAGAAGCAGCCGTGAGCAATACTGAAGGAGAAAACTGGAAGTGGTGTAGCATCGCTGTTCTCAGAAGGAAAACCAAGTTTATTACACAACATTATGAAATAATGTGTCCAGTGCAAATCTCTGTACTATACATGGTTTAAATCTAAAATACCTCTTCAGGTATTTTGAAATAATGGCCAGAAGCGTGGAGTGGTGAATGTAAAGGATGTTTTTCAAAGTTGTACAATCAGGGCAGTGAAACCGTAACCTGTTCATTTACCTCTCCCAACTCTGTCCCACAGGTGGCCTGCAGGGATTTGGAGTATTCTGTGCCTTTATACCATTTCTGATTTAAAAATGGTAATTATTGATCTCTGCAGTGCCATTGGACCAGTGAAAAAAAAAAGGCCAAGATCTACTTAAATGTGTTGGTTTATTTTGAACATTCTTTTCACATCTGCTATTTACCACACAGAATACAGTAACGAATATGTAATACAGTAATCGAAAACAGTAATGAATACAGGATACAGAAGGAAATCTTCCAGGCGCAGGAGCAGGCCGTCCCCGTGTACCGAAAGACGAGCTGGCGGGGAAGAAGACCAGCCTGGCTGAACAGAGAGCTTTGGCTGGAACTCAGGAAAAAAACAGAGTTTATGACCTTTGGAAGAAGGGGCAGGCAACTCAGGAGGACTACAAGGATGTCATGATGTTATGCAGAGAGAAAATCAGAAGGGCCAAAGCCCAACTAGAACTTAATCTGGCTACTGCTGTAAAAGACAATAAAAAATACTTCTATAAATACATTAGCAACAAAAGGAGGGCTAAGGAGCATTTCCATCCTTTATTCGATGCCGGGGGAGACATAGTGACCAAGGATGAGGAAAAGGCTGAGGTACTTAATGCCTTCTTTGCCTCAGTCTTCAAGAGTAAGACCAGTTGTCCTCCGGGTACCCAGCTCCCTGAGCTGGAAGACAGGGACAGGGAGCAGAACGCAGCCCCCGTAATCCAAGGGGAAATGGTTAGCGACCTGCTACACCACTTAGACACACACAAATCTATAGGGCTGGATGGGATCCACCCAAGGGTACTGAGGGAGCTGGCAGAAGTGCTCACCAAGCTCCTTTCAATCCTTTATCAGCAGCCCTGGCTAACCGGGGAGGTCCCAGTTGACTGGAGGTTAGCAAATGTGACACCCATCTACAAGAAGGGCTGGAAGGAGGATCTGGGGAACTACAGGCCTGTCAGCCTGACCTTGGTGCCACGGAAGGTTATGGAGCAGATCATCCTGAGTGCCACCACGTGGCACGTACAGGACAACCAGGTGATCAGGCCCCATCAGCATGGGTTTATGAAAGGCGGATCCTGCTTGACTAACCTGATCTCCTTCTATGACAAGGTGACCCACTTAGTGGATGAGGGAAAGGCTGTGGATGTTGTCTACCTGGACTTTAGTAAAGCCTTTGACACTGTCTCCCACAGCATTCTCCTGGAGAAACTGGCTGCTCATGGCTTGGACGGGCGTATGCTTTGCTGGGTAAAGAACTGGCTGGATGGCCGAGCCCAAAGAGTGGTGGTGAATGGAGTTTCCTCCAGTTGGTGGCCGGTCACCAGTGGTGTTCCCCAGGGCTCTGTGTTGGGGCCAGTTCTGTTTAATATCTGTATCAATGATCTGGACAAGGGGATCGAGTGCACCCTCAGTAAGTTTGCAGATGACACCAAGTCGTGCAGGAGTGTTGATCTGCTGGAGGGTAGGAAGGCTCTGCAGAGGGACCTGGACAGGCTGGATCGATAGGCCGAGGCCAACTGTATGAGGTTCAACAAGGCTTAGTGTTGTGTCCTGCACTTGGGCCACAGCAACCCCATGCAACGCTACAGGCTTGGGGAAGAGTGGCTGGAAAGCTGCCTGGCACAGAAGGACCTGGGAGTGTTGGTTGACAGCCGGCTGAATATGAGCCAGCAGTGTGCCCAGGTGGCCAAGAAAGCCAATGGCATCCTGGCTTGTATCAAAAATAGCGTGGCCAGCAGGACTAGGGAAGTGATTGTCCCTCTGTACTCAGCACTGGTGCAGCTGCAACTCGAATACTGTGTTCAGTTTAGGGCCCCTCACTCCAAGAGAGACATTGAGGGGCTGGAGCGTGTCCAGAGAAGGGCAACGGAGCTGGGGAAGGGTCTGGAGCACAAGGCTGATGGGGAGCGGCTGAGGGAACTGGGGTTGTTTAGTCTAGAGAAAAGGAGGCTGAGGGGAGACCTTATTGCTCTCTACAACTACCTGAAAGGAGGGTGTAGAGAGGTGGGTGTTGGTCTCTTTTCCCAAGTAACAAGCCATAGGACAAGAGGAAATGGCCTCAAGTTGGGTCTGAGGAGGTTTAGATTGGATATTAGGAAAAATGTCTTCACCGAAAGGGTTGTCAAGCATTGGCACAGGCTGCCCGGGGAAATGGTGAAGTCACCATCCCTGGAGGTGTCTAAAAGACCTGTGGATGTGGTGCTTAGGGATGTGGTTTAGTGGTGGACTTGGCACTGCTAGCCTAATGGTTGGACTTGATGATCTTAAACGGCTTTTCCAATGTAAACGATTCTATGTTTCTAATGTAAATCTTAATCTTTCATTTTAAATCAGCTCATTCTTATGACTTAATCATTTTGACTGCTGTGTTTTCAATTCCCTCTAGCTTGGTAATATCTTTCTTGTAATTAGGTTGCTTAGAAATACACATGCAGTTCCAGGTATAGCCATACAGGAGCAGAGGAGTTAGGGCAATTTCTTCCTTTTCTGACATGATGTTTCTAGGCATGCAGCCCAGCACAAAGTTGGATATTTTCCTTGTTTTGTCACATCTGCCTAATTTGCAATCTTTTATAATGCCTAAATGTCTCTCAGCATATTAACGTTACAGATGTTGCCTCTCTTTTTGAGAGCTACATTTTTGTTATTTTTCACACTTCATTAATTTTGCTTTTTTTAAAAAATTGAATTCATTTTTAAGCTGGTTTTATTCATTCAGGTCTCACTGAAGGTTTTGGTAATGCTTCCCCTTTCCTGTCAATGCAATCTCTTCTGTGAGGTTTTGTTTAAACTTTTCTGCTTTCCTTTTAGAATGTTTATGAAGATATTAGATCAAGTTAGAGCCAAATCAATTTATTGCTGAATCTTCGAGGTAGCTCCTCTCCATACCGTCATTCACTCTGTTTCAGTCCATGAGTGCTCACATCCATACTAATCTTTTATTAGAACAAGGCACTCTATTAGTTGATTTTTCTTTTTAAACTACAGTCTAAATGCATTGCATCTTCTTTTTTTTCCCCATATATCAATTAATTCTGCAAGTCTCTTTTCTAGAAAGATTTTATTCTGCCTAATGGCAATGCAACTGTGTTCTGTCATCAGCCTGAGATCATTCTCTTTATAGTTGTTTAACTATTTATCAGAAGCAGAAGTTATTTCTCCAGGTCAGTAATTACCTAGACCTACCTAGGCTGGACACTAACATAGATCGGATTCTCATGCTACCTTAGCTGAACTCCTTTAAAGTATTTTTTCAATAAAAGCTATTTTTAAAATTAAGGGAAAAGAACTCATTGGCCTGGAAACTAATTACATTGCTTGAAGTCAGGTTTTGCTTGTTTGTTTTTAATAAAACGGAAAATTAGTAGTTAAAAATACTGTTTAGACACAGTTTCTTCTGCAGCTGTAAATTTTTGCACTGAGGTGATGGGTATGTTTTTACGTATTGTTGATGCAGAATTGAAGCTGTCCCCTCATGACTTCAGTTGCAGTGCAGGGTGAGCTTTTCCTGTGCGTAGTTACTTAAGTGTCTCTGTAATATAGGCTTTAAAAGACAATCCAAACACCTCTTGACGACGAACAGTGCTTTCCAACTTCGACAAATTTTGTTAGATTATTATGTAGGAAAATGCTAACTAAAACCCCACAAAATTGTAGTGGGGGTGTAAGGGGCGTAAGTGGTAATTGAGTTTCTCTTGTTCCAGGCGCTGTTTGTGTATGTGTGTGACAGAAATGCTTTCTATTCCTACATAGTTTTGTATATGCCATAGCATATAGTTAAAAGGCTCTGTCACTGCTCTCTGTGAAGTTGCCTTTGACTTTGATAAGAGCATCTGTGGTACTGGAAACAGGATTAAAAACTTGCTGTTGTATTGGACCTGCAGAAGGCCCTCGTGCCTTGGTCTTAGCTTTTGGACAGCCATTCGAGGAGAGGGTAAGTCAGAGCCACTGTGGTCACCTAAAGATCACAGTTCTGTGGATCTTTAATGTTTCTGCATTATTTCTTTAAATTGAGATTTTCTTCATGAATACTGAATTAAAGGAACCAGTATTCTTAAAGAATACCAATCTCTTCCTTTTTGAAAGCTAATTGTTTGCATGCTGAGTACTAGTCGCTGCTGTCGCTAACCCAGAACAGTACCTCTAATGCCTGAGATGGGCGAGAACTCGCACTGTGGCAGCTGGTCAAAAATGGTACTGATATCTGTTCGTCTTTGTTCATCTTCATCTGTCTTTATCGATCTCTTGAAATAGCGCAAGTCTGACTTTGGGTTTCATATAGCTGCTGATACTAACTAACTTTCTTTTTCTAGTAACACTGAGGAAAGATAGCTATTGCTTCTCTTCCAAATTTATTTAAAAAAAAAAAACCCAACCCTAAACCTTTTAAATTTCAAGGAAAGAAATGTATACCTAAAATGATAGAAATTGGTAATAGTGGGACACGTTAAATTATGTGAACAAGAGCAGTACAGATGACCGTCACTGTAGGATTAAGTTAAGCAGTTGAGTTCATTGTCAAATCAGTCAGTTTACTGTGTGATGTATTTGATAATTCTCCTAAGTTAATTTGTTCCAAGCAGATATTTTGTAGCACTATGGCCTGGGTGTAAAACAATGCAGCTGGTTCATTTTCAAATAGGAGAGGCATCTTATGTAATTTCTTCACAGCTTTAAAAAATATCTTGATGTTATCTGGAATAAAGCTAAGCTGGAAATTCTGTCAGCCATTTAGTCCAAGGTGATTACACCAATTTGAGAATGTCAACAATTACACAGCACTTGTGTTTAATTAGTAGAAGGGAAGCACCTGTATTTTTAGAGGAAAAGACTCCAGGATTAGACTGTACAAATTCAAGTTGTAACAAAAGACAAAAATGAGTGTACTGTTCATCCTTGGGGAAAATCAGTCACTGGATGGGCTCTGTTCATGGGAAAAATGCAACAAATAGTTCTTTTTGCATATGGTCTCTCCAAGCTTTTGTACTGATGCATATCAGTAATGATGTTTACAACTCCTTTGTCTGTCCAACAGCAAAAGAAAAAAATTAAGAGCACTTCTGGTGATTAGGCAGACCTGTAACACTCTCACTTTAAATCTTAAATTTTACACTTGACATATCATTCCAGACTGAAAATGTGACTTTTTATTTATTTTCTTTAAATCACTTTCTTTAAACCACCATCTGGTTGAGGCATTAAAATAGGCAATATTACTCTAAGAGTTTCTTAAGACCTTTCCTTGGCTGTTAATTGCACATTTATAATTATGTTCTTACAAAAAGATAAAAGAGTTTGGAAAGATTATTCTTGGCAACAGACCTAAAGTGAAAACCTGCTGTTTTAATGTGTAAATTATCACGTGTGCAGTTGTGAAGAGTGGCTTGGTGAAATGCTCAGGTAAGCGCAAGATTCTGAGAGAGCTGTCAAGGAGTTTGCACTCTTAAGGGGCTAATGTTCGTTGAAAAGCAACTCATAATATATTGTGCCTGAAGGCTAAATGAGTAGTTTAAGTTAAACACAATCACTAACTTTCTGGGAGACAGATAAAGGAAACAATTGTTCCTCAAGCAAAGTTAGAGAAATGCAAAAACCAGCCTCACTTTGATGCTTGTTTAAAATCATTAATTTTCCTGTAAGTTAATGTAAATCAAGGATTAAACAGAAACTGTTACCATCTGACCCTTATAAACTAAACTTCTGTGTGGCTCATCTATTTGAAGTCAAATCTATCCATACATCTAAACAGGAAACTGAATGAAAACATTTTTTCTTTTCATTTCCTATATCCTGCAAACTTTTTTCAAAACCTATTTCCTTTTTAAATTTAGTCTGTGTACTTTTTTTTTTTTTCTGTGTGTATGGTTTTGTAAACTTACTACCAGTTACTATACAGAGTAGTGTAAGAGGGTGCTCCCTGGGCATTGTGGTTGACCCATCTGTAAAGGTTTCTACAAGTACCTGTCTTTGCAGAATGGTTATGGACTCTGTGAGGGATCCAGGCTCATCTGTGAGCCCCTGGGTAGCATTCAAGTATTATAACTGGGATCAGCTGGATTTCATGACTGTAAGTGGCAAACACTGGGGATTCAGGATTACAGTTTCTACCTACAGTTCAGGGTGATTTCCACCTTGTAGATCTGTATTTCTCTGTCTATAATGACACTGATCTCCAGAAAATAACTTTGAACTGTACAGATGAAATTACTATATATTAGATTCTTATTACTACTATTATGTATTTGCTGCAAGGATAAATGACACAGCTCTGTTGCTTGCTGCTTAGGTTTGAGGATTGTTGACAGTTTAAAAAGGTGGTAAATATCTAACAGATATTGCTGTCATCTGTCATGCTGGAGAGATACATAGTGCATGGTTTATAGGAAACGTTTTGTTCAGTGAATGTGTCTGTTTTCTTGTGTGTGTGTTGGTCAGAAAGATTCTCATCTTCATGAACTGACTTGCTATATGTAGCTTCATTATCAGATGTTTCCATATCAAAAGGTCGGCGTTTTATACCTGGTCACTTAAGCCTCATACAAGATCGTGAGTAGTTTGAAGTCAGATTCTTCTCTGTTCTGCAAATAATCTGACTGTAAAGGCCAGATATTGACAGTGAAGAATTCACAGCCCTTAGAGGTACTGAGTTGTGCCTTTCCTTTTGATCATCTCTGTTCTGCCTTCCTAGCCCCTTGGCGCAGGATTGTGTCCCAGTATAAGTTGCTTATAGCAGCACTGTCGCTATTTATGATGAGTTATTCCTAAATAACAGATATGCAACAACTTCTGGTGTTGCACTATCCTGTAGGGAATTTCCAGAGAGTTGGTACATGTTTACTGTAATCCTCATCTTTGGTGGAGTTACATGGATAGCCGATACCTGAATATGGCATGCAAATGAACGCGAGGTATGCAGTGTCTCTAAGCTGTGTGTGGCAGTATTCAGTATATTGCTTTTCCTGGCCATTTTGGTTGCTCACCCTTGTTTCTCTTCTCTCCTTGCGTGGCTGTAGCTTAAAAAGAGGGGAAAGTTCTAAATGGTTTTAATTTGTCACACGCCTACAAAATAATTTTGAGATGCATGCCTGTGCAGTCCCAATGTGGAGCGTGCACCTGGGTCTTCGACTGCCTTGGTACTTGTTCTTCTGCCAGTTTGGCTATGAAAGATGTAGTCCCACGTCTGTGTCCACCTGATTGAAATGCATTGAAGAATCCTGTATCTGCTGCTTGGCAACATAATTACCCCATGAGTCCTTCCGGAAAATGTCCCTCCCTAAACAGAATAATACATTCAATATGGGAGGAGTTTTATCATTTTTCTTCAATAACTGGATGAAGAATATAAAGCCCATTGCTTCTGAAAAGAATTCTCATGCATGAGCAGTAGTATGCAAGCTTTTCCTTTAAAGACATGGTGATAAGGAAGATGCTAGAACAGCAAATTCCTGCCATTCACAAAGGAGGGTCTGTTACAGACCATGGAGAAAGAAAATGTAGAGGAGCTTTTGGAGCCCTGAGAATTGGCACTTGGTAATATGCTTTTAGCAAGAAATCTGACAAGAATTCTGCCTTAATACAGTGTCTACATGCTTCTCCACTTTTTTTTCTGTAGTTCACTCAAGTTAGTTAATAAGCATGTTGGAGGATCGAGGGGGGAAAACAAGCCTCTGAACTCTGGAACTGGCACTTGTCGAACATACAAGCATCGAAACAAGATGTAGCGCGTGTCAGACCTGTCACCTTCTGCAAAAACACCTTTTTCCTTGGTTTTGCAGTTGATTAAGTAATAGTTGTATTCATCTGCCTCTTTGTTGTCATATAAAATCTGTGTATCTTGGACTGGTCCAGTGGTAGAGGATAGCAAACTTAGTCTGCTTAGCAGGATAAATGATGACAGTGTTAGAGCATGATCCCACTTGCACTGAAAGAAAAAAAGAGTTCTTTTAATGATTTCGAGTATAGCGAGACAGGACTTAAATGAATTTGGCGCTGGACCAGATAATCCTCTTTTGTTGATGCTGAAACACTGGCCACAGCAGTTATTACAATGTAAGAATACAAAAGAGGCTTTATTTATACTTTACTTTTTCTTTCATGTTTCCAATCATAAAAATAAATATGTCTTATTAGAAAAGAAAAATTTTACTTGCTTTGCTTTGCATGCTGGGAGGCATTAAGTGTTTCCTTTTTTTAGGGGAAATGTGTCACTTGCATTTAACTCAGATAAAAATAAATGAAGATAAAACTAATTTAATTTTAGAATATAATTTTTTTTTATTTGTTGAAGAACTGTTGTTTTAAAATGGATAGCCTGCTGAGAAAGAAGCAAAGCCACTTCAACAAAGCAGGAAATCAATAACCACAAGAAAGCCTAAAGAAAATTAATGCATACGGTGTGAGCAAGCGACATAGGAATTATTTTCTGGTGTAAGAATGGTACTAATAGAAGGCATATGGAGTGGATGAAAAGCATGATAGAAACATACATAGAAAAGATGTGTTCTCTATTTCTATTTATAAATAATGACCTCTGTGTTACAGTGTTTAAACTTTGAAGGGTCTAGATGGTGGTTTTCTTCCTGATTTCCCCACCCCCTAGTCCTAGGTAAATATTTATGCTTGCAAAATTTAGTAGGCTGGCAGCCATGGAAACGCATGTCTTTCATTTATCTCCAGGAAATCTGGTTACAAACACTCTTTTACTTGAATTCTTTTAGTCTTTTTCAACAGCTTTTAAAAAAACATCTTGACTAAGGAGCGGTGAATTGTGCATGGGATGTATGATTGCGATTCTGTTGAAGTCAGTGGCAGGCCTGCGTCTGCCCATAGCAGGAGCAGGACTGTACCTACACAATCCCTTGCCATGCAAACCAACACACATCACATCTTACATTTTCTCTGTCTTCTTGAAGCCAAGTTAAATGTTGATTGTTCAAACTGAGGGAAGCAGAAGTGGATGCTGGTAAGTTAACACATACCACATACTTTTTGGGAGAGGCAAACCTTTCAGTCTGAAGGGAGATCTTTTTAAAAAAACCAACAGCAGGTATGACTTGTCTGATAAACCGTTGTATCTAATCTAGGTTATTTCAGGAAATCCCTGAACTTGTGAATAACTCATGCCACTTTTCAGTGCTCTGAACTGATTTTGGCTTTTTCTGTAGTTCGGTGCTTCCAGGTTTCTCATCGTATATGGCAGAGTCTGGAAGATTTAAAAAAATGCATTTACAAGATGACATTGTGTTTCTCTGTCAGTGACAAACCAGTTGTAACTGTGGTGAGAAGGGTTCGTGGGCGTAGCTTTTCTCTTTGGGAAACTGTCGATAGAAAAGCAGACAAGCTTTTGGTCAGAAAAGTACATCTTCAAGTCAGATATAAAAAAAATAAGTAGTATTTGAGGCTAACTATGAGTTGAGAGTAATTATTCTCACATGGATTAGATATGTATCCACTAGACCACCTGGGAGGGAAAGGGTAAACACTACTGATGGAGCAGAGGGAATATTACCAAGAAGGGAGAGAGAGTGATGCCGTAATCGCTTAGAGGAGGGAATGAGACCCGCTGCTCACAGACTGCAACAGGGAGAGGCCAGGGAGGAATGGATGCCATGAAACCGGTGTCTTTATTGAATCGATGTTTTTGGTAGCCAGCTGAGTTACAGATTCTAGTTGAAACATACTCCTTCTCATACAGTCAACTCTGAGGTTGGCTACATGCAGAATCAGAGTGCAGCCTGGTTTGTTTGCACAATCGTTTCAATCATCTGCTGTTATAAAGAGTTTTAATCGGGTAAAGTTTTTGTGTGTCTGTGTGTGCACATACGTGTGCACGAAATATGGCAAGTTTCTAGCATTACTGCTGGGTAAATGCTTAACATAATTGATATTACTACTTGCTTAATTGATATTACTTAATTGATATAATTGATATTACTGCTCTAGTTTTATACTGAGGTAATGGAGAGAAAAATTCAATTGTAGATCTCTTGTGTATCAAGATACTCCTCTCCTGCCTCTTCTCCAGCTTCAGCTCCCTTTGCTGACCCATGAAGCTGTTCGTAGCAGTGACAGTCCTGATGTGACGCTTCTAGAAAATTCTTACCTTTTTCAAGAGCCATGTGGCAGTATTGAGATAAATGGAACAAATGGACCAAGCTTTCACCTCAGATGCAAATTAAGTTTATTTTAAGCATATCATTTTAATCAGGGTTTGGGCAGATTCAGAATCATCTTGGAGGGCAAGATCCCTGATCTCTTTTGGAGGGGTTTTAACTTCAAGAACTGTTTGTTAGGATTTAAGCTCTGTTCCGAAGCCTGTTACTAAAGTCAGAATCTCTAAGGTCAAGAAACTTAGGGAGGTGATGCTTACAGACCACCATCACAGCCTTTCTCAAATACCCTGCTGCTCCTTACAAAACCTGCCCTCTTATTCCATATTGTTGAGGCATTTACTCCTTCATAATAATATTACTAACTTTTCCGTCTGGAAAAAATCATTACAGGTACTTTCCTTAAATTAATTGAGTCACATGAACTTTTTTAAAAGGTGAATACAATCCTTCTCTTCAGAATTTTTTTTTTTTAATTTATTTCAATGTTGCATGTTTGAATATCCCTAGTACAAGCAGAGGCAATGCTGTATACCTTGGTGATAGTTTTTAAGTCATTTCCAGGAGAAGTTACGTGAATATTTGTTGGACAAGCTGCAGAATTTACTCTTTAGCATTTCTCTTCATACGAAAGTTTCTTTTTTTTCTAGAAGAAAGCTCTGGGGAAAAAAACCCAAACAACATAGAGCAGAGGGTTGGTGTGTTTGCTTTTGTATGTTTATAGTTAAAACTAAGGCTTTCTAATGTTCTAGCACTAATTAGCTGAAGACTAGCTTGCCGTGTCCAGCAGGAGAATCCCTCATGTGCCACCCGTCGTGGGTCGGGATGAGGACAGGGAGATCACCTTTCCACAGAGGTGCCGCCATCTTTGCCGATGGGCCCAGCCGTGCCCCGTGGAGGGGCCGCTGTGGAGCCGGCCGGAACCGGCTGTGTCCAGCACAGGGCAGCCCCGAGCTCTCCTCACAGAGGCCCCTGCAGCCCCCCTGCTACCAAAACCTGGACATGTAAGGTCAATACGTAGCGAAAGGCCTCAGTAGCATTATCTTTTGATTTACTGCCAAAAATGTTAAGATGTTATTTGTTCAGTCTGTAACTCCATGCATGTGGAGAAAATTTCTGTCGAGTGTGCTCTTCAAAGTAGGGGGAAAAGGCAAGAAAATACCCTGTAGCTCGAAAAAGAAGCTTGGCATATGAGCAATGAAGGTTGATGATTTTTTTTTTTTTTTTTAAAGGTAGAAAAAAAATTATTGCATGATTGGTTATTGGAAAAAAATTAAGCATAGAGTGGATAATCCATCACTTAGGGCCTTTAAAATGAAAACTGGATGGCTTTCCCAAAGCTATGCTATTATCTTGAAAGTGTGAGCCCACATCAGGATTATACACTCAGGAAGGAGCACTTTTTTTAGCTCACAGAAGAGGAGTCCTTTTTAAGTCTCTAAAACACAGAATCATGGCTAGGATTTAGTTGGAAGATCAGGGACTAGACTTACACTGATATCAATCCTTGATGCCACTGGGCTATCTACCAAAACATCATCTGAAGACGTGTCAAGGAGCCAGAGGAAGGGTAGCCAGGCACTGAAAACATGCCCACGAGTTCATACTGTAGCAGAGATTGCTCTTCAAATGTGTGCAGGTACTTACTGTATTTGGTAGTTTCCCCTTGGAGTCCTCGCTGGACGCTTGTATTTCCAGAAGCTGAGAACAGTTTAACCTGGAACTGGAGGAATGGCATGTAGTGTCCTCAGATACGGGAAGGACATCAGTCTGCAGTGTGGGGTCCGTTCCGATCATCCTGATCTGAGATTTCCCCTTGCGCCTTTAGAGTTTCACTGACAGGTAGGGCTAGTGTAAGTAGGGCTGTTTAAATGCGGTTCAGTGTACAGTCCCATTCGTATTAGCATCTTATGATAACAGGAAGATTTTAAAGACAAATTTAATGTGAATTTTGAAAATTTTGCTTCTGCCCTTTTTATATTTTCAAGGTCTTAAAGGTTTGTGTTTTGTTGTTTAAAAATACTTTCTCTTTTGTACATTTGCAGTAGAAATAATAACCTGGTCTATCTCTGTAGCTAACAAATTAAATACTAACAATTACAAAATCTGGAAAGGTAAAGGTGAAGCAGTGTAGCTGCTTACTTATACCACCTGTTTAATGTCATACTGTTCCAGGACCACCAGCTAACTAAAGGGTAGTTTCTGTGTTGCGAAGGTTAACCCTCAGATGTTTACTTCTGGATACAATCACCTAATCATAGAGGCTCCTTTTGATTGCCGCGAACAATTCTTCCTTTCAACGTGGTCATAGGTGCAAAGGGTGATACAGAGGACTGTTTCTATGTTCTTTCATTTATTTTTCTTTAAAGGATGAATTTCTGTTTTCTAACTTTGAAGAGTCTTTGCAAAATTGTGAAAACACTGAAACTTGTAATGCAGAGATAAAGAACAGTTACAGCAAGAGTAGTTTCCCATTCATCAAAGTTGAATTGCTATGCATATATTGTACCACCTCACTACAGTATACCACTGTTAGGGAATTAGCTATCATCTCATCTGGGTTATGTGATACTCGGTGCTGTAAATACGTCAAGTGCTTGCTATTAGGTTTCTGTCCATAGATGATAGGCTTAAACAGTCACATTTTTTACAAGTTTCATTGAATTGAATCTTGCTGAGATACAGCTCAGTGGAAAACAGCAGTATTTCAAAAACCTTTCTTTGTAATAATGTTCCCCTAAATTGGCATTGAATTCAGATACAGGTCAAAAGTAAAACTTGTAAGGATCTAATATAATTCAGACACATACGACATATCATGAGTATTTGTAATAGGTGGTGATTCCCTGCTTGGGAAGTATCCATGCAAATATTTGTAGAAGTATGTATGTGGAAACTATAAAATAGTGCTTGAGAAAATTGGAGCTAAATTAACTCAGATGAAAGCAGATTTATAGCTCCTCAGTGTAATGGCATATCTTTGCACTAGGTTGGGCTGTACACTGCAATATATGTGGTGTTCAGCTACATTAATGAACATGAGTTTCCTCCTGCCCTTTCTCATTCAATTTTCAGTTCAATACTATTTTTTGTCTTTGGAGCAAATCCTGAAGATTTTATACAGATCACTTTCTCGTTCAAGTATTTTCTTCATAGGTGAGATTGAGACTGTTCATTGTCACCATGAGATCCTCACAGATTCCTTTTCCCAAGAGACAGTCCGTGATTCAGTCCCACAGTCCTGGTTTTTGGACCTGTGTCTTCAAGGAGTGATGGCTGGGCTGAGCGATATTCTCCAGCCCAGGGCAGAGCCTGCTGACAGCCCAGAAATTGAGCTGTCAGTCGAGGAACGAGCCCATCAGGCTCTGAACAGTCACGCAATGAATAGTGTCAGGTAACAGAGACCTATGTGGTCCTGTGTGGTTGTCCATATATGCTGGATTTGAGGCTTACTGAAAGAGAATTACTGACACTTTCTGTGGCTCTTTGAGGAAGGCAAGCCATTAAGGGCTTACCCGTGTAAAATCTTTATTCTGTCTATGTGCCAACATCAGCTGTAGGCTGTTCAGAGCGGAGCTGTGTTTCTTCCCATGTTGACCCCAGTGCCTGCCTTGACATCTATTTACGTCAGTGCTGAGCTTTCATATACAGGTGGAATAATCCTAAAAATGTTTTCAGTGGCTTTCTTCTACATACTGAATAGTCAGATATTTTAGGAAATTAAAAAGTAGCCAGCATGCAAATTGCATAACAATATTGCCTGTAATCTCCAGTGGTTCACAGCTTTCACTGGATTCAAAATCCAAGTAGAACTATCTGAGTAGCTGAGCCAAGGTTTGCAAGGCTCATTATACACTTGGCAATATCTCTGGCACTTTCACATTTGGTTTAGCTGGACATCTTGGGTGAGCATTGTTTTGACAACAAATCTGTAATTTAAATTTGTGGTTCTGGGTATGTAGTTAGTGGCACAATTCCAGCACCGACAGGCCCCCTCCTGCTAGGTTTAATCTAGGTAGAGTGGGTAACAATAGTAGTAAAGGCACAGCAGCAGGAACTTTGTCCCACTGGGTATGATCTCAAGTTGCTAAATGAACTGTGTTTTAACCGTGCCACTGCATCTTCGCTGCTACAGTTACTAACTTAATGTAGTTATATTAAATTAGTGTGTGTATACATACGTGTGCTGTAGTCAGGCTTTCAATTTCCTTACTGACATACCCTTAAATTGAGCTGGTGCAATGTGTTACATAGGTAGGCCTTTCATCGTGTCTGCAGCTGTGAATCACCACAATCCTGCAATTCGGTGATGTATTCCCCTTTTTCCTGTGACAAGTGTTATTTGACAGGAAAAAATTAACAGCAGGAACGTTGAGGCACTTTTATATCTGCAGGCACAGTCATAAGTAATTCAGAAAGAGTTATTTAAAGTTTTAAATCTCAATGAACCAAAAATCCTTTTTTGGTTTGAAACTTATTTTGAAATGCCTGACTTATAAGCAGTTAAACTTTCTTACGTAAGAACCAATCACTTGTTCTCTATTGCAACTAGACTATAGTAATGTTTGAATACTAGGAATTCAGGTAATTTTTCTGGCTGTAGACCCAAACTCAAGTTTTAAGTAAATAACCTAATCAGTAAATCACCAAAAGGTCCTGTAGACCTTGGTGGGGATAAATCTGTAAGACATGTGTCTATGAATGGAATAGTTTTACAAAGACTATTACCTGGTATGGACTCTTCCACAATCTTAGGTTTTTAAGATAGTACTCTAGCAGGGCTTTTTAATATGTCAGTTTAAGAAACTTATGGAAAGCTCCTTTAAATTCTGTATTATCTTTTTGCACAGCTAAAAGCAAGTAGTCCTGAATTTGTGATCTTTTTTTAAGTGAGGTAGACTGCATTGAGATATATTGTGACAATGATGTTTTGCAAAAAATAAATTTTGCTATAAATTAGATAATTTTATACTTCTCTATACTGCTTCAGTATTTTTCCTGATCGCTTTATTGAAGATGTTTTAATGAATCAGATCAACATTTATTTTTTTAAAATAAAAATATTTTCTTTCATTTTGTTGTAGTATCTGAAGGACCTCTTTATGTAGTAAGTATGTGGAGAAGTGCCCACCCTGTCTCAAAGAGTAGCTAGACTAAGAGCTACAGGTAACTCCTAGTGATAACTCTCAATCACAGTCAGTTACTGCAGAAGGAGAATTCTACTTCTGCACTTCTCATAATTCTTAGTGCTTGTTCATATTTATTATTTTTTTGAGAAGCTTTTAAATTTACGTATCAACTAATTAGAGAACCTCAGCTTTCAGTTGTGAAACTTTGGCAAAAAACCCAACAGCACTCTCTTCAGTCTCTCCTGACTCTTTCTGGAGACCAAAAGCTTGGAAGCGTGATTTTTTTGAAACTTAAGGATTACAAAATTAAAAGCCAAATAAAAATGTGCAAAATGGAACTTTAAAAACATTAGAATTGTGTTTTGCAAGAAGAAAAGTTGTATTTTTCAAGATCTTTATCAAGAAGATGTCAACACCGGCATTAATAATCAGAGATACTTTGGACTCAGCTGTGGAAAATGTGGAAAGTAAGAATTTGCTGTGGGCTAAAAAAGGGAGAATAAAGCACAATGCATTGCATCTCCTCTGGCCAGGCAGGCGGCTTTCTCTGGCTTGCCAGGGGAGCCAGTGGTCCCAGGAGGTACAAGGCACAGCTGACATCTAGAAAATAAATATACAGGCACAATTTGGAGAGTGACAGAATAGAGGGTTTCTCTGGTCCCCAGAAGATCTTTAGGCAGCCATTTGAGGAACGTGCAGGTTAAAGGGACTTGGCTTGCCTGACTCGCTTGTTATCCAGGGGAGCCAACTTGCTTCTGTTCGGTGTCTCGCCGTCGCACCATATATATGTCTGCTAAGAGTCATACTACTGGCAAGGTTGTCCGTAAGTCCTGTGCAATTTGTAGAATGTTTGAGATGAGCAGCCTCTTTTTTAACGAAGTGTCACATGAGTTTCTTTTAAGCAAACTAGAAAAATGGGGTCCACGTGAAAATGCAAGTTTAGACACAAACATACTGGAAAACCATGCTGAGCCGATGGGTGCTGTTAGTTCAGATGGAACTGGAAGCGTGTCCTGAGGATGGGGGCTGCTCTCAGTTTGGTTCAGGGACTTCAATAATTGCTTGGTTGATGGAGGAGAAAGAATAAAATGCTTACTAAACTTAAAGGCAATACCAAGGTGGTAGGGGTTTCATGCACGCTGGAGAATTGCATTAGGATGCAAAATGATCTTGACAAAATGGAAAGCTTGTCTTATAGGATTCAGTTTGATGAGGACATATGCGGTGTAAGAAAAAACTAAATAGGGTCAAGTTATACTATTTTTACCTGTATTTCGGGGATCAGGTATGTACCTTTGCTACTTGCAGCACATGTTCAGGGGGTCTGAAGGTCATGGATGTAAACACTAAGTCTATAAATTCCATCTGGATGTATGAAAACTTCACAAAGGCAAAATATGATGAGTTCTCAAAAAATGCCAAGAGCGTCTGTAAAGCAGGAGAATGTAAGTTGTTTTTCACGTCTGCTGAGTAGGTGTCAAAAGTACCTTGCTTAAATGAAACAGAGGAGAACTAGGTTAGATGTCAGCCCCCCTTCTCCCACAAACCTTTCCTGATGGGAAGGCTAGCCTAAGCCTTGGTGTGCATTTGCCTAGGGATGTTGTGAAATCGCCAGCACCGAGTGTTTTCAGAGGCAGGCTATAGACTAACATTTGTCAGGAATGATTTGAGTGTGCTTGATCCTGCCTTGGGGCAGAGGGAGAGAGAGCAGGTGACCTTCTGAGGCCTATTTCAGCTTTATGAAGCTGTGAGTGAACCCAGCAATACTGACACCCCAAACGCTAGTGCTGCTGCTCTTGAATTTTGCTGTTGCCTCATACTCTGAAGAGTCTGACTGATGGCTTCTGTCATATACATTGCTATAAAACATTGGGATAACTGTGGAATTGGTGTGTTTAGCAAAAAAAGATATCCAGATGGATGTGTGGTGGTTTAGTTTATTTCTGCTCTGTTGTATTCTCAGGCATCTGTATGAGTGACATGACTTGGGCTATTGCTAAAGGCGATTATGGCAATAAGTCCAGAAGGTTAAAACTTGGTGTGCTGGTTTTGGCTGGGACAGAGTTAATTTTCTTTATAGTAGCTAGTATGGGGCTATGTTTTGGATTTGTGCTGGAAACAGCGTTGATTATACAGAGATGTTTTAGTTGTTGCTAAGTAGTGCTTATACAAAATCAAGGACTTTTCAGCTTCCCATGCTCTGCCAGGTGCACAAGGAGCTGGGAGGGGACACAGCCGGGACAGCTGACCCCAACTGCCCAAAGGGACATCCCACACCACATGGCGTCATGCTCAGCATGTAAAGCTGGGGAAGAAGAAGGAAGGGGGGGGCGTTCAGAGTGATGGCATTTGTCTTCCCAAGTCACCGTTACGTGTGATGGAGCCCTGCTTTCCTGGAGATGGCTGAAAACCAGCCTGCCCATGGGAAGGAGTGAATTAATTCCTTGTTTTGCTTTGCTTGTGTGTGTGACTTTTGCTTTACCTGTTAAACTGTTTATCTCAACCCACAAGTTTTCTCACTTTTCTGATTCTCTCCCCCATCCCACTTGGGGGGAGTGAGCGAACAGCTGTGTGGGGCTTAGTTGCTGGCTGGGGTTAAACCCTGACACTTGGGGAGGATTTTAGCCGCTGCTGGTGCTGTGCTAAATGTCCTCTACTCCACCACCTGCCTGTCCTGCCAGCCCCTGGGACAGGAGCAGGCAGGGTTGCTCAGAGACCACTTTTCCTCATCCTGTCAGCCACCCCACACCATTCCCAGGAGATGGAGGTGAAGGAGGAGGCAGAGGGCATTTGGCAGGTGGCTGTCTCAGCTCACATGCTCAGGCATCCCCTCTTCTCCTTATTAGGAGATATAAAAAGTCATAGTAGGAGTATGAAAGTCATAGTAGGAGTTAGCACTGGAGCTGCTCTCAGTGGGGTGGGGAGCTCCCAAAAAAAAAATGTAGAGACGTGACCAAGACCAGAGGATAACTGGGAATTTGGCAGGATGTGGAGGATGGGAGGGAAGCAATTTAAGGTAGCTAGGGTCTGAAAGACAGAAGTGATGTGATGGATGGGTTAAGAGCAGAAAATTAGAAATACTGAGAAAGTTGGACAATGGTCAAATGTGGGAGAGAGGGACTGGAGGAAGTGGACTGGGTGGGTTGGGAACAGGATTGGTATGAAAGTTAAGGAAAAGATTAGGTAGAGGGTGGATAGCTGTGTGGCTGAGAGGCCTTCATCCCCTAAGGACCAAAACTCACTGCAGTAATTCCAGGAGAGTAACTGTATGTGGACCCTGGTGACAAGCTTGGTGAATCACACTTCCAACTCCTCCGTGTCACTGTCGGCTGCACTGGTAGAAGCCGAACGGAGTGGAGATCACAGGTGCTAAAGTGCTCCTGGCCTGGAAGAAAGAGGTTCCTCCAGGCCAGGAGTACTTGGCAGCAGATCTGCCCCAAGGCAGCCCATTTTCCCAGCCTGGAGTTTAGAGTTGGACCGACTCGGATGTCTGTGCGTGAGAAGCCACCTGTGGGCTGTGAGCTGGGGTACCTGAAGACTTCATGTTAAAAGGGAGGGAGTGGCCATATAGATGGGGGGTCAGCCGGTGCAATTGTTGGCTTGCTGTCGCTGCTGCGTACGCAGCTTGTGTCGATGGGGAAGTTTCTGAACTAAGCAACCTAGTTATTCATAAGGGAAGTATATGGGATACTATTCAGATCTATATTGGACTTCCGCTGATCTGTGATTTTTGGGAAGATGTGCTACTTTGCATTCTTAATGGTAAAGTTAATAAAGATGTAATATTCCACTTCACTCCCAGCTCTGAACAATTCAGTGGTATTAAGGAGTCTTTTTTTCTAAGAGTAACACCAATTCGTACTGACAGAAAAAAAGTTCAGATTTGTGATTCTTTAGGAACAGACTTCCACTGATGTTTTCACTGAGGCTGATATTGAGGACCTTCCTCACTGAAAAACCCTGGAGAGCTGAATGAGAAGATTTTGTTTTGGTGTGTCAGAGCTTTTCTCCACAATTTCCTTCTGTTCGCTGAAGTGGGAAGGGAGCGTGCTGAGCCCATGGAAGATGAGCTGTGGCTCTCTTCATGCCGGTGTGGGCCCTCTTTTATGTGAGTTGCCATAGGGACCAGGTTCTAGTTATCAGCTCCACCAACTTCATGTATGATTAATGTTAATTGCCCATTTTGCATGGGTGACTTTTTTCCTCCTGCTGAATTGGCTCTTGTTGCCTTTGATGTGGCTGGTGATCCAATGTCCTGCAATGGTTAGACAAGTGATCAGTTTGCCAGCGCTGAGAGGAGACAGAATCAGGTTGCTGCGAGGTCAGGGTTTGCTTCTCTTCTTAAACACTGAAAGGTCAAGTAGAGTTTAACTACCATTGGCATCTTTGAAATGTAATAAATGCCAAAGCAAGGAGATAATTTTAAATCCATGCTACAACTAAAAATCTTAGGGTAATAAAAGGAAATAATTTGAACTCAGATTATCAAGATGTTATGTTTATTGGTAAGGGCTTCAAAAAGTACCTTTCATAATCACTAGGAGGTATTTCATAATCTTTGAGGAGAGCAAAATTTTAATTTGTGCTTTCTGTTCCAGTTTCAGGAAAGCAACTAAGATTGTGGGGTTTTGTGGTGGGTTTTTTTAGTCTTTTTTCTTTTTGCCTTTTTTTTTTTACTTCTGAGTACTTGCACCAGTTACTGCCACTATTATCAGAGCAATTTGTACAGCATGTCATATAGTACTTCTATATTTCTCCTTTAAGCCTAATAAAATATGTTGCTATTGAAGAAATCTGTGATACATATGAGAACTTCCTAAATCACAAGTCTAGCATATTTTTATACCAAATAGCTCAAGCCTCATGGAATCAATAATTAATTTATTAACTGGATATCTTTTGAAAAAACAAAATCAGCAGTCTTTGCTAGACTGTCTACTGCCAATTCATAAATAGTTGATGACAAAAATGAGAAGTGTAGAAGTAAAATTCAAAACTTAACGATCAAAGTATCGGGTACCTCATCTATCACAACTCGGAATAAATATATCACAGAATGTGTCATATCTCATTGACACTGCAAGACATAATGCTTTCCCTTGTTATCTAGCTAACTGCCAAGTCTACAAAGTTTATAGGCTGCTAAGATAATGTGCTGGTGGTAATCCACTTCAGTTGCAGAAATATGAAGTACTGTTGAAATATATTTCTACTTGGTTTATTCTTTGCTCTCAAGAGGATAGGATACTATTTCAGTTCCTCTAAAGAAGCCCAGAGAATGAAAAGCAAAGCATCAGGATAAATTATGCTAAATGGTGGACTAGACCCCAGAGGAAATCATGCTTCTGTGGTACAGTATTCCTCCATTTATCTTACAAATGTTACATCTAATGTTAATTTTGTAAAGGGAAAGCATTCAAAGATTCATCTGATCCTTTTAATAATAGTTTTAGTGTTATGGTGTTATTTGTCAGACTCATACCATCATAACTTACTTTTCTAGTTTTGACAGACCATTCATACAGAAAATATTTTGGTCTACTAATACATAACATTTTATTTCACAAAACACAAATAACCTAGTAATTAAACTCCAAAACTTAACAAATAATTGCCAGCAAGCAATTACCATTCAATTAAAGAGTAATTACATGGTTATTTGTGCCCTGTAAAATAAAGCATTACTGAAATCAGTAACGCAATCAATATTTTAGCAGAAACAGGATGCTGCAGTGATGGACCTTTCAACCTGTGCTGATTAAATTGTCATCCAAATAACAGTTTCCTAGTTAAATCACCACATGTTTATTTGTCTTGATTAATATGCAAATTCACTTCTGATTCTAGTAAATCTCCTATATTTAAAAGCACAAAAGTGGAGCACTATCCTACATCAGCAGTGGTGCTGTATGTTTCCACTGATTAATTACATTTTACAATGTGTTGATGAATTTGTGGATTTTATGAAATATAGTTGTCTATAATGAATGTAAAATAGAGTTACAAAAGATGGAGCTGATCAGTAATTGGAACAAAATCATAAAAATAGCCTTATTCTATGTTTTGATTCAAATTAAAAATCCTTGGGATGTCTAGGGAATATATAAAAATTTGAGAGGAAAAAGAATAAAATTAGCTCCCAACAGGAGTGGAAAATAAAGGAAAAACAGACATTAATGAACGATTTCTCAGCATTTTACTATATGAATTTTAACTGTCAAATATACTGCTTAAAATGTAATTTAGTCTCTGACAAATGTAATTCCAAACAAAATGCAAAAATGAACAACATTCAGATTAATTCATTTTTCTCTTTCAGAGTCAGTGATTTTGGGGGGGTAGGGCAGTGAGGAGGACAGGAATGGCTGTGTAACCATCGTGTAGACACAGGTAGAAAACCAAAACCTCCAGGCATCTTCACTTTCAAGTAATGGATGACCCAAGGGCTATTTGGTTTTGGTTTTGTTCTTGAGAGATACTAACAGAATTTTAATCAGTATAGACTTTGAGCTGGCCAATTTATTTGCATTTAGTTAGTAAAAAGAATAAGATTACCAAATTTATTAATGAGAAATAGTATTGTACTTCTGGTTTAGTCTCCATGGTCTTCACTAGTGACCATAACTCTTGTACTTTAAAATGTTTTTAAAAGATACCTATAAACTAGCAGTTTCTAACTGAAGTAACGTCTAATTTAGAATTCAGTCATTTTCCATTCACGAAGACCTGTTAATGGCAAATATGAAATTTATGTAGAGATTTTAGACTTTCAAAGAAACACATTTAAAATTGTTTGAAGCTGATCATTCCTGTTTATGCTTCCTTGTTATCAATGAGGAAAAGATTTTTCTACACTTCTTGAATGTATAACTTTCTTGAATGAGATCAAGGAAAAGGTGAAGAAGAAAATGCAATAAAAGAGCATGGTGACAAAAGATTAGGAGAAATAATATTAAATAAAGTTAATATTTATATGCTAATGCTATTAGCATTTATATGCTAATACTTACATAATCACAAATGATGTCTTACTCTCAAATGACAATTCTACTTGCCTTATGATTCCTGTTCAAGGCATGTATTAGCAATTTTCTCTGAATTGCGAGGGTTAGATGTGTTTTAAATAGTAAATGTGAAATTTGTTGAAATTCTAGACTTCATCACATGATGGGAAGCATACTAGGTGAGTGCTGAGATAGACCAGTGAGATTTCATTGCTTGGTGACGCCAGCCCTAGCAGCAGCATATTCACAGCATAAAGTAAATCACATAAAAATTTTGAATCTACTAATGTTTTTGTTTCCTTTGTGTCTATCTTACTAAAAAATAAGATTTAGAGCAAACATTTGTGCCCTGTCTCTATGAAATTTCTCATTTCATGTTTAACAAGAATGCCAGAAAATTTGTTTCTGGCCAAAACAGGACTGGAAGCGTCTGGATTCAGCTATGCTACCGAGGTGCTTTCTGTGAGTTCTGGTGTCCTCCCAAGCAAAGGATCTTGGTTCGTCAGAGGTGACATGGTCTCTGGTCATCTCCAGGCAAGCTAGCTGGAAGTGCGAGGTATCTGCTGCAGACTGGGCAGTAGCATGTTGGAGTGCTGGGTGGCTCTTCGCTTCATTTCCTTGGTTCAGAACCACACACGCAGCGTTAACGGTGTTCATACGTAAACTACAGAACATAGTGTTAAAGACCCAAATGGTTCTTTCGCAGGTGTCGTATGAATGACAGTCAGTCAGCTGTAAGTAGCATCCAGCCTTGAGTTTTTCATTTAAAAGCTAACATTAAATTAGAGACAAAGGATTTCTATCTTATTTGAACACGTTCAGCTGGGAACAATTCTATCCAAATTATTATGGCTACAGCTGTATAAGACCAGAATCTGGCCCCTAGTAGTTATTGCTGTATAGTAATATTCACCAGAAGGGCATGAGTAGGTTAGAAGTATGCATTTTTTCTTCTTCAGAGTCTATCCAACCCCTTCCCCAAAAGGGCCACAATCCCAAAGACACCAAAACCCGGAGAAAACAGTGCGGTGTTTTCCCAATGGTGCTTGCCTTACTTGTGTAAGTAGGCAGGATATAAATGCAGTCAGCGGGACTCTGAAAGGGAGCTGAGCAAGTTTTGGTGTGAACTTCTCTTTCATCATGTCCTAAAACTTGTTTTTAAACCTAGGCATTCTGTCAGTACATAACCACAGATTGGAGAGTTTAACTTCTGCTTGTAGTATGTGCTGCGAAACACCTAAAGATCTGATCTGGTAAACCTGTGGGCTATGAGTTGTCTATGCAGAGTCAACAGTGTCATTGAAATAAACTGTTGTCTGTGCAAAAACTGCATGTCCAGGAGTGAAACTCCATTGTCTTCCCTCCTCTCCCTCTGAAAACCCAAATCATAAATAAAATGTCTCTTCATAAAATCTCTTAAAACTGTTTGTTTAATTTTAAAAATGTTTTTCTTAGATTACTATCAACATATGGAGTTCTATGCAAAAGATTTGTTAGTATTTGAGCTTGAGAAGAGAATGTTTTGTAGTTCTGTTGATTGAACTCTTCTGCTGGAGAAAGCTGCTAATTTTAGCTGTTTTATAATTTTTTTCAGAGACAGTAAGTGCCAACGAAGCACTTACACGTGCATGTGTGTAAGCACAGACTTCTGTAAATCAAAAGAGCAACAATTCTTTTTTGTTTAAAACCCCCACATACCAGCCTAATACTGTCTGTCAGACTATATTCTTCTGCAGTGGGTGATTTCAGCAGGTGACTTCAATAGAGAATGCACATGTGCATCTAACTTCCTATGAAACTCAAATACTCTTATTTTAGGTTTACTTCATTACAGCCTAGTGAGTCTGGGCTCTTGTAGTAGGCTTTACTATGTAGCCTTCATAGTATGATAAACAACTTAAAGCATAAAAAAGAAAAATGGAAAATGTACTGAATAAAATGAAATACAAAATGGACAAACCCGAAGCTAAAAAGAGGGGAGAATAGTTTTATAGAGATAAAATAATAAACCAAAAAAATGATTTTGTGCTACTTTGATGTACAGTAAAACAAAATAACACTAGCACACTGTGAAAAATGAACAGGTTAATGGTACCTCTGTGTAGTGTTGCTGGAAGTTGTCTTCATTTAAACGCAGAGTTTGCCTTACATTGATGGAGGGCTTTGCCACTGTAAGTTGATAGAGTGAAGTTTAACTTAAATTTCTTTGTGAACTAGAAGTCATTTTGGAAATGCTTTCTATTCAAACCTCATTCATTGTTGCAGCTTAGTTATTTTATACAATGTTTCAGTATGTTTTGTCAAAAGCTCTATTATTCAACAGAGTAAAACTTGTTTTGAGCAGAGAGAAGCCGCAATACTTTTCCAAACATGAGGAGGTTGCATTTTCATTAACTGGCTTGGGGAAGAATTGATTCAAGTGGGTTTTGGGTCTGTAAGTCTCTGTATTGTGATGGCAGCTGCGTAAGATGATTTCATGTACGCACACTGATGCAAGGGATAAATGTGGTAGTTGAAAACACTAGTTAAATGCAACAGGTCTGTAAACAGACCTTTCAAGTTTTGGATTAAAAACTGCAATTGTAATTCGTAAGCTGGTCAAGGGACAGTGAGATTTTTGACAGCTTGGGCTAACATTCTTGGTTTAACCTATCTATAATAATTAAAAACACGAGTCAATCTGTAAAGTCAGTTTTGGAAAAGCTCGGTGTTGAACTATTGTTGCATCTTGAGAAGTAGGCAGTTATCTGTCATGATTTGGAACGCAAGGTTTAAGATTCTGTTGCATTCAAGGTGTCAACTTCTCATCTTTAGGCAGCACAACTTCTGTTTTTTTCGTGGTGCAGGTCTGTCGCATAGACTTTGGAGCAGTTACTGCTGTGACCCCTCTCCACTAGCCACCTGTAAGGTCATGGCAGCCCTGGATAATGGAAAAGCTTGGCTAGCGTGTGGGTGGTAGAGGTACATGTAGACATGCCTTCTGTGAAGCAGCCTGGTCAGCCGTTAGCTGGTTCATAGTGGCGGCTAGAAGCGGCGTGGCTGTGTTCATCCAGCGTGCGGTCTAAGCTAATAAATCCTAGTGCTCCCAATCTGAATAGCTCTGGCATCCTTATAGTCATTGCATCGTTAATCCACAACACATATAAACCACGGCTTGTGAGCTGAGTAATGCATCTAGTTGCATTTTCAAGACTTTACATGTTGAGTTATGCATGTGAATCTCTTGAGCTCCGTTTTACAGACAGTAATATTAAGAAAAAGATATTAATTAGCAAAGTAGTGGTACAATAGGGCTAGAAATATGGATTGCTTTCTTTATGGTCTTGTGGTGCAGATTGTCCTGGTTTCGGCTGGGATAGAGTTAATTCTTCTTCCTAGTAGCTATGTTTTGGATTTAGGATGAGAATAATGTTGATAACACACTGATGTTTTAGTTGTTGCTAAGTAGTGCTTACATTGAGTCAAGGACTTTCCAGCTCCCCATGCTCTGCCAAGCGCACAAGAAGCTGGGAGGGGGCACAGCCAAGACATTTGATCCAAACTGGCCCAGGGGCTATTCCATACCATGTGGTGTCATGCACGGTATAGAAACTGGGGGGAGTTGGCCAGGGGGCAGCGATCACTGCTCGGGGACGGGCTGGGCATCGGTCGGTGAGTGGTGAGCAGTTGCATCACTTGCCCCCCCCCCCCCCCCCCCCCCCCCCCCCCCCCCGATTTTGTTCCTCTCAGTCTCTTTTGTTGTTTTCTTTTTCTTTTTATTATTATTATTATTATTATTAGCCTTTTTTCCCCAATTATTAACCTGTTCTTATGTCAACCCACAAGTTTTCTTACTGTTGCTCTTCCGCTTCTTTTCCCCATCCCACCGGCGGGGGTGGGTGTGAGTGAGCAAGCGGCTGTGTGGTGCTTAGTTGCTGACTAAAGCTAAACCATGGAAAGATTAAAAAGAAAAAAATCTTAGCTTTCTAGTCATTTATGTGACTTTGAGCTCATGATTGTGTTAACTATAGGTGCTGTTTGGCAGTTTCTTGTTAGTTCATTTGAAACCTGTACAATTCTTGTATGTTTAATCAACTTACTTTTTTCCTAGGCAAGAATTTCTAATATGTTTTTGTGTACCATTGATGGTTCACATATTTTATACAAATCAATACCATGTGTAGTAAGCAAATATCTCAAAAAGAAAATGCGTTTTCATTTATCCTCTTATTTCATCAGCTCACGACCAGGAAGACCCCCCAAGCGTTCACTAGGAGTTGCGATACAAGAAAATGCACGTCTTCTGCCCCATGGAGTTCCAGGCCTCTTATCACCAGGACTTATCTCTCCGACAGGTAATAAAATCCATCAGATGATCAGCCTCATCTCTCCATACTGCACAGCAGTTAAAATAAACTAATATTGATCTAACTGCCTTGTCCTTCAGGGCTTTTTCAGGCTTTACCAGAGGTTACGTTATTGGATTTTTTTTGAGTGTTCATGAAAACTCTGTTTTGTTGCTGCAGTGACTGAAATCTAATGGATTTGTAATTTAGTTCTTTATTAATTGTAATTTCCTTACAGGAAATTCCATTAAATGTGTTATTTTAGTAAAAGAAAAAAACCTGAGAAAATGAACTATTGTCTCAGAGAGCCCTGTAGCGTGCATTTCTTCCTTTCAAATGCATGTGTATTTTAGTTCTCATGGGATATAAACAGCGTGGCTAATGCGTATTGTATTGTAACATCATTAATGTATGCTGGGAAGATAGAGGAGTGCTTGTACGAATTATGGAAGAAACACTTGAAAAGCTGATAAGTCTGCATTGCCACAGTGGATTGTACTTAAATAATCTGCATTCAATATCGTAATATGAAAAAACTAACATGAGAATATGTGGAATTATAAACAAGCCCTAAACATAATTTAATGCATAGTGTTTTATTTCACTTCATTAATTTATTAATAGAGTTTAAATTAAATCCTGTGCTATCCTGATGAGTGTTTTAATTTTTTATTAATTGATGTGTGCTAAAGGTAAGTTTATTTTGGTAATAAAGCTATATTAACAGACTATATTCATAAAAGTAATTGTTTAAATATTCAACAGACTTAGCAGTTTTAGGATTACTGTCAAAGTCCAGTCTAAATATATTGTATCTCCATAATTGCTAGACTTAGTGAAGTGTTTAGCAGAATATGAAGTCATAGAACATTTTACAGGAAAAGCAGAATTAAAAAAAATTATCGATAGGAGTATAGTGACTTCTGTCTTGATCTTGCAGATTACTCTGCTTGCAGAATCTATTGCACTGCAACTGAGTGCCTCAGCGGGTCTCAGTGTTCAGGGGAGTAACAAAGCTGAGATCTTTAATTTCTCCTACAAGTCCAAGTGTCACGCGGACTTCACAGTGAACCAATAACCTTTATCACTGTGGAAGTGGGAATGAACATTCTTAAGCAATAGTCACAGTAACCTTAACCAAAGTAGTTAATAAAATACGAAAGCATTTTGCTAGAGCCAGGTGCCACAGTTGAGCTGTGCAACTTCATGTACTGTTCATATAAGTGGCAGGGATCAAGAACTGTCTTTTTACTCTCATGAGCAGTTTATAAATGAGGGTTTTTTTAGGAGCTCTGTCATGTTCTTAGCTCAGGAATTTCATGGATTTGGTGTTGTTTATGCTATTACCAATAGACAGGAAAGCATAAGAGCCACCTTGCATTGATAATGCATTGATAACGCCTTGTCAGAAGTCCAGAATATTCCATATTACTTCTCTACCCTGTGTGTGTTTGCATATAGGACATAAAATTATGCAGACTACCATATTGCTTTAAATTGGGAAATATTTTAGGCTGCAGTGTGCTGAGTATGCACCCTAAAATTATATCATAGACACATTCTCTGTGTCTCAGATATTTTGAGTATCACAGAGTTTGAGTAAAAGATTAAGTTGAATTTCTAGACTGTTGTAAGTTGTTTGGAGTCTGAAGTGATGACTGGGATACATCCCAATTCATTTAACATGCGGAGGGTTGCATGCGAAGATTGACCCCGGGGGGCTGTCTTTCAACTGAGGCCCAGGGTGGCCACCTTTCTGACCTTGGGAGCCGCCTATGAAAACCTCTGCATGACCAAGCGCCAAAAGTCACAGACAGTGTGCCTCAAGCAGCTGAAAGGGAGTTTTGCGAGCAGCTTGTAGGCGGGAGAAAATGCACATTTCCAGAGCATCGCAGCGTTGTTGAGCGCCCTGGATGAGATGAGTCCCCATGGATGAAGCAGCCCTGCCATCAGCCCCTGGCAGGGTAGCTCCACACCGATGGCCTCTGTAGTCTTGCCACTCAGGAACTGGAGCTTCTGAAGTTTTTGAGTTGTTTTATCTTGTTCATAAAGAAAGAACACTGTAAAAGTTGGAGGAATCGCTGAGTAAGGAAAGGTGCCAAAAGAGCCACTTGTAAACTCAATGGGGATTTGAGCTGTTGTAAACTTGATGGAGCACTTGGGATGTGAAGCCTCCATTAGCTTTATTTATACCTATTTACACTTAATTACTGACTGCTTTGCTCTGGTTGCCTTCAACACTTTTGCAATTGGATTCTTTCCTTTTGGCTGAACTAAGAACAAAATGCCTTTTAACAATTCTCACAGAATAGAGGTTTTTCTTCCAGACTTCTGAGTGGTGGATAATAGACTGGAATAAAAGTTGCAAGGATATTAACCTGTTGTCTACTGGCTAAGTTTTAATTGGGTTATTTATGATTTCACTTGCATATAATTTGCTCTGGTTCTGATAGTTTTGGCCCACAGAATTTGTATGGTAAACTGAATCTGTTTCCTGCCTCTGGCTGCCCCCTGCTCAGTGACCTGCCGGCTCGGCGGAGGCTTTCTGCTTGGAGTGCTCTCTGCTCCCGCACGGCGTTTCAGACAGCTGTGGGAGGGCAGCAGGACCAGGCCTGGGGCAGAGAGTGAGGAGAGTTTGCAGCATCGTAGGGCTGGATCCATCCCTTCCAGTAGAGCGGATGCTGATATGGAGGCAAGAATGACTCTTCGTCTTGGTGACTTCTTTGGTTACCTGCTTCCTCTAACTGCAGTGTAATTGCCCAAAGCATTTCTTTTGGATGCCTTCTTGTCCACTCCTTGGTAATCCCTGTGTCTGATCTTGCCCATTCTTCCTATAGCACAGATATGCAGACGGTTATGTTAATCTGCCGACATTGTTCTAAAAGAAAAAGAACCCACACTCACTCTTCTTACGTGGCTGCCTCATTTTCTAATGTGTCCAACTTAGCATCTGAGTTGTTTTCTTCTTCAGATAAGCTCATTTTAGTAACAGACTCCACATCAGCAAATGCAGCATGATTCATCCATCCATTGCATTTTTCAGTTTTACCTCCTCTTTAGTCTTCTGTCATGTTAAAGTGAAGGAGTTTGTGTCCAGGCTTGCTGTTGGTTAGATGGATAGGTCTCAAGAAGTTGCTGTTCTGGCTGCAGAGCTCACAGATCTGTCTGTAGAGGGTATTACAGAGTGATGATTAGTAACTTCCTGCAGACTTGGGTGAGACATCTGTGTTTCCACTCCTTGAAATGTGCTGTTATTTTCATCACCCATTTGGTTTGTGTCAGCTCAGTTTACGTGGTCATTTTCACATAATAAACAGGTAGTTAAATTAGGCATACTGCATTTCCCAGTACAGGATTTTTGTACCTCTTGGCAAAGTGGACTACAACGAGCCACTCTTTTGTATAAGTAATTTGTGAAGGAGCTACAAGTGAAGCCTCAACCTTTTTAAATATCTGCAGGTACCTTCCACTTTTGGGGAATGGGAACATTTGAGTTACGATGAGACTAGAGCAGCAGGGTGGTTAAAACTGCTGTGATTGAGAAAGATGAGGCGATGTGTCTGGGATGCATGCCACCAGGAAGGGCTTGTGTAAACAGCAGAATAACCATGCCCAAACTGCAACATTCAAGAGCTGATATTTAAGTACTGTCCATTTTACATTAACTTAGGGGAAAGTGTTTTTCTTCTTGTATTCATGTAGGAAACGTGGAAATCAGCGTGGTGCCCTTGCCTGCTGTGAGGGCAAAGGAAAAAATCCTGTATGTCAGAGGGATGGTCATCAAAGGCTCAGTTCTTCAAGCAATGCAGTGTCATGAAGTGACATTAACAAAAAAAGGCTTTATCTCCTATTAATGTACAAGTCTTTGTCATCAGTGTATCTTAACAAGACAGTTGGGACTTATTTATGGGACAGACTTTCAAGGAAGTTTTAGGGTCTGAAGCAGTAGTTTGCTGTGTAGAAAGAAGCTGAAATCCATTATATGATTTAAGCCAGTAGTTCAGAAAACTGTTGATATGGAATGAAGCTGAAAGAGTAGTTGGATCTTTTAATCGTTATCCATGCCAGCTTCAGTCCTCCCACCCTTCGTTTAGGTCATCCCCAAAAAAGGTTAGAAAACCACTATATGAAGTCTTCATTGCAGTTTTTCTCTATTCAATTTGTAGAATGGCTACTATTATTTCAATAAAACCATTTTTGGGGCTGCTCCATCTTGTTTTCAAGGTATTGGAGAGGGTGGCTTATGAAGAAAATCATCCTTCCGCTAGAACTTTGTTAGATTGTGGTACAGGGCACAACCCTGCTTTCTGGGGCAGGTGGTTTGGTTTTGGTTGTTGTTTTGGTTTTTTTTTTTTTTTTTCCCCAAGTGGTAGGATGGGCATCTGTCTGACTGCACGTGGGCTGGGAATCCCACAGCTGAAGCTGCTGGGGTGCTGGAGGTCTGGTGAGGCTGGGTGCCGGGAAGATGGGCGCAAGCCTGTTTAAAACATTTCTGTTGCCATTTTATATTTCTGAGATTTGCTATCCGGAGCTGTGGGCAGCCTGGTAGGCCTACTACAGCATACATTGGCAGGGTACGTGCCGTATAGGTCAGCGGATAGATTGCAGCGGGGATTTAGGGCTGAGGGCTGCCGAGTGCTCAGCGCAGGAGATGGGAGGAAGCAATTGTGTGTTAGAAAAGGAAAATGAGGAATTTTCAAATGGATACTCAACTTTGGTGGCCTTTGCTGGATGCGAGGCAGGAGGATTCAGGATTTCGGAGGTTAGACAGAGATTCACTCCCAGTTGATGATTGTTTGGTAGGGAAAACTTGTTGGAATGTACTGTGTGCAGAGGCTGCGGCTGGTGCTGCCACGAGTGGGCAGGATGTCCGAGGCCCTCCCTCGTGATCATACCTCCTGATTAAACCTGCTGTCAGCATCTGTCATCGGGTCTCTGCTGTTTTTTTACGTTGGTCTGCCCAGGTGACAGAAGCAAACCACCTGCATTTCCAAATGTGTAAGAGAAACTGCTATTCTCATTATCAGCTACATTAGTTTCACCTCCCTTGAAGCGATCCGTTTTTATTTCATAAACAAACAGTTAAAATAGGCACTGTCTCATTAGCTGTTGTGTAGAGTTTTTAAGAATGTAATAATTAAAATATTGACCTGTTTGCACATACGCATACTTTTTCAGTATAGTTTTGTCTTATTAATAGTTAAGAGAAGCTGTCGTGAACCGAATAGTTTCATGTAATTAATATTTTAGTGAAATTAATATTTTAATAGCTATACTAAGTCACATCATTGAGGGACTCAAATAAATAGAGTTAGCTCACAGGAGTATGATAACTTCATGTATTACTTCAATTTAGCAGTGATAGCAGCAGCCACTTAGTCTTTCTGCAGAAAAGAGAGGATAAAACAGTATTTGCTGCAGTCTTTAGGGGACTTTAATTTCGTATATCCTTGTTAGAGAAATGAATGAGACTAGAGGCTTTCAAGGTCTTTGGTATGCAGTTGCTGTTGATCGAGGTGGGCATGCGGTCAGCCAGCACAGCTCTGCTGGTGCTCAGAGCTGCCTGTGGGAACTCCCTGGTGCCATCGACCCCATGGATCATCTCCTTATTTCCATCTGAGACTGGTGCTGCTGCAGTGCCCACCAGCCTCTCCTGGCTGAGGAACTGTAAGATGTGTTCAGGGTCAGAAGAGCAGGGCCGCAGGAGCAGCAAGGACGTTCCCTTATGGAGGGGCGCAGTGGGGCTGGAGGCAGCGAATCTGCTCCATGTGTAGCATTGGCTCAGAGACTGGGGTTGCCAAAAGCAGGCTCTGAAGGTTTGCCTGTCTGTATTGTAAAGCCTGCTTCCAAGAAAGAGCTGTTATTTGAAGAATAAGCATTCACTCAGGGTCGTTTTACAGAACGTCTATTGACCGATTTCACCTCTTGGGGTGTTTGATGTAGGGCTGCTGTGGCTCGCAGCTGCTGGCAGGAGTCCTGGAGCCTCCGAGAGCAGGGAGCAGATGATTGTAGTGTTAAGGGAACCCTTTCCTTTCTCAGCACACTTAACTGAACATTTTTCTATGTTTACATCCTATTTCTGTGGCTCATTTCACTGTTTACGATTATCCTTTTTTTTTTTCAGTTGTCATAGATGTCATTTTAAAGTTCCACTTATAATGAGAAACATATGCATGACTTTGTCATTGTTGGCATTACCTGGCTTGGTAGAAATTATTAGTTTTAATCAAAAGCAAACATACTGATTAAGGATGCCACAACACTCCTCTGCCTATGGGGAACATTAACAGTTTATAAATTGTTCTTGGTGACAATTCAGTAGTGAATTACTTTGATATATATGGCTAATAAATTAATATGATTAAGTTAATGAGTAGTACAAGTGTTGCCAAACTCCACTCGTCGGGCTTTTAATGCTGCTCCACATTTGCAGCTCTAGCTTCCCCCTGTGGTGAGCGGATCAGTGCTACCTACGCACTGTCATTGTGATAAATGGCATATCCCACAGTGCCCTGCACTCCATCTGGTGTGTCCCCAAAATGAGAAATATTTTATACAAATCACACACTCAGAAGCTCAAAGGACTGTAGAAAGATCTATTTTTTCAAACAATAATAAAAATGCATACATCTCTTTAGCAACTCTTCATTTTTACTGTCATAATGAATGCATATAGCTTTGGGAAATGAAGGCTCGTGTGAGTAACATAGGAAAGTTATCCACTGCACAGTAAAGCTGACAAATAAGTTACATGCTCACTCTTTTATTTTATCATGAAATGTTCTTAGATAAAAAATGATGTTAGAACTTCTATTTAACTGGATTTTAAAATTAAAGACCATGTATGCCGCATGATTGAGTACCACCCCATCTCATGCTAGCAAATTTCTATGCTGAAGGGAGCATGAATTTGAGTGAATGAGGAATGCAGGATCATATCATTACTCTTTAAAATACAGCCATTCAGAAGAGTTCTGGTAATCTAAAAACTATACTTGGTGACTGTGAGTCACTCGGTTCCTCTCTTTCCTTTTCTCTTTTAATATTATCTTTCTTTAGGGATCCATTTTCAGTGTCTGCTTTATCTGGATGGGGCATTACATTTTTGACAAATGAATAGTTAAAGCTGTTGAGAATTTATTGAATGGTTAACCTTGTTGTAAATTTAATTTACACATAGCCTCAGCTACTAATTATTGTCCGAGAAGTGTGAAACTCAGTAATATACTTTCATTTTTAAGCATTTGCACACATCTTTTTTTAAAATTTGATCCTGCTGAGTTCCTATATCTTTTGAGATGACAGAGTTCAATGAACGTGGTCGCACTGAGAGAATTAAGACTGTATTGTCTTGACACTCAGGGTAGGTCTATGCTGAACTTAGGTTGATTTGCAGATGGAAGGGAACCAAAGTTGGCCCAAGTATCACAGAGTTAACAAAATCAGTAAGTTTTCACCTGTCTGTTTTTATAATCTGTGACATTCTTTCCTACTAGCTTTTCTGTTGGCCTGGTGTCTGAAGGCGTTGAGGTCTATAATGATCATAAAATACCTGTCTGCTTCTCTCTGTCCTATCTTTAACTAACGTTGAAACTGTTTTAGCTCTTTTAAGTCATCATTAAGAAATGTCTTAAAGTGAAAAATAGTATCAGGATGTATGAAAGATTTATCTTCAGCTCTCTGTTTTCTGGAGGACTGTTTTGGCAATAACAACACTATTGTAATTGAATAGTTTTTGTTAGGGTTTATTTTCCTTTACAATAACATGATTACATTGAACAAATAGTTACAGTCTGAAATGTTTTCCATTCCGTACTTGAACCAGTATCACAGCAAGTGTATTTAAATGCCTTAAGAGTGGTTGTATAAGAATCCCAGACTGACTGCATATTGCACAGTCTTGCATTTTAATATAGGAAACTGTTTTTTGGGTTCACTGAAGTTATATTGTCATTGAAGAATTTTTACATTCATGCTAATGGAGAATTACTTCCTGATTTAGCTGGTTACAAGGCTCATCAAATGTGCTGTAGGGTGATAACACCCTGGTAGACAAATCAAGCATCTTCAGATTGTGGACTGTTACCTTGGGTGACATAAGGCCTATTCATGATTCTCCATTTTAAAAGAAGCATATTTGATGCTGACAATAGAAATTGGAATAGTATGGCATACAACATCAGAGACAAGGAGCATAGATCCTCACTGATACCTCTACTCTACTTTAGATTTATCCAGCAGTATTTCAGAAGACCTGTTAAGCTCAAGATATCTGAACAGAGTTGAATTTTTATTCCTATGACTTTGAGAGGTAACTATCTATAACTGTTTAAATAGGTACAATTGTAAGTGGCTGGATAATACATCTCTGGTTTCAGAAAAACGTTGATCCATCATCTATTTGCAATGCTGAAATCTACTGTATTTACATAAAAATAATATTCTCTTAAAACGCAGCATTCAGATCTATATTAGATTTGAGTAGTGTGGTTTCCTGAAGGAAAGCTTTGTAAGGCTGTATTTTGGCAAAATTCTTGGTATAACAGCACTGCTGCAAATTGTTCAGAAAAAATAGGGAATAAATCTCACTGGATTAAAAAGTAAGCATGTACTATACTTAAATCCCAGTCTTTCCATAGTTACAATTCTGGTCAGGTGTTAAGTACTTTTAATGTAATTTAACAGCTCTTGTGGTTCGATCCTTGTCCTACAGACCTCTGGAGTCCTAAACAAGTGAAATAAGTATGTTTTTAAGATTAGGCAAACAAATAATCCCGTTGATTTAGATTAGATTATTTGTTTGCTTAAACGTGTTTTGCATAAGTGTTTTACTATAGTGTTTTGGAGAACATGTTCTATAAGGATTCTTTTGCAAAATTGTGACCTCGCTAAGTGCCCGTGTCAAACCAATACTCTCTTTTAATTGCCCTAGTGATCTTCATTATTCTACTGTCTTGTGTGGACTAGGGTTTGTGAAAAGAAGCAATACACGTTTTGAAAACAAGTTGGAAAAAATTTTAACGAAATGGGTGCTGACTGGGAAGTCACCTGAGAGATGATGGTTATTTCTTCTTTTTTGGCCACACTGAGCAGCTCAGAGTGACGGCAGTGGCTTGCATTTGGAGTCCAAGGTGATAGATGGAAATCCGGCTTGTTGGAGGACTATGATTTGCAAAACACTGGTTCTAGTTCTCCCTTCTCCTGGAAATATTTCTCCTGGAGTTGAGGCAGTGATAACAAACAGTAGAAATTTTTCATTTGCTGCTGCTGATTTCTGGATTGGCCTTTGCATTGGTTTTGCAGACGGGAGAGCTTGGTATGCTGAAAGCAGGAGGGTAAATATGTTCAACCTAGACAAAGAATGCTGTGTGTGATCAGGAGGGGACAATTTGACTCTGTCTATGTAAAGTAGTGAAAAACTGCCCTGGTAATCTGAGAGAGGTTTTGGCACATTTTTTTATGGGTGTGCAGAAAATTGAGGGAAGCAGGTTTAGCAATGAAGGCTGCCTCACTATCCCTTCTGGAGAAGCTGCTTGTATAGCTGATCTCCCAAGGAGCAGACATTTGCAACGTGGAAGGTACAGCGGCTGCAGTTGGTGTTTCCTCCTGCGCAAGAAGAATGTGCTCTTCTTTCAGCCCTTCCCAAGCAATAAAACATGATGCCAAGTGCTGGCAACAAATTAGGATTCATGATGAAAAGGAAACATCTCTTACTGAGCATTTTGAAGAGGCGCACATTTTTATTTTAAGCTAGCATAACTAAAATAGATTTCATTGTCTGATCGTTCTCATTAAATGACTGGGACCATATTAAGATTTCACTGGAAATGTATTTGTATTGTATAAACTATTTTATCACAGTCAACATTAATTGGTGTAAAGAAAACCAAGCTGACTTAATGAGTATAGTATTATACACCATCCTTTTGCTGAAGAGAGAGACCTCTTCAGTTTGCAGAGAGGCATGCTGATAGCAACTGGCGTTGCTGCTACCATGTTGTACCTGTTCTAAAGATAAATGTAGGACCAGAGTTCTGGAGGATTCAGTCTAGAAACTGAATTCATCCTGAAAATCCTTTGTGAAGAAAAAGAATTCCTAGAGCTAGCAACCTCCTGTGACTTGAATATGAAAAGCTTTACTTCAGAAAGACAAGCATTTTATATAATACATGCCTGAATGTAAATGACAGACATTTTATTAGGAAAGGAAAGCCTTTATTAAAATATAATGATCTACATTGTTTTTATGTAATCTAATGAATTACAGTAAAAGCCTGAGAAATGAGCTGGAAAAGGTAGAGTACTCTCCCATGAAAGCGAGCTATGATAACCTTTTTGTAATTCTTTAACATGTTGAAAGAGTATTTCTA
Source organism: Mycteria americana (assembly GCF_035582795.1). Lineage (NCBI taxonomy): Eukaryota > Metazoa > Chordata > Aves > Ciconiiformes > Ciconiidae > Mycteria > Mycteria americana. The sequence goes on along the minus strand of NC_134374.1, from coordinate 23,114,577 downwards.
CACAGACTTATTAAATTAAGCAAGGTCACCTTTTCATTTTATTAACAGATTTAGTTTGCCAGATCATGGACTTTGATTCTGAAAAATGTGGATGAATCATACAGTAACATATGTCAAGTAGAAAATTGGTTATAAATGTTAAATCATTTTGATACACATATCAACTTTGTTTTTACCATTGCACAATTGTAAAAAATAAAATACTTAATTACTGTTTTTCACATTTGCATATTGATTGGATGTGCTTTAATAATAATGATATTTCTAAGTGGATTATCTCTCCTGACTGGGGCAGTCTCAATCTAATATTTGCATAGAGGGAAGAAAATATTCTTTTCAACAGTAATATAAAATTCTTTTCTTTTGACATGCAGTATACAATCATTACTTTGAAAGGTTACCTATAAATAATAACCTGTGAAACTGGTCATATGCTTGAAGATGAGCACACATATTGCATTTATCAGTCTGACCCCCGTTCAGCAAAGCAGGAATAAAACTGACATTGTGTCATGCAGGTTGTTCATACGCGTTCCCAAATCTCTGCATGTATATTATAATCTTTTTATAATATATATATGAGGAAGAAAATTATATTTAAAGTGTGTTACATAAATTTAACACAAAATCTTGCTGTAATTGTTTATAAAGAATTTCATAGTCATTACTAATTAAGGCAGAAAATGTCATTTATATTTCCAGTCTCTTGGAATTACTTTTTTCTGTATTTGCATCCGTCACCTCTTCTGTCTAAGTAAAAGTCATGCATAAGATCTTTGCTGGTATATGCAACAGAACTGAGAGAACATCCCATCAGTAGCCCCAAACTTTGTGTAAATAATGGAGTTAAAGGAATAGATTATTTTCATATTGCATGTATGGTTTCAAACAAAAATACACTAATGTGCAGATGTAGCTAAATCTCACTATCGTTAACAGCTCAGTAGTTCTGCACACATATGCAGAAAACACTGTTCTTGCTACTCAGGGCACGCAGGCGGGGTGCAGCAGAGTGCACTTGACTTGGCCCTGGCAATCGCAGAGCAGGTGACTTGATTACACTGAAATCAGGCAGAAAATGTCCTCTTCTGGCCACTCGAGTGAATCAGTCAAATTATCGAGTGGTAAAACTAATTCTATGCCTTGGGCCATCAGAGCTGCCACTTCCTATAAGTCAAGCCTTCACTTAGTGTGAAATTGTTTTTTATTTTATTCTCTTTCATTTATTATGCTTATTTCAGCTAATCCAGTTAGTGAATGTGAATTACCCAGTATACTAAAGCTGTTTCAGATGTGCAGCCTTCTCATGCTTTACTGCTGAAATATGAGGACTGCTCTCCTTTTAAGGCACTCCCAACTCTGCTATGACCTATACAGTTAAAGTAATATTTCAGTTTTTCAGATGAGAACTCGAATGAGGAGAAGAGCTTGAATATGATTTAAAATTAACTAAAAGTGCATATGGTTGAGATTTCTTTTAAAAGCAGGTGTAATTCAGATGGGTCTCATTTTTAAGAACTAGAAACGTATCTGCAATGAGTTGTAGGCCATTAAGTACCAGTTAATTTGAAAGAGTTTGACGGAACAAATATTCCCTTGGAAAGCATTGAATATTGTTTTCAGCATTAAAATATTGCCTTAAATTCTGGCAGAAACAAAGCTGAGATGTGCTTAAAGCACTCGTACAGGTGATATACCCTAGGCAATACCTGGGTATATAATTCTGCCCAAATGGCAATCCCTCATTTGACTGTGCCCTCTGGTACGCAGCATTAACATTTTCCAATAAAAGAAGAGCAAAACATATGGAGTCTTTTATTTCAAGCAAAGAAAAATCAAAAAGAATAATGAGAATAAAAAGTAAAATGCCTGTGGTGATGGGCAAGGGAAGTTACAGGGGAGTTGCTACAGCAGAGTGCATCAGAACAGAAAAACAGAAGTGGCCAGAAGGCACCCCCCGTAGGCATCTAAATATAGGTTTCCTATATGTATAAGTGCAAAAATATGTACATGTATATGCATCATATGCTAAAACAAAGAGGCATGATTCAGGAGAAACCAGATATATTGTTTTAACTCATATTCACACAGTGCTTTGAGCTGACATACATCTTGGGCAGATGAGGGGACTTGAAGGGTGGAAGGAAGTAAGCAGAGCCTCAAAAAGAAAAGTTGAAAGGATCATACTGTGATTAGGATGGATGCATTGCTGACAGTGTCAGAGCAACAGCTGCTAAATCTAGGAGGCACTTGAAAGAGTCTCTCTATTTTGTTATATATGGAAGTCAATAGGTTATTTGGGCTAAGAACACCCTATTATTCAAATTCAGCTGACCCAGAAAGCCTTGCCATCTTTCAATGGCAATCCGGAGGGCTTTGCCATTTAGATAGTGGTTTTGGTATTTCCCAGTACAAAATTGTTCTGTGTAGTCTTGTATGACATATGGATATATTGATTGCAATTTTTTTTCCTGAAATGTATTAGATTAGTCTGTATAAGGCCTCAGAAGGCTATTTTGTGTTTGCAGCTGGGTTAGATTGCTGAAAACTTGTCACCAGAATCTCTTTTCCAAACCTATTAAACGTCAGGGAAATGTACCATAAATTGTTTTGGCCTTCCTGTTTTGGAACTGCTTCATTAAAATTTTTAATTACAGGTAATATTTCTTTGTAGTAGCTTATCAGGCCTATATATTAGCTAAGCATGAGTCCTAATCCTGTTGAGAACTTGTGTTCATCGATAGAAAGTTTTCACTGTAGATTGTGCATAGGAAAATATCCTGAGAAGAGGGTTTTTGCCCACTGATATGGACATGTCCTTCCCTTTCTGATTTGTCTCTCTTGATCTCCATTTTTCATTGCATCATATTACTCTGCCTTTCCTCTTTATTTTTTTGCCCTTGACTTTTATGTCTACACTACAATTTGTGTTGACCTTGAGGTTGCCCTCAATTAGCTGAGCCATTTCAGTATCATGGCCCACACAAAAATCCTCTGCAACGTGCTTCTGATTTGAAAAGCAGAGCCATCCTAGAGACTGGTCTGTGACCATTTTTCTTTTCCTTTCAAGTTAGTGTTTATTTCCAGGCAATAAAGAGAAGGAGTGATACAAAAGAGATAGAAATCAGAAGCAATAAATCATAGGATCGCTTCTGGTAGGTTTTGTGTGCTCATGCCTGCAGTGTCTGTGCCACCTGCAAAAAGAGGAGGATTAGGAAAGGTTTGGATGAGAGGGTAAATCTTATCCCTGAAAGTTCAACAAACCTCTTGGGATCCAAAGGATGGCTGATCAAGATCAGGAATTTGATGAATAATGGTCAGACAGCAGGTTAGGCTGGCCTCGTGTTTAGCCCTAAATAGGAGGAGGGTGTTAGAGCGGCTGGATTGCAGTACGGCCGGGATTTGTTGCTCTGCCACTGATGACAGAAACCCTAAGGCCCTGCCGGTACATCTCCTCCTGTGGCTATGCTTGTTGCATGCCATGCCCTGTGTATGGAAAGCCAGTGTTGGCCAGGCTTCTTTGGCTGTCCCCATTCTGTATTGGAATTGGCTCTCTGGACAAAGTTCTGTACTGACAACAGCAAACCTTGCTATCTAATGGCTGGGTGGGTGTGGTTTTGGCTTGTGAGTAGGCAGAGATGAGGGTAGTTTGTATTGTTATCGTAAAAGACATGGTATGATCAAAAGGATGGCCTTTGATCTCCTTGGCTATTTTCTGTTCGTTTTTACTTCTTTCTCTTATCATTCATCAGGTATTTTTCTGTTTTCCAGATTCTGATCTATGAAGCAGCAATGGTCCAAATGCATATTTGTGTAACATCTCTCCAGAACTTCTGTACCGATACAGTAAAAATAACAAGGAGATCGAAGTAGTTCACTAAAGTATTGCTTAGTTTTAGGATTTACTACCTGCATATTTTTAAAGGCCAAGATGATTAGCCACTATGTTAATTGAGGAACTAGCTGGTCTTGGTAGTGAGCTAATTTTCTCTGTTTTCCTGTTTTCCAGCTCAAGAGAATCATATTGGTCTTTAAAAGAATGGGTGAACTATGACATCTAATGTTATCACTCACGTCACTCGTGTATTTTTGCTAGATGACAGCCAGTAATATAACTCCAATACTTGTATCTTCTGTATCAGCAAATTCTGTTTCTATACATATCCTGTGAAGTAACAAATGGAAATTTTGCAATGGATTTTGTAGGATGCCATTCAATTGCAGTTGGAACGACAGTTAAATATCACGGTGAAATGATTTTTCACAAATACCAGCTAAGGGGCTCTAAGCATCTCTTTTAAAATGTGCTCAAGAAACAGTAAATTGTTTCAGCCGCATCTTTAATTTTTTAATTTATTTTTTCAACTTTATCTAGGTTTTTTATTTTATAAAATAAAAGAAGTTGCCTTTGTGTGTCTAAAATCAATTACCAAGATTAGAGTAATTTGAATGTGTTAAGTTTTGGCCTGTGCTTTTGTAGCGAGACTCCTTCAACAAGAAGTTGAAATAAAATATAAATCACTTCCTCTTAGTTTTTACATTAAATCCCAGATTAAAAATTAAACTTTTTCTGAAGTGAAGATGTATGCAATGTTGCTTAATTTTCGTTTAACTGTGACTCTGAAGATTCATGAGTTAAATTTATAAGATAGAGTAGGTTGATATTGATATTGTCAGTCCAGACTTCAAAGCATGTCAGTATTTACTGTTGATGAAGTAGTCTGTGTTTGCCTGTTTCTACACGTTTACAAGAAATGGCATGAGATCTGTGCTAGTCCTAGGTAATTTTTTCTCCTGCACCTAGATCACATTCCCCCACACAACAAATACATTTGTTGAAGTCTTAGTAAAACTGGATTTCTATTGTAAACATTTGTGATTATGCTTTTACTTTCTGTCTCGCTTGGAAAAATGTCGAGTTCCGGGTTACCTTTGCAGTTAAATAGACTAGCTGAGAACAGTTCATAAAGACGTTTTTTGAAAAGACGTAATGTTTTAAAAGACGTAACATTTTGCAGCATTATTTGTATTAAGGGAAATTCAGGGACTCGTGGCAACTTTGGCAGGAAAAGTACTTGGGATGACAATAGTTACTGAGGATAGCACAGAGCTGATCACATCTTGATTTTAGAAGGCTTTCGGTAAAAGCTGTCCTTCCTGAGATGCGGGTTGGTATTTTACTGGTGGCTAGACATGGACAGAGCATGGAGGTGGACTGTGATGGATGGAGCAGGGACTTGATGTATGGTCTGATTTGTTAGTCCATGGTGTCTCCTCTTTTATATGATATCCTGTGAGAAGGGGACAACTTGGCTGTAGTAACAGTTTTAATCTAGATGTTTCATAGTTGCTGACGATTATCTGAAGAAGGGTTCTGCTGGTTAGGTAATTTTCTGGTAGAGGGTGAGGAAATGACTGAATGCCTACAAAACGAGAACTTGTGGTATGGCTAAATGTTCCCTTGTGTGTGTCTTATATTCACTGCAGTGTCTTGTTTTCTATATTTCTTTTTTGTTCTTTGCTGAGAATTTTGTTGGAGAGAAAAATCTATCGGAAAGAGAATTGGAGTGAAAAATCTATCAGAGAGAGAATTGGAGAGAAAATCTATCAGGAAACATCAAGAAATGGTTTAATGAGGAGCAAAAGCCTTCATTTGTTACATTTAATATTTGCTGAAACTTTTCCACTTGCACCACTACATTTTTTTAAAAGTGTTTGTTAAATGAATGTATGTGTTAATCCGATTAACTTCTGATTTTTCCTTTTGATAGGAATGCATTGTTTTCTCAATTTGAGGCATTCATTCTGATCTATGGTGAACAATATCTATAAGTACAAGGGAATTGAAATATCTTCCCCGAGTTAGTTTTAGTTTTGCTTAATGGATGAAGGAAGATGAAAGGCAACCTCTTCCCCAGGGTTATTTAACATTAGAACTTGAACCTAATTAAGGGATTTGAGATCTTTTTTTGTATAAATTGTTTTAAGAACTGAGAAACGTTTAAGGCACCTCCTGGAGGGAGGTGCATGGCTCCTGGCACAAGAATGGTCTGGGGACTCACTCAGGATCTTTTGGCATCCCGTCCCCATTGTGCCATTTTGCTTTATGTTTGGGTTCGGAATATCAGATGTCTGTCTTCTTGCTTCCACTTGTCTAAAATGATGCCAACAGTTGGATTATACCATGTGGGGAGTGAGGAGGTTGATTAGTCAGTATATGTGAAATATTTAGTTGATGGAAAATGCATATAGAACAGTGATGCCATGAGTATTAGTCATGTCTTTAAAAAATCTTGCACTCAATTTCAGGGCATTCTGCCTGCATAAGAATAGTGAGAGCAGACTTTTACGGTGAAATTGTAGAGAGCTATCGTAGATTAATTAAAGTTACAGTCCCTCAACGTTTGTATGCTATTTGGAATGTCACTTCCAGTAAGCTTTTTAAAAATGTAGTGGTGCAAATGGAAAAGTTTCAGCAAATATTAAATGTAACAATGAAGACTTTTGTTCCTCATTAAACCATTTCTTGATGTTTCCCGATAGATTTTCATCTAAACACTTGCTAATCCCAGAGCTCTGACAGGCAAGGCCTGCTGAATTAGGCCAACCACTGCTACAAATAGCTACTGCACATGAAACAGTAATCATTGCTTTCCAGTCTATTATTAGATTAACTTCATAGGGATTGCTTTTTTCTCCTGTGAGTTGATGCATAAATGACATGCTTTACCCTCCAATAAATCTAACAGCAGAGTGGCTATGACATGATGTTCATACCCCTTAGTCCCATGACAGATTATTTTTGATTGCTGCAGAAGTTTACAGCAGCTTGAAACCATTAGAATTTAAAGGCATCATTGAAATTTTACAGCGTACCTGCCTCAGACACAACAGGGCTAGTACTGAGCTAAGTTTGCGGCATATTGGCTCCACGTTGTGATTACCTGTCACAGGGAGTCTTACTTAGTTGTACTGATCCCCAGCTATCATTCAGAGGAGTTAAACAGTCTTATGGCACTGCACCTTTGCAGTCTGTCCTTGGAGAACATACGTTTCTGTGCATAACGTTCCTGTGCTTGAAACTTCCACCTGGAGACAGTCGTAGGAGTTGAACACGTGGAGACCATGTTATACACACACAGTACTTCATATACTTGCATGGATGAACATACTGAAAAACGTTTGAACCTTTGTTGCTTGTTAACCTTTTTTTAAGATTTTTTTTTTTTTGGTGTGTTGGTGATGGTCACCTTTTTCCCTGCTTAACAATAAATAGAAGTTTGCATTGTTAAAGGATGAAATTCAGTTTTAGTAGCATGTATGTGCTTTTAATAGTGTTCTTTTTTTCCAGATTTAAGAACTTTGTTTTTTCCTGATGAAACCCAGATAAAGTTTGCAAAGCTCAAGACTCTTCAAATACAAGGTGTTTACTACTATTTATATCTCATGTGAATGAATGACTGTATTTGGCTCTGGTTCTAAACTGTGTTTACCTGTTGTTTCATACAGCTGTCTAAAATTTGCTGCTTTTAGACGTAAGAAACACAACTATAAAATTGCTCTGACTTAATAGGAAGATATACATTAATTTCCATTGATTTGTATGTGTGTTTGTAGAAAGCATCACATTAAATTGAGCTCTGTAGATTTCCATAAATCTCTCAATAGATTTCTATTCTATGTGGTGTTCCCCCCCCCCCCCCCCAAAAAAAAAAAAAAGTCTTTTTCATCTAACGGCTTTGGTTTTGTGTTCTGGACAATGTGATTGAACCTGCTTGTGTTCTAGGTATGTCAAGCAGATTCAGGTCAATGAATCTGGTATCAAGCAGAGAGCTAGTCTTAACAGAGATCTACTGTAGCCTGACAGTTTTATATTTGACAAACATTCTTTTTAAGGGATGGCATCACAGAGAATAAGACATGAAGATAGTATAAATGATGCATATTATTGATAGATAAATAAGAAAGCTTTAAGATATTTGCTCTAATTAGGCTGCCCTTTCTTCTTAAAAAACAGAACAAACCAGATGTTTAATAGTTACATGGTTTGAGTCCCTTAGTAAGTTGGTTTTGGTTGTAAATGGGTTCCCAGTTCTGCATATATTGTGGTCACAGGCTTGCTTGTTCCGGGTTCTCTTTAGCATAACTGTCCTTTTCTGTTTAAGAGAGGAAATAGGACAGGAAGTGACAGCCAGAATTTTTTGTGGAATTCTTAAGCCCTATAGTTTTATATATCAGTGTGCTTATAATATAATCTTTTAGGAAATAAGACTGATTTTATTATGGTAAAATATTTATGCCTTAGGAAGAGAATAATTAAAAAAGATATTGAGAAGGCATTTGGAATTTCCAAATGCGAGCTTTCACTACAGAACCTCAAGCACTAAAAGCTATGCTCGTTAAGTCAGGGAAGAGAATTAATACTTTCTGTACCCAAGCATGTATTAAATTCGGTCTTATTAGAACGTCTTAGAATTTGATTTCAGGTATTTACAGCATTCTTGAACAGGGTTTGAGTCTCATCTCTGTGACACTGTTTACTTGCATAGTTGAATACCTGAGCTGCCTAACTTAAGTCTAGTTGCGGTTGGTCTACAGACTGTTATAGCAGTATAGACAGGGCTGAGTGGTTTTTATGGTACTGTGCTCACCTATAATGTCTGCAGGAGTGACCTCTTTCCTTTCTCTCAGTATGGGTATTTCTACCTATTTTGTGATCTTCAGTTTTATAAATGATGATGAAATTATAATCAGTTACGGTCTGTCTCACAAAACCTTCTGCAGATGAAATAAAAGGTGTTGACAATACAGGGAACCATACAATTTCAGAATTAGGGCATTTTTCTTCTGACCTGTGAGAGTCAAAACTGAAGGGAACTGAGGATTAATCCATTGTTTATATCCATATGTAGCCTTGCGACATGTGGATTAAATCTTCTCTGCACCTGTAGTATAACATTTTCCTCATGCTACAGAGTAATACCTTAACTAAAACCACAGCAGCTTTCCAGTCACTTCAAAGAAATGAAAAAGCACATTCAGGTTGAAAGCATTTTATTGTTTGTAATTTTTAGCATAGTGCATATTAAATGTAATAACTGATGAGTTTAGTAGAATAATCTCTATTACCATATGCAAGAAACATGCTTCATAAGTTATATACATCTTTAAGAACTGTTAACTTTTATAGAATTTGCTGCAACAAATCATTCTGGGAATGCTATATACTTGTGTTTTCAATTGAGGTTCCAACATTTGGTTAAAGTATCTTCTGTACTTCTATCATCTCATAATTTCCTTCAGAGAAGAGAGAGAACAATCTGCATGTTGGGTGGGAGGATGAGGGAATGCTAATTGAAACCATGTAATAAAAAGGTAATTTAGCAAAACTATTAGTTTTTGGTTTTTTACTATTTTAAGCCTATTATTTTTAAAATCGCTTCTGTATTAAAAAGGCTGTAAAACTACACTGAATGTCAGCACATTGCATCTTAATTCTCATTTTCCTTTGCATGAATAGTAAAATCTTTATAAATTGAGAACTAAAATTAATTGAATAAACTTCAGTTGAACATTTTTATGTTTCTGTTTGAATTAAAAAAAGCATATTGTAGACTTTTTCAAGAACATTTAATGGTTTCTAACATTGACCACACCTCGAACACAGTACAGGAAAAAAGTGCTGATGGAGAGAAACAAAAACCAAGACCAAATGTTAATTAGCATTACATGATTTACAGCTGTGTTTACTGCTGTAATATAGTGGCTAACACCCATATCTGTTGCTAGATCATAGTTCTCCGTCCAGTAAAGAACCATTATCAGCAACTGCTTTTGTCAGCCATATAGCCAGTGAGTTGCACCAGTTCAGCGTGGAGGCCTACCTGCCGAAATGGACTACAGGCTTGACCCACATAACTTTTTTTTTGCCAGGTCACTTTTAAGCTGAATTGGTTTCTCCGTCTAGTTCCTACAAACCCCTCGCAAGGGGGGACTTTATATTACATTGCTAATACAGGGGATTGGCAACCAGGGGAAGTAGTGGCAAGACTGGAGCAGGAGAGCAGAGAGAGGGCTGCTGCTGTGCACCCAGCGGCTGCTGGTTCTCCTAGCTGTAGGCAAATAATTATGGGGTGTGATCTATCTGGCCAGGAAACTGAATGGGAACAAAGAATCTATAGGTTAAAGTGGATCACAAATGGAAGTGGTTGCTCATGGCTTGGTGGTTTTTTGGGGTTTTTTTGGGGTTTGGTGTTTTTTTTGAAAATGCTAGTTCTTACTTTGGGGTGTACTAACAATGTGCAACTGTGCTGGTGTGTGCATTGCAGAGGAGGCCTGTGCTGTAATACTGGCTGTAGAGAGAGGTGAGCATCGCACTTGCAGAAAGAGGTAGATTCTCCTCACTTGTTAGGGTTTTGTGGTATCTCTTACACCGCAGTAATGAATTCTTGTTGTTACGCATAGTGGACTTTACAGCACGAGATAAGGTGGAACCGGGCTGTGACAAATAGTCACTGGAAACCACAGAGGAAGCAGAATGCAGAATATGAGCACCTTTTCTGCATCTCTGAAAGGTACCGGATGCTTCTTGAAACAGCAAGAGTGCTGTTTGGGGTTTTTTTCCCAGTCCCTGAGCTGAAGCGATGTTATCTGCAATTTCTGATCCGATACTGTGGCTTAGTTATTATTTACTTCTGCTGGTGTATCTTGATTGTTAATGGATGGCAAACTCTAAAAGTGCCTCCTTTTTTCTGAAGTTGAAGACAGCTACAATCCATTTAGTATAATAGAAATCACAAAACAACCCCAATATCTTAATTAGAGGACATACAAATCAAAGATGTTACCTTTCAGTCATTGTTTCTAACGGTTGAAAAATGTGATAAAGTATTAATGATGTTCTGTTGCCCTATAACTTCCAAAAGTTTTATGATTTTCAGGAAATCTAACATCAATTTAAAAGTATAAATGACCGTAGCAACAAATGTAGAAGACAGCATTTAGTAAATCCAGGATACTCATATATAAACAATGTATTTTCATATGAGTATATTAATATAAATAGAACAACTGTTTATAGCAAAAACCTATTGTTATTAATGACAGTGAATTAAAAAATACTAGAACTCATTAAAACTGATTCCTGACCTTCTTGATCTGAAGGCTTGGTGTCAGCAAGGCCTCAAGTGGATTAGTGCCAATTTCTCAAAGCATTAAAAAGATTTCTGAATCCATAGGTAAAAGGTTTCCATTAGCAGATCTTACATTAAACCAAATGACAAGATACAAATTGGGAAATTCATACGGCAGTTAGAATTATCTGAACTTTTTATTTCCTGTTGATGTTTATTGTATTCTGTAAATCAATACACATATATATTTAAAGCTACCAAATAATTGATGCTCATGAACTCCTTTTGTATCACTGTGTGATGTTTTAAACGGCTTTTGCATGCAGTCACATTTTGAAATGATGCTGGGTCTTTTGAAACAGTGTAAGTAGTTTACTGCATGTTTACATCTATGAATGCTGTCCATATCAGATGTCAAGGTAAAAAAATAGAAGCCCTGTAACACATAGTTTGCTGTCCTTGTGAGGGCAAGGAACTTTTTTTGCGATTGTCGTCTTGGCATTTCAATTCACTTCCATTAGGCTCCTGAAAATCAGTAAGAATTGAGGTCATGGCACAAAGTAAAGTAATTTTTGCTGCAGTGGCCTGTGTTTACAGGAAATGATGAAACATGATGTCAATTCCTATTAGTTACTATCACATTTCCACCCCATTTGACTTTGGGCCACTTTGAGGGCACGTAAGAACCTCATGGGTTCATGTCTTGATGACACAGTCATGGGGCTAAGTTGAAGAATGTCCTTCTGAATTTAAATATCTGAATCTGTATTGCCTAAACTGGGAGGTTCTGGTATTGTTTTTACATATTTTCTAAATTTTAGAAGAAAATACATATGTTTTGTAAGAGTTTAAAAAAGAAATAGAGCACCGAAGTCAACTTGTGGAGTATTTACCAGAAGTGTGACTGTCTGTATTTCACTGCCTACGTACTGCTCTTTTTTGTAAGAAGCAACAGCAGCTTCCGTTACGTGCTGGGCAGAAGTGGGACTGGTTCATAGACTGGGAGCCTATGGGCTTGGTTGCAGCCTGTCTTCTAGGTGTGGTCAGTAGATGTTAATGGCTCTATCTTCATGCAGTCCTCATTACTGCTCCCCTGCAGAGAGCAACTGTCCCCAAATACCTCCAGGCTGAGCTGCTCAGGGCACCCTTTCTTAACCCTTTTCAGTCAGGTTAGTTTAACAATTTAACCTATTTTTGAAACAAGTTACAGAGCTACTGCAGGAGTAGCACAGCAGACAGATCTGACAGCAATGTAATCTAGAAGTTGATAATATGTGCCTGATGGGCATCTGGGTGGTAACTTCCACAGTCAGTAACACTGCAGCTGGAAAGGATAAAGTAGAGTTAAGCTCTTTTAAATCAGTCCCTACTCTCCAATTTGGGTATATGAATGCGGTCCCCTTGCCCTTGTTTCACATGCAGGGATTTGTGAGCTTGGATGTTTCCTGAGGGTGCGTACCCAGTCCTGCTTGTGATGCCCTTCGCTATCCAGGACATTACATAGGGCAAGCAGATATGGCACAGGACCATGTCTTCTGGAGCAGGAGCTGTTACCTAGTAGGATGTGTTAGGACATACCAAACTACTGGAATTTTCTTCATCTTAGTCAATAAGTAGACTATAGAATCTAAATAGTTTGTATATCTTACTACCCAAAAGTATATTACAATTCTCTTTAAAGAGGCTCATCCAGGATTTTACAAACATTGGAAAACAGCAAATTACAGTAAATGAGCTGCTATATATTCAACCAATAAGTAACAGAGTAAATCATCTATAGCAATTTATTATGGTGGATTAATTGTTTTGCCTTCTTGTTACCTTTTAAAAAATTTTCTTCTAATGGCTTAGTGCCATCTCTTAGGCTTGCCACTGACACAACAGTAGCAGGGCTAGAAAATACAGCGTATTTAAAGCAAGTTTTTCCCTGTTAAAAGATCTGAACTTTTCACATTTTAACTACGAAAAGCCAGAGCTGTGTCCACTTAACGTACACAAAATTCTGCTACTTGGTTGACATCTTTCTCTCGTGCATTTATACACACGTGTCTGCACATGCACAGTGTAGTGCTCCATATGCCTTTGCCTAACCGCAAAGGGAAATGACGTGTTAAAAAACCCTGTTACTTTTCTAAACATGCTTGTGCATGTGTGCATGGGCATACGAGCATGGACATGTGCACACACATACACACACACAAGTCGGAGCAGTGTCGACATAGCTTTTCTATTTGCTATCAGTTATAAATGTTGGGATTACCTGGGCGATTGTTTTCTCAGAATGCCATAATGTAATCTCAAACCTAATACTCCAACAACCATGCACTAATTAAAACTGCAATTATATTTTTGCTCAAACAAAACGACTTAATAAACATTATCACAAACTGTTTACCCTTCCCAAAAACAATTTATGCTCACTAATACAATTTCCCATTAAAACTGCTGCCAGGTAAATTAAAAACTCTTGAAATAGTAAGTAAGTGGGAAATTAATTCAACAGTTTAATCTAGAGCTAATAACAGTTGCAAGCTCAGAAAAAGATTGCTACAGCGGGGAGTTAATTAACAGCTTATTCCCCATTTGATAAAAGTAATCCACTCTAATTCCAGTGTAATTTACCTCAATGTAATATAAAACCACAAGCTGCTTCTGGTGCTAGTAATTATTAGCCTTGTCCTGTGGCCACATTGACAATAAAAGTCAGCAGTATCTTAATAATAAGAGGCAGTCTGCTAAATGCCGGCAATTAAAGATGTAACATGAAATCTTGAAACTGCAACAATCATGTATATTACTAAACAGACTGGAGGTACAATTTCAACCGAAAGAAGCGCGTCTAGCTGCTGTCCCTAGTTCCAATAACCAGGTGTGCCTTTCATAAACCCGGGTTATTCTGCTGCAGAAAGTTCTGTCTAATAAACGCGCTGGGGAGACCATAGGATACAGGTTACAAACAGGTCTGCTTGTTGTTTCAACTTCGGAGCGAGCCAGTGTGGATGCAGTTTTATTAGTTTCTCTGTTATGCAAATGAAATACAAAGTTTGGAGCTCTTGACCTGAAATATCATACTGGGATCATAAATTCAGTGTGGCTCTTTTGACCTCAGCTATATTGAAGTCTATTTTCCTTCCTTTTGTCTTTTTGTGGGGTTAAAACCAAGGATCAGATTTTATACATTCATATATATATATATATATATATATGCATACACACATACAGAAACATATATACAAACGTTAATCTGTACAAATATATGAGAAATATGTTTTATTATAAATTTTCTTGTTTAATCCCAGGATAATATTTTCTGGTAGTTATTTTGATTTGCTCTTGAGCAGTCATGACAGTCTATCACTAGGGAACTCGAACTTATTAAGTATTGCCAGGTTTTTTTAGTTTGGTTTCTGAGTATCAGGTAGCCTCCCTGGCTGGCTTGCATGATGTGTTCTTAGCGCTTTTCCATTGTCACTGCTTTAAGGATGTCATAGTAAAGATAAGGGTAAGTTAGTACACTGTAATCACAATTTAACTTAAGTGCATGAAATTAAATGACCTATTTAATCATACACATACTGATACTGGAAATAAGAAATATATGGCATTATTTTAACCCATTGATTATTAACAAGGGGTGCGTGGTTTTGATTTTCTGCTGTCACCTAAAACATTTGTTTACAATATCGATGTACTTGAGTAACTTCCTTCTGGGGCTTTGATGGATTTCTCAGAAATAAAATGCCTGCTGGGACATGCTCCATTGGACAGCAATTGCTAACAAATACATCTGATGTTATAATTGGAGGGGGAGGGGTAATTATTAGAAGCAGAGAAAGAATTTACTTTAAAGGCTAACTTTGAAAATACAAAGCAAAGGTTCTAGGATTGTGTCCTCATGTCATTATAAAGGTGTCAGAGCTGGTGACGAAGATGAAGACAGTGACCGTAGTGATAGTTCAATTACAGATACACTATTCTTTCCCACATGTTCTTCAAGAAATTTGAATTTTCTTGGGTTAGTGCACAGACAGGCAGATGTTTAGAACTGAATTAATGCTTTTAGCATGCCTGAGATCTGGTGGGATACTCTGCATACTGTCATTTTTCTGCTAGTGCTGGTTAGCAAAGCCAATACACTTTTTTCCTATGTAAATGTGGTTCTTCCTTATTTAAAATATTACCTTTTTTTCAGGTGGAAGTTTTACCTACTTTTGATACTGATTTTTAGTTTGACTGAGTGATCAGCTCTTGGGCAAGGAATGTTTTCCCAAGGAGAGCTGAGAAATACCACTGTATTGTACGCACTTCTTTCTTGGTGGGTAGTTTGCTTTCCTTCATGGAGGCTTGCTTTTTTTTTAAACTGTGAGGATGGTTGAACACTGGAGCACCCAGTGGAGTGGAGTATCCATCCTTGCAGATACTCAAAACCCATCTGGACACTGTCCTGGGCAATCTGCTCCAGGTCACCCTTTTTCAAAGTGGGCGATAGGACTTACATGATCTTCAGAGGTCCTTTCCAACCTCAGCCTTTCTGTGGTAAGTCTTAAAGCACTGGAATTTCTCCTTAATCTAATGGCAATTTATTGTTTTAAGGTTTCTCTTTCAGGTTTTTTCCATCAAATAAGACAAGGTAGGAGCTGTTAACTGGAAGAAACATAGGAGAGAGGAGTAGACTGAATACATGAAATGGTAGTTTTTTATTTCTGATAGCAATGATAAGAACTCTTAGGAGAAACTGTTAGTGTCTGACTAAAACTACACAAACTATGCTACCCACTCCCACTTCATTTATGTACTTAGCAACAATCATGTCTACCAAGTTTGAACTTAATTTACAGTTCTGAGTTTGGAAGGATTTTTTCATTTTTGTTGTTAAACAAATCTTAAGTAAATTAAATACTCTTGTCTGTAAAGGATTTTCTTCCTGCTGTCATAGAAGTCATCCATAATCTGTATTATCTCTATATACAAAATCTCCAGTATGAGTGAAGTGATGTTTAAAATTCTGTAGGGCAAGGATTGAAGCCTGGTCATTGTGGATCCTCAAACCAGATAGACCTAGAACTGAATTAGCCCACCTCATCAGCTGCTCATCCTTGCTAACGCAGTCCTCTGTGCTTCCATTGCAATCATTGTGTCCATGCTATCAGAGCCATAGCAGAGCCGGGACAGACTTAGAGCAGTTCTAACACAGCAGCTTGCGCTGAATTAAAATCAGCCCCAAATTGCACAGGTTAGGCAACTGCTCTGCAACGCAGCTTGGTCTGAGGTTTTCTAATAGCCAGATAAAGTCGTAGATTTAAATATGATTTCACAATTGAGTAACTTGTATTTTTTGTTTAATTGCATTTGACAATTCAGGGGAAAAATATTCAAGAAATAGTTTAAAAAAATGAGGTTTGGTATTCTCATTGCCTATTCTTCAAATATATCTGCAAGGTTATCGTTATGAAAGGTTATATATAAATTAATACAATGTTCTGCAAGAGTACGGTACTCTGACAGATTTAATACTTATTTAGTATTTAGCACTTCAAGTGGACTGTGTAGGGTGTAATTCCGAAGGGCTGAGACTTGTGGGAGAGACTCTTGGGGTATTGCCTTGTGCGTCTTACAATGGGGAGTTGAGTGAGGAGGCTCCTCCTAGGCTGTGTGTACCGTCTGTTGTGTGGAGATGGCCAAAAGATACGTCCACTTCAGAAATGCTGTGACTTACAGATTGATGGATTAAAATAAACCAACACCAAAAGAGCTGCTGTGGTTGGTAATCCTCTGGTGATGTGAGCTCTCCTTTTCAGTAGCTGCTGAGTCAGGCGAGTCAGCGCAGGAAGGGGGAGTCCCTGTTGGTACGTATGAGGTGACAGAGTTAGTATAATTATATTGTGTTTTAAGAAGAGGAATCCTATTCTGCATCATCCTAACATGCTTTGGCAGGACACCAAGAGGCAGCAACTGCTGGATCAGGGGAAGCTGGGGCTTCTGCAGGCAGTGGAACACGGGAGGTGCTCACGGGCACGTCCCCGGGGATGCGCGGTGGAGGGCAGGGCAGGGAGTGGGTTGTGAGCTGTTGCAGGCAGGCAGGAGGGATGAGCAGTGCACTCGCCCAAAATCACTGTTGGGTTGTACAGGCAGACCCCCTCAGTGCTGCTGTGGCTCCCGCTGGCCCCTGTCACTGCGATGCAGACAGCTCAACACCCTGGTGACAATAAGTGCCGTTAGTCACATCCTCTGCACAGATACCTAAAGCATGAAGCAGAGAGACAAAGAACGTGCCTGCGTACAGGATAGAAACATAAACTCTCTTCAGTCGGTTATTCACCAGCAGTATTGTAGTCAGTCTCAAGGTGCATTAAAATAACCTCAAGGACACGACATGATTTCCATATGAGGCATGGTTAAACCTGTTAACTGTCGTGGATAAATGTGGAAAAACCCCTAGCCATTAGGGACACAGGTTGTAACCAACTCTTCTTGTGTGTTATAAATGTACATTTCTAAAGAACAGATACATTTGGAGAGGGCATATGCAACTAAAACCAATAGGCCATTAGAATAACTTTTCTTAAAAAGTTTAAATGTCACCAAAATACTTAAAAAACAAATTAACTATCTGTGTCCATAATTACTTAGTGCCAACAGCCTGTTTACATCCACGGTACACAAAAATGAAGTTATGCCATAATCCAAGGAATTTACCGTTTGCAATGATTCTGACTCTTCCACAAGAAATTTTACACTCAGTAGGGTAAATCTGCAGTGCAAGTGGCAGCCTGTGGACCTGGATCGCTCTTGGATTGCATGCATGAGTAAATTGTAATGTGTTGGAGGATCATACTGGTAATCTGTATAGGCCTCTTGTGTAATCTGGGCTATGAAATTTCACCAAGCTATTCCTGTGTTAAGCCTGCAACTTCTAACTAAACTCGATCAGTATCTGAGCAGCACATCCAGCCCCAGCTCAAAGATTCAAGTGATGGAGGATTCATCCCATGCCCTGGTAAATTGTCCCAGTGTTTATTTATGTGTGCTATTAAAAGTTGACCTTTTTTTCCAGTTTATGTTAAACTTTCTGCCTATTGCTGCAAATTCATTGAACTTTATCTCCGTGGTCGAGTGCTTGCCATTTTTCTTTCACCTGTTGCTTTTTTCTCTCACTCGATCCTGAATTCAGTGAGCTGGTAGCAGATGTACCTAGTGACCGGGAAAGTGCGGGTCCCTGACAGAGAAAGAGAAATCACATCAGTAATGTGGGTAACGAAAGTTGATGTGGAGTACGGCTACAAGCAGTGGGGGCGGGGATCGGCATTGGCCCTGGGAAGGAGGATTTCAAAGCTGTACGTTCAGGAGAGAGCTAGGTGATGCAATTCATGATTTATATACAATTTAAGCTCATGTTTACAGTCATATAACTTGATAGCACAGTTTTAGCAAGTCATTCATTTTTTTCTACCCAGTTTGTCTGGCCTTGCAGACAACTTCCATTATGCTAATGTAATTAATATAAATTCTAAAAAGCAGGATTATGGCAGTTTATTTCAAGAGTATCTGCTTTGGTTTTTTAGTTTTCTTTCCCATGCTGCCACCCAACATTTCACAACTAATGCTAAAAGAACCTGCTTTTCTGCAATTCTTGCTGGCACAGAAGGGCATTCCTGTATTTCTCTGCCTCATTGACTCTCCATCTCATTTAAAAATCTTTGCTGAAAATACATCTTTTCCCCCTTGCATGACCCTCGTAATTTTTATCTCTCTCTGCTGTTATTTTAGTACATAATTTTACTTTTAAACTAGCTGATGGCCCTTCATTTGAGAAAGGGCAATCAATAAATTATGTGCTGATTGTGGATATTCTTCATCATATTTTTGTATTTCATTGTCCGGACTGTAACAGGTGATATATATTTTTGTTGTACTTTTTCACCTTCTTTAGGGTATCATTATTCTTGGCTTTTAAGAATTGAAAGAAAATTCAATCTTTTTCCATCATGAAAGAGAGAGAATGAAGGAACGAATCTCTACCTGCTAAATATCATTTGTATCAGTTAATAGCCGTGCTGAGGAAACACAAGCTCAAGCAAACTCGACATGGGTTGAGCAAAGAAAGTGAATGGTTTTCCTGAATAATATTCAGTTCATGTCACTACATCATCAACTAGCAGCTTCTAGAGGTAGTACACTTCTATGAGCAACTGACCAAGAATTTCTGAACTACCGTTTTTGTGAAAACAGAAACTTTTTTGGGGGGAACTTACGTGACAGCTTTAACAAGAGAAGATTTTAAGACCCACATTGGTCCTTTTGCCAAGGTGTGAAGGGGAGCTCTGTATCCTTCAGGATAACCTCAGGGTAACTAGAATTTGAGTGTGCAGACCGGGCTGTGCAAGGTTTGGCTTCATGCCTGTGCTTTTCCGTTGGGACAGGTTAGCATGAAGAGAAGAATAGCGTCCATGGGAAGTCAGGCTCTCCTGACTCAGGGGGTATTTAACTAGTTACTCCCAGGACAGCTCTAACAGGAGAGGGGTGGGAGATGGTGGTGCAGCCCGGTGTCACACTGCTGCCCAGATTTTGAGATTCTTTGTGTATGCGCAGAGGCAGCCGTCGTAGGGGTGTGCTCACTCCGTCTTGGCCAGCCTTGCTTGTTGCCCAGGTTTGTTTTGTCTCTGACACAAATCTGTTTTTCAGTGGAACACTTCTTCATCCGAAGGATCTTAAACACGTTTTACTATAATTTTGTCTAGCTTCATGGTTTGTGGGGTTTTTTTTCAATGTAAAGAGTGTACTAGTGACTATAACTAAAATTTATAATTCATAGAAAGGTTGCAGGAGTGAAGTTTAGAGAAATAAGATCCTACCTACAGTAAATATGCTCAGTTCTGACAACACAGAGGTCTGGGTATGTGTGCAGGTACTTAAGTATAAATTATATCGTCCTTTACTCTCAGATGTATACAGATATTTCTTGTAGGTTAGTTCTGTGGTCTCATTACATGCTAATTAAGAAAAAAATTATAGGACTGAGCAACTTTTGGCAATTTAGTTTTTCTGCCCATGAAACTCAATTTTTTAGCATTTTGTCAGCAGTTATGTTTCCTCAAAAAGATGATTGGAACATATATGATGAGAAAAGTTTGTCTTACTGCTGTTTTATGTATTTTTTTTATTCATTTAATATTAAATATCTGCTTATAGTAGCACCACCCATGTATGAGTTACTTTCCCGGCTTTCAGTAATGGTTGGTGCTGGTTTGTCTTCATGCTGTCACTTGATAACTGAATTGTAATGTGTAAAAAAACCAGGAACATATTCTTAGGTCATCTCAATGCATGAATCCAATCTCGTAAAGATTTTCATTATGGTTTGAGGGATGAGATGTGCATCTTACTCATTTGCTCATACAGATTCTAGCTGCTGACCCATTCATCAAATGCACAAGTCCAGGCCAACGGGAGTGATCTCTCCAAGAAAGATAAAGAGCAGAAATTTCAAATGAGAGACATTGTTCTTTGTACCAGCTCACCTCATCTGCCATCACTTGTAATAGATATTATCTAGCTTGTCATCTGCCACTGTATCTAAGCTCTGCATACTATGAGAGCAGCTGGGGGAAAAGGGGTAAGTAGGAGCCACAGAGTTTATAAAATAAAATTAGGAGAATTCCATTTCCCAAGTATTTCATGTGCTGTTGACGGAGTGCTGGAATATTTTTTAGAAGCCTTTCAATTATTTCAATCTAGCAATTTCTGGAAAAAAGAGCAAGCAGTAACACATTATTGGCAAGGGAATGTCATCAGTCAGCCAAAAACAAACACAAAGAGAGACTACCTTGCAATCTGAAAATGCTGATTGCACTTTCTGTGAAGCCAACAGTAAAAATATGCTTATTTTATTTCTTACTTTTGGTAAACAGCTTAATTAATGAATATCTCATTAGCTAATGCTATGCCTGCAGCATTGCAAATGAATGTGTTCATGTTCGACTGTTAGAGCTCCCAAAACTTTGAAGCTGACACTCAATTTTGTAAATGTAAACCAGCAAGAACCTAGTATGATACATTTTCAAACTCCTTAGCAAATTAAAAGGGCGGCTCTTACAGCCATAAAGATTATTTAGTAACTTGTAAATATACTCACCAGTAAATTGTATCATGAAATATGTCAGTGTATTCAGAGTACCTCTAATCTTGCCAGATGATTTGGTAACAAATAATCAGTGCCAGTCTATTTTGGCCAGAAATCTTTGATATGAAAGACTCCTGTGTCAAAGATACTGTCCTGGTTAAACAACAATTCCCATATTACAACTTGCTGAATGGCATGAAAAGTTCTCTCTTAGAGTTGGTCCCTCTGGTAGAATTCCAGTAAGTAAAAATTTGGTAAGGAATATCTCAAGAGTGAGCAGTGTACTGGCTGTGCTGCAGGTAACATTTGCGGGAGATGTGCAGAATTCTTGAGCTCTGGTTCATTATGATTATTTACTTAGTTACTGATTTCAAGATACATGACTACTTTTCTTGTGTGTTTGTTTCTTTCTTTTTTAAGAGTACTAACATGAGAAATGCTGATAAAGCAGCTTTCATTCCTCTCTAGGAGAGTATGGGTAAGCAAGGAAAAGGAAGCAAGTTGCTGTAAGTGCAACAGTGCTGCTCTCAAAAGTTAGTTCTAACTATCCTGAAGTCGCTTCAACTTGGTAATAATTTTGTTTGCAAACTCCTAAAAGTGGATAGCCAAAATATTTATTTTAATGTGTATTTTTATTAAACTAGACAGCATTATTATTGCCACAGATTAAAGACCTGTAATGTGACTTTAATATTGTTATTAGGTGTTAATGTCTTAGGGTAGTGCTCTGAAGATGAAATAGTTCTCATTTACTTTTCACCATAATGAATACTAATGTGTCAGGGGACAATAGACATCTTTGCCTTCTGTTCAGTTTGGCCAAATAGGAAAGACAAGAACGGAAGATGACAATTAGTCATCTGTGAGAGAATGCCACTGGAAGTAGTGAGTAAAGCCATTTGAAACCCAGTCGTACAGATCTCCCTGTCATTTTTCTGTTTTGACTAAATAAAATAGGAACAGACAGTGGGTTGTCCAGTTTCCAAGATTTCTGGTGGGAATTATTCATAATAGATTTGTTATTTGTACAGTGGCTTACAATACCATTTCATCTCATTACTGCTGATGTTACGCTCATCATATTATGAGCTCTTTCAGGAAGGGAAAAATAACTCATTTCCTGGAGAGAGTTTGTTTTCTGCACTTACAACTAGAGACTAAATATTTTTGCTCAAGAACAAAAATATTTAATCTTCTGGGCAAAATTTAAGTAATGCTATCTTCAGTAAATCTGGGTACTTATCACGGGTGTAAGAGAACAAAATCTAGTTTTATTAGTATGTACATAGGAATATGTCTCTTTACCCATGGTTAAAATTGTTCAGGGCAATTTTTTTCCAAGTTAGGAGCCTGCATTTAGTTATCAGAACTTGTTCACTCTTTGAATCCACAATGGAGTACCTTAAATATGGTTTGTAGTAAATAAACAACAGGTACATATGTTAAAGTAGTTAAAGATTATATTTTAGAGTCTTATAAAGTTTTGCTTATGGCGACAAAAGTTACATATGAACTTGGCACGTATGCTCTCTCTTTCTCACTCTGCTCGGCGTAAAGGGCTTCACAGATGTTAGATAGAAAAGCGCCCTTCCTCACTGACGCTTGCGTGACTCCGTCCTCATTCCAGAGGTTTGGGAGCTCTAAGGCTTCCAGTCAAATTCGCTGTCTGAAGAATTGGCAAAAAGTTTGTGTGTGCTTTTGTCACACATACATCATCATAACACAGATATTAAGAGTGTGGTTTATAGGGGTGTTACTGCTAAGCACCGAAGAACAGCAGTGAAATTCAATGGATGCAGTTGTATTTCATCACCGCAGTTTTGAGTGCTGCCGAGTCTGGAATATCCTGAAAATCAAATTCAATCTATGTCTAGACATGCATATAATGCGAGAGTGTGTTTTTTCAGTGTTGTGGATTTCTTCCAGCAATAAATAAGCAAAATACAGAAGCATATGTTCTACTAGGTTTTACATTATTTAGAAGAAAACAGTTCTATGGGATATTTTAATCATGGTGCTAGTTAACATATTTTATTTTAATTAAGTATTTTTGTCTGTGAATTTACCTAATGCAAATTATTCTTTTAAGACGACTAGTATTTTACCTCAAGCATAAATGAAACAGCAGCACAGTACTCCTGTCTGCCCTTGCCTGTTACTGCAGGGTCTGCGCTCCGGCAGCAAGACTCTCGCTGGTGTGAGAACACTGAGGACTCCTGTGCCGCCTGCGAGGAGCGGCCGCTGCCGCAAGGCTTGGCTTTAGTTCTCTTGCACCTTTCTGTGCTGCTGGCTTTCTTTGGAAAGTTTCCGTATTTAAAAAGAAAACAAAAGAAAACCTCATAGTGACAGTTTTTGTTTTCTGGCTGTTATTTTTTAAAAGGTGCAGTTATTGATGTCTCCATACCAGATGGTGTCATCCCATGATGCCTCTTATAAAATGTGATATATAAGCATATATTTCAATAGTTCAGTGCTCGTAATATAAATCAGTCTTACGGTATGTTCCAACAGATAAGGCTGGTCCTTTTATATTCCTACTAAGGACCAAATTAATCAAGCACTATTTTGCTTAATTTTTGCCTTATATTCTTGTGTATTTTATTTGGTAGGAGTTCATTTTTATCCACAAATACACTCTGTTTTTTTAATAACTTCCTTTTCTTGCACAGAACCAGACACAGAAGATTATGGAGAGTTTATTTATTATATTATTAAAGAAGCAGGGTATTTTGAAACTTGAGCCAACCAGTAGAACAATTGGAAGACTCAGGAGATAACTTTGTTTACCATACATCTGAAAGATTTGTATAGTATTCTACTGATTGGTTTAATTCTAAAATTTTTCTGTCATTCAGCAGATTTCTATATATTCCATATGAAGAAGTCCTTTCTGATTTTGAGCTTCTTCCTTCAGAAATTCCAGTAGCAATGAATTCCATCGTTTTATCTGCAGATAAACTTATACATTCTCCGGGCAATGTATAAAACGCAAGATGTAGATCTGTGCTGCTAGACAGTGAAAAGGATGAGACCAAGACCTCTTGTGGTGATCACTAAATCTGTGTATAATTAATGTTGGAAGTTTTGTATCCTTCAAGAAAAACAAGGGCTGCAGAATAGCAAGCATCCGGCTCTTGAAACAAAGGAAATTATCTATTGAAGCTCTGTAGGCTTAATGTCTTAAGGGTAGGGAAGTGAAAATAGTCCTAGCTTCAAGAAGAACAGAAAGTTTTGAATGCCTGAAGAAATATAACTAAGAGGAAAAGCAGGGAATGGATTCCACGTTGCGTGCTGGTTTTTGATCAACAGAAACTGTTGAGAATGAAAGCATATATATTTGCTTTTTTATTTTTTTTTATATATATATGTATAATGCTTGAATTATATATATGTAAAAAACCCCTCCATGCGCAAATGCGTGTGTGTGTGTATATATATAGGTACCTATGTAATTAGTGTCAACTTTGAGATTATCTTCAAACTCACATCAGCTGACTAGGGCCAATAAATCTCTGTGTTTGTGCCTCCGCCCCCCCGCTCCTGCGTTTCTGTGGACTAGAGGGGTTTAGCATATATCCTCATGCAGCAGGCACGGAGGCTCCAGCTGGGACTGTCCCACACTTTTCGTTTCTCGTCGTCTGGTTCTTTCGCACCCTACTTCTCTGCTGCCTAGAGAGAGAAAGGGGAGGGTACTCGGCCTCACTGTCTAAAATGCACATGTTTACACTTAAGCTAACATCCAGCTTGCTTCGACGGCTTCCGTCCTCCATGTATTTTTGATGTTTTCTGTCCTTGAAAACAAGATATTTTAATACTTCTCTGAATAGCTTTTCTATGTTGGTTTAAAAATTAGCTGTCTTTTTAGATTTTTTTTCTTTCAATTTTTAATCCTTCTGTTTTAAGGCAGGGATTTTTGAGCATCAGGTTTGCAGTAGTGTAGATCGATTCTGGCTTGCATTTGAAGTTGGGTAGAATATGAGTGATGAGGTTCCAGTTTGGCTGAAGGTGTAAGTCTTTCTGTGACAGTAAACAGAAATAACTGAGGTGCTGAGAAACAAAAAAAGGTTTATTTGTGATGGATGGTAGGGTCTTGCAGGTAGGTTTAGTACATAAAGAGAGGTGCATATTTGTGATATTTGAGAATGATATAGCTAAAATATTGCTGGGTGCAGGTGTTCTGTACTTGGGAGAGTCAGATCTAAGCTTATTGGGTTTTCTGCTCTGCAGAGGTCTTCAGTGTCCAGGTGGGTTCAGCAAATCATATGTATTGCCTCAGCAGCAGAAATATGGTACATGAAGTAATAAATAATATAAAAAGGAGTAATAAACCATGTCCTTTTTTAAAAAAGGAGGGGGACGCCTATGATATTTTCCCTTTTTAGGAGATAAACAGCATAAAGAAGGAATGAATGAATGATTGCTTTGTGTGGTTAATTTGTGGCTAGATGTTGGAGAGCAAATGGCTGAGGCTTCTTGTGCCTTTTTGTTTTGTTTTAAGTGGCCCTTGAGAAAGATATTATGATGAGTGGAGAAGTATATGGGAAATCACCTCTTCCTTCCCTGGGTTACTTTTAGGGTTTGTGGTCAGATACGTCTCCTTTAATGATGATAAATACCTGACCTTATATCTTTGGAATTTCTCAGCTCTTTATCAGTTCTTTATAATTGTTATAATATAGTAATATAATATAGTAACTTGAAAGTAAGATCAGGAAGTTCTTCCCTTGTGTATAATTTCTGAATAGTTCCTAAGGCCAAACGTTTGTGTAACACAGATACAGTATTTTCTATTGTAATATATTTTGTGGTATAAATCACTAATTCTTATCAAAACTCTAAAAAAGCAGTCTGAAGCTTGGGGCCGGGGCGTTTCCTGTCATCACTGTTGTTTATCAGAGGGCTGAGCTGCCTGGGCTGATGAAACTCCTTTGTAAATTTTGCCTGTGTAGCCTACTAAGTGGTTTATAGGTTTTTGCAGTGCTTCTAGTGGCTAATGGTAATTAATTTTTTCTACCAATAGTAATAATTTAAGCGTATTGCTTTAATGAATGTTATCTCATCTTTTTCCTTAATTATGCAAGTTGTCTTCAGTTAGCAGACACCATTATTACTGAAGAATTTGAAAGTAATCGTTTGTAGATTGTAATCCATTCCTCCCTTACTACTATTTAGTTTACAAATTTGGATGTCCACAATACTTTTTAGGTGGATTAGAACTGTGAAATAATTTGGTAAAAGGATCTGATACACACTCTTGGCTAGGGACACAGTTATTTGTTTTATTTGAATAATTACAATACTTTTTCTCAGTGCTCTGCACTTTCCCCTAAAATTTCTTGCTAGGAATACCAGTGGTCCTGATTTAACAGCACTAGTGGATAATAACTCTTAAATCTGCCTATGATTAGGAAAGTATATTCTTAAAATTGTTTATACATATTTAGCGTTAGCAGCAATAGTCAGGTTTGACCTGACTTCATTCCAGTAAGAAAAAAAATCTAGCCAAGTACTTAAGAAGTTTTTTTAAATGTTGGTACATGTTGAAGTCTTACTGAACTATTAAAACCTCAGGACTTCAACCAATTCATTTTAGTCATGATATGGCCTAAAGTTTAAGTATTTTATAAAAGCTAAACAATGCCAAATGCATTTGGCTGAGATCAAAAGCCAAATCTATTTGTTCTCTTTCATCTTCAGTGTTCCATTTCCTAGGAGTATGACCTTAGTCAAACATCTATTAAAGTTAGCTTTTGATCTTACTCCCTTTTTTACAAAAAAGAAAAAAAGTCAATCTTTAAAATTTTCTTCCAGAGACAATCACACTATTGTGTTTTAATGTTCCAGTAGTGTGTGAGTAAATAGGATTCTCTGATGTATGTGATAGAACAGTGGTTAAATGGGACAATCATTTTTGTGTCGGAGACAAGAATCAAAAGGAAGCATTCTTCAGAAGCTGTTAACTGGAAAAATCCCCCCAGGTCAGTGGAAACATGTTAACTGGTCAATGTGCTGCGTTTTTTGGTCCTTTGATGAAAACGCCTTGTAATTTGATAACAGGTAGCTGTTCATTTGTAATACAATTTTCTCTTCACCAGTCAAAGCTGCCTAGTGATTAATCAGTAAAAAGGTTAATTTTCTTCCCAACTAGGAGCAGCTTAGTGGCTTTTTGAAAGAAATAAGGACAGATGGGATTGTGGATATTACAGCCTTTATTTCCTGAACAGAATTAGAAAGAATGTTTCTTGGTCATCTCTAAGTTTTTACACATTAGGGCAGCCTAACTATCTCAAATTCACTTCTCAGCTTAAGTGAGTAGGTCTTTTTTAAATACATACTGGTTCCTAAAACTATATAGAGGAATAAAATTACAGTTAAGTTTTATATTTAACATAGTGAACTGGTCAATTATTAATTAATTCCCAGTAACTATCCTATTAAACCTACTCTTATCAATGTAGTGCCACTGTCAGGGAAATCTCAATTAAAGGGTATAGTAGATAAATACTGAAAAGATTTATTTAAAAGCAATATCTATAGAAGAAACAGTATGTCTTTTTAATAAACTATTAAATTGACAGATGTATCGCATATTAAACTTCTAAAACCAGAGTTAAATGCTTACTGGAAACATATGGGAATATTGCCTAGAAAAGTTTATAATAATATATAATAATCTGTCAACGTGGGAAACAGCCTTAGAGTAGACTTAAACCTCTCAGCTCTAAACAGATAGCTGCAAAAAGTACAATATTAATATTGAGAAAAGGCTGAGGACTGCAGAGTATAATAATTTTAAAGGGGATGCTTGCAAGGGGTTACTTATATAATGTAGACTTCTGGAAAACCAAGATGAGTAGATACCTGCAATATTTTTCTGAATTGGCTAAAAAAACTTTCAATACATCTTGGACATCATTTATATTAAATATATTTTTATTTTTAAACTAAATTTAATTAATTTGAATAAAAAAAAATATCTGAGAATCTATTTTAAGATCTGGATGTACTTTGAGTACTGAAATAGTTGCACAAAACCTAAGCTAAAAATGTTTGTTGCCATAGTTTTAGAAGAAATGAAACCGCTATACTGATGCAAACTCGGGAGTAAAGACCAGTAGAGTTTATCTGTAAAGATTTGCAAGGGCAAAGAGAGTATTTGCATAATTTTAGATTACTGAGTGTTTCAGGTCAGTGACTAAATTATTCCTCTCCTTCTTGAGTCTGCATTTGGCTTGGAGGCTGCAAGTTAATTCAGCTTGACCAATGAGTAGAGACACATCCTTTAAGATTTTAAAAATGGTGTAGTTCATTTTCTAGGTGTTATTTTTATTCACCACCTGGAACAAGAAAATAAGTTTCCAGTCAGTGTCTCAGCTTTGAAAAATGTTCTTTACCTTGCATAGCATAAAATGGAAATAGCTATTCTTGCATAACTTCATAAACAAAGACGTTATTAACCTATTGGGACTAAATTCTTTGTCTCCTGTGTTCTTTGTGTGAGTAAACGTGCATGAATAAGCTTCAACAAAACTATATGACAGTAACTTAAAAACAGAGATATCAGAACAGTCAGAAGTAAAAAATGCTTTAAAAAAGAAAAGTTAAGGTACACACTCCTCTGTAATCCTGTTTCGTCCACTCTCTGGTTGTGTGATCAATAGTCATTAATTTATGCCCCAGAGCAGCTCTTTGTGTTTCTTCACCTGTGGTCTGAACATAGCTAGAAGTTAAATCTGGTTTCTCCAGCCTGTGGGCTGCCTCCTCTTTTTTCCTTTGCAGTATGAGAAATTCACATATCCATCACCCATTTGCAGAAGGTGCCCAAAGCAGCAACTCAGCTTTGACCCGAGGAAGTATTTGGGCAGCATTTGCTGTCTGACGTGGTTGTTCTTGCCTCACAGAAATTTGCTGGAAAGTTGCATGAAAGCTTGTCCTTTCCCAAGTACAGCCAATTGGATTGCCATCCAAATCCAGCCGAAATAAAAATAAACTAATCCAAAATATCTAATTTTCTTCTTAGAAAGAAGAAATACATGGCATGTATATGCCATGAACACCACTAATGCCAACTCACCACAGAATCCTACTTAAAATAATCAATACTGGTGAAAGGGACTTTGTGGCAAAAGCTACGTTCCTGATGACTGTGTGAAGCATCAGGTTATAACTGAGATGGATGTGTTTTTCCACTCCCTGAAATTAAAAAAGAAAAAAATAAAACAACAGGTTTTGTTTTGCCAAGAGTGTATAGAGAAAGAGATCATAACGTAACAGTAGTTAAGAGTCTTCATTTGAGGGGGTAGAGACCTAGAGTCTAGTCCTTGCTCCCCCAGGTGTTACTTCATTTTACATTGAACAATTAATGGAAAATTCATTTGGGAAGATTATGAATCAGCTATTCCAAGAAAATTTAAGTCATGTTTCTGTACTACGTTCTACATCTTTTGTCAAATTGATAGTAATTGCATATGTGGTAGGTTCTACCTTAAAGCTGGAGATCCGCTTGGACCCTGTGTCACTGATTTCCTGAATTTTCACTGAGCTGTTTTCCTTTCTTGCCAGAGACATTACTGCTTTACTAGTCTATCCTAATACCATCCAAAAATAATTTTCGCTGTGAAGAAGCTGTGGTATTTCAAATGATCTTAAAGCGCTAATATTTCGCTTTCATTCAACAGCCAGAATTGGAAAGTGATTACAGGTCTCAGAAGAATATTCCATGAATTTATCTTCTTACGTGATGCTGCTTTCAAACTTGCGTCTTTTGAGGTTGCATTAATTAAATGCTGTTTGGAGAGGAGTGCATGAGCTCCCTCTTTTCATTGCTTAGGTTATTGTGCTTCAAATAAGCATAATGTTTTTGTGGTTTTTATGAACTGGCCACAAATTTCTCAGCCTTAGGTAACTAAGAGCAGTGGTAGCTGTGTTACCATAGCACTGAGTTCCTATTCTGGCGGAGGTCTTGAAAAATTGCTTATGTGGAAGAAATATCGTGTAGGGGATGATTCTACAAAATTGTCTAAGTGGAGGAGCCTTGTTCGCAGTATTTCTGCTGTTCATTTTCAAGCAAAGTTTCGATGGTGCGGTTGCCATCTTGAGTCAAGAGGGAGCTCGCTGCTGCTGTTTGTAGCTTGGTGAGTAATAATGTGAAAGTATTATTTGCTGGGTTTCAGGTCAGTGAAATCATCTGAGGAAAGATTGGAGTAACACTTCTCCCCTCTAACACTTCAGCGTCTAGGAGGGGTTGGGTGAGGGATCTGCGCAGTAGGATCCTCGAAGGCCTGTAGCGTTGGTCAGGCTGGTCCAGCTGAAGTGAACGCCAGCTAGCAGGGGTAATATTTTAGCAATCCACTCTCTAACAGCAGTGCTGATCTTGGCAGTATGTTGAGGTTTCATCTGAAATACTGTAGCACAATGAATTTATGGAACTCCGTATTCACTTAAAATCCTTGAAATATACCATTTTTTAAATTGTGATTTGAGACAGCTGGGACATAGCTGAGCTGTGCCATCTGATGCAAAAAAAAATTTGTACAGTATTTTCCAATCACAAGTAGGAAGTAGCTTGAAGTCACTCACAAAGATAGCCTTATTCTCAGAAGACCTTCCAGCCCAATTAATTTTACAAACTCTAGAGATTTGTGCCAAGTCCAGATAAGCTTTCAGACTTTTTGGTACTTAACAGAAAGGACCTCCAAAAACTTCAGCTGTTTCCCCATCATTACCGCTTATGGACAAGTGCTTTAAACCCACAGAAATTGATTTAATGGGAAAGGAATAAACATGGAGAAAAAAATAACAACAGATAATTCTAATTTCAGATGGCAGCATGTGCACCATGACAAACTTCTATGATGGTAGAGACATTACAGAATGTCCATGGTGAATATGAGGGCTATTAGGTTTAAATGTATTTATAACATTATTTTAGGTTCCCATGAACCGAATGTATTCTAAAATGGGTAAGTCCTGCAATCAGAAGCAGATGCACTGAGCTCTGAAGCCCAGGAGAAGGTGGCCATTAAGCCCTGTTAGTGCATCCCGGGCCCTGACTGTGTGTGAGCTTTCCAGGCCGTTGGGCGGTCCAGGGTGTTTACAATCTGACACGAGTAAATCTGCGATTGCCCGCCCGGGCAACATCGCTAGATGATAGTGGGCAGCGCTGGCCGGGTGCCAGCGTGTGCCAATATCCTTATTTGTCCTGATACTGAAAGAATTACTGAAGTTATGGAAGCGTTCCTGCTCTGCAGGTTGTGAGGCCTGTGTCTGTTTTCCTTTTGGGGCTGATGATAACCACCTTTGTATTCTTTCCTGTGGCTTCTGAATATTTAGCGCTTTGGAGTTAACATTTTTTCCTATAAATGGAATTTATTTTATATGTTGCTCACAGGGAGGTAATTTAACATGTTTCTGGTTTAGTTTTTAATTTTTCAAGTCCTTATCTCAAAGAATTGTAATCTTTAGTCCATGACAGCATTATGAAAGCATAAGCGGATAGTTTGAGAATTTGGATGATTATGAGCATTAGTTTAACTTGTCTTATCCTTACTGAAATCTGAGTCCTAATGCATGAATTTGTCACTCTTTTGATGTATGAAAACACTTAAGTACACCACATAGTGTAAGAGTTTTCATTTTGTGTTGAAAATTTTCCATGACATGACTAAAATTGCATCAGATATGAACAGAAGAACATACAAATTATCTGTATAAAGTGATTGTGATCTTTTCAACAATAAGTCAGTGGCTGACGTGTCTGTCTCGTGCATGCTTCTGTCTTCTGAAACCTGTAGATCAAAAGTGGGGTGGTCAGTCAATCAAATATACAGAAGAAGGTAAAGGTCACAGTAGTGCAGCATACTAAAAGTATTACGCATTACGGTCTTGACAAATCATTCTCATGGCATAGATTGTGAAAAAGAGCAGAAAATGTCACAAAATTAATCAATTCTCAGGAGACACGCTGTAAGAATGAGGGGAAAAAAATTAATGTTACCCTCTCAGTGCTCTTTGTAGTTCTGGTTTTTCTGTTTCCCTCCAATAAGGTAAGCTGCAATTTTGTTTGACATAAGATACTGGCTACCTTTTTGGATATAAGTCATCTGTAAAATATGTAGTTGGGTATTGCTGTGTATCAGCTTGAACATGAGTGCTCTTGTTAACATAGGTTTAAGCACAAATTTGGGATTAAAATTCTGTATACTTCAAACTGAGCCCCTTGGGTTTAGACAAGAAATCTGACAGGTCTTTGGTCATCATCTCTTCATGTGCATTAAGCATATGAAACGCCTCAGGTACAGGGACTTGATGGAAGATCTTCTCTTTAAAAATGTTTCCAATCTTTCAGGTGGGTATCAGGGAGGATAAGATTAGGCTATACAAAGCACAGAGGTTATAATTGGGGTGAGGAGCCTGAAGAATAGGGGCAGACGTGGGATGAAAGCATCTGGAAAGCAAACTCTTCCCATATTTTAAAGTGAACACCCAAATTTGTAAGTATCAGGACTTTTGCTGCTGCCTAAATATGTGTGAAATTAGAGAATGACCACCTGTTACTTCTGCAAATTATTCCATGGAGTGGCAGGGACATTTTGGTGTGTAAAGGTTTTAATCTTGTTTATGCTCATGTGAACTATTGCATGAAATTATATTTTAGAATTAAAATAAGGTGAGCAAGCACACCGTGTTAAACAAAAATTACTAGGACTGCAAAATCAAGCCGTTAAAAATTCAGAAACATTTGTGCAACCCTAAGTCTGATCCCTTGAGCGTTTGGCAAAGTCTTTAAATTACATTATCACACACTGGTTTTTTCCCCAGCCTAACTGCTTGGTTGATGATAGAGAATCGATTGACCTGTGAGGGAAGCAAGGTTGTATGATGAAGAGACCTATCTGTAGGTCTGTCCCTATCTATCTGCTGCAGAAGTGGAAGCTATGGCGGGAATATTCAGGGGCTGCGCAAAGGCAAAGAATAAGGTCTCTCAAGTAGCGGCTGTGTGACAGTTCACCGCAGAAGTGAGCTGACTGGAGCTTCTCGGTGCAAGATTAGTTTCTCGCAATTCCTGACAAATATGCATAATATTTTGGGGTGGTTTTTTTCTTCCTCAGTAAGGTTCTTTTGCCATAGTATAGTTTCTTGACACTTTAAAGTGGTGGTGTTTGAAAATTAGGCCACTCAAAAATTTTAACTGCTGTCTGAAATGTTTTGCTAAGGATGATCTTCAGTAGTCTCTGAAGTTTCATTAACTGAACGTGTTCAGAGAATTAGTCTTTATTTTCTCTTTCACTTTGAACATGTAGCAGGATAAATACTGTATAAATACTTTCAAATTTTCTACTCTAAAAATCAATTTTTGCTGTTGTTTGGGGTGCTTTCCTGTTGCAAAATGGGAGAGAAGAACATATTTTTAAAATATGGTTGTAATACCAGAATGTCTGGCTGCAGGTATCACAACAGATGAAAGAAGCTCAAGTGTTGTAATACATTTTTTGGCTATTGACTACATTTCAGCTTGGCAATGTCAAATGGATGGAGCATGGATTTCAGTCTGGGCTCCAAAGTGTCCTCCCAGGGCCTGGGGTGAATACTCACACAACTGAGCCCATGATGGAGCTTTGCGCTCCGGCATGTACGCTGAAATCCCATCCTCTGCCTGCAGTGGCCAATTACTCACCACGTTCTTTCCTTACAGTCTCTCAAATGTTTCACGTTGATGGATTATTATGACCTATCCGAAATGGTAGCCAGGATATCTCTGAACAGCTATTGAAAACGGAACATGCACTAGAGCTAAAACTTTCCTACAGTGTCTAGTTGAGTCAGTTGACAGAAATGGAAAAATCTGCAATAATAAGACTGATGTGTTTGGACCAGTCTCCAAACTGCTCTAACACTTTGGTCAGTTTAATGTTCTTATTCAAGAATTTGGTTTCACTGCCCTTTGTGTTAGCAGCTGGCTTTTACCTACCTGTTTATCACTAAACAAGGATAATTTGTTTCAGCAGCAGAGAAGCCTCCACTTTCTAATGTGAATGTTTAAATTAATTAGTAAATTCTTGCAGGCATTCTGAAAACGTAAAGTACATTATAGGTATTTATTTTTATTAATTTCCTTATTGAAGAAAATGTGAAAGAAAGCATATCCTTTTCAGTCTTCCAAGGCCTAATTTATTGGATGTTTCAGAATTGTTTTCACTGTTTGCAATATGGTATCTCATATTAACATTTCATACTACCAGATGTTTCATTATTCCTGTTTTAGCACATCATACTTGACCCATAGCAGCTTTGAATGCAAATAACAAACAAGCTGATGCACAATGCTTGACTGTTAGACTGAAATAATATGGCAAGGCTAAGCTGGTTTTCATTTTTCCTTTTGAATATTATTAATTGCAATGTGTTGACTGTTAATTTAATTAAATGTTTTGTTTTAATATAAGACCATTCTTCAGTTCACTGACTCACCGTTTCATTTAATTAATTGCAAACCTCAAGATTTGATTACTCATAGTTCTCCTTTAGTTAATTTACTTGTTTACAGTTTTGACAGAAAAGCTTTCAAACTAATATGAAGGAGGGGCACAGTCTAACTAATTAGGGAACTGAAAAAAATAGCTGTAGCTAGAGTACAAGATTAGCAGGTACTCAGGGTCACCTTAAAATGCTCAGACTCCTTGTATTCACCATCAGAATCCAATTTTCAATGACTGGACATTAGTTAAACATGGAGGATTCACTTGCATGCAAGGCAGCCTAGGTGCCTCAGTGCAGGAATGTAATGGAGTTTTGGTTTCTTGGGTCTCCAAGAAGCTGTTTGCTAATCAGTAAATGGTGATGTGTACTGGAGGCAAGAGGCACTGTCCCCTTGTCGCATGGCGCTCAGGGAAGGGGGTGGGTTCAGCACTGCCCTGTAGTGGGATGCTGGCCCCGAGGGGGATGCACTACAAACGACCTTGGAGTTGTGATCTTTGGGCCATGCAGGAAAAATGCTTTTTTTGTTGAAATAACTTCTGTGACTCCAGAAGGGAATACTCTTCAGTAGTCTTTCTGTCTGCCGGGGATATTTGAGTAAACAATTAACCACTAACTTTGATAGGATGCAGACAAGGGATGCAGAAACCTCTCTGGTCTTCACGCCCTCTCAAGTACTACAGGTACCTTGGCTTTAGGAGCAGAGGACATGTTCAGTGGGTCCAGCCCTCACAGAAGTGACCAAGCCTCAGAGTACGTTCAGATCTATTCCATCTTCAGCGCCCACAAGCAGCGAATCTTCCCCAGATCGTTGTGGCGTGCCATCTTGAGTAAGCTGAGTATGGCCCTCATTTGGATCAAAAACCTTAATTTGAAAACTGTTTGGTGCTTAGGTATACTTTAACTGCAGCTCAGAATACAATTGCAGAATTTTACTTCAGTGCAACCTGAGCCTAAAGTGTGCCGGTTTGTGTGTCCTTGAAGGGTTATTTCAGGGCTAAATTCGTGTGTTGTACAGCAGAGTTACGCAGGCTTGTCAAAGGGAGAGTACACAATGTCCTGACAAAACTGAAATTACAGAAAGAAGATTACTAATGGCAGTTGGTGGTTTTGCCATATGCACGATGCAGGTGTACCTGAGCGCACACCATCACAATCTGTTATGCGATTGTAATCAAGATTCACGTATAGAGAGCTGACGCAGGACATGGCTCCGAGATGTCACCCTTAAAGATCCCTACCAGCTCTTCAAGGAGCTGCTGTCTTTCAGCCAAGGCAACTGGTGGGCTGTGGGCTGCTGTTAGCAGGACTGCCTCCACCGGCCACATGGTTGCTAGCAGTTTTGAAAACAAATCATTGCAACTGTGATGTGACTCATGCTTTTTTGTTGTTGTTAGTGTTGTAACGGTTGTACGTGTTTGATAATAGGCGGTAAGTAGTTTATTTCCTGGGTGTTTAGTGATTAATCACAGCTGGCAGAAGATAACTGAAGGAAGGGAAATTTAAAGTGTAAATGGAGAGGGGAAAAAAAGGGAAGCTTTGAAGTATGTAATCCAGCATGTCGCTTTTCCTAGTGATCCTTTTCCTTTTTTTTTCTAAGGTGAAAGTAGAGGGATAGATGTATACATTACAGCAGTTTTCAAGTACATTTTTCAAAGTGAGGTACTCTAAGTGAGATTCTGCTGCTGATAATGATTCATCCGAGGGGATGGAAATGATTCTTCAGTTCTTTGTAGATCTTTAGATAAGTCAGTTGAAGAATAGCCCTCTTTGCCGCAGCTAGCCGGAGCTAAGTCAATTATAGAAAGGAGTTTTATTAATAGTTAAATTAAATAGTAGCTTCAGTAACGTTAGCGCGGCAGTAGCCTTAATTGAAGATTATGCCAATGGGTGATTTGCTGTACGTTTTCTTCCATCATTTCAATCAGTAGCACACCCTTACTGCTGAAACCATTTGCTTTAACCTCAATTCTATTAGCTTTCAGAAATGCTGAAGAATTAGTACACTGGTTTTAAAGTGCCTCATACAGTCAAATTCTGGGGCTTTTACTGCTATCACAATTCAAGTAAGAAATGATACAGACTGGGGAATAAGTGAATGAGAGTATAAAGACTTTGCTGATACTGAGCTTAGAGATAGTATTGGCTATGTCTGCTTCAAGTTTATGCCTGACTGCTCAGGATCTTCAGGCTGTAGTGCTTCCTGCATTAGGACTGTGCTTTACTCTTTCAACTTTTAATGCTGAAGTGGAGTGACTTTGGTGTGGCAGATGGCACAGCATAGATTTCTGATACATCACTGTTTTTTGGCTGTTGTCCTTATGGCAGCTGTGTCTGGTTAGGGAGCTCAAAAATGCCTGACAATAATTACCTTTAATTTCTGCAGGTGGCATCGTGGTGATTTTGGGACTGCGTTTATTCTTTTCTGTTTGTTCCTCAGTACCCTTTCTGCCTTCGTTATGCTTCTGATACAACTGTTCAGTAGAAGTTTGTGTGTTTGGTTTTTGGGGTTTTTTTATACAGTACCCTGTATAATTTTTTGTTTTGCCTTTTCACTGAACGTTTTACTAAAGGTCTGAATTCACTTTCCATTCCCTGTTCATCTCCTTATCTCTTTACTCTTTTGTATATTTAAATTAAGTAAAGTTTTATGACTTACAGCATCAAGAATCTGTATAAATACTGAGCCAGATGAAAATATTTACTGGGATATTGGTTCATCTATACGTATTTGGGTACATACAAATGATAAAATGTTATGATAAAAACCTCCACATTCAGACTCTGTATTTTTTGTAACCTTTAAAATAAATGTGAATTCTTTGCAAATTGATTAGAAGTATAAAGTGAAAAGAGAGTAGGCTGTGAGTGGGTACAAGTTCTGAAAATGCTTTAGTGATGGCTGTACCTCAAAACTTGGAATTGGTTGGGATGAGGAGGAAAGGTGCAGATGTGCAGGTAGGCAGGCAAATCACACAGGTGCCTGGAAATGTTGAAAACAGTGAAGTCCTCAGAAGACTTGTGCTGATGCTTGTCTTCTGAACTTCTTAAAAATAATGTGAAATTCACTCAAAGAGCAATCCCACTTCCTTTCCTTAGCAAAAAAGTGGAAAAGCTTATAGACTATCTCGTCTTCTCCAGAAAGTGTGTGAACAGTTTTATCATTGAAGATGCATTCTTTGATGGATTAAGTGTGAGTGATGTCAGCCAGAGAATTTGTAAAAAAAGGAGTTTAAACATCAGGATTTTGTGTCTGCTTGATAAAAAAAAAAAACCCTGTAGCATTTGCAAAAGAACTTTAAAGGGTGTTAGAAAAAAAATATTTTTAAGTAAAAAGTGAGTATTGTTACAGTATAGTGATCCTCTGTGTGAAGTGAGGACTGCATTAGATGACCTAAAAGACAAGATTGTTGATGATGTTTTCTGGACTTATTTTTATATGTTTGTATTTAGTGTATTTTAATAATGAAATCAATATAGGTTTTCATGTATCAATGACAAAACAGTAGAACAAGTGCCTAATTAGTGTAGGTAGTGTTTGTTAGATCTGGCATCAGTGCTTTGGGAATGTAGGAGTGTGTAACTGCAGTTTGTTTTTGTGAATGTTGAGAGGCTCTTAGGCAAGAGGGAAAGAGGAGGACAGACGGCCTGGAGAGAAGAGGGCTTGTGTACCTCCCGCCTCGTAACCTGTCATCTCCAACTTACTGATATTAATCGGGAACACCTGCGCTGAAGTTAGCCGAATTGCTGTATCCATGTGTGATAATACATGTCCCTCCTCCATGCAGTTGGAGTCTATTGCTTGCTTGCTTACTTAAGTCATATTAAAATAATGAGAACTTTTGTGAAGCCTATGCTAGGAGCAGCAGAGCTAATCTAAATGTCAAATTCATAGCAGCTTTTAAAAGAGAGTATTTTAATTTATGGATGTGTGGCAGTATAGGATGTGAAAATTATTAGTTCACTTTAATCAGTATCTAATCTCTCAGTAAGCAGTACTTTGCAGAAACAGCAGATTATTTAATTCTCTTTTGATATATGATATCTTTGTGGGTTGATACAGCATGCACCACCAACAAAAAATCATGGGGTTTTTGGTAAATGCGATTCAGTGATTTTGTGGAACTATTGCACAGTCAGTTACAAGATAGCTGACATGAAGCATTTAGCTTGCTTTTTAGCAAATGACAAAAGCAAGTCATACTGTACTGGGAGGAAGACAGTAAACCCATTTAATCCGTAACTGAATGAATAAACAGTTACACCTGTAGAGGTCTTTTTGGTTACAAGGCCTTATCCCCTGTATTTTCCTGCAAGGTAGATCAACTTCAGGTAAGATATTTTCAGTCACATCTTGCCCAGAGTAAAAGTAATTTGATGCTGTCTGGAAGAAAATGTGATCTCTTGCTTACTGACCAAGTCAAAACCATAAAACTTAAAAAGTTTACTCTTATGAAAAAAAGAGAATGGGAATCTACATAAAAAAATTATGGTAATGATGGTAACCTGTAGCCTGATGCTACTCAACTTCTTCTCTTTTACTATTGGAAATTAATTGGGTTTTAGTCACTTGAAAATCTACCACTAACCCCCCTTAATTCTGTAAATTTGTGCTGGTCTTAATGGTCTCTTTTAAAGGTTTGTAATTACCCATATTGTACTTTTCTAACATTTCCAATGCAGTATTTTCCAGTAGCAATAATGTTAATCCAAACCAACAGGCTTCAGAAAAAGACAAAATAATATTTGGATGTATAATATAATAGTACAGCATTGATTGTTCCATGTTAATTGGCTTCAAGCTGTTGAAATTAAGGAATACTATATCTTACTAGTGTACTAGGAAATTTTGTAGCAGCTAAATAAGTCAAGCAGAAAGTGATCAAAGTGACAAAATTATCAAAGTGACAGGAAATTATATTTAAAAGTATGATCAAAAGAGATACCATTAAATAAATATTTATTTATGCTATACATGTGAAAGAAAAAGAAAAAGAAACATGAAAGAATTAAAAAAAAAATCCTTAAAATGGTGTACTGAAATAACTTGATTTTAAAATAAAGATAGTGTTCAGAATAACATTACATAACTGGACTAAGAATGTGTATTGAATTTATGTGACTTATTCTCACTGAAAGGAATTGTTTTGTTCTTCATATTTTTCAGTGCTGCATTGTATGGTATGATATTGCATTTTTTTATTTATATTTTTCCAGGTCTGACAGCGGCTGCCATGGCAGAGGCTATGAAGTTACAGAAAATGAAACTTATGGCAATGAATAGCCTTCATGGAAGTGGAAGTCAAAATGGAACAGAATCAGAAAATGAAGAGCTCAATTCTAATGCAGGTAAGTAATGCTGTGCATGTGAGCTGTAGGGACTCTTAACACCTGGTTTTGCAAACGGGAAACAGAATCAAAGATTTGTTTCAAATTCTTGTGCTCTTTTATTTTGTAAGCTTTGCTCTGCCAGTGTCAAATCCAAATTACTGCACCCATTCCTCCAGTTTTCCTACTAACAGCCATCTTCATTAATTTTTTGAAAAATATTGGTGAAGGATTGTTTTCATTATGTTAGAATATAGCCGTTTTAAACTGTTCCCTAAATATATTTGTAGAAACAAAGGACTTCTCTATTGGCAATAATACAGTGAGTCTGGCGTTTTCCTGTAAATGGTGAAAAGTTTCCAAAACGTCGGGTTGCTGGAACTCATAATGAGTTCCACAGTTCACTGGAGAAAGGTAAAGTAGGGAATGCTAAATCACTACCTTTCTGGCTTTTCTGCATTTTGTTCTTTCCTTGAATGGGTATTTGCAACCCACAGCTATGAAGGAGAGTCATGATAAACGTTTGTTGTGGCCTACCTGGCTGGAGTACCCTTGGGTGGAAGGCACTGACACTGAACACATGTTCAGTCTATACTACTATAAGCATTAGTATAAACTTGAACTAAGCTCCCTGAGTCCCAGCTCCACAAGAATAGGGTTCAAAGTTTAAGTCAGAAATGGGTCCTTCGAAGAGGATATCTTCTTTGTTTATTTTCATGTTCTTTTCAGGTGAATAGGAGAGATTTTTACTTGGATGGTGTAGAGAACCTGGAATAAGCTAGATCCATTTTGTCTCAGAAAGCTGCCAGATACCTATTACAGTAAGGGCAGGTTTACTTGGACTCACTTTTTTTGACACAATCCTACAATACGCTCTTACCATTTTGGAAACTTATGCGTCCTTTGTTTTCATTATCAATTCAAGAACAGAGGCATTGTCTGATTCCTCATTGCATTCAGATCTCCCATCGGCATTCACACATCTCTGAAGTCACACATGCGTCTCTAAAGACGAAGCTGCTCTAACAGTTTGCTTGCTTGGATGGTGTATAGTGTATATGCATTGTACCATCAAAATGGTAATTTATTAGACCAATAAAGCAGCAGCTGGGAGGTCTTAGACTCATTTTCTAAAGGAGTAACTTTGAATTCATGACAAATTATGCACAAAGCAGTCTTTCCAAAAGTGGTATTGCCTTTTGCTAATTTTGTGTACTCATCTGTATTGAAGAAATCTGGCTTCTAATTCATGCATTAAACCCTTCCCCAGCTTTCTATTATGTAGGATACGTATTTCTTATTCACCTCTCAGACCCTAATCAATTAGTGCATATTGAATTCAGAAAAAAAGCACTGAAAAAGCATATTTAGCTTGTGTAACTCTTATAGTCTCCATATAGTTCAAAATGAATTATGAAGTTTCACTGAATGCTAAGAAATATAACTGAAGATAGAATTCCTACAGAAAAGCAAGGAAGCTTCATACAGAAAAGATGTAGGGTTAATATTAGGGTTTTTTAAAGTTGCTGTACAAAAGCTTGCTAATTTGAATGTTCACGGTTTCGTGTGTTAGCTGATATGGCAAAATGTGTATACTTCATATGGGGAGAATCTACAGTACATTAATATTATTATTTCAGGTACCTCGTTGACAAGTTTTATGGGGGACTATCATACCAGCCTTTCGACAATACGTCAAGAGTATGCATATTAAATGAAAGTTCTCTGTGGTTTAGCAATTCAATGAGTTCTACAACTGACTCAATACCAATTTAAATATTTGGAAAAATTCCCACTGACTTTAGCTGAAGTTACAGTGGGGCCCAAGGATAAGGATATGGTGTCAGTTATGTAAAGATCTTTTCTCAATTCTTTCCCTTTTTCATTGCCTAATTCAGTAAAATTGCCAAGAGCAAATTTGCTGGATCAAGTGCCAGTGTTGCTTGCAGACAGAGAAATAAGTCCTTAAAAAAAGAATGGCTACTAATCATATTAAAAATCACAATTTCCCCTCTTTTTAGTGTCTGCAATGCCAGCATTAAGATCATTTCTGTAATGCATGGCTTCTCTCTTTATTGGAGGATCATTTTTTAAAGGTTTACATTAAACAGGTACAGCAGGATGTGTCAAAAAGGAAAACCAAAATGAAAGGAACGTAAAACTTAAATATACATTTCACTATACAAAATAACTGAGGAATTATCAAATATTCACTATGGAAAACTCACTGGAGACTGAGGTAGGGCGTGAAGAGAGCGGGCATTTTGTTTAGAAATTTATATGCATTTTGTAACTTTGATACACTGTGGAGAGAACACCATGATAATTCTGTGTGCATGAAACCTTTACCAAATGTTTGTTTTGCTCTAGACTCTTACAGTTTAAATGACTATTAAAAACAAAATGGGGATGCGAAATGAGAAAGAAAATTGAATTTTGAAATTTTTTTTTACTAAGAAGAGGTAAAAAGAAACAGAGCAAAGGAGTCAGAAGCCTCATAAGTGAGAAAAACATTTTATTTTAGGAGAGAGACCTACAGTTTCTTTGATTTGAGGTTGTGTTTAATAGCTTCTGTAATGGCTGCAACATGACTCTGCATCTAGATTTCAGCATGAATAACAACCTGCTCGTGTTTCATTTAGCTCCAAATGAGAAATTCTGTCTTTTATTGTTTTAGGAAATTAGTCTGTGTACTATTGCTCCTGGAACTTTATAATTAATCACTAAAGGTTATGGCTGTGGAGAGTTTGTGGGAAATAGATGTCTGAATGATTATAATTGTAGCTGTCAAATCAGAAATATAGTTATACAGAGCAGAGGACCTTTTGCTTCCTTTGATTTTTTTTTTTTTCTTTTTACTGTAACAAAGACTTGAAGGGTTGCAGTTTTACTTAAAAAACCAACTACAGAGATTGTTGGCTTTTTACCTCAGTCTGAGACATTGACTTCCTTTGGCGAGCATAAAATACAACGCCACTAAATATTTCACACTGGGATGTGTGCCTTCCTCCTCATTCTGTAGTCCGATAGATGAGTGGAAGAGTCTCTTTTGCTGTTGTTTGTTTGAATTAAAAATATAATTGACCAGTATTAAGTCCTGAATGTTTGTTGCCAGGTTTTTTGGAAGTGTGTCATTATATACAGACCTTTAGTATAATAAAGAAGTGGTGAGGACGTCTTGTCACATTCATTTCAATCCCCATCTGTATCTGTTGAAGTCAGCATGAAATAATTTTGGATTTGCTTCTTCAGTAATGCCTAGAACGTCACTTCTGTAGTTTCTTTCTCTGTGTGTGTGCACCTATGATGATGGAATTTTTTCAAGAATTTCTGTGCCTGAAGCCAGAATTCATGCTATCAATTTAAAATCTGAACTCTTAACTCTCAAGATCACTGACTATAATTCCTCAGATATTATATTGTCCTCTAGGAGATTACAGGTGTGGAATTGAATCTTACAAGTGTCTCTAAGGAAGTGGGGAGTAAATGGGCCACTTCTTTTTCTGCTTCTAGTCCAGCTGGTGTGCTTTTGCCATCGGGCCCTACCTACCTCCTTTTTGTAATATTACAATAATCTCAGTTATGGTGGCACTTATTACTGGAATATTCTAAATAACTTATTTAAAAAAATGCTGCAAGAGACAATACTGAAACTGTGGAAAAAAAAATGTACCAAAAAAAAAAATTGCATGTATTTTTTAATTGAAGTAATGCATTAGTTCACAGTGCTGTGAAGAATGTCGTTATACATTTGAACATTAATGTCCTCCTTCCACTCTCTCTGCAGAAGAGAAAGAGACTTTTTTGCACCTTCCTACTCATCATATGAAGTGTTGAAGCAAACTTCTCAGGCAGTTGAAAAATCTCATATTTAATCTGGCACTACAGGTTGTCTGGCCCCACAGTCCAGCCGATCTGTGCTAGCTGTTCCTTGTGGCTTAGTGTCTGTCTCCATCTTGTAGGATCTGGGAAGGAAGGCTGAATTTAGAGAACCACATAGTTGGGGATGTAGGTGTCTGGAAGTGGGAGGAATTACATCCCTCTGAAATCTCAAATCCCCAGTGGCCGTAAGTCTTTCATAATCCTATTCCTCCTTTTTGGCTACTCCACGTGAGTCCTTGGAGATGCGGTGGTTTGTTGATGGCACTCGGTGCACACATCTGAGGACCGCCTTGAGCCCAGAGGGTTGCCATCTCTAAGGCAAGTCATGCTGTAAAGCATGCTGTAAAGCATGACTGATAATACGTGCCGGGAGTGATGTGGCCTTTCATATTCCACTTTGGAAAACGAGTCAGATCAAGAGTTTGAAGCTGGCAGCTGAAGCTACGTATGCTGAATGTGTGTGCAGATCTCTCAAAGCCCAGCCACGTAATCAATTTTGCTGTTCTGTAGAAATAAGATAAACAAAACCAAACCTCTCTGGTTGCACAAAAGTGTTTGTAAAGATCATCTGTTTCATCATCATGCAATACTAATATTAGGTGAAGTGTATTCTGGAAATTAGCATATAATTGCCTAGGGAAATTTGAAACTTATTTGAAATCAGAGCTTTTTTTTTAACAGCATGGCAGCAGGTAATTTGTACAA
The DNA here is from genome assembly GCF_035582795.1 of Mycteria americana. Classification (NCBI taxonomy): domain Eukaryota; kingdom Metazoa; phylum Chordata; class Aves; order Ciconiiformes; family Ciconiidae; genus Mycteria; species Mycteria americana. Next base: position 23,069,934 of record NC_134374.1, on the reverse strand, counting down.
GTATGTGATAGAACTGGAACGTGAAGGATAGATTGCAAAATATAGTATTGCTGATATTACCTGAACATCCTTTAAGGATGCTGTGTTACGCAGCTGCCTCAGCAAAGAAGGATCAGTGCTTAGCAATCTATGACAGTACCTGTTTGTACAAAACCTCAGTGCAAAGAATAAAGCAGTTATTTCCTTCTGTTGGCTTTTGGAGTTAGCATGCATGATTTAATAAATGTGTTTTGCTTTCCCAAGAGAGATATCAAACAGTACTAAGTGTTTCAGTGGTATTTCCTTAGGAAGTCAAAATGTTATTCTGTATGTAGAGTCTTGTTGCTTAATTTCCAGACAAGGAGCTAAGTTACGCAGGAAAGAAAGGAAAAACACCCTAGCTTTTGGCATATGAGGATCAGAGAAAAAGCTCTTCATAGGGAAAAAAAAAAAGGCTTATCTTTTTATCCTTTTTTCCCTTCAGTACCTGCCATGCAGTTTTCTCATAAATGCAAACATCCTTCACAATCTGTTTAAAAAACCACAAATACATCACTCGGAGGAATATTTAAGGAACCATCAGGAGGGAAAAAACTCATTGGTTTAATGGAATGCTGTCAAGGAAAATCAGCATCACAAACGACACAGGGGCAGAATTGATACTTTTGCACTGACATGTTAAAAGAAAATCCCATGCATTATTTAGAAAACCCAGAAATCTGTCAGCTGTATGATTGCCGAGTTAGCAGAAGCAGGAGGATGCTGCTCAAGTTGAAAAGAAACGCGTAGGCACAGATCCATATTGTAACCTTTCATGTTCTCCACCCACCATGAATACCCAGCTATTACACGGTCAGCATTTTTTAGTTTTTCTCTTTTAAAATTTTCAAGTGCTTGAAAAGTCAAAAGAGGTAGGTCTTTTATTCTAAAAAGCAGGATGCCGAGGCTGTTATTTTATTGTAAGAGTAGAAATGACAAGACCAGAGAACAGATTTTTTTAGTCCTTGAGTGCCGTGCAGACTTCATGAAGTCATTTTTCCTGTTGTTAAAGCAAGTATTTTTGTGCTCCGTGAGCAGAGAGTTATTGTTTCAAAGATGATAATTTTATTTAAAGAACACAAAACATTAATACCATTTTAAAAATATAACCAGTCAAAACTACTATTAATATTTTTAGAATCAGTTGAAAAGCTAGTGAAGCATACACTTAATTTTCTTTAATTGTCCTTTTGCCAGGAGGAATATATACAGTCTGGAAATAAGAGAGAACTTAATATGGGGTTTTTTTCTGTGCCATCTCATCCAAAAACTAGGCTTGTTTGACTCCAGCCCTAGCAGATACAGTAAAACATTTCATCCTAAAAATTGAGACATCTGTGCTACTTCATTAGACATGTACCTGTGTTGGTCTTGGTGAGTGTGAAGATACTTGCTTTTCACGCTGGAAGTTAAGAGTAGCACATAGTGGCTAAGTGGATCTCCCTGTTTGCTGAGTGGTGAGGTGAGCTGCTAGTCCACGGCCATCGAACACAAATGGATTGCGCATCGGGATAGATAGGAAAGAGGATGACGTTCTTGATGTGTCTTTTTTCCTCAAGCATGCAGATGGTGGTGTGCTGTGAGTATGGCTCGTGGCGTGGCATGTATTACACAGCCGATGGGACCAGGCTGCGAGATAGGCAGTGAATGGTCAGCGTCATGCAGAGACACAGCTTAAAAGATCTCCTGGAGTTCAGAAATGAGTTCAGAGCACTTCACAGCTCCTGTTGAGCCCATCAGTCTGGGCTGCGTTTCCTGGGGGAGGTTGGACGCTGCGATAGGACTGTAATGCTACATGTTAAAGTGTGCGTCTGAAAAACAAAAAACCTTCTGAAGCCCCTGGACAAGACATTGGTTCTTCAGGGCTAAATCACAGCACACAGGCGAGGGAGCAGCATGCTGAAATCTGACGTGTGAATGTGGTCCCTCTAGGTAACGAGGGCATGTATGGCCCCATAGGTGACTGGCTGTGAGGACAAGCTCCGCGTAAGAGCGTTTGTCCCAAGGCCGTAATACTTGAAGAAGATTCATGTGGTGATGAAACTCAGTGGCTTTCAGGATGTGCTTCCATACATAGGTTTGGAGGTGTGGTTTCTTGGAAGTTTCTTGAACCCACTTGCAAGGGCTATCTAAGAAATTGTAAGCTTTCTTTTTCAGTGAAAATGGAGTGAAGGAACTAAATCATTCACGTAACACTGATGCTTTAAAAAGTTTTACCCATTGCTGCTTGTCAGAAAACGTCCATGGTTGCTGAATGATACAGAGTAATGAATTCACTGCAGATAATGGAAGTGGGGCCTTCCTGGAGCCAGCGACTGATAATTCTGGAGGAAAAGGCTGATGTGCTGTTTTCTTTTTTAAGATACAGCTCCGCAAACATTAGCCAGGAAGTGATAAGCTGTTTGTTTGGTTCGGTTGTACGTTGTTTGCATTCTGCTGTTTTCTCTTCTGTTTCTTCCTCATGGTGATGTCTTTCATGGGCCCTCTCAATTATCTCAACCCGGTCTCCATGTGTGAAGCTTGGAAACAAGATGCACATATATCTGTTTCTTTGGAAAATCAGGGGTTTTTTGGAGAGTGAGTATCAGTGGATAGTTTCTGCTGTGTTACCCCACCACCAGGTAGGATTTAATACCAAGAATTTTAGGATGCTTTAGTGAACCACAGTTTCAGTGGAGTGCCAAAGTGGATTTGTTTCTTATCTGCAGTCTATTTTAAGGTCCCATTTTGGACAGATTCTTGAGCAGTTACCTATTGAATGCATTTAAGTACTTAACTGTCTTTTTAAAAAGTATTCTTATTCATTTAAATATGAATGTAAATACTTTATAGTAACTGTATATGATTTACACATAAATGTGGATTCATCAGCTAGTATTTACATATCTGGATTGACTGACACCCAGCTCTTGAGAACTATGAAGTAGCTCTGGCTGTAGTTTTAAAACTAATAGAGGAAATAACTTCGGACAACTTCTGAAAATGAAATTCTTTGTGCTTTTCTCTGTAACTCTCAGGCATCTTTTTCTTTGAGAGTAATTTCTGTTTCAGATTTTTGATGCTTATCGTACACATGATGAAATTAATTGATGTTTATATAACATCGTAAGTTAATATAAGCTATTTTAAAGATCAAGCAAATTTAGGTATTATATAGACGTCTTTTTAGAAAAGTTCTTATTAAATGTCTAAACTCTGGTTTGTGTGAATGCTTTTTGAGTGGATACTTCTCAAGGGTATATTTTAAATGGATTCATGACAATTAGATGGTGCTAAATGTTTATGAATGGAGAATATATATACTTGTAAGTTTGTATTTCAACAGTTAGACATATCACACAATCTGCTTCCTCAGTATATTTTGGCTGTTACCTTATTTGAAGTCAAAGAACTGCTGTTCCTTCTTTCCAGAGCATAAAGTAAATTTTTTTTTCATCAAGACAGAATTCCTTACAATGATTTCTGACTTTTGCTGAAACAAATTTAATATAGAAGATCAAGATTCATATCTATTAAAAAACCCCTTCCTAATACCACATAAAATACCTCAGTGCACACAGAATAATCGTAAACAACCTCTCTAGATTCTTGCCATATCTACTATCAGAACTAAGTGCAGCAAAAGACAAACTAATGACAAAATGCAAATGGTATGGCTAAACTGCGTAGAATTGAGAGCTTTCACATGTCTGTCACCTTTCAGATCCTTTACAAATTTATAGTCTCAGAGTGCAGAGGTCTAAATCTTCAAAGCTTGAAAAACAGAGGTGCAGCATGAACTAATCTTCATTTTTTCCCCTATCTTCTTACAGCAGCACTAATGGAAATGTATTTTGTTTAATGACTCTGAAATCCTGTTTGTAATTAGATGTGGGAATTGGTCTTACTTTGTAACAGATGATACTGGAATAATAATATGAGAGATGCTACGCTGAGACCACTATCCTCCTAAATCTATATCATTTTTCATTTTATTGACAGGAAATGTGTTCCTGGAACAAAGAGATTGATTTTAAAGAGTAGAAAAATAATGTCTAGTAAAAACTCAAATGATAACATTTTAGCATTACTTTAAGTGTATCACAAGAGTACATTAAGCTTTTAACTTTATTTTTAATTTTAGTAAACAGTCTTCTTATAAGATTGATATAATCTTTGAATTAATGCACCAAAAGGTAGGGAACTTAAATTAATGACAGGGTGCATACAATCAAAATGCATATCATATTGCAGAAGGATTATTCAAAATAATCAATTTTGTCTGTTAAAACACTTTTACAGTCGTACATGAAGTAATTAGGAGTGGGCACAGAACATGTGAGTGCAGGCTGAGCTCGCACAGTCCCTCCAGAGAATTAGTCTTCTTCACTAGGTCTTGATGTCATAAATCATTTTGGCCACTGTAGAGCCAAGGCTACATTTTTTCCTTGGTTATATTTTTCACATTTGTTAGTAGTAGCAGATACTCGTGGTCAATATCAACCTGCCAAAGGAAAGCAGGTTGCTCAAAAGTGTCCCTCATTAAGACACGGCCTCATGTTTCTCTGCAAGGCACAGGAACTGCCATAGCATTGTAGGGAGTGACACTTAGCAGAAACACGCCAAATTTAGGACTTTCAGTATAAATTTTTATTAAGACCAATGCAGAGTAGACGCACTGCACTTTAAAAGGAAAAATCATTCCAGTTTAGACATTTTAGTAGGCTTCTGCAACTGCTGAAGGACATGGTGTGAAGAGTGCTGTCCTGCCCTTTGGGAAGCAGAGCTGCTCTCTCTGCAGGCCGGTGTAGGGTGAGAAGGCATCTCCAGGCATCTCTGCCTTGCTGGTCTTGATGCTTAGTGGGAAAGGGAAGGAAAAAAAGTGTGGTCCAGATCTACCTCTCTGAAATGCATTTTGTATTTTATGTTAAACCGTTGTTGGCTAAAAACAAAAGTGGTCGTAGGAGCAAGAACTATCAACTGGTGATCAGATGAACTCTGGCAATTAGGGATGCCAAAAATGCTGAGAAGTATGCTTGTTTCAACTTGGTGATTTGCAGATTTTCCACAGTGCTACCAAAGAACAAGAATAGTGAAGTACCGTTATGTTGAATACACTTTTTTTTTTTTTTGAGGTCCTTCCATGTACTCTTTTTCAACAAGATCTTGTCTGCCTATCATTTTGCACAAAGTAACATATTTGTTTAAACACTATGGTGTGTTAGCATGCTTAACCAATGTGTTTTAATTTCCCATTTCAGTATGTAAGGATGTAAGGGATCCAGTACGTAAAGCATTCCAGTTTGTTAGGAAAAGCAAGTATTAGTGATAGTTGCCTTTGTTAATACTAGTGAGTCAACTTCAATCTCACATTAATGATATTTTAACAATATAAAGTACTTTAAGGTTTTAATTACATTTTAAACTCTGGAACATTCCTGTTCTTGTTAAGGCATATATAAGTTAGGATGAAAACTGGCATATTACCTTTGATGCGGGCCACATGCTGAGAGTCCCCCAAAGGATGTCATTGATAGTGATACAGCTGCCAACAGCAGGAGTCTCATGAATTACAATTTTAATCAGATTTTTTAAAAAGGTCCCCTAACATACAGTTGATTTATGTTTGAGGTAAGAAATGTTTGTGGTGTGATCATTTGGAATATTTTCTCACTCAAAAGAGTAGCATTAATCCAAAAAACCATTTTAATAATGTGGTTTTTTTAGTTAAGGATTCAGTACTAGATTTTTGCAGAGTGCCCCGAACTGACATTTTTGCAGCTGAGATTCGATAGCAGTTTTACTTGCAACAGTTGGCGCTGTTTAAATGTCTAGCTGATTTGTGAATTTGATGAGACAGAAGTCACAGTGGTCTCAAGTAATTCTGCCTTTACTTGCACCCGCAAAGTAAGAGGCATCCCTTAGCTCTGGAGTGGGGACTGTATGGATACACAGGACATACACCTATCAGAACCTTACTACTTTTTATAGAATACCTTGGCTATCTTGAATAGTTATATTCAAGTTTTGTTTTCCTTTAATAAAGTTTTGCTCCATAAGAAAATCAGGGTTATGCATTTATTTCTGTGATTTTAAAAGTAAGCATCTGACAGTTTTGCATAATAGGTTATGCTTTCTGCTCCATATTCTGTTTAAAAAAAGCTGGAATCCAAAGCTGTGAGTGACATTTTGGTAGAATTTTAGCAAGTACAGTCATTACCAAATTAAAAATAGATACAGGTGGGTAGTCTATGTTTTTAGCTCCTTTTAAAAAAACCCCAACCCCTAACTGTATACAAGAGCAGCAGTTTATCAGATCGTTCTAGTTACAATTATGAAAGACGAGCAATGTTGTCTCGGACCAAGAGTAAATGTACCTTTATCACCAGAGTGTGTTAGAAATCTTTAATTTCCATGGCTGCAACATCTTTTTCTCAAATGAAATCCTTATTCTTAATTTCTTAGCAGCTTAATTTAAATTAATAAGATCACTGAAGAATATTAAAACCTGGTCCATTTAGTCATGGAGAAGAAAATCTTGTTGGCACCATATAATTGAAGCTTCTAATTTGTCCATAATCTAAAGGGAAAGTGCATGGATTTTTAGTACATGTTTCAGATGCCATCTTAATGTGTATATTATGGTGGAAATGTAACCAATATTATGTTATCTCTTAGGATGTGTATTAGTTGTTCCGGATACATGTTTCATCTTGGGAGGCGCAGTAAGCACGCACCTAATAGTTTTAGAATAGCAGTATCTTCTCAAACTGTGATGTTTTCTTGAAGAGAAGAGTAGGTAAGGCTTTACCTGAACCATTCTGTAGCTGAAGAAGAGACCATAATGTAGGATAATGATCCTATGTTGTGGATAACACTCCAGGCGTACCCTGCAATGTGGTATATAGTGTTGCAGCGTACGGATCTAGTTCAGGTGGTAGAGGTAGGTAGCGTGGCAGGGTGAGTTCAGGACGGGCTGTTTCGCCCTGCAGTTTGGCACTGCCTCTGGATCTGGTCTTTGTACTGCAGTTTGCAGTGTTTAGGATCATAGGAAGACAGCACTTTCGGACTTGTTTTCTTATCCACGCTCTCAATGAAGCAAGAATTCTGCCAGCGTCATGTCTGACTGATAGTTGTCCAGCTTAATTTTAGAAATTTTATAGGCTTACTAATCATGGCCATTTTTCCTAATGTTTAACCTAAGCCTTCCTTGTTACAGTCGTTCCTTTCTGCCTCTTGTTCTGTACACTGTGCGTATGGAGAACAATTTATTCCCTTTTATTACTGAACATGTCTTTTATCTAGTGAAGACTATTAGTGAGTCTCCTATCTGTCTTCCCTTCCCTACATTAAACAAGCCTGCTCTTTTGAACGTGTCTCATGCCAATGATTTTCTAGGTACCTGGTCAGTTCTCACTGCACTCCTCTGGCCTCTCTCCCGGTGATTCATACCCTGCTGGTTCCCAGACCCAGCGCAGTGCTTCGGTCAAGGCCGTGCCAGAGCTCAGTGCAGCAGCGTAGAACAGGATAGGGAGAAAGAATTTCTCCCAGTCGTACATACAGCTATCTGGTATAAATGTGTGAAACTCTTATTCTCCTGACGTTCCCCGGAAGCAGGATACTGCTGATCTGTGTTCACCTGCAGTCTACTATAGCCTCTAGATCTTTTTTTTTTTTTTTTAAAATCTTTTTTTTTTTCAGAAGAGCTACGCAGACAGTCAAACCCCATTCTGAATTTGTGAGGATGGCTATTCCAGCCTTTCATCTGTCCTGACCAAATTTTCACATTATATCTCTTTTAAATGTTCACAAAGATTTAGATAAATTCTAATAAAGATCCAGAGTTTTGGATAGATTGGTTAATTCTGCTATGTATGCTTATGATATAGACTAACATGCTAACATCTGCCCTTGAATGTGAAGCATTTCATTCAGTTGAGTTTTGCCATTTTATAGTTCATTCTATCTTCACAGGTTGACTGGAGGTACATTATGAAGGTAAATTAAAATTGATAGTTGAAACTGAAAATCAACATTTCCTGTTTAGATCATGTGCATTTTTTAAGCTGTACAGAGCCATCTGCAATTAATGCTCTTTGTTGTATATCTTCTGTATTTACAGTATATTTGACAATAAAACCTTTTTTGACATTTAATCAGTAGCAGAGTTGTTCCTCTCTCGTTATATATTCATGAACTTTATCACCAAGACAAGACATAAATGTTGAGCTTGCCTTTAAGATCAGACATGCGTTGATATTTAAAATCTAGAAAATTGGGGGGGTTGTGTCTGTTCTACATTTGTACAATATAAAAATGAGAATATATTCTTCTTTTTAAGAAGATGCTCAGGCTACTGTAAGGATGGAGACAAGTGAAACTTTGGGACTAGTGAAGCTTCCAGCATCCCTGTATAAGAGCTGTATATTCAATTACTGATGTCATGGGACGTGAGAGGCTGCATTTTCCCCTCTTCCTATAACGCATATAATATTAGTTAAATTGTGATTTCTTTTCTCATATTGCAGATGGAAATTGGAAAGGTAGTAGGAAGCAGTGTCGTGCAGATTCCTATGGTTCCTGTGGATTTGTTTTCTGATTGACTGTCTCTAAGAATTTGATATAAGGGGGATTTTGACATTTCATCCTTGAGAATATTCCCCCTCATTTGCAGCACCTCTTGTGTTTTTCTTGATTTTGACAATGTAGGTATTTTTTGGAAGTTGAATCCAACTTTATTCCCTTTCTCTGCAAATGCTAGATCCAGGAAGAGAAGTCCTTTAGAAAACACTAGAATAGCTAGCATGAGGAAGAATTTGAATTCCATTTTTTATAAATACCAAATGTATCTGGGTATATACTGTATGTTAAATAACAATTCTGTGTTAGTGAGAGGTTGAACTTTAATAGAAAAACATTATCTAAACAGAAGGGCATTTGCATGAAACTTGTAGGTATCTTATATTTAGGAGGATAATCTCTAATGAGCCTCTCTGAATTTAAACTCTGCAATTCTGTCTGTAGAAGAAGTATTTGCATTGTCCTATTGCTAGCGACCAATACTCATTTTCTAACTAACGAACAGCTCTTCTTTCTTTGAAAATGCCTTGAATAATTACAGCCCAAACCCTGCCCCTGCACTACATAAATGGAAAATGCAAGTCGTCAGATAGCACTGAATCCTCAGTTTGGATTAAAAAAAAGTATTTTATTTATTAGATGCAGTTATGGCACTGAAATAAATGGTTGGTGCAGTTACACAACATCTCACCTTCAAAATTTAATCATCTACAAATGCCATTTATTTTTCATAAGCTCCTTCCTTTTAATATGATTCATTAAATATCCTTCTTTTTTTTTTTTTTCCTGCTGTTTGTTCATCTATTTTGGATGTAGACTCCAGGCATTTATTTCCCCTCTGTCTTAACGTGTGGTGTGGTTGATGTAAAAACATTTTAAAATAATGTTCATATTATTTAAATAATTTCAAATTTAAAAGTTTGAAATTGCAGATCTATTTCTGCTGTAACCTACTTCTTACAGAGTTGTCCTGGAATTTTCGTTGAGGCTGATTTCTTTAATTTTCAAGAAAATCTGTATTTTCAATATCCGCCCACTTACAACCCGTGTAATTTAGAAAATTCCCCTGTAGATAGGAGCTCCTCCAGCATGCAGCAGAAGTTTTTGCAACTGGTAAAAAGCCGTACGTTCCCGCTGCCCCGCAGGGGAGGGTGCTGATGGAAAAAGATACCTCGGCAGAAAGCGTGCGTTGCTTTCCTCTCCCGTGGTTGGTGTAGCTGTCGAGCGGCTCTGAGTCGCAGCAGTTGGGGAATAAGGCGATTTCCCTTCATCCTGCTGTTGAGCATACCTTCTGCGCAGTCATCGAGAGCTGAGGCTCTGTAGTTTTACATGGCTTTTTCTGATTCAGTGTGTGAATCGGTAAAGGAGGGAACTTAGGAGGATCAAGATGAATGATTTTTTAAGGGTTACTGGTAGCCAATAGGCTATCTTTGCAGATGCTAGTATTTCCTATCCTCTGTATGTTTGCAGTTGAATGTGGTCCGAATTCAGGGGCTGAATTTGAAATTTGAAGTGTACGTGTGGTGGTACATGAGGTATGTGACAATAGCTGGGTCTAGATAGCCAGTTGCCTCACAGCTCCTCCATTTTTAGTTATCTTAATTGTATACACGCAATAACTTCTAATTCAATTAAGACTAGCAATATTCCACATTAGCCTGTCTGTTAAAAATCCATGCAGTATACTATAAAAAAGTCATTAGTTTGGTAATATCAATTTAACAAGTTTTAGCTCATTAACCTTGACACCAGCAGTGCTGGAGAGAGGAACCTTTTGATATTGTTGTTCTCGGCATATAGCAGGGAACTCTGAAAATCTGTTGAAATCCGTGGCTATTATCCTCGATCATCAGTTATAGCTGTGTGTTAGCTCTTTTATGCAAATGCCATAGTATGCCACAAATTACATCTTTTCAAGTCAACTTTATAGATTGGGGTGGCGTTTATTCAGAAAAACTTTTTTTCCGTTAGGAACTTTCTGTAGTTTGTAGATGGTCCTTTAACAGCATTACCAGCTGTTTTCTATGTTTCATTTTTCAGATATATACCATTCCAACACCACTTTTTAAAAGCTTACCTGAAGTGCAGCAGATGAATATTTGTGATAACATTTTACTAAGCTGCGTAAGATACTAATTGCAGAAATACTTCTTCAGTTACTTCTTTTTGCTTTCCAGGTTCACTCTTGAGAAATCACAGTTACCTTTGTAATAGTGTTGTTGTTTTAGCTTATACAATACTGCTGTAGGTACCATTATAAAACAGGAAAATGAGCAATCATTTAAAAGCAGGGTACAAATAAATAAAGAAAAAACTCTAGCAGTCAAAAAGCTGTTGTTTATGGTATACTTACTTTTATACTCAAATTGGATGTGTCCGAGTTTTAGAATTGAGAAGAGGTAGAGCAGAACTCATGTTTAGCCTGGTAATACAGCTGTAACCACAGAGGCATTTGAAAAACAGCAAGAAGGGGTTCTATAAAAACACAATGTATTTTCTCAGGAACGGCTTCACTTAATCCCTTGCAGTCACCGCGAGTCTGTCACATTTTATGATTTGGGGATGGGATTTTGATGTAAAGAGAATTAGCACCCACCTCTGAGGAAGGGCTATATGAAATGGAGGAAAAAGAAGAGGGACTTATAGAAATGTTTTAATGTGGAAGTGGTAAAGCAAAGCAAGACAAACATGGGAAACAGAATATTTAATTTTCAGCTGTCTTTGTCCTATTCATGCCAGTGTAAAATTTTTCATATGTTTATTTCTGTTTTATCACCTGCCTTTCCTTCGTGTCCTAGCTTGCTCAGTCACAAACTGCCTTTTACTACCTTTTTGGTTATGGAGGTATTCTTGAAATGACCATCCTTTCTGTGTCTGGTATGCTATTGAAGTTAGGGAACAGTTTTGATCCGTCTTCTGCTTTTGCCTGTGCGTAAGTGGGTCGCTTCCCGGATTTTGGTCTTCCCGTTGCAGTCTCTGCCCTTTCTGAAAATCGCCCCGACCTTCTCCCTCCTGCCGGCCAGAGTGCGTGGCCCTCAGCCAGCAGCCGTGCTTCACGCGGCAGCTAGTGCCATCGCTGGGGGTGAAGGACAAGGGGCACGCTGAGGTGTAAAGAGATCAGGCGAGTCTTGCAACGGTTTTCTCAAATGCAAAACAAAAGGCAAGTGCTGGATCGGGGATTGTTGACTACAGCAATGCTGACACACGTCAGGAGCACCCACAGAGACCTGTATTTTAGCTTTGTTTGAGAGCACTCAACCCTGTGGGATCCCAGGAGATGGAGGCTGCCAACATGAGTGTGGGTAAGTGTGTACAGCTGCGGTGCAGGTGTGAGAAAGCAGGGCAGAGCTGGAGGGAGCCGCTGCCATCTCTCCAGCCGGGACACGGGCATTTGTTCCCAGTGGAAAGCCAAAGCTCTGCTCAATGTGACTTATTTACTGTATGCACTGTACACGGTCACCCACAAGATTAAAGATTAACTTGGAATGCTTTGATGAAGTGTCAAGCCAGAAGATGGGCAGCAAATAATTTTGCTCGTTTACAGTGTTAATGAGAAGAGGGTTTCGGTAAAAGACCAGAGGTGTAATATATGCAATTTGAATATTGCAGGCTAATAAAGAAATCACTATTCTGAACTATATGTTAAAAACTTTAGTTATGTAAAGGAACGGTTACCTCAGCCAAATTTTCAGCTTCAGTAAGACAAAACAAGGTAGATTTAAACTTAAGTATAAGCTATTCATAATTTTCTTTTCTCCTGGCATGTTTGCCTCATAAAAAGTGAACTATTTTTAGTCTTTTGTAGGAACCTAATCCAAAATGAGAAAGTACATTAGATAAAGCTAAACTGAAATTTTGGTTGACCCGTAGGTAGCAGGGAAGAGCACAGTGCTGAGATTGAGAAGAGTTTTGCACGTGCAGAAAATCAGGAGGAAACACTGTACTTTGCAGAAGTTCCATGAGTTTGAAAAGGGATAATTTCAAGTGTTTTCAGCCTTGAGAATATAACACTCTAAGGAGCATTTTTCAAGTAATCCGTAAAATAATTTTTTAAAATAGCTGAAGACAATATGGATGCAGGAAAAAGTGCAATTTTATGAAGTCTTTCATTTAAGACCTAATTCAGATAGAATCACCTGTATATGAAAGCAGAAGATTCACATGTGGTGGGTAGTTAGGCAAACATGTCTGTAAGCCAAAGCTGCTTCTGTAAATATTGGGTTTTTTTCTAAAAGGGATCTCACATTATTTGACATTTATGAAAAACTATGTTAGAATCTTATGTGAAACATACCGTGGCATTTCTTGTGGCAAATGTATTTTTTGTACATTTACATTAAATGATACATGTGTACATTTTTATATGTATATGTATGAATGTATCTCAATATATTTGAAAGAACAACTACAAATCAGAGTGCACATTTGTGCCTTCTAATCTGGAGGTTCGTAGTCTGACTGTGTTCCTTTTGGATTTAAATACTTTTCAAGGTATTCAAGCTTGATTACTTGGCCTCACCTGTATAACATAGCTTAGAAATAAGGTTCATATCTGGGCAGCTGTCTTTGTGTTATATTTATGACTAAAACTCTATCACTTCTAAGATCTTTTGTAGAGTAAAACGTGTATTGTAGACATTTCACTTAAGATTTTTTGACCAGTATTTTTAAAAGCTAGCACAATTTAAAAAATGGAGGTCCAGCTGCAGAATGTGGGGCTAGACTTTAAAGAATCCATATTTCAGGGGATCATACTCTGGGGTTGTTGTCTGACCAATTACATGGACAGAGGATATTTACAGAATGAGGCACCAGATATCGGTATCAAAGATGTCCGGAGCTGTGGAACAATCGAGGCTCTCTCTGGCACTGAGGGAGGCAGAAGCCTCCACCCTTTAGGTCAAAACCAGCACCAGTGCTATATAGCACTGCCAACTGAAGAGCTGTATTGGAAACAACAGATACTGTGCCATAGGTGTGCTGCTACAGAGCGCATTGCTCTTTAATTGCTCAACAGTGAGTATGACACTTTTTCTTTTCTTTTTTTTTTTTTAACTGAATACTGCCTAGAATCTCAGAAGTGAAAATCATATCTTCAAGCTTCCCAAACTAAAGAGCTTTGGGAAGAGTGTATTTGTCATTATGTTTAATTTGCACATACCTCACCAAAGAAAAGGCCAGGGGAGCTAGGCCGAGAACACAGCTGTACAGGCAGCTCAACTAATTGCCTCTCCATCCTCAACCTCATTTATCTTCATTTCTTCCCAATTATACCAAATTATCAATAGTCTCTGTTGCATCAGAGTCTTAATCCCCTTTATTCAGGCAGCATTAGATAGTGGCAGATGAATTCTTGGAGGGAGTCAGGGTAAACAGCCATGAAATGCCACCTCTGGCAGATGGCATTGCTCACAAGAAATGTGACAAAACATTTGGAATTTGTTACTAGGCATTGGTATGAGAAGGCAAGCTGTCAATATTTTTTTAAATGATAATCAAGGTGGTGCATACTTATACCACAAGCAGAAACGAATCCTGTCCAAAACCTCAAGCTTAGTTAAGTTCAGCTTGGCACTGTGCTGTTGTATTTTGTTGCCGAAGCCTCTCACTTTTTCTTCTTAAGAAATATTTTCACTTTATCTGGTATTAGTATCAACATTTTAATAATGTTTGTTCTGATGATAGTTGTTATTTATGGGTTTGTATACCTCAGAAATATTGATTTGAAGACATAGAATATCCTTTACACAATAACAAATTTAGGATATATTATCTTGAATAGTTTCTTTGGCACTGGTCGTCTTTTAGGGGGTTGATCCTGCTCCTTAGAGAAGCTAATGCAAAGCTCCCGCTAATATTCATTGAGGGGAATTGCACTAGAGATTAGATGAGATCACCTAATGGCTAGGTTTGCTGAATGAGAAAAATATTCTGAAAATCAAAGATTGATTGAACGTGTAGGATGTGCAGGTGCTGTGGCAGGTATATCTTCAGCTATTACTATGAGCAAAAATGAAAGTGATTTTTAAAGGAAGTACCAAGCTGGCTGCTAATATAGTTCAAGGGTTTTTTGCGTGTTATTTTTAGCCTGGCATTAAATGAAACACAGTAGATTTCACTGCTGACCTTTTATGTGAATGAGGTTTACTCACAGGCTCTCCTAGTTTTGGCAGCATTCTAAATTTTTTGGAAGTCAGTAATAACTTAGTGCAAGGAATCAAATGCCAGATATAAAAAATGGTGCATCTTCAGAATTCGTATATACTTTGCCAATGTTCCCCATACTGACCCAACTTGTTGGAGCTGTGCAAGTGTCTGCACGTACTGATCCTTCATGGAAACTGGGGCTTATGACAGTAAATCTCGTTGGAGAGCTTCTGCAGTCATTCAGCTGCAATATAAAAGGATGTCAGGCATCCCTTTTGCAACCTCTCATTCTCTAGTAAAATCGCCAGTGTCACTGAGTTCTGCGTAGATGCTTCAAGTTGGCAGGGGTTTGGAAGATTGTCTAAATGTGTATGTATGAAGTGCCACAGACTGTATTTAATTCTTTCAAGCCATACTTTATATTATACAGAGTTCTTCTAGTGTTAGGAATTTTTGAAAAGATTATAAATACATAATTCATTTATGTCACTACAAATTAACTCAGAAGATTACAATCTGTAACTTGAACTGTTCATAATAATTATTTCAAAGAAATAGTAAATGATAAATTGTTGAAACTTGAATGATCTGATTTTGTACCGTAGCATTACCTATCTGCTATGGTTGTCAAGACGTTCTCAAAGCCTCTCAAAATCAAACTAAACTATCTGGCTAGTTACAGTCACAGTAAAAATCTACAGTACATGTATCTCGGTGGTTGTTTCAGTAAGTTGTTTAATACGGGAAAATATTAAGTAATTAAAAAAAAAAACCTACCAAAAGCAAAAAACACTTGGTTTGTGGTGAGCGAAGGTGTCAATGATTATCATCACTGGAATATGAATCCTAGTTCCTTGCTCGCTGGCTGCAGTTGTTGAGTTTAGAAGGAGGTATGGTTTATCCTTTCTGGCAGCCAGCCCTACAAACTGCGTTCAAGATCTGAAAGTTAAGCTGTTTTATTTATGGCTTGTGCATCATCAACACTAATAAAGACATGACAGACCAAGATTTTGACCTTACTTCTATCGGTGAAGCGCACGTGTTTCTGAAGACAGACTTTGGTCCTGCAGTAGAAAACAGTTAATTTTTTTGGTGATGGTCCTAAACCAGAAGAGAACTCATGTTCTAGTACAGTATTGTTATCTTTGTACAGAAAAATAAATAGCGATAAAGTCACACGCTTATTACTAAAAAGGTGAGCAATAACCATTTGGAGTGCAGAAGGGAGCAGATCAGTTAAGCAAGAACGAACCATAATCCTGTGGTTACATTTCAAAATAGTATTGAACATTTAAAGGTTGTCCTCTCTTTTGAGTTCACCAACATGTCTGTTGAAATAATGATCTGTGCAGATTTTTGTAAGCCCTCTTCTGTCAAAAGCATGTTCTGTAAGCTGTCAGGGGTAGGGGTCTCCCTGACCCAACTTCCCCGTAGGAATGCAGAGGTACATCGTCTGCCCACTAGCTCAGACTTGCTGAGGTTCCTACAGCAGTACCTCAAGTGACAGAGAATAGAGGTCATTTATTATCTCTCAGGAAAGGGGTTGCATGTGCTTTTGACGTTGACCTAGATCCAAAAGGAAGTTTAGGTTTTAACTCTAATTCCCTAATTCCAAGAATAATCCTACACATTGTATAGAAGAAACCGAATAGGGATATATTACTTATTATTTCATCTGCTACAAGAACTAGAAGACATCAGAGGAAGGCAGCAAATGCCAAGTTAGCCCCCCAACAACGTACCTGCAAATTACATGAGGTGCCTTTTCATGCAGTGCGTAGGCAAGCTGTGGAACTCTTTGCTACAGGATATTGTAGATGCAAAAAATTGACATCCATTTAATTTAATGGAAGAAAAAATCTATTAAAGGTTATTAAATTCAAGGAAAATACCTCTGTTTCAGGAAGTTCCTAATACATAAATTGTTGGAGAGTGTTCTGGGAAATTCTCACTATAGGTTTTCTCTGTGTTTAAACTCTTTAGTAAGTATTGCTTTTGGCCCTTGTTGGAGACAAGGCGTTAGGCTAGATGGGCTGTAGCTGTATGCAGCCATTCTGGGAGCCATTATTCCTTTAGTTATATTGCCCCTCCCTCCTGAAATACGACTAATTTCCACTTGGGAAGCCATAAATATCTAACTATTGATATGAAGATTACAAGCTTTTCCCTGCCCCTCCCCCCTTCATTATCACATGGTTAACTATCAGGTAACAAAGAAGCAACGACTTCATTTATTAATTATCGGAGCTTTTCTCCAGCGTGTCACATTCCTTCCTAACCAAGAAGCAACTTGTTTTGATTAATATTTATGCATGACTAAATCAGCAAAAGAAAAGAGGAGAATGGGTGCATTCTAGAAGGTAGCTAACTTTGAGAAGTACTTTCGAATATAATTGTATTTTTATGAAAATTATTATAATAGTTTGTATCTAACTTTCTATAACTATGATGTTTCATCTTGCTAAATCTAACTTTAATGGGGTGCTTTGGTGGTGTAAGTTGAATCAGCTGAGCCATTGAGCTATGTTTGGTATTTTGAGTTTAAATGAACATACTGCCACTTTGAGCAGTTTGTGTTTTTATCAAAGTAGTCCCTTACATCATATTGCATTTTCTTCCCTTTTCCTGCATCTCTTTATTTGTTTTGCAACATTTTCCCCATTTTTTAATATTGTTACTTGAGGAAAAGGCCATCCATATTTTAGCGATTGCCTACAGAAGACTGTTTTGCTGACAAGATTTCCTTGCTGCAGCCAATAGTTCCTCTACAGTGGTCTTAGAAAGTAGGAGAAAACACCCTGCCATATTTTAGTAGCCATCAGCATTTTTGTGTATGTAATCTGAAGGGATGAATGACCCAGTCTGTTGTTCGAGGGAGAGAACAGGTTTTATACTGTTATGAGTCTTTGACACCGAGCACCTGATTTTAATTGTGAGATTTAGTTTGGGCTGGGAAGGCCCGTTGTAGCCCAGTCTTACTTGCCAAGGCAACTGACAGTAAGGAGACTTTTCTGGTATTGGGCTTTAGCACTAGAATCATCGATCATAATTCGGGAACTTTAAAACACATTACATTTGCCACCTTCTTATTTCTTTTTCTCTGTTCATTTTAAAGGGAAGGAATTGATGGTTTTGGAGGGATGGTTAGGTTCCTAAATAAATATTATGTCTCTGCTTTTATCTTCTAAAAAAGTACCTTCCTGAAATTAGTTGTTCTTAATTAAATTGGCATCAAATATTCTGACATATTCCCCGTTATCTTCAGGATCCTGTTGCTGTGAAATAAACTTTGATTTTGCTGTCATTAGGACTTTTCAAAAAGTTCAGAAATTATATTCAGATTTCAGATGCCTTCTTATTGTATAATTATCAACAGATTACTTCACCTAAGTTGTGACAGACATATTTTTTAAGTATGACTGACTGATGGACAGATTGGGAATTGCTGAATTAATGGGCACATTTCAAAGCTTTGGCAGGGCTAAGCAGTAATTACATCTGCTGAACCACTTGATAAGTTTTTGGAAGTAGCCCAGTAAAGCCATCACTGGATTTCTTGAGTTTTAATATCTTACCCTACACACTTTCATGGCTTTCTTGTAGGGCACAATCCAGAAGTTGATATAGCCCAATACACCCAGCTAAACAAATAAATGCATTAAAGCTTTAAATGCATTGCAAATCTTCCATTTAGATTTTCAGATGGGTGTCTTGCTTTTGGGGGCTGATTAAAAATCTCATTCCCATTTTAAAGTAAGCAAGTTTATTTGAGGGTAATAAGGGACCACAGTAAGTGTCCACGCTTGCGTGGTCTCCATAACGAACATCATCTACTGCCAATATGAGGGACAGAATTTGGGGTTAAAGGGGTCATAATCCTCACCCAGAACAGTTCTGTGTTTTTCTGACCGGAAGGAGACAGTTCACCAGGAGTATGACCTGGATGGTATCTTCCTATCCTTACTGTAGTGAGATTCTCAGTTTATCAGATGTGACAAACATTGTTTTCTACCAGATCTTCTCTTTCTGGGACATTCAAAAGTTGATACCATGAACAGAGTTGACAGAAAGTTGTTGGCTGAAGTGTTTTCAACAGAGGATATTCTGTGTAGGCCAAAAAAGTGACCGTTTTTCCCAGTACTGAGGTGAGATTAGGATATTGGTAGAAGCAAATAGTCTGGGACACCTGCAAATACTGGGGCTAGGAATGCTGGCAAATGGGCCCATGTTGTTTTAGGACTACTGAGGTTCTAGATAAGCCAAAAAATTTCAAAGGCCTTGTGTGTGCTGAACACTTATAAAAGAAGTCGGAGGTGATAAATACTTTGTAATTATCAGTGCTGAAATAGCAGTGCACTGAATACTTTTTTCTTTGCAGCTGATGTTATGCTTAATATGCCCAACAGCGTGAAGAATGTGTTTAAAAATAATTTTAGAATAAAATTGGACAGAAGATGGTATTGCTTTTAACAATTTGAGTTCAATTTTTCAGAAATGTATCACAACAAAAAATAAAATGACAGACATAGATTGAAACAGTGTGGTTGTTCAATTCAAAGGTACCTCTGACAGAGTGGATTTCATTTAGCTAGACCAGACAGTTTTAAGGCTGATAAAATGAATTTGAAACCAAATGAAAAGAAACTGTCACCAAATTGAACTTTGATTACTTTCTGGAGATCTTTCAATACCTAAAAACAAGACACTAATTTAATCTTCACAAGTATATCTTCACCAAAAAAAGGTTTTTTTATTTTGTTTTGAAGAACACAAATGCACAGAGAGATTTATTACTAGAAAACATGTAGCTTTAAGAGTTATGTTATAAAATTACTAAAATCAAAGATGGGTGAGAAGCAGCATTTTCAGAAAAATGAAGCTGAGCTTATCACTTGCATTTTCTTCGAGTAAACAAAACGAAACTTAAACAGAGGCACTTTGCTTACAGACATGTACATGACTGTAAATACCCTTGCAGTGGATCCGGGAGTACAGTGTATATCATCAACAGCACGTGTATGTATTGCTTAGGCTGATTTCCCCTATCTGTTTGTGTTACCTGTGATTTAACTCCCTGTGCAGCTGAACTCGTCTGGATTCGCTGTTCACGGGGACTTTGGAACAGACACATACAGAATGTGGCCACTGGGCTGTAAAATGGCGTTATGGGAATGCTTACCTCTCACCGCATTTTAATTTAGAAGTGAATGGACTGGGGTTTGTTACATTACTTTTGCTTTTGCTTAGTTGAACATAAGCGTAATTCATGCGCTGATAAATAAGTTCTCTCCAATAACCTGTTAAGACTGGTAAATACCAGACTTTAATTATTAAGTATATTGTAAATAACTCTTTCTCTTACCAAATCCATGTAGTGTCCGTCTTTATCTGTGCCCTTTGAAACACACGCTACGTCTCTGTGTAGGTGACTGTGTACAATGCAGACAATCAGGCCTTTTTTTTTTTTTCATCCATATTGTGTATTTAGCTGCAAAGCTGGAAGCAGATTTGCTGCATGGCCTGACCTGGATGGTTGAAGCAGGTCAGACCTTTTTTCAGCCGCTTCTGCTGGGCAGCCAGTGCATTCTGCAATCTTTTAGGATGGCTGGCCGGGTAATATCTCTGCCTTTTGCTTCCCACTTTGGTGGGGCTATGTTAAGGGAAGCGCAGTCTCTGTGCTTGCTTCTGACAAGCATCGGGAGCTCTGGAAGATGGAAGTTCTTGCCTCTCTTGCCCTTTTTTAATACTGAGTACAATCCGTTCTGGGACAAGATCGACTAGAATGCAAACAAGATAAGGAAAAATTACCTTTTTGTCCTTTAGTTTTATCTGTTGGAGAGAAGGTCGTATGGGTAGTGGGTAATGGTGTTAAACGTAAAGCTTTTTGTAAAGTGTATAAATGATGTGTTGGCATTTTGACAAATCAACAGACTTCTGAGTGCTCTAATAATATTCCTATGACACTTATGAATCAAGTTACTAATATTTTTAAATGAAATATTCTTTCTCATTTAAAATAAATAAAAAGCCATGTTTCCCTTCATATACAAGAGGTAAAGTAAGTTCCGTTGCTGTTTTCTGTTGTCTCATTTTCCATAGTGTTGTATGTTTGCTTTCTTTTTTTGTATCTTTTTTCCCCTTTTGTTTCATATATACCTAAAAGAAATTACTCAAAGTCCATCTCTCTATATGCAGTAGTACAGATCATTGTTTAATTTTAGACTCCTTATCTTCTATATTAAAAAGAATGAGAGCCTTCACTAGCTTAGTGTGGACAAAGAAATTATTTTTTTTCCTAATACACATTTCTTCAAAGACCAAACCTTTTGAATATGAGAGAAGAAAAATTCATCTCCCATACATTTATTTCTTTGTGGTGTATTGAGTGATTCATATCATAAAGTTTCATTTTTAGTTTCACCTGTAAGCTCATCATACCAAAGACAGGATTTAGAATCAGAACATTACATCTTTGCCTTATTGATGGCACCTATTTGGACAAAAAATGACAATGAACAGAAATCTCCTGAAAAATTGTGGCTAAACCTAAATTTGAAGTATTAAGGAGGATTTACGTTATGTAGATGTATTCACTTCTAATTGTTACAGTAACAAAGAATTTGAAAATATGCATTGAGAGATATATATGTCAGATACGTACTTGCTGATACAACATGCTGACAACTGTGTTACTAAATAAGAAAATGTGTACGCTCAGAAATGAATACTTTTAAAAAAAGTTGCACGATAGTAAAAGGCCCGAGTATATTACCACAGGTTTGCATTTTACATACTTGGTTTATAATGTGAATCTAGTTCTGGCTTACTATTAATTTATATGTAAATTTTTCTTACTGTATGGGAGTAGATACTGCAGGGAAGGATGCAAGTTTTCTTTTAAAACTATTATATTTTAGCTGTGCAAAGGGACGGTGGGTAGGAAGAACTGGAAGAGTCTGGTATAGAGCACGGGAGTAGGACCCTGAGACTTCCGGTTTCACCTTTAGTTTCACCTTCCGGTTTCACCACTTGTCTGCCAGGTGACAAGGAGGAAGCTGCCTCAGCTTTCCCACTTGTAAGTTGGAGATAATCCTGCTGCCCTTATAAAACACTTCACAGGTGAACAGTTCTAGGTAAGAAGTAGTTCTAATTACCATTTTCCTTTTAAGAGACTTGCTACCACGTAGTGTATGCAGTCCAGATTAAGTGATGAAGCTGTTACCTATGTGGTATACTGCAGACTACAGGATACATTTCATTTAACATGCACTTTTATTATACATCATATGCTCAGCAGTATTTTTTTTTTTTTCTTTCTCTAAGGAGAAGTGATAGGGAACATAAGAGTACAGGAATGGTCTGTAGAGATAAGTGTATTGCAATTTATTCTTGTGTTGCTGGCACTGAATACTGGAGCAGATTTACAAGTGGAATTTGCAGGGAAAAAAGTTATTGTCCCCATGTGTAAGAAAAACTCGTCCAGTGATTTGGACTGTATAACATAATTTAAATTCAGTTTCCTGTTCCATTGCAGGTTTCCTGTATTTCCTTAAGCAAGTCACTTTTCTGTGCAGTGCAATTCTCCATCTGTAAAATAGGAATAATTGTACTTTCCTGTGGAACGTGCGACAGTTGTAAAGCTAGGCACAGAAAGCTGGTAGGGCACTCTGATACTACGGCTTCAGGGCCACAGAATTATGGTGGGTAGATGCACAAGGCTTTGGAAAGACAAGAGAAACTTCCAGAAATAAGTAAATGAGCTAAGAGTTTAGACCATCTGTGCCTGGGGTTGGAAGTATTGGAGAGAAAACAAACGGGGTGAGGGAGACTTTCAGATGAAGAGTATAGTGTTTTTTCTTTTCACTCAGAAATCTCTGACAAACTGCCTTGTGTACAGTTTTCATGGCCACTGCCCTGATACATGAAGTTGCATGTACAAAATCTATTTCTAAGCAAAAAATTCATGCTAAGGTACACGTCATGTGTTTTTTGAGGAACAATAAAGTGTAAATGTTAAATTTACTGAAAAAGCATATGGAGAAAAATAAAACTCATTTGGTAAAATCAAATGCTAAGCATTTCCTCAGAAAATCTTTTTTAAATTACACATTTAATTTGAGAAATACTTTACCAAATAATACCATCTCTGTTTCACAATAGTCAGAATGAACAACTTCTATACTAGGTATCAGCCAAACGTTACTTGAAAGAGCTGATAATACAGTATATTAAGTAACAAAGATGCTGAGACAGCCTAAACTGTAGTAGTAGTTCTAATTACTGCACTATGCCATGTTATATTATATCGCACGGCATAATTTAGTGTATCTTTCTTTTTCAATGTATTACTCATCATTTTACAAATTACAAATCTTTTATAGGAAGGTAATTCATACTTGGACATAGTGCTATGATGGAGTGATTTCCTTTTTTCTCAATCATTGATCTTTCAAACTTTTTCATTTAGCCTTATTAATCATGTTTATTAGCTAAGTGTTGTCGTAAAGAATGGAATTTTTCTGTTACTTTCATATTCAATTAAAATGTTTTTTTGCTTGCTGCCTCTATCTGCTGCATCACAGTAATCTATTTACTTATTCTAATTGAAATTCTTGTTCATAAATTCAAAATAAAGTCAATACTGCAGTTACACATTTTCATAACAATCTATAATCTAATTGAAAATGTGGGGCATACCTGAGAAGGGAGTGTACTTAAAATCCCTTTTTACTCTAGAAATGTTCAATCTAACTTTTTTAAGGTGGTTTGTTTTGTGGACCAGATGTATTTCAGAATTCACTAACATGGTCTACTTAACTGCTGTTTAAAAGGAACTTGTTGTTATTCAAGTGTATAAGTGTAATTCTGAAGAGAACTACAGTCTGTAAAATTGCTGCAGAACACCCTCTCTTCAGAAGACCAAACAGATACTCTAGACCAAAGACGAGTGCTTAGTTTGCTATACTGTGTTTTTGTTGTAGACAGTAATTACTGTGCATAGTAGATATCTGGACTCTTTAAATTCCTGAATACTGATGATTTCCAAGCCCAGCCTAATGCCTGGCTTGTTTAACCTAGTGAAGTGAAGTGTTTCACTTCAGACATCCCCAGTATCAAACCCAGCAGTGGAGGGAAAGCTATTTAAGCTCAAAGATAACATAACAGCAGGATAAATTGTTGTAACCTGTTCAGGGGTGAATTTAAGCTAGAATGCTAGTGAGCATTGGAGGGAGTGAATAGCGGAGTGATTCTGCAGTAAGATTAACAGCGGTGAGAGACCAATGAGCCCGAGGATGGACACCGATTAGTCGCTGGCAGGGACTGGGTGGCCTGGTTCCCTGTGATAGCAGGAGATTGTGATTCAGTGTCTCAGATGTTCCCTTTCTGCCTTATTTACTTAATAGTGACTGATGTTTACTTGGATGATTTTATCCTTAAACATTTAGCTTTTCCTGTTTCCAGAAACCAGTGTTACGAAGGTAGGTGATGCTGAAAGTTTCTAATCATATTTCTTGCCTGATGCATACTTATTAATTTATTTTTAAAAAATTCAGGCGTAGGTTTCAGGTGCTGTGTTTGTGCTAGGTGCTTAGCTACGGTAAAAAGTATTAGCTCGCTGCAAACCAAGCAAAATGTCTTTTAAAGAAAAGTATATGCCACTTATGGTTTGTTTGTACCCTGTTTTGCAGGTGGGAGTGAATCCTCCTGGGATAAAGACAAGCTTCAGTCTCCCATTACAACAGGATCACAGCACAGCATTGGTCATCCCACACTGTCAGGGCAGTCGAGCCTTGGAAGTGCGCACCCACTCAGTCCTCTCCAGCAGAATCACCTGCTCACCAACAGTACGTACTGTGCTCTTACGGGGAAAAAAAAAAAATACATGGTGCCCTGCTTGGAGGCTGGGCTTGCATTCCTTCCCAACCTCCTGAAGGTGGGGGAAATGGCTGGGAGACACATGAGCAACAGGAGGGTCAGTCCTCCCACTGTCTGCTGCACTCGTGCATCATGGCCAAGCCACCCACTGGGGTACAGCCGCCCTCTTTGAATAGTCACCCACTGCTGGGTTAGGGCCTGTCAGTCCTTAATTTACATTTCCGTGGCCTGGACAGGAAGGGAAAAATAACCATAAAGTTGCTTAAAGTTTTAGCTATATGAGAAAATTATCTTCCAGGTGAAAATGCTGACCACCAAATAAAAATATGAGAGCCAGTAATAAATGCAAAAAGTCTGGTTAAAAGCGAGCAGAAGCAATCCCTTTGCCTTGTACTTGCCAGGTGTGGGCAAGGTCATCCATTGAACCCACCTATCCAAAGCAACTGGAATAAAATGACACAGATAAAGTTTGGGTTTGGAACTTAAAGCTCCCTTCAAACCCATCTCTTTTCCTTCCCTTAGGAAGGGAGCAGGTGGGAAGCCAACAGTTCCCCTTCTCCTTTAGAGGGAAGGAAGGGAAGGGAAAGGTATTCCAAGAAAGAAGTTCAGGATTAGCATTTTAAAAATTAGTGAGGAGTAAAGTTAATTCTAACAGATGATGATGGATGAAGAATGAAAATCTCACTATTTCTGAATTTTTTTACTTGTTTAAGCTCTTCATCCTCAAAGTTTTGAAAGTTGATTTTTGGTTTTAGTTTTAATGGATGAATGGCATTTCTGGCTCCTTACACAATTTTAGGAGCAGATAGTTCCTTGCTACCTATGTAGGGCCCCAGGCTTGAACAAATCAAAGCTATTAAAATGACTCCTACAATATGGGTCTGCTTTGTTCATGGGAAGGTATGGACCTGAGCATTTTGGGTTAGGTGTCAGTAGTTAAGAATCACCAGATCATAGGACTCAAATTCACTGTAGTTTATCCTTTCATTTTATATTCTTGCATAATTCAATACCTGTATATATTTTACAATACAGGGATATTGTGTTCTTTGCTGTTAAAGAAAACTTTAAAGATATTTTTCAGTAGATTTTGTAGTAGGCAAGTGTCTATAGGGTATTAAAGGGTTTATTGAATGTCAGACATTATGTCCAATGATTTGCAAGTGTAGGATATATTTTCTTCATAGTCCTCTGAAATGTTTGACGGATTGTGTCTTAAAACTGGTGATGTGCTGTTAAATTCTGTTTGTAGTTTGCATTTAGTTTGCATGTCAATTGGACTTTAAGTAGACATACAACTCAATGTGGCCAGATGGTGTCTGGGAGTTTTGGAACTCTATAGAGTATGAGGAAAGATTATTGGGCTGTTAAGGGAGATATGCAGGGGAACAAAGGCTTATGGATGTAAGCACTGAAGGGGATTGTCGGCATGGTTTAAAGTGAAGGGAGATGTATATGGGCTTTGCTTATTACCTATCATAATTAATATTGGTGTGGATCATTATATAAAGTATATAGTGAATCATAAGACATCAGAGTTGTTGATCATGATATGCTCAAGCTAAAGAGCGTGGGAGCTCAGAATATATACAGTTCTGCCTTTCGTGGTGGGCACAGTGGTGTTTTTATATCTCTATAGTCAAATTGTATTGGAATAACAAGCTATATCAGTCAATGATATTTTTTTATTGTGGGTTCTGTCATACACCAAAATGGTGACTGGCCTTCTCATTTAAAATAGTTAAGGTAGAGCCAGAAGTTAAAAAACTTTTAGAAATAATTACTGTGAATAGCATATGGTTATGAGTAGCTATATGATTATGTTATTTACTACTTGTACCTGCATTTTTTAATGAGAATTTCTAATTAAAATTTCACTTAAAAAAATGACAAGGCATTTTGTCTGGCAGAATGAGTCCTATTTTTTCTGAAAAAATCATTTTGGATGCCGAAAGGTAGTTATCTTCAAGTGTCTCTCTAAAGGTCTCTCTAAAGAGTTCTTAAATGCAAAATAACCTGAAATTATTTTTTCCAGTGAATTTTTGGTGTCTTGGTCTTGCTTTCCATTGTAGTCATTACTAAATACAACAAGTAATACACACGCTGAAATAGATATTAATGAAATATGAGAATCCAGTTCTTGCTAGCAGTAACATCACCTTTTTGGCAATGTCAAGATCTGCAGGTTGGTCCAAATGAATTTCATACCTTCTTAAATTGTTTTGTATCCATAGCAGAAGACAATTTAAAGTGACTTTGGAAACTAAAATCTCTGGCAACAATTTTAACCTCTCATTACATGTTCCAGTTCACAGACTTTCTGTACAGTAATTCAGTAGTGTCTATAGTCCAACCCACAGCTTCCTGTATTCAAGAAATAGGCCTAATAGAAAAATCTAGTCTCAGATTTCTGTATATGTGAACTAATAATAGTAAGAGGACGTGGTAGGAGTATATTGTCAGATAAAATTATTAATAAATATTCGTCTGATGTATTGGAAAACCATGCAAATATCTGCATGTTTTGTGGTTTTCTCTTTATTGCTCTTAATAAAGAGATCGCTGAACATATGCACTGTTGTATATTCATTTTGCTAATATTGTGTTACTTTGCAGCTCTATGTTTCTTTCCCTGATACAAACCATACAGCCTTTTCTGGAATACAAAGACAATTATTCCCTATGTAACATCAAAATTCTTAACACGTAATAATATTGAGTTTGACTAGTCAATGTTCCAGTGGACTCTAAAAATTGAGGTGTTGGGTTATAAAGTGAGGGACTGACACATATAACCTGCCCATGCTCTCTTTCAGGGATAGACCTGCCGTTTATGATGATGCCCCACCCTCTGCTTCCCGTCAGCCTACCTCCCGCTTCGGTTGCAATGGCAATGAATCAGATGAACCACCTCAATACAATAGCTAACATGGCTGCAGCAGCCCAAATGCACAGTCCTCTTTCCAGGGCAGGGGCCTCTGTTATAAAGGTAAGAGTCATCTATGAGACTTAGAAAAAATAGCTTTTTGTGGCTAACAAAAACATTTACAGTGACTTTCTTAAAGAAGATAACTAAGAGGCAATGAGCTTATACTGCTTATAGCACACCTGGTCTGCTGCTCCTGATAGTGCTTCAGTTTGAGGAGATACCCGCGAGTACAGTCAAGAAGTTAAGATGCTCTGGTCTATCTACAAATCTGTAATGTAATTACAAACAGATACTAACGCTCACTAGAGGCTAGGGGAATAAGCATCTGTTAAAGCTCAAAAGCTATTCTAAAATGTTGTTTAAAATCAAACTTAATGTTATACTTGAAAGAAAATGCTATAGAACGTAACAGGAACTCTGGTGCAGTGCAATTCTAGAACAGGTTAGTAGCAGAGAAAATCATGAGTGAGTATAGTCTCTGGTAGCCACACCTAAGTTTCCTTCTGGCTGGATAAAACATGTTTATACTTTTGAAAGGCTTCTGATAGTCTCTTCCAAGCAGGTTGTTAAGAAAATTTCATGCCTGTGTTGAGAGCTGAAGTCCTGCCACACGCTAAAAAAAATGTTGAGACAAGAAATTTTCAAAGTAGAAGCATATAGCATCAGTGCATGTGAAGGATCGGTGCTATGGGATTCTCTAAAACACAGTATGTCCTCTTTTTACTGAGCAAAAGTGAAAAGTTTTATCAATCTAACTTTTGTGTGTATTTGCATGCACGCGCACGTTTCTTGTTGACAGAATAAAATTTTGTCAACTTTGAAAGGTAGTTATTTTAGTCCATTTTTCTGCTTTAAAATATATGAGTCTGCAGAGCTATCTGTTCCGGAAAGTACATGTCTTTTTATTTTGATATTTATGCTCCTTTACACTCATGTATCCCCATCATTCTGGAATCCCAAAGTTCTGAGTTGCTTTAGTCTAATAACTTACACTGATTTGCTGAACTTAATCTCTCGTATCTTTATTGTAAAACATCTTAATTATAAAATATCATTATTTTATCATTGAGAAAGTTACTGTTGCCACTATTACAGGCCAATTGTGAGAATAAATTAGTTAGGATTGTGTTATACTTTCTGTTGTCACAGCTTGCCACTGCAGGAAATTTTGTTTCTACATCAAGCAGGGAAAGAAACTAGTAGTACATAACCACATGTTTATTCTTCATGATATATCATGATATCAACATACTTTCAAGGAAGAAAGCAAATCTCTTTTGTCACATTACAGTAGCATAAAATATTATGTGTCTCTGTTGCTGAGGTTCTGGAGGTCTTCGTTTTTCTTCTGATCTTCTTGGGGGCCCTGAGCATCTCCAAAATTGCCTCAAGTTGTTTTTCTTCTTTACTGAGAGTCCACTTCCAAATTACGGCAAATGTTGTTCTTAATACTTTGATTTTGTTAACATTCTGTTTCTTGGATTCTGGGAGGCTGGTTAAATTCAGGGGGGGCATTCCCCAGTTAGAGACTATTTAGGATTAAGATCTATAAAACCTTTTCCTTATCATCAGTGTATCGGCACAGTTGTTGACTGGGCAGGGGAAACATGATATCTCTGATGTCCAGCTGTCCATGAGTTGATGCAAGTCAGTGAATTGTTAGAAATCAATTGAGGTTCCATGCATTTTCACTTGGTAACCTTTTCTTTAACTGTTCAGAGACCTCTTGAGAAAACCATAACTTAAATACAGCAGTGGAATATTTGTAGCAGCAAGTGGACTGCATAAGCTTTGATTGTATTTTAAATGCTATCAGTATGTCAAAACAGAGATGAAATATGTATTTGTAAACAATGCTAGTTCTTTGTAATATAAACTACAGTTTTTGACAGCAGTTAGGTTTAAGGATGGTCTTTAGCAGGCCCTTGCTGATGCTACTTACTCATTTACAGCTATTTTTTTCCCCAACACCTGCACTAGAGGATACACAATATCTCCACAGCAACAGTAGGTCTCACTAGCACTCTAGTGGGAATTATTTCCTCTACATGATGTAGAGGAAGATACACCAGCAGCTAATGTGACAGAGGCAAAGTGTGCATCCATTGCTGTGTTACTCTCACCTGTCAAGTGATGCTGCATCTTTCTCTCGTTTGTTCTGAGTGCTGAAACTGTAGATGAATTTTATTACAGACAGTGTGAGGCTCCTTTTGTCCTTTCCTTCCCTTACGTACAATCATCTAGCTCTGAATGACGATCAGTTAAGATGAAATCCTTGTACAAAACGAAACATGTAAAAGAAAAGCATTGCTGCTGTTGTTACCTATCAGCAGTATTACTTTCATTATATGACATTATTTAAGTGCATTTAATAAGTACAAAAAATTACTAGTTTTAGATAGACTGCAGTTCTAGCATCATGACATTACTTAAAATGGGAGAAATGAATCGAATATATTGAGTGTGTATCTATTTCCATACTCTGATGACTAAAATACCACTTGGCCTGTTTTCTATAGGTGTGAGAATCAGCTGCTTTATAAAGGTTTTGAATGAAGTCATTATGCTTTTTATATCACGTTTGCCATTTAGAAATAAGCTGTTCTACCAAGATATGCATGATCAGCAAAGTTAACATTTAGTGCTCCAGAAAGAAATGTCATAACTATGAAACTTGATTTCTTCCTGACAGGAACACTATAAATTAGGCAGGCACAATGGCCAGGCTC
Organism: Mycteria americana; assembly: GCF_035582795.1. Lineage (NCBI taxonomy): Eukaryota > Metazoa > Chordata > Aves > Ciconiiformes > Ciconiidae > Mycteria > Mycteria americana. Next base: position 23,039,676 of record NC_134374.1, on the reverse strand, counting down.
GCAAAACCTTCTTAGCCATCTATAATATGATCTGATGTGATTATAGCAGCACCCGCTAGCAGTGCTACAGCTACGGTTCCGACAGTGCCCCTGTAATAAATCCAGCCTTTCAGGGGTTTACTGTGCAGCTGAAAGAGCTTGCTCTGTTTGAAACTTGGCTCAAATGGTTCTGAAGAATCTGTAATTGAGGGTGTCATATGGCAAAACCAAAATTTGACAGCAACACTGATTCACCACCCTCTCTCTTCTCCCTCTTGCGTCTATTCTCCTGTTAGTTCTCTTTTTCCAGAGTTATTCTTCAGCTGGATGAACTCTGCAATCCAGTTACTGGCCTAGGTGTAAAATGCTTTGCCAGCCTGGTCTTGAGGACCAGTCTGGGGTGGAACTTAGCTGAAGGACACTTGAATCATGGTGTAGGCTAGAAACAGCAGTGAATAAATGTAGGAGTTTACTGTCATCCAATAATTTTGCTCCTCAAACTCAGAAAAATCTACTCCGTGATGATATTTTTAGGTCTTCAGAAGTGAAGTTTGGGTGGGCCCTTTATACAGAAGAGAAAGGATTTTTCACTGAAGTTTGTAGAACAACTCAACTCCAGAGAGCAATAACTACATGATGTTAAGATTTTACAGTAGATCTATAATGAATATGACTATTAATATGCATTCACAGCATATTATACAATTTATCATAAAGGAGCTGTTAAGATATATGCTGAGAACACAAATTGACTAGAATGCTGAAAGCACACCTAAATCTTAACAGATCATTTAAATTAAATTGGTTCCAAAGGAGTCAAGACCTCACAGCACATCATGTGGATGGCAAATACTCAAAGAGGTGTCCCAGCAAAAATAGCAATAGCTCTCCTGTTCATTGACAGTACATCTGAACCTCGGAATCAGCCCATGCCCATATAGCAACCCTCTGTCCATAGTGGAACGAGGCCTCAAGCTGCAGATCCTCAAGCTATGTACAATGAAGGCATCAGGAGTGTTAAGGTAGCGTCATCAAGCCTAAAGTCTCAGTTTATACAGATTAAGCCAGAAGGGGCTTATATGACTGAAAAACGTATTAGCTTACACAATTTCAGCCAAAAGGCGGCGGGGGGAGGTTTAGGGTTAGGAAAGTACAAGAAGGGCTGGCAAGAGCCAAGTTTCTGGAGCCGCAACTATGCGTGTCTCCGTATATGCACTGAAAGGCCACTTTTGAAAGGCCACAGATGTCCTTTGGAACAGGTTGGTGGGAGATGCTGTGGCTAGGGTGGGCTTGAAATTGTGGGAACCAAATCCAAACCAGGGGCCTTAAGCTTCTTTCGTGTTACACATCAAACGAGTACTGAGAGTAGAGTAATGAGGCAAGATTTTATCTGAGAGATTTGAGAGGCTCTTTTACCCTTTCCTCCCAGTTTTTCCTTGCTCCTGGTTCTGTTCACCCTACATATTTTGCACTTTCCTTGCCCCTCTTGCTCATGGCTCACCCTTCCTCCTCCATCTCTCCTCCTTCTCGTCGTTCTCTCTCCCTTTCCTTCTGGCCCTCCAACAACCTCTTCTGAGCTGCTGAGAGATGTGCTTCTCCTGAGGAGGAGTATTTCTGCAAATTGGTTTCCTGCTGTCCATTTTTCTTCTATCGTCATTCCCTCATGCTTGCTGTATTCCTACTTTTCTCTTATTCTTTTTTCTGTTATTCTTTCTGCTCTTATCCAGGACCCAATTAGGAATAAATGGCACATTTTTTGAATGCAGCTGGAAAACCCAAAGAAAATAAGTGAAAATGGAATAGAAATGCTTTGTTTCCAAAAAAACTCAAAGCATTTTTATTTTTGTATTTGAAATATTTCTTTCATAATTTCACCCCAATGTACTTCAGAAACAAACCAAAACCCACTCACTTCCCACACACACACAAAAAAAAGGGGGGGGAGGAGGGACACATTTTAGGTTAAATGCAATGGTTTGTTTTGGTAGGGAAACTGAAATCTTGTACTTCACATCAACTCTACACAATTTCTGTCTGAATATTTTGGTCTACTGATAAACAGAACAAAGCATTATTTGTACAGTGTGATCTAGACATGCAGTAGAGATTTTTGAGTCTCCTTTTCTTTGTGTTCTGTTCTTCTCCTGATTTTGTGGGATTGTTAAAGCATTTGTAAAGGATGTCTATGACATGATTTTAAATTCCCTAAAGAGAATACAGATGGGCTGTGTAATTATTGCTGAGAGGTGCTATTTTCTGTGTGCTGTACAACTCACATTCATAATATTTACCTGACAGCCAGAAAAATGTGGCCATCTCAGAATACTCTGAAACAATTCGTCTCAGTATAAAAACATTTCTCGTTACAGAACTTATAACATTTAATTTCATATTTCTCTGTGCATTCAGTTCTTGCTGAATTGTTCTCACAATATTACAAGATTTATAAAATAAAAATTCCATAAAATTTATGTTATTTTTCTTGTTAGATTGATTCTGTCCTGTTTCATAGCGTGTGTTCATTGCTGGCAGCTTACTGCTGAAATGGGTACTAGAATATGGTAGGGGAGTGACATGTGAGACAGAGTAGTCTAAGTTTGCTTCTTATAAGGCTGATTTTTGTGGCTGTATCTGTAGCAAAGGAGAAGTGAGTGTTCAGTTTTGTATCTTTTTAATCACTGATACAGAGAAACTACTATGCTGGGAGATGTTCAGGTCCCTACAAATTGCATTAAATATCCTTCTCATCTCTCCTCCTTTGAAGGGAGCATATCCCTCTCCCTGCAATGCCAAGAATGCCTTGCTTGTTAACACCAAGACACCTAGTTGCTAGGTTAAAGAATAAGCAATGAATACTTATTTTAAACTTGCAAGTGGAAGAAAACACAGTAAGAAGCAAGTGCATCTCTTTTTTTGCAAAGCTTGCAAGGGAATATTGTTAGGCCAAGCACATACTAGCTTTTAGTTCTGGCTCAGATCTTTTTAGTATTGGCTTAGTCGTTTGCATTTGTACTTAATAACTAATATAGCTATAACGTAGATTAGATACAGCATTATCATCATTAGTCCTGGGAGTGCCTGTCTTTCATTCAGTAGCAGCACTGGGTGAAACAATTCATAGGAGGGCTACAAGTAGAAAGTTTCCACTGCAAGATCCTTTCCAATTTTAGTCAATATTATACTTTCAGATTCAAAGTAAAATGTAAAGGTAAAATCTTAATATCCGAGTGAAGGTTGCCATAGTTTTCACAGTGACTGCTAAGTTAAGAAATGGTGAAGAAGGAGGCTCTTGTTTGGCTGTTTACCAATGCCATCTGATTAGCCGTGGTGTTCTGTTTGGCTGAGCAGCTGGCAATTAATGAATTGATAGGAAGTAGTCACAAGGTAATGGAATTAGCAAGTGAACATCTGGTATTAAAAATCAGTAAACGTAGAAGAGTTTTTATGATTTCTTAAATTTGGTGGGAAACTAATTGCCAGTTGACTACAACTGAAACAACTATATGTACACAGTGAAAAAAATTGCATTTTAAATTGCAAAGTACATATTTTAAGTGAATGACTTCCCGATACACTACAAAAGATGAATGGGATCCAGCTGGCTTTCAGACATACAGATCCTATCTTAGTTTTTAGACCAGCTGTTTACCTTGTTCATCTCCAGTTCTTACAGCAACTGGAGATACTATAAGTAGTTCAGAAGACCAGCAAGTTATCCATACTCTTTGCGTGCGCCCGTTTCCAGACTGAGATGATTCAAAACATAAACCTAACCACTGTCCTCTTGCCCAGAAACAGTAACTCTATAACCATCGTATTTCTTGTCAGCCACTGTCCGGTATTATTTCAGATTTAGCACAGCTCCTGCTTACTGTGACAGGAGTATTCTTTTTCTTTGAAAAGCCTACATTCCAATTACGTATTGCTTTTCTCAATAATGCATTAGTTAAGGACTGTAAACTTTAGAACATTATTAAAAATGTATTTGTTATTAGAATTCAAATAGTATTAGTATCAACTAAGGTCAATTGGAAAGAAATATGTGTCTTAGCATTAACTAAAAAAAAAAAAATGTTAGCAATTCACTTCTTTGCTAACTGAAATTGTGCTAACTTTTCTTATTCTTCCCTCCTATTGAGGGTGGAATTCAGCCAGGGAGGTAGGAGCAGCGATACCACAGGCATGAAATTGTGGTAGTTTTGGATAGGAGGTGAGGAGGTCTGCAGCCAGTCTACTGGCTGACTGCTCCTGGCTCTACAGGCCCCTCCAGAGAAATGAGACTCTGGTTTCTAGAATTTTTAACTGTGTAGTCCATTTTGAGAATCCGAGTGGTGATTTGGCAAGCACTGGGAGATCGAGGTGTGGCACAATAAACATCCCAGTGGGGAAGTAGTGTGCAAATTAACGTTGGAAAATGTATTCTGCCGGAGCCTGTGCACTCGCTGTTTTTCCAACACGGTCATCAGCTCTGAATCTTTCCTACAATAGTTGAAAACTCTAGTCTAGACCTAAAGACAGTAGAACCCCCACTTTTCCTTCCTCTCCGTTTCATCAGTGAGGTTTGGAGAATTCCAGTTCTCCTGCTACTGCAGAGCCCTGTAGAGTACAGAAGCAGCACCTCAATTAAATATGAAATATCAAGATAAATGTCTGAATAAAATATCCAGGACTCAGACAAACTTCCAAAACCTGCTTGTCAGCAGTGAAATGCCATTAAATCCTCTAGGAACTCATTAATAGATTAACATTTGGAAGAGTAATTACAGCTAGATTAGAACTAAGAATAAAGAAAAATAAAGGAAAATCCAGCAGCATCATTTCTCTAAACTCTTGACACAAAATGAAGATCAATACTATAAAAAAATCAGAGGTAAGGAATTAAGGTCAAGATGATTATGTCAAAAATAGGTAAGCTGTTCATATATATTGCAAATAGAACTGGCATTGATGCAACTGTTATGTAGTGTTTCATATTATTTGTGTGGAATACTACCTCGCAGGGGATAGAAAAGAGATATTGAGGTGAAATCAAGGATGTATCTGGAAATTGGATGAGTCGATGACTTTAGTGCCGTTAACCTAAATCACAACTAAAATTAACAATGTCAAGCTTTGTAGCTACATTTTCTGAGCCAAAGCAAGACACTGATCTTTAGTGAGACAGAAATATATTACCCTTCAAAAGGATTAAATACTGCAAAAGTCTTTTTTGAGAATTTATGTTACAGCTCTGTAAAGGGAAGAGAAAAGATAAGATAAAGTAGGTACTATAGTTAGATAAATAGGTGAGATCTTGTGAAATATTTTCATTTTTCATAAAATTCTCACAATCTGTAAATTTTATATGTATAATTCATTACATTATAACCTGGAATATGAATCTTGCAAATTATGAAATAGGAAGAAATACAAATGGAGAAAACATTACTTTATTTAGAAGTGCTTCTCTATTACTGTGAGTGTATCTACTGTAGAACCAGGCAGCATAGCAGTGTGCCGGTGGGAACTGAGCTATTTTCAAGAGGGGAAAAATATAAAATATATGAAAAGTAACTAGGTTGTAAAATACATAGGTGACAAATAAAATGAAGTCATCAATGTGTAAAAAAATGTTAAGGTTTTAGATTTGCAATTTTCCTATTTAAATGCCCTCATTGATTTGTTACAAATACTGTTAACCCTGTGTTTGGAAAATGGTGAGGACATTATCACTTGTGTTCTCATTTGTAATAAAATAGATTAACTTGCTGTGAAATTTTAACTAGGCTGAAACACAACAGTAGCTACCTAATGAACCAGAGCACATTGCTGTTAAGTAGCTAAATAGATGCATACTGATTACAGGACTGAAAAATGGATCTGTTTACTTGCAAAAAAAAGAGTCAGTTCATGGTGTTATTCATTTTAGTAGGGGAAATTCAGCATTACCTTTCCACACAAACATTTCAAAATAGACAATTTCTTGATCCATATGCAGTCTTACGTGATGATACTCTGTTCTTATTTGTAGTACGTATGATACAGAGAAAATTTCAGCTCCTTTGTTGCTTATAGGGAAAAGTGTATCTTCCCTGTATATGTAAATTTTTGTAACTGGTAAGATGTTAGATGACATAATCAACTAATTCTCTTAGAAAGTGATTCACTGTGTGATTAAGAATGACATTATTATTTGACACTTTTATTTCTGCCTGAACATTTCAAACCAAGGCCCTGAGTTTGAAGGCAAATTACTTGAAGCAGAGATTGTTTTATAGCAAGAGACAATGGGAAATGCAGTTACCAGAAGGAGCTCGAATACTTTGCTTTTCCAAATCATCAGCTTTTGAATTACTCAGATAACTCCCATTTAAGATGACATATATGGCTGTTTGTGTGATATCTAAGTGTTAATTCATAGTCGTATTTGTTCATAGGGTTTTTTTGCAGAACAGTTGGCATGTCCTCTCCTTGGCTATTCATTTTCATGGTTGCAATAGACAATGAAATTTACTTAAACTATGTACTCTTCTGTAAAAGTAATCATTTCAAAATGATATCTTAATTGTAAATTGAGTACTCTCTATAGTAAAAAGAGAGCAAATAGTGCCAAAGAGGACTGTTAAAACTGAAATCCAGGCAAATAAAATTATAGTCAGAGTTGTAGCCTGTTGGCAGTTACCTGTTTGGAAGCTATTATTTACACAAAGATAAAAGTCACATAGTATTTATAAGCTCAGGATTGCATGTATATGATTCATCATTTATTTAGGAGAATACTTCTTGAGGAAAGAGTATGACTTCTTTTAAAAGTAACTTAATAAGCAACCCATCCACAGAGTAAGTCATGGCTCTCTTTTACTCTTCCGCTCATCTCAGCAACCTCTAAAACCACTCTTTTGGAGACCGAGAAGAAGAAAACACAGGAGACTTTAAGATCAGTGACTGACTTTTTCCCCCCAGAATTTGAAAATTTGTTTGTTTAAAACCATTCAGTTTTCAAAATTTTAAGAACTCGTGACTCAACATAATAGATTCGTATCTGTTAAAACTTAATAAACATTTTTAATTAGCATTCAAAAATACTGCAATTAAAAGTCTCCCTTTAAGATTTATTAGTTATTGTATGTTCATTAAATAACAGATAATTGGTGAAAACAGATCCATTGAGGATTAACAGCTATGTAATAGATACACATCTGTTACATGATTTTGAGGCTCAGTTGTTATTTAATGTACAATAACTATCCTATTAAAAACACATTCAATGCTACGTTTTCAGCTGGTGTGATTGGAATAGGCAAATGCCACCCCTTGCGATTGGGAGGATCCAATCTCACGTTCCCTTTGCATCATTCTCAAATGTATCTGTGAAGATGAGTGTGGTTTAGAGGGATGGTTTTAATGGGTAACAGAATATTCTTAAAATGCCGATCTTACTGCCAGTGTTATTAATGAATTGCCTCAATAGGTTATGAACAGCAGCTATTATGCTAGCTATTTATAATGGAAAAACTATTAGAATCTACCATTCTCTTCCTAAAGCTATATTATTGATTTAGGATACTGTCTAGCAAAAACTGCATACAAAGTTCAGATACTATTGAGTTTATTTTCAAAAGCACATGGTAAATTGCCACCAAGTAGCCAGATTGCATACTCCTCATGAAAAATCTTTGAGAATAGGTTAGAAAGGCAGAAAAATTGTGAAGTTCCTTTGAGACAACTTCCCCAGATTACACTGTAATTGTGATTTTTAATGAGGTGGGGGCAAGAGGATCTCCCGTTTTAAAAAAAGTAAGTACTATTTCAGTTCTGAGTTTCCACCGGGAACAGCTGATTGCCAGGGATGAGGGCAACTTCAAAGATGCAGTTTTTGGAATTCTGTGAATTCAGGCATCTCCTTGTTAGTGTCTCTCCATTGGAACTACACTTTTGAGAACTTGTAATAGAGAATTTAAAACATAGAAGGGATTTTAAGATAAGAATATCTAGATTCTCTCAGGCCATGATCTGTCCCTTTTAGAAGAGTCTCATTTTTTGTTAGTCCTGGGAACAGGAATGAAGGGTACTGGAATTTTGAATTAATTCAGAAAAATTACACATGTGGAATCACTGGGTTGGAAGGGATCTCAAGTGGTCATATAATCTCTTGCCTTCCTCAAGACAGGATGAATTTATCACTTATGCCACGCTTGTCTAACCTGTTCCTAAAGATTTTTACTGATGAAAACTCCACGGCATCTTCAGGCAATCTGCAAGTATAGATACACAGAACTGCAGAATTTCATTTTGCTAATTTTTTATAATTTCTTCTCCTTATTCTTCTCCTTACTTAAAGTACTATGTATATTTAAATTAGAGGTTAATATCAGTTTTGTGTGCAAATGTACACGTAAGAATTTGCAAGCACGTTCTTATTTTTGTTAGCCAGTGGTGCTTTTCATGCAAAAGTGAAGTTCTTAGCAGTGCCACAGCTTTTAAAATACATCTGGGCGCTACCCTGAGAAGATATTGATGTAATTTATTCAGGTACAGATTGTAGTGAGTTTACAAATTTGACTGCATTTAGTGACTGTTTAGTCCAAACCTGAATTATTTATTTGAAATGACACTCATATATGTCAATTTTACTATCTGTAGATTAAAGTAGTTTGTGAAAACAACATGAAAAAACATTATTTATGTTCCCATGAGTGAAAAAGTCAGAAAATAAAAAGTTACCAAGAAACAAAAAGAGGAGGTGGCAAATGCTATGTCATGACATAAAGGCTGACGAGCTGTGTCCAGATACATTGCATGTAGAAGGCTATACTCTTTTTGGCTATAGAAGACTATACTGCTCTTTCAATGTGAATTCTGTTCACTATTTATCTCAGAAAGACCATTTGTTATTGCTATTTTAGCCAACTCAATTTTTTCGTTGAACTTCAGTGAAGTTCATGAATCAAATTGCACAGACCTTGTTTTATTTCTGTTTCAAGGAAAGGATTCAAGACAGCCCTTCTCCAGCTCCGTCTCTAGAAGACAGTCAGCGGCCTGGGAGCCACGCTTCCTCCCATCAGAGCAGCAGTGTGTCCAGCTCGCCGTCCCAGTTGGACAACACACCAGACAGAATTGGTTAGTGCTCTGCAGCCTCACACCCCTTCGCAGTTATTGACTTCAAGAATAGTAGAAGTTTGTTGAGGAAAATAATTCTTTGCTGGGAAACTCACGAAAGCACTCACTTGCTAAAAAAACTCAGAAAGTTTGTCAGTATAATTTGTTTTATTAGGTTCATCACTATGCAGAGCCCAGCCCCACAGAGTCATTCTGTGCCAGTATCCACCCATGCACAGCAGATATCACCCATTCTCTGGTACGACCAACTTCTCTTGCGTGCTGGTGTAAGAAAGTGCCTCTGAAGGCACCTGGAATTGAAAAATAGCAAGATATCTTTTTCTTTGTATGTATATCAGAAAAGTCACAGATTATATGATGGCTTTTCCGTTACAAAAACCTCCTCATGCCCACACATTCCCGCATCAGCATGAGGCTGAGGGCTTTTTGCTTTTTTTGATCTCTCCACCACAGCTTTCACAGCCTGTGCGTTATCGATCCTGTGTTTAAAATGCTAATTCAGTCTAGAGGAAGTTTAGATCCTATTCTTGGTGCTTCCAAGAGGGATCTAGGGCAAGTCAATTAACATGTCTTCACGTCAGTGTATGTCAACACTGTTGTCTTCACAGTGACTGGAGCCTATGCAGGCATTGCTGAGATAGATTTAAACTACAAAAACAGTGCAGTCCATGTAAGTCAGTGTAGACTTCACACCCATCAAATAACTACTCAGCTGCTTGCTGGGATTTTGCAGTTTTGACTCTGGTCCATGCAGCAGCACCGTGGCACTACATAGCACAGTTGGCTCTACGCAGACTAGTCAATGGAACCTGAACTACTTTGCCTAAATGTATGCACACACAGGGCAGAGACTAGAAAGTAGATTCCCCTCAGCTTTTTCACATGTAAAATAGGGCTAGAAATAGACAGGACAAGAAATGTAACTTCCTGTAGCAACAGTGAAAAAGGGACTTTTGTCCTCACTGTAGCTTTTGAAAGCTACTGTAACTTGTTTTATTAATAGTAGTAGCACACGCTGCAAGCCTCTGGGCTCCAGAAATTACGCTGAAAGTTTTTTAAAGAAAACTAGGTTTTATTTATGTTGAACCAAACATCTCTCTGTGTTGAAGTCTAACGCTTACTATTGCAAAGTCATGTATATATACTTTGTATCAATATAAATATATATATTTTTTTACTTTTGCAATTTCAAAAAAAAAAAAAAGCTTTCCTTAAAATATGGTGATGAATTTTTTAACAAGTGTCTTCACTGGCGTAACTTCAAATTCTGTAATTGGTTAACTGCAGAGAAGGAAATGTTCTAATCAAATAAGAACAAAGGAAATAGGCATCCTGAAATCATAAACTTAACACCTCTCACTGATCTTGCAGGTGTTAAGTCAAGAATTTCAACACTACAGCGTATTGTTTTTTCATTGTCATCTATGAATTCGGGTTACTATCTGTCTATCTGTTTTTTTTATAAGCTTGCTGCTTTATAGATAGTTACCAATACTTAAATCCTTAAATGTATTTTTCCCCAAAATGATTTCTGTGAAGTACTTTTCTAATTAGTTAATTTGAACATTTCATAAGAAATCACATTCATCTCGGTAGTAATTTGGGTTCTATCTTGGTATCTTTGTTTCATCAACTTGAGCAAATTTGCTTTTGCTGCATATTTTACTTGGCTCTAAGTGCTGAACTGGGACAGCGAAATGGTTGATTATGGACAATAAAAATTGTCAATTGCTTTAGAACTTACATAGTATAAATAAATGTTAAAATACCAAAATATCGTCAAAGAGGAAATATAATTTAATATTTTCCTCTCTTCTGACATTTTTGTACTGACAGTGTTATATAGCTGTGCACTCTGATTTTTTTTAGCTATGCTGACCAACAGCAGGGAAGGAGAACTCATTGATCAAGAAACTGGGACCAGCCTAAAAAAAATACAAAAGGAGAAAGGTAAAATTACAGACTGTTTTCCATCTCGGGCATTTAATTACACTTCCTATGTGTTTTATTCCTTTTTCTAGTATTCTGCATATGCAATGGCATAATATTACAAATTTAAGAGAGCTAAGTGCCTAATTGCAATGAATAATGTATCCAGTGAATTTACATGGCATTCTCCTTAGGAAGTGTAAACAATCAGATCTTTGCTTCTCTCTGTTTATATAGCATGGGGCTAATATTTTGCCAGTCTTTTGACTCAATTATTTATGAAGTTCGTAGCAAATACTTGATTAGTCACATGGTATTGTTTCTTTGCCTCCAGCGGATGTGTGTGCAGACTACTCTAATGCTGGTACGTAGGTGAGGGAAATAAGCCTTTTTTTGCATCTAATAATACTACATTACCTCACAAGTGAGAGGCAGCGAGGGAAGAAGTGACGTTTGGCCGGTTGTGATTGTCCTGTAGGCAGGGAAGTGCCGCCTCTGCTCGGTTCTCCCTGCAGTGGTGGTTGGGTGCTGGAGAAAGGGAAGACGCTGGCGTACGTGGGTAAGCCCTGGGGAAGTGGTGTAGTGACAGAGAGCACGTGGCATCTGTGGCTGCACATCGAGGAAGAAGCAGCCATTTTGTTTCCTTGCAAATATAACAAAAAAATAAATCATCTTAATAGGCAAGAGGTTTATTCTGGCGGTACGTGCAGAAAGCACCATACAAAATGAGTGTCTGCAAAAAAAGAAGATGGGATATAGTTAAAGAAATAAAAGAAAGCTGATAGTAAGTGAATACTGGAAAAATACTGCAAAGGCATGTGCTGAAGGACATAGTAACGTTTAGGAGTGAAAAAGATGTGAAGAAAAGGAAGAGAAGGAAGTGACCAAAAGAGGAGACAACATAAGCTAAATGTACTTATAAGTCTACAGCAAATATGAACATTTTATCATAAATGAAAACACAAACTGATCTATATTTTGATTGAGGTGATTTTAGGTTATCTGTAAAAATCAGACAAACTCATACATCTTAGGCCTGTGTAAATGATTGCATTCTCTGTATTTAATGTATTTTCTGAGAAAACTAAAAAGGCAGGTATAGACAATTTTACAAGCTACTCAAGAGAATTTGGAGGCTCCATGTGCCCTGTGGTTCCAGAGTTATATAAAATTATTTGAGCAGATTCATGGTTTTGTATGATCAGCTCTATTCCTTAGACATCTGCGACTGATCCAGTTATGGGTAGGAAGAGCCTGAAACTTCCTTCCTATATTTTGTATTTTCGTACTCAACTCTCTCTCCTCTTGAAAGCAGAAGGAGCTGTTTTCTGTTCACTGGTTTCCCTAGGCTTATAAGCACTTTCCTCATGAACCCCAAAAGAGCCCTTTTGTGCCGTTCTGAGATGATTTTCTGTCTGGATCATCATGCTTAAATCCTTCCCTCTTGACTCCTGTTGGCATCTATGGACCAACACCAGAGGCCAAACAGTTATCAACCATAGCTTCATTCCTAAGATTAAAAAATTACATTTCTGTAGTAATTACATAGGTGAGTATTTAATCTAAATCTGAAAGTGTAGTTGATTTTAATTTTGTTGAACTGTGCATGGTTTATTGCCACATGTTTAGTCATTTTTCAGAGAAACAATACAATATCCTATGGGGTTCGAAGATGCAAATCACGTAGTTACTGGTGGTAGCAGTCCTGCCACTCAGGGCGGATGAAGGAAGATACAGTTTAAGAATCAGAAAAGACAATTCGGAAATCCCCAAAAGCGTGAAAATAATTTAAACCCCACCACCTGTGAACCCAATCCCAGGCTCCTGTGATCACTGAACGTTCCTTGTAACATGTACAAAATTGCAAAGATCTGATGCTAACATTTTGTGTACCATAATTCACCTTAAGATTAAAGTTTTATAGGTTTATTCATTTCCTGGTCTACATATTTGCATAGTATTATCTTCCTTCAGTTGATTATATACTGGGAAATAGGTCTTTAGACATGTGTTACTTCTGCATGCACTTACAGGATTTTTTTTAGGATGAAATTAGTGTTCAGAGATTCACCTGCATCAGAAAAAAAGTGCTTCGAAATCATGAGACATTTTAAATTACCATTTTTAAGATAGAATAATGTTTCTGGTTTTCTACTTGGTCTGCACAGGTCAAGTTTTTCTCTGAAAATATGCGAATGAGAAATTATTCCTTTTTGTCAAATAAAGAGGTAATTTTCAAGTAATCCCACGGCTCCAGAACTGAAACCTTTTGATGACATTATAATGGGACAAACGCTGACATTTTAAAGGCACCAACGTTGTATATCCAACAATTCCAAGCTGATTCTGCGTTTGGCAGTGTGCCAGGCCTATAGGACAGTCCCTGTAGGAATCTCTGTTTCACAGGATACAAGCACCCAGTAGCTGATGGACTGCGCCAGTGGGACAGGGCCAGGACGCTGCTTCTGAAAATCCCCAGCCTGTGTGTGCTGGGCCTTGTGTCACCCCGTACAAGTGGTGTTATTCCTCGGTGACTTGTCTCGCTCCCATGTAGATTCTTTGTTCCTAATACTATTAATATTCTCTTGTGTATAATTATTTTGGGCTCTGGCGCACCTCGAACATGTTGAATGTTTTTCATAGTCAGATGTGGACAGTCACTGAAGAGTGTGGTCTGTGCTGGGTTGCTCAGCAAAAAATATACATGTGATTTGTATACAGAACGAGCTTTGTTTTTCCAAACCTGCCATTACTTTTACTAAGGCAAAACATATTTACCGTGGAAAAGATTTTCAAAGTTATTAAGAAGGAATGTAGTTAAAATAAAAGTATCAACATTTATTAAGTATGACAAGTAAGCGGTTTATACAACCGTGGCAAACATATGTTTTCACATCTGTTTTGAGTAATATCATCATGATTTTAAAAATGATTTATAGCTCTGCAGGCCATAAAATGCCAGCTTTGCTGTAAGTTGGAAGTTTTCAAACAACAAAGAAATTATTGAAGGCATATATTGAACATGTTTTTGTGTTATACACCTTGATACAACTTTACAAATCTGAGCACTCTGTAACAATTAAGATAGCAACAAATGAAAATTAAGTAACTGAAATTTAGCAGTAGTACTACCTACGTGAAATCTTAGCATAAAAACCAATAAAAGTTATTGTAATTATTATAGGCAAATACTGTGATATCCCTCAGGATACACAATTTTTGTTTTCCATGTCCCATTTTAAGTGATCTCAGCACCAGACAAAAATCTGCCACTTTGTTCTCATCAAAGTAATTTCAAGGTAATTAGGGCTGAAGAGAATATAGCTTAACAGTTTTTCTTTAAAAGACAGTTAATACGAGGTTGTTCCAATTATGTTGAGCTGTTTGCATACGTTGGTGGGGCAGAATTTACAGAAGTAGCGGCTGTTCCGGCGCAGAGGGGTTAGAGCCCAGTTACAGCCCATACCTTTAAGCTTTTTGAAGGAGAAATGCCGTTAAATCCCAATTACTCTGCATCCTTTCATCATCTTTTTAGGAAGTATGGTCAGGCTTAACATTAGAGGACAACAAACTCAAACATCTTTATGGGTCTGCAGTTTTATTTTTTTATACAAAATACGTTGTTATAGTTTTGTCAAACGTCTTTAACCGTTACGGCGCACAAGCATTTTGCCTGTGCATCCATGTCAGGGTGTGAGTGGAAACCATATGAAGAGTAATCTGTACTTTATTTTGAAATTGCTAGTGAAAGGAAACAGAGTTAGAAAATCCCCCCCAGAACATAGCCCCAAATGTTTACAGAAACTTAAACACAAATTCTTCCTGATTGTGCTTACTTCCTATGTCTGGTTTTAAGCAGTTACATTTTACCTGCACAATTGCTCACAGAAACTAAATTTAAAATTCATCTGCTTCAGTATATATCCTGGAAAAAATCTCTATTGTATGGGAAAGGATTGTGTTTGACACAGCACTGTATAGGCTTTATAGAAACCTCCATATGAATTCTGGCACTAGGAAGGTTAAGCGAGCCAGAAGAGATTTTGGCCATGCCTTCCAGTCAGATTTAAATGCCAGTACAGTTATTCTGTTTGACTGCATGACACGAAATATTTCAAACTCCTCATACAGGATGGAGTAACAAAAGGCACTCGCCCAACTCTGGCCACAGAAATCAGTGGGAATGGTCATGATCTCCCCAGTGGGAGCAGAGTTTGGCCAAAGCCTGGTATTTTGGAAGATCGCTCCCCCAGCTAATACCACTGGTTATTATTGCAGACAGGAATGGTACGCACCCACGGGCTGCGCAAGCGCTGTACCTCCTGGACCGGTGACGTGCCCTGAGCCCTGGTGAGACCCGGGCACACGCCAGCCCGGCCCCTCTGCTCTGATTGTAGCGGGAGGCGAGCAGGACGTGCAGGCCCCGAGGGACCACGGCGTGCTTTGACTGGGTGTTCACATGGGTGTTTGTGGTGCTGGAGGTGCGCTCCACCCTAAGTGAACCGGAGTAAAATTTCATAGGAAAATTTTGTAAATGACCAGTATCTTCAGACTTGGCCATTGTTCAAGCAGTCTTTGAGTAGAAATAAAGATTGTATTTGTTGAGAAAATGATTTGCTCTGAATTTCCCAGAGCTGCTTGATGGCAGCGCTACCCTCCTTTAGCCCAGTTGTCTGCATCTTCAGAGCACGAGTCTGGACTCAAGGGCTACGTCTCGTGTTTCCAGTAGACGGTAGTCTCCAAAACCGTGCATCTGGCAGCTATCCCTTTTCATTTTATTAAAGAACACCTTTCCCTTTATTACTTCAAGGAAATGGGAATTTTGCATCATTTCTGTCAGCTGAGTGAAATATTTTCAGATGGCCAGAGACTATGGTAATGAAAGAATAACTATATTTATTCATTGTATTTCATTAGCGGAAAAGGGGTTTTACGCTGTTTAAATTAATCATTGCCAAAGGACTGGGTTACTCATGATGTGAGGGGAGGAGAACGAGCAGGTGCAGAACACCTGAAACAGCAACAGGCCCCGGTGGCAGGGGTGTCCTCCAGAGAGAGGACTTTTCAACAATTAATCTGAAAGCATCCAGATGGAGAGCGCGAGGAAAAAGAAAGAGAACGAAGAGTACGAAGCTGTAACACGCAGCGTGTATACAAAGTGTACGATAGGTGCCAACACTTCAAATGTTCACCATGCTGTTCTTTGACGTATCAATACTTGCATGTTAAAGATATAAGGAGAAAAAAGCAATTTTCTTCATGAACGTGCTCATGAATCTCCTCTTGAGATGCATGAAAAACTCCCCAAATTAGAAGTGAAGTCATGTTCCTTTTGGTATCTAAGTGGGTATATTAGAGACCCAGGGGCCATTTCATAAGCAGTGGATGCAATAATACCTGGGTTTAAAGGTTGCAAGGGTTTCTTTTTCTAAAAACCATAAGTGACGTGCACAGTGCAAATGTTCACTGGAAAATTCAGAGTTATTTTTACATTTTCTATCCCCTGAGAATATTGAAAGATAAGAAGCACAGTGCTCTATTCTCGGTAAAGTCTTTTTCAACAAGTTGTTTTTGTTGTTAAATTTAACCTGCAAGTGAACTGGCAATTGTTAAAATGGTGGCCTAAGAGTAGATGCGATCTTTCATCAGTCGGGCAATCCAAAAAAAAACCAAACCCAAACCCATGAAACCAAGGCAAACTCTTACTAAACATTTCGATTCACAATATATGTCAATAGAAAGTAATGGTAGAGCTTTAATTTTTAAAGTGTCTGGACTCATATCATTATGATGATGTTTAACCATTGCTCGAACATTATAAATACAAGGGCAGTTATGCAAGAGAGATTAATGAAGTATTCCAAGGTCACATCTTTTACATTAAATTTATATTAGAACTTTATTTGCAGAATCATTTTTAAGAATGCTTTTTTCTGAAGAGTAAAATACCTGCTTCATAATTACCTTGGCAGCTGGACCAAGACAGTTTCTTACATTGATATATAATTTATTAATATGTTTTATTTATTAGATTTCAGTGACTTTAATGTATTGCTGTCTAAACACTACAAATTATGAGTTACATAAACGTGCTGAAATAATGAAATTTTCTTTACTGAAAAGGCTTTGAACCAATTTTTTAGTAAGGTGTTCGTGGAATAGAATTGGCAAATAAGAACGAAATAAAACGGAAATAAGGTGGCTACTCTCCAAAGTCAGGTTGTCTCTTCAGAGTTTACCATCTCCACTTTTCCTCCAGTACTGTGAATTGAGTTTTAGATAGGTCCGTATTATTGAGCTATATCAGATTTGAAAGGCATAAAAAGGGGAGAAAAATTGCTGATTGGCACCCAGTGACCTAAGAAAGCTTTTGGATTAGGCCCAGGGATCTTATCCTTAGAGTTAGCACTGGTATTAAAACTGACCCTTTGAATTCTCTGATTCGTAATACCTCTGATGCGAAGTCATTAACCTGAAAACTGCAGTTGGTGACATGCTTAATGTCTATGAGTTATTTAATAAGTTTGCCTTCAGACCTCATTACGAGCAGTAAGATCTGAAAAATATGCATCCTGAAAGGTTGCTGAATGGTTTTCTCATGTTACAGAAATCCTTGAGATCTCTGGGAAGGCGCTGACAGGGGTTCAGCCTCCCCCTGCCTGTGCTCGGAGCCAGTCGTAAGCACCAAACCTGCTCCTGAGAAATTGTGGTTGTGCATCTGTGTGCCCAGGTGTGCAACCGTGCATACATGTAGGGAAGGAATAGGTTCTTCGAACTCATCCACTAAGTCTTAGACTGTCACTGCTTGAAATTTTTATTTGTACAGGCAGTATACATTACTGAAAAAAACATGTCGTTTCTAGCAAGGACAACAAATTCTACCGTCAAACACTTCTTCACTAAGAAACTGCTTAGAAGCCAGAAGTTTCTGCTTTCAGTACAGGTATCTGTTATAAGAAAAGACGTTTTTGGCTTATTTCATGCTTTCGATTTAAGCCAAAGTAAGTGAACAGATAAAAATTTAAATTAATAACAAAAATTATTAATTGGTGATTTTGAAAGTTTTGCAATATTTGTGTCTGAGGCAGACCTCCAAGAAATTCATAGAAGCTGCACTTCATAAAATCTAGGTTTCTTTTCTAAGGGTTGCTGATAGTGAGCTAGGCTTTAGAGTTTGTCATGTTGCCCATAGATGGATGTTACGTATCAGTGAAGTATTATTGAGTGACACAGTCACAGCTGTGGCCCTGGCTCCAGAACCTTTGTTTCAGTCAAGAACAGAGAGGACCAAAAATGCTCTTGATAGTGACAGCAATGTGTGCTCCTGCTGTCAGAGAGCAAATCCAGCCTTTATAGCATCGGGGGACTTTGCTTTATATAAACCTAGTTTCTGGAGAAGAGGACAACTGAAGAGAGCTGCAGGTGCTTGCAGGGGGATGCTCTGCGTGCTGCGCTCCTGGGCCAGCGGCCTTAGGAAGGCATGAGTTATGGGGAAGCCTTGGAGCATACCTAGTACAGGTGGATGGTATTTTGTGTAGCACTTCTACGTATTCAGGGCTTTTTTCTAATTTGATCTTTTGAATACCTTAAGATCTGTGGAGTGTGTCTGCCTTCTGTGTAAAAGTCACATTAAGATGGCTATTAAGAGCTCTTTTTTTCTTACTGAGGAGGACTTGCTGCCCAGAGATTTCTGGTGGCAGGAGGGCTGAGAACAAAGCCATACATTTATATGCATCTCCAAAGTGTTTGTGTACATGCTGCATTAGAACAAATATTCCTGATAATAAAAAGTTATAAATCCTTAGTGGACATATAAGGTAGTGAACTAACCTCAGACTGGAAGTGGAAGAAGATTATCCTCTTGAAATAGATAGGTAGTCATGAAATCGGAATAAGTGTGTTCTTCATTACATTTCAGGCGTTGCATTGAATTACTTCGATAAAGTTACCTGATACCTTGTTAGCGGACCTGATGTGACCCATACACTGCACTCAGAAGCCATTGGGGCTGCAGAACATGAGGAGGTCCGGACGACAGCCAGCTCAGGCTGTAATTTCAAGGAAATCGGATTTCATGTTCGATTGTTGGGGCAGAGGGCACCACTACAGTACTATTTACTGTGTTAGGTATTTGTTTATTATAGCCATATTTATTTCTGGGGATGGACAGTTCTATTAGTAGCTTTTTCATATTATCAGCTGTACTTGGAAATTAAACATCGTATCTGAAAGAGTGGGAGGCCACAGTAGTAAGCAATCAATATAATTTCAACTATTTTAAAACAAGCATTTTATTTTGAAGAAAAATGGCCCATTTTGAATCCTTTCCATGAAACTCACTGCACTTTTGAATAAGTTCAGTATTAATGTTGTGGTGTTCTTTTAATGATTCTTCTTAATATAGTAGCAAGTTAGATGCATGGGTGAGATAGCATAAGAATTAGCCAGTAAATGAGATGCATATTATGGATGTTCCTCAAAACCTTACTGTCCTCACACAGAAAACCACACATATGTAGAAATATGTCTGGAAACTTTTTTTACTTTTTTTTTGTTGTTGATTGTATTCAAGTTTTTTTATATTCATGTTGTTATTCTATATATTCTCCATAAATTAATGGGGGGGGGGGGGGGTGCAAAATAATCAAGGAGTTGTCATGTTTCTAAAATGTCTCCCTGCTTTTCCTCTCAACTTACCTCAATCATAGGAGCAATTTATTTGCCAAAAGGATAAACAAACCTTAAATGACTGATTGTGAGATTATCATTATAAAGTCATTATACAACCCAGTAAGTTATGAAATAGCAGAATGAGAATAACAAGGAGGACGTAATCATTCGTACAGTAGTGGCAACGTTTATCAGTACCTATCTCAGGAAGCTGGCCAGTGCTGGGAAGTGCCCACACGAGGGGCCCTGGGTCACTGCCAGAGGCTGCTGCCTGCTACCAGGTGGGAAGCAAGTGCTTACATTTGCTGAAGATTTCCAGCTGTGAATATTCTTCGTGTAGCAGGTACTTAGGATTGATAAAGAGATGGAAGGAGAGACGCCTGTGCCTTGCTGTATTTGGGACACCCCAGTCATTGGGGCACTCTGTGGGAAGTAAACTTCCTTCTCAAAACTCCTCCCTTTGTAGCAGAAGATTGAATCTCCTCTGCTGTGTCTCTGCCTTGCATCTATCACACTATCTCCAGTTAAAGCTGTTCCACTTCATCTGAGTGATTAAATATTCATAAGAGCAGGCTCCTTAACTAGGTCCCTTGGCCTGCTGCATTATCAGCCTTACTGTTGAGCTGCTTTGTGTCTTTTTTCCCCCCGCCCAAACTCCTTTACTAAATAATCCCAAACCAGTAGTCTGGTGGTTTGAAAGCAGGACTCTTGTCTCTGAAGCGGCTACCCCATTTGGGGCTTATGGGACCGTCAGCTAGGGAGTGCTGTCATCCCTGGGCTTACGGTCTATCTCAGATCCTTCAAATAGGATCCAAGTTCAACTTCACAGCCAAAATTCTTTTGTAGTCAATATGACAGTAGTTTCCAAAGCAGGTTTTTCTTCTAGTTGACAGAATATGACAGGCTATAACAAGTAGTTTAAGAAATAAAATTCTGCTTCCAGGTGTATTTTGAGATGTTATAATCTATAAAACATTGTATAGTTTTGAATCTGTCTATTTTATCCGTCACCTGGACTGCTCTGCAATATTTTGATAGCTAGACTTGGCTTGTGTGAATTTGCTGACATATCCCATGGCTTATTCGTGTGAGTGTTGTCAGTGAGGGGATACAAACCGTAAAATTTTTAATGACGGTTCAGTGGAGTGCCTCTTCTGGTGTGGTAGAAGGTGCCTTTTTGATGTAGGATATGTTGGAGGATGGAGCATCTCTGGCAGATGGCTGAGCTGGAGCAGAAAATGGAATAGGTGTGTGTACACGTGTCTATTCACAGAGGTCAGAAAATATGAATTGCTCAGAAAACAACATGTTATTTATACATCTGTAACCTTTGGAGACATTTTAGACACTGTCAATTAGGAGATTGGCATGTATTTATTATTGCTGTCTTGTTTTTTGTTAGTTTTAAAATCTAGAAGGTGATTGTAATGAAGGTGCCCTCCAGGCAAAAGTGTGGAGAAATTCACATATTAAAGGAGGAGTCGCCAGAGCTGCTGTTTGACTTTTGACATTATTGTCATATAGCCTATGGCGTTACAGGCAGAAGGGATTTAGATGGGAAGGAGAGCTTGAAATTACTCTATAAAAAGAGTATATTTTCACTGAATTTTCTTTTAACTGGTGTATTTGAAGGAAAGCATATTTTTGTAAAATAAAAATAACAGTAATAATAACAACAATAATAATTCCAACATGCCATAATTCCTTTGTTTCTTTGTACGAAGCTTTTGATATTTAAAAAAAAGCCACTAATATTCAAAAACTATTCACTACACAACTTAGCAGCTCATATATCATCCATCACATAAAATGCTGAAGCTAAATGGTCCCAAGTATCCGAAAAGTATGATTATAATTCTGTGATAGTTGTAGCTAAATTGACAGAATTTTTGTGGGTTTTTTTTCAGCATTGAGGGCTAACCTACAAAGATACATGGGTTAATAAATTTTAATGATCGATAACTGAAGTCTCAAAGTTTGAAATTTGTACTTTTCCTGGTTTTTTTTCATGTCAGTGTTGCACTGTCTCAAAGGCAGTGCATGGTGTCTCATGCTGTAGGAAGCAGCAAAGTAGCGGGGCTGGGGCCTCCCCTCTTGTATTCTGGTTGACTTCAGTGAAATTCTGTTTTGATGTTCAAAGGTGTAGGTGCAAGCTGTTGAGGAACTGGTTTCTCTTCTTCTGTGACTCTACAAAAACGTCTGTTCCCATTTCCTCTTGAGAAAGTTTACAGCCTCAAGGACCTGGGAGCGGAGGACTAATCACTCCATCACCAAAAAACCCAGCAGATCCTACTGACCTGTACGACAGCGTGGTTGATAATGTGAATAATCCAACAATGTTTGTCATATTTAATGACATTCAGGCATATCCTGAATACCTTATTACTTTCAGAAAACAGAATATTCTTAGTAGTCTGGAAAATTTTAGTGCCTTTTACATGTGGGAATTACAGCCTCATTTATTCCCATATCTTCCTCCTCATCTGAAAAGGAACGTCTCATCTCTCTATGCACGAAACTGCCTATCCATCAAAATCCCATTGTAGTATACAGGGGTTTTACCCAGAACAAAAGGGAACTGAGAAAAACAATGCACTTAGTTTC
Organism: Mycteria americana; assembly: GCF_035582795.1. Taxonomy (NCBI): domain Eukaryota; kingdom Metazoa; phylum Chordata; class Aves; order Ciconiiformes; family Ciconiidae; genus Mycteria; species Mycteria americana. The sequence continues at coordinate 23,017,395 of NC_134374.1, read as the reverse complement.
AAATACAGAATAGATAATTTGCTTTCTTAATAAAGTTTACATATGGAAATAAAGATACAGAGAAATATAGAAACAAAGAGATTGTCAGGTTCAGAGCAGCCTCTTCAGCCTCTTCCATGGGCTATTCCAGCTCCTCCTTAAAAATCTAATAAAGAAAGAAAAAAATTTGAAGTGTCTCTTTCAAAGATTTGACTCGTACCTTCACAGTCTGCCATCGGTAGAATAAGAGAAGGTGACCTGGCCCATTCATGCGTCAGCCTTCAGAGAAGCGGGTTCATCGGTTGTGCTTGCAGTGCACCACGTACCCTAAAGAAATCACTGCTAGCAAAGGAACCGCAGTAGTGCAGCCCGGTTGTGCAGGGCCACCCTGCTCTCCTGGAGGAATTAATACATCAGAAATGGGGTATGCCTCGGTGGGAGCCTGATTGCGAGCGTGGCTAAACGGCTTGTAGCATGCAGGCTGTCTCGGGTCTTATTATATGGCACTGCACTGTGTAATATGGACACATCCTGGCTGATAAGTAGCTGTAGCGTAGATTTAGAACGTTTTCATGGTTAAAATGAGATTGTTTATCTAAAAAGAAAGATTATAACAGAAGAAATACAGAAGGCAAACTAATACCTATTAAACCTTGTTTTCCAGGCTGTTGAATCAATTTATAGTAATAGGTGAGTGAGCAGGAAGGTAACAGCATCTGGTAGCAATAAATGTTTCCTTTCCTGAGTTTCCAAATTAGCTATGGGAAGGTGATTAGAAATAAAATATAATGATTTCTGATAGAAATAGGTAACACTGCATGGGCTTTGAGATAAGAACTTGACAAATGTGTAAAATAAATGCAAAACTGGTTTTGAAAAGGGGGGAGATTACCATTTTCTATGTTGTGTGCCAAGATTTGTGCATTTCAAATGTTAGCAGTTGGCTTCTTTTCAAAACTGATAAATAATGATGTTTGTTGCGGAAACAATTATCCTAAAAATAATTTAAAAGGATTGTATCCCCTTTTTGTTTGCCTATAAAGACCACATTCAATTTATATATAGACAGAAAGAGCTCCACTTGCATCTATAAAACAGTTCTTAAATAATTCTAAATTATTGATGTGCACAAAGAACTCTTTCCGCTTTTGTTTGAAGTTTTATTTCTGCGGCGTTGTGCTTTCTAATTGTACTTTCAACTACTATGACATCTGTTATAGTTGTTTCAAAAACTTTCAATACTTTTCTTTTTTAATGATAGACAGTCTTTTCAAAGACAAACTGTCTTCATTTTGAGCAAGAAAAATAATTAGTTGAAAAAAGATCACTGATTTGGCCGGGGAACTCACCATTTTACTTTTTTTTTTGCAAGTTGCTGTTTTATATGATTCCAGCACCTATTCAACAGAAAGCTGGCCAAGAAGAATTCATCTCTGCAGCAACTCAGAAACCATAGAGCATCAGCATATGTCCTTTGCTTCCCCGAGGAGATCCAGGACTTTATTCTACCAAAAAGAGTACCAAGAAAGTACTTCACAAACTGATACTCTCTATATGTCTAACAGATGGAAAAGTAAGCTACTATTCCAAGCTGCTATGCCCAGCAATACAGGAAAAAAGCTCAGCAATTGCAGATGCGATTAATCCTTAAAAGTCTGCTTAGAAATCCTTTTTAATATAACTAGTGATAGGAGTATGTGGTGCAGCAGTAAACTTAGTTCTAATGATCTATGACATAATTGCAATCTTCTCTCTGGCATAAAAATACAGGAGACATTTAAAGTAGGCCAGATTAGGAAAGCACAATGTAAAGACATTTCCTTGTCTTTTTTTCAAAAGAGAGTATTTTTCCCCTTAAGGTAGAATAGAGTTTCAGCATTGAAAAATTTAAGTCCAGGACTCTGGTCCAGTTGCAGTACACCATAACTAACCTTTAAATTAGAAGTTGCCTAGAATTCATATAATAATTAATACAATGCTAGGGGATTTAATTGACCACAAGATTAAACTATTAAGGAAAAAATTTCATCCTAATTGAGAATTGAACCCCTACCCTTTATTCATTGAGTGTCTGCTCTGCCACTTGAGTCGTGAATTGGGGGTTAATTGACTGTCTAGAATCTCCCAAGGAGCAATTATTTCATATAATGGTGCTAACACATACTGTAGTAAGGCAATTTTTAATGGCATCCTTTTTTCCCCTGGATTTAGAGAGATTTCTTGAGGACAGCAAGAAAAGATGCTGGATGTGGGGGAGGGAAGAAAGATGTAAACAAAAAAGGACTTGGGGTTTCCTTTCAAGTGCCAATTGATAAAGATCAAAACCCAGAAAAAGTATTGATGTGGATTTGCAGCTAGAGTGAGACCTCACCAATTTTTGGTTAATAAACCCTCTAATCTCTGTGTCCTGTGGGTCACACTCAAATCCAGCACTCTTCCATGTTTCTCTTAAGATTCAATAGTTCTGGCCTGCGGTAAGATCTCACATCGCTCTGACTGCAGTTGGGGGTTTTGAACTCCACTGAATGCATCTCAGTTTTGTTGGACAGATGATTAATTAGTTTTAGTCTATGAACCATGTTTTGCTCTCCAGTTTAAGTATTTATGGCTACACTCTGTGACAGTGCCGCAGTCCATGGGACAGAAGGCAGTGTAAAGAGGCAGGGATTTCCCCAGTGGCACAAAATCACCTGTAGCTCTCAGCCAGTTTCATCTTGGCAGCTCTGACACTGCAGACGTATTGGAGAATAAGAGGTGTGTCTGCAGTGACTCAACTCGGGCAGTCCTGGACCAAAAGAGAGACTCTCTGAGGGTCATTAGTCGCTTAGGACAACCTTGAATACTGCTTGGGCCGGGCCAGCATTCATCTGCTGCAGCATGGAGGAGGCTGTGAAAAAATAGTGTAATGCTGACCCTTCCTCCTACCGCTGCACTTCAGGATTGGCGCTGGAGCTTGTTTCTCCTATGTGATTAACGTACCCATATTTGGAGAGAATATTACTTCTAAGCCTGTGCATCAGGACTGAATGATAATCTTAAATCTTACCTTGGTGTAAGTGGCGGCAATAATGTATGGTGTGAATTCTCTTAATTTTTTTTTATCTCTGTACCACTGTCTCATTGTATCTACTTTTTATTCTCCCCGTTCTCTGTCTGACTTTTTCAGTATGTAATTTTGCTGCGTATTTAAGTGGTTTCTCTTTTTCAGTGTTTGTGGAATATAAATTCATTGATAAAAGTTCAAATTTGCAGCAAAATTACAATTCTCAGCTCAAGTTGTTATAAAGACAGACTTAGGAATAACCTGTAAGTAGTTTGAAATAAACTACTATCAAAATCATAAAAAGAAGGGGCTAGGTATACTTACATTTTTAACATTTTGTATCTATTTGCTTACATGGTAATTAATAAAATTCACTACTTCATAGTAGATTTTTCTGCTTCATTAGTGCAAATTTGCAGAACTTTTCTAATTACTATTCTCCTTTGAAGAACAAATAATAGCGATAACATCAAAACTTCTTAACTAAATGAAGACTTAGTTATGGATACAGTTAGGCATTTTTATACCTAAGTATATTCTGGTTTTTAAATGTTTTGATAAAAGTGCCGTCTTTACAAATACTTGAAGGAGCTGTCAGAATTTAGGAGAAACTATTTTTGTGTGGAATGATCAAAGATAAAAGGAAATGCAGAAAAGTTTAGCTTCTTAAACTTTCATTCTAAAAATTAATCTTAAATCCTATGGGCAAGAAGGACTGTGGACGTAATTCATACTTAAAAATATGTAAAATCACCGTATGCTTAGCGAAGTCTGACAAGAGGTCTGAAAAGGAATAGCACGCCATAGCATTAAGGGTGCTCAGAAATAGAAGCAGTTTAAATATGTTTTATGAGCAGCTACTTTTAATGTAGTGCTATTTAACCATGGTAACATCTAAGAGGGGCTTTTGCAATGTTACCAGTAGTTCCCCATGCATCTAGGAGGCAACACATCTTAGCTATACGTTGCTCTGCTCTGGGATATGGAGGAAGATAGCGCTTTGCAAGTGTGGTGTGTAGGAGTCCCCACGGAACAGACATCACCCCAGCTCATCCAGTACCCCCTTATGCTTGCGTGCAAGGTTGCAGAGATGTGATGAGTGGGTCAGCTAAGGTCAGGACTCGCTTCTACCATAGCTCCTTGTTGCAGGGTGATGCATTGCGTTCACAGCTTAACTTCTGTTTCGCATAAAAACATATGTGCTCGTATGCCTTTTGCTTACATTTGCATTCTGGTGAAATCCAGACCACCAGCCAGTGTCTGATCACAGACCCATAGGTTTCTACTAGATAGTGTAAAGCAGTGCAGTCAGTCGCACAGAAAGGCAAGAAGACACAAGCATGAAAGCGGTGTTAGAAAGTCCAGGTGACTCCGTTACGCGTGCACTGGAGAGTTGTTATTTTAAAGGTGACTTGTAGGTATATACACACACTTTGTAACCTGCTTTATCTGCAAAGGAGATTTTAAAGATACTCTTGTGCTTGTGTGGTATTACAGAAATATCAGTAACATAATCTCTTACACTTTCTGTTTTTGCTGGAGGTTTTTTAGAAGGCTGGAAGTGTGGAGAGTGGGCATGGCACAGACTGTCTTCAGCTGGAGAAACAGTGTTTGAGACTAAAAAAATTATGACTTCTTCTTGCTTCACATTAGAGGTGAACAGGTAGAATAGATAGAACAAATACAAAAGGAAGAGGGGTTTACAGTGTAATTCAGATTTGAGTTGGGTTTTATAGTCACTCATTTTCATCTGGTCAGTAAAATCCTGAAGTAAAGACAGAGGAAAAAAGATCTGATACTTCTAACATGAAAAATAAGCATAGTGTTTTCTGCAGTGTGAGGAAATAGTTGTCCCATAATAACAGCCTAGGCTATCAAAAGCTGCCACCATCTGAGGAGGATGGTGCTCTGGTGAAGAAATAGAGTAAGAAAGAACAGCATTTCCCATTGCTTCTGCCTTGGGAAGGGAAAACCTGGACACATTCACAGTATGAACTAAGTGGCAAAAGCAGTATTTTACACTCTGGGTGTGATTCCTTTGCTGTTCTCACCTAGTTGTAACATCTCCCCTTTAAATATAATTCTGTTCCACAGTTTTCTCCACCTGCTGTTTTCTAAAATTCGCACATGTCCCCAGTCTGCATACACCATCGTTCTTCAGTTGCACTCTCTATCCACATTTTACCCTGCCAATTCAAGCTCTATCCAGCACCCAGCTTGCCTGCCTGCCTGCCTGCCTTCTTTTCTTTCTCTTTATGTCCTTTTTTCTACAGGAAACAAATAAATCCATATATTGACACAGAAATCTCCAAGGTCAGAAACCTGTTTGGTTTTGGTGGCTTCTTTTTTATTTATTAATTCTTTTTAAATAAGTACCACACCCCAAGAAAATTTTAAGACTGTTAATGACTTCCAAGTAAGTTAGATAATTGACCTTCTGTTATATCGCTGCCTGCAGTGAGGTCAGATCAACAAAAAATCTAAAAGGCATCACGTAGATTCTGCTCTCAGAAATTTTCATGTTTTTTCCAATAGAGACCCACTGTACAACCGTTTGTTTACATGCCTTGGCTTGATATTTGTTGGCAATTTTTCATGCTGCATGTGCAAATCTGGTGTGTAACCAAAGGTGGTGCATCGTCACTGCTCTCGTAGGAGTTAGTCCTGGCCTTACAAGCCAGGTGAGGTACATCCGTGCCACCTCCCTTTCTCAAGTAGTTTATTTGTAATTGCATTGCAAAATCACATCTTGTACAAAGCCCCTTGGTAAAGGCCAGTAAGCTCTTAAGAGCAGCTGCCACCGAACCATTTGGATGGACTTGACCCTGTGTCCTGGTTTCAGCTGGGATAGAGTTAATTTTCTTCCTAGTAGCTGATACGGTGCTGTGTTTTGGATTTAGGATGAGAATAATGTCGGTAACACACTGATGTTTTAGTTGTTGCTAAGTAGTGTTTACACTGGTCAAGGACTTTTCAGTTCCCCATGCTCTGCCGGGTGCACAAGGAGCTGGGAGGGGGCACAGCCAAACTGGCCAAGGGCTATTCCATACCATATGGCGTCATGCTCAGTATAGAAACTGGGGGACTTGGCTGGGGGGCAGCGATCACTGCTTGGGGATGGGCTGGGCATCAGTCGGTGGGTGGTGAGCGGTTGCATCACTTGGTTTTTTCCTGGGTTTTGTTTCTCTCTCTCTCTCTCTCTCAATTACAATTATTATTATTATTATTATTATTATTATTATTATTATTATTATTATTATTTCTATATTATTATTATTATTATTATTTCAATTATTAAACTGTTCTTATCTCAACCCACGAGTTTTCTTACTTTTGCTCTTCCAATTCTCTTCCCCATCCCACCGGGGGGAGGGCGAGTGAGCGGCTGGGGGGGGCTTAGCTGCCGACTGAAGCTAAACAACGACACTCTGAATCAAGGTTTCTTATGTCATAGAAGAAAGAAACTGTGGATCAAATTTTCTTCTCATGTAAATTTGAAGTAACTGCTTGGAGTAGGTGGAAGCCCTCTGTATTGTTTCCTAGTCAGATCAGAAGCTATACATTGAAGGTATTCAGCATTGCTCAAGGAGTACTTTAAATTATGTTGTAATTACGGTCAATTCATTTCCCTTTGGAAGCTTGTCTTTAGATGGGCACGGTCTGGCAACCTTCTCAGTCAGTTAACAAGCAAATAAAAACCCCAACAGCCCCCTCCTCGTGCTGCCATAAAGAGGTCTATTCTGAAAGTTATGTGGAGCTGTGGAAGGCAGTCGTTCTGCTTCGAGCATGCCCTTGCGTGCAGCATTAGCCTTCACCTTTCTTTCACTGTTACCGGAGGAAGTAACTGATAGTGATCGACACGATTTCCTGGGCATAGTACATTCAGATTTTTATTATGATATTACCAGGACATATGTTTGTGGAAAGAAGATAGAGATATATATATATTTATGCTTAGCCTCAGAATATAAACTCTGTAGAAACAGTATATTACCTGCATGAAACTGAAAATATGGGTGACATAGTGTGCAGGAATTGGGCCCAGCTTTGCTTACAAATCAGCTTGATGATGAGGCTGCAAAAGTTATATTTTCACTGCTTTCACATGCTGAATTTATTAGCTTCTTGAAATTGATTTTGGATGCCTTTCATTTGCCATTGGGCTGAAGTCAAAAGCAAAACGATGATATACCACATTTTGCTCACTCATCTTTTTATTGCCCAACTATTGTTATTGAGTAAAAGACATTCAGTGTGTTTCCCAAAGGAGACAGAAAGCACATTTCATTTTCTTTTTAATTGACGGACGTTTAACTGAATGCAAGTCCTGCAATCCTCAACTTCAATATCCAGGTGGCAGTTACAAAGGGGTAGAGGGGATGGGGACTGGGATTCAGTTTAGATCAGGGCTGAGAGCAGAAGCCAGAAGGGCTGTCAAACTTTGTACTGTTTTATTTGCTTGGAAGGAATGGTGCAAAGTTAATATCGATGTAGCGCTATGAAAGTGTTCAAGTAGTTATCTCTGGGAAGGTAATGTGAACTCAGCAGTATCATTGCTTTGATCTTTGGTTAAAGTCTTACAAAACTAGATTGCAGTTTGATTGACAACCTTGTCAGAGAGTGAATGAAGACTGACACTCTAATATTGAAAACGCAGCGTTTACAAAACTTAAAGCCTGAGTTTTCTCATGACACTGCTTCTTTTGTGGAAGACTGAATTTCACATTTATTTTTAAATAAGTCTATACCTTGCTGTGTGCAGCTAAAACTTATGATTTTAGAGACTGCTGGCTCACAAATACTTCTTACCCTAATATTCGATGCAGATGTGTTTATAGCAACAGTACTGTCATAATGTATTTGAAGAAGTAGGAGTTATTGTTTGAAGGCTTGCATGTGGTGGTATTTATCACAACTCAATACCAAATAATGATTGGTCCGACACGTGGGTGATCGACGCAGTGGTGGCAGGTTGCAGCTTGATTTGGGTAGTGTATCTGCCAGTTTCCGAGTGGGTCCGATACAAGGGTTTAAGAGTTTCCACCATATAATCCTATCTTGAGAGGTTGTCTTCAGCTATTGCTTATTCCTTGAATTGTCCCCTTAATACCCTCAAAGGAACAGAGGCTACTGAATGGATGGTTAATTTGTGGAGTAGACTTCTCCTTTCATGCCAGTAATCCGCTTAAACTGCCAGCCCTCTTCAGTCCTGCCTTATTTCTTTCTAACCAGTTTCAAATGTCCTGAGTTTGAAGTCTACCTTACCTTCTCTGCCCCTTAGATTTTTCAGGCAGACCTGGGCAGCCAGCTGTTGGGGGTGCTGCTTCAGCAGGGCGTTGGACAAGGTGACCTCCAGAGGTTCCTGCCAACCCCAGCCATTCTGTGATTCTGGTCATCTCCCAGATGATGTTCTGCTCTCCTGACATAGCCTTGATGCAGTGACTTCCCATCAAACTTGCCTTTCTGCTTTGGGAAGTCCCTGTCTTGGTCACGTCAGTACGGTTGCTTCCAGCCCCTTGTGTCCAGCCAGCCGGTTAGCGCCAGGGCAGGCTGTTCTCCAACTGTCACCAGGCTGAAGCCTTGCGATGTCGCCTACCTATACTCCGTCCATCAAAGGCTGCACTCTACGTGTACTTTCCCCAATTTCTTCTTTAAATTGGACAAGATAATATATTTTGTTCAGCCAGCAAACAAAAAAGGGCCTTAAACAACTACCACTCCTATTTTTATGTGAAATGACATCAACTTCCATGATTTAAGTAATGTCTAAGAATGAACCAGATTGTGTCTATTTCCACATCAAAATACCTTAAGCAAGGAAGTGTCTCCCCAAAATAATAATCCTATATCATCCAGAGGTGTTAGTGAAGAGACTATTTATATGATGCAGTTTAAAAATAGGCATCCAAAAGATTTTCAGAGAAGGGGCTGATGAGCTGTGCTGTAGGGCGTGGGAACTACTTAAATTGGCTCTACTGTCAAAGCCAGTGTTTTCTGAGACTACATCATCAGTTTTTCCTGACCTTCTGATTCTCAATTTACTTTAGTATTGGTAAATTCTGAATGCAGTTCTTTCCTTACCTCTTAGGTCGTGTATGTCTTATATGAATATCTCTGTGTGTGCATATAGCATTAAGTATCTATAGAAATATGCATAAACACTTGCAGACTGATATGTATGCAATACAATATCATATCTTTATCTACTAAAGTATCCTTTTTGAAAAACTGTTAATTAAAAGCCAAGATTAAAGCTGCTTTCATCAGCAATGCAGCTTTGCTGAATAAACCTTACATTTGGCCATATTTTCAAAGTGGACATGTATAAGTCACGAGAATAATTACCATTTCATCAGTTGAAGTCTGCGAATGAGTGATTTCAGAATGAAAAGCATATGTAGCTATGCTGATTATGCAGAATAAATTGTTTTCAAACCCCACATTTATATCAGTACATTTTTTATTGTGTGGAAAATGCATGTCCACAAAAAAATAATGATCGCCTAATTTTTGCTGTAAACATTTTTAAAATATATATCTGAAATTCCTTTTGGAAATGTCCACAGTCTGCTTCCATATTGCAACACATATGGTAAGAAAATCTTGCTTGCAAGCCAATGACTGTTTTTAAACAGTTTTCAAAATTGCACTGAATAATAGCTCATGTACAAAAATTGGTATGGTTTGTATTTTATAACAAGCAGCTTAACATTTTCCATGCTATGACAAATTTCTCCCTCGATAATTTTTAATGTAATAATAGGATTAGTTTAGCTGTCCCTAATTTTTTTAATGTACGTAGGCACCGGTGGTATATTAGGAATACTTCTGAGTCATTCTAGTTCTGTCTTACTCCTTTCTTCAGTCTTTAGAGGCCTCTGTGGGCATAAAGGTTGTCGCTGTTGAAGGCTTTCTTCTGTCTTTTTTTCCTTTCTCTCACTGCATGTACATGTGTGTACATGACACATAACGTAGATATTTAGGAACCAATTCTGTTGCTATAATTTTGATAAAGTATTTCTGGAACTTCTTGTATTTCTGTTAAAGATTTACAGCTCTCTTTTTGCCTCAAACCTCATTTTTGAAGGCCAGAAGAGAAAAGAAACCCCAAACATAAACATGTTAAGTGAAATATCCATAGTACCTTCAGTTAATGGTATTTCCTTAAAGCAGATAAGTTACTGAGCCCCCTTTTAAAACAAGAGTGTTAATTTACTGTTTCCTTTCATCTGTTGAAATAATTACTTTTCTTTTTTGCCTTCAATAGTTTGTTCTGGTCGTTAACATTTCTGTAAAATTAAGTTTGAAAGGTGCTTTTAATGTTCAGATAGACTGCAGTGCACATTTGACTGTTAAAATCAACCTACTTAAGGCAGAACTAATGTTTAACACTCGCAGCTATTTGAAGTAGTTCACTGCCCAGTTTAATGGTGCTGGCAAGGGCAATGGTCACATTACTTGCTATTATATTTTGGGGGGTTTGTTATGCTGGCAATAAAGACAATCCATGATATTTCTGAAAACATTGGCTTAGATCTTAAAGACATCATTTTTCTACTAACAAGCTATAAACTGTAATTTCTTGGGGAGTAGCGAGCGAGAAACACTAAGCCCTGCTCTTGGCCACGTACTCCATCTAGGAGTCGTAGTTGCATGCTACAACGTTAGTATCGAGTGACTTCTCCTGCAAGCTCTGTTGCAAAAGACATCATCAAACTGTACAAAAACCACGGTGACGGTCAACTGCACTGGGAGAAGTGATCTTATATAATGGGAAGCGGGTTTTTCATGTTGTGTGGTATCAAGACAGTTTGAAGACATCTGCACTGGTAGGTGAAGAGCGACCCTGGGCAGCCCAGCCTGGCCTGAGGGAGACTTGGTGCAGGAGGTGGGAGGGGCACGGCGTGGAGACAACTTGGCTGCTGCGTTGTGAACCATCTCAGCTGTGGTCATAGCCCTACTGGAAGGTTCTGGTTCATTGCATTTTTTGTGGATTTTGCTTGTTTAGTTGCTACAAAAGTGGATGTCTCTGTCATGCACTGTTTGCAGTATAAAAATGTTCCTCCAGCCTTGCATTGAGAATAGACCTTCCCAGTGGCCAAATTCTCTTTAAGCCATTCTGCTACTAACACTTCCTCAATCTGTGGGTTTTAGAATGTAGGTCAAATAAGATTATTTATGGGAATCTTCAGGCAAATAGTACGGAAGAAAATGTAACTAGCTCTTTGTGTAGTGGAGTTGATGGAAACTTTGCTCGAGTCTTCAACAAGTCCAATGGGAAATGCATAGTGTAGGAAAGCCCCAAGTAACCCACAACTGAATGAGTGAACATAGCATATACATCATATCTATTCCTATGTGAGGTCACAAATTTATAACAAAACAGCTGCTTTTTCTTCTTTGATAAGCAGGAGCAGACAGAGAATTTAAAGATTAAACAATACATCTTCTCAACCAGAAAAAAAATTATATATATTTACTAAACAGAGAGTAAAATTTTCCCCTTGGCTAGTCTAGTGCAATTTTACAAGCTTCAACAATGCTGAATGGATGTTATTGAGAAGTGAATTTGGCTCATTCTTTTTATGCTTTTAATAAATACCCAAGGGAAAGGCAGTTGTTCAAGGAAAATGAAATACAAATAAACATAGAATTTATTCTCAGTAGGCATTCTGGGGAACTTGGAGCTTGAGTTTTATGCCATGGGTTTTTTCCTGGTACTTGCAAGCAAAACTAAAATATTCATATAAGCTGTCAGTTCTCTAAAGCGAATTCATCCTTTCTAAAAAATAAAACTAAATATAGATTCAGTGGATAGAAAAGAAAGAATGCAAAACATAACAAATGACATTTCTGCTCCAAGGTACATCATTGTAATGGACCATATTATTCTGGACTGTGGATACAAATGATTTTTTTTTCACAGCATCCTGTAACAATTCTTGAGACACAATCGTGCACAAAACATCATTTGTAATTATAGCAGTTTGCCATTTTCATCTGCTCCATGCTTATTTCTCATTTGATTGATAATCCATGTACTTCAAACTAATGAAGGTTGTTCATGTTGCCACTTAATAAAAGTTACCAGTTTTTACAACCTAAATTTCAGGACGACATTGGCATTTTTTGTTTGAAGGGGAAAAAAAAATTTAGTTGCTTCACACTGCATTTTTTGACATATATTCCTAGGGTGCCATGGAGAAATAAAGTCAGTGGACCACATTTATTGGTATAAGGAAGAATTTAGACTGGGGATTTCATTTCAGATTAATCATTGCCCAAACTTTCAAACAGGCCTTCAAAAAATCTGTGATTCCCCAAGTAGTGTCCTGTGGAGGTTCAGAGGCGCCTTTTTTGGATCCACAATTATTTTGATTACCAGTTACTTAATTTTCTCTATTATTATGATGTCTGACATTCTGAATTTGAAAAAAAAATTTAGTTGCACGGTCTAATAATTGTCAGTTTAAACCTCATATAAAGAGACTTTTTATGGTTCTAGGCTGCATATCCTGTTTAGGTACCTTTGTCAGAAGCAATGCAGATTGATTTTAAGTCAGTATTCACTGCTAGAGAGTATAAATCTGGACTTTATACATCGTAAAAGCAAGAACATATTTTACTGTTTGAGAATGACTGAGCTGCAAAGGTTCCACAGTACCTAAACAGAGATTGGCTCTTGAAAAACATGTATTTTATTTCATTTCTTAGGAGATATGTGGCAAAATACCTTTCCAGGTAAGGTTCATGCTTCATTGATATTTCGATCCACTGCTTGTTTTTCATCGGCTACAGACTTGCATGTTTGCATAAGCCACCCAGAAATAGCTTCGTCACCAGCTTCGTCACCATGGGTTGCAGTAACCTTTGTGAAAACTTTAGAGCTCCAATGGCAGTGTGTACAGCATCAATACCTTTCAGGATTGTACAAAACTAGCTGATTAAATCTGATTTTAAATACTACTTTCAGTCTAGAACCCTGCCTTTTTAATAATCAATTAAAACATTGTTTCATTGTGTTTATTCAGCGCGTATAAAGCACTGCTTGACATGTATTAGACCTTACATAGCAGTACACAGCTGTAGCCCATCCAGCATTTTCCAAATGAGTTTGCACAAGGAATAAAAGATTGCCATCTGAGCAACACTGGAGGGAGACAAGAGCAGACAAAAGGCAGCTAAGCGCTACAAAAAAAGAAAAGACCCTGTTGAGATAGAAATTTCTGAGCAAATGCCTCAATTTCACAGGGAGCTACTGTAGCAGGCAATGTACATTGATTTTAGCACATGAAGCACATTGCATTTGGGATTCATTAAGCTTCATTTTGTGCACTATCATGAATGGGTATGTCAGCTACTCTCTCAAGTAATGCACGGTTTCAAAGCAAGGAGGTAGAATAAACCAAAGTGAAAATATAATGTGCCCCGCAAAGAGAGTAAGCCAGTTTTAAAAGGAAAATGCTTTGGTTGCTAAAAGCCGTAGGTCATAGTAGCAGTAATCAAAACCTAAACGTTTTGAAAGGATTTTATGCTTATAGAGTTTTTAATGTGACTTGCAAACACCAGTAAGTTCATGCTCCTAGCTGACCTGCTGGAAATCCACTAGAAGGACAGATGCACTAATGGAGTGCAGAGCCTTATTTCTGTCATTTGGAAGAAAATAGGCAGACAACTGTGTGATACTTTTTAGTTACTCACTTTTTTTACTGAATATGGGCAAGGTATTTTTGGTTTTGGTCACAGTTGGGTTTCAGCTTCCGTATTTGCAGCCAGAGGGTGCTTAAGATGCTGCTATTTTCTCTCCTCTCTGTTTTTCCTTGGGAGCCAGCTGCAGAGCTCGCTGGGGTGCCTCACCGCCTCTCCAGGCATCGGCTGCCAAATCTAGAAGGCACAGAAAGTGGCAGGTCCATGAAGTTGGACTTTTCAGCCACCAACCAAATGTGAGGCTGGTTTGAAATCTGTCTGTGAATGCACGAGAAGTCTGGAGTACTGGGTTTCTGTGTAATTTGTTTTGATTTGTATTTTGGTTTTAGTTGAGAAGCATGTAAGTCCAAGAGATTTATCCAAAAATCTATTTAGTAGATTTTATTTAGTAATGCAGACACCAGTGGCATTTTTTGTTTGTCTTAAAGTCTACTATAAATTCTAGTGATTTAGAGGGAAAAGGTTCATGAAGTTTCTCAAAATTTTCCTAGAGTGATTGGTTTGCAATGCCAAATCACTAAAAGAATGGGGTTGTACACACACACAGCTGTGAGGAAAAAAAAATCTTCATTGCTCGGTTCTCCAGCTTTTATGCTTTGCCTTCAGCTGATATTAGGCTGTTACTAATGAAATTAGCCTAAGCAACAGGGCTTTACTGCCAAACTTTGCTATATGCCGCGTTCTGTGGCAGAGCATAACTTGGTGCATCTTGCTGCTTCAGGTTGGTGGCACAGATGCTTGAGGTCTGGGGCAGAGAGAAGAGCGGAAAACTGCTGGGCGGTTGCTGGGAATTGTACTCCTGCACTGCACTAGTCACGGGTAGAGGAAAGCACAGGACCCTGGAATTAGCCTCTTGTGGTTTAAATACTTAATTTCACGCTTTTTTTACAAGTGATGTTTTGTCTCAGATATGTAGTGGGAGTCACTGCGAACAAGGTGGTCACCGAGGAGGTGCTGGGCCTGTACGGTCGGGGGCCTGGAGCCTGTGGCAGCACCGCTGCCCGCCTGCCCAGCAGCCAGGCAGCGCTCGGCCCATCTGAAGGGAGAATGCAGTACATTCATGTCAGATAGCTGCTGCTTTCTGCAGAAAGTTTTCCTCTTTCTTTCCTTTCCCCAGACTTTGATCTTTTAAAAGAGCTCAGGATAAGTGACAGCAGTAGACTTAACAGTTATTAGGTTGCAAAGTAGTGGATGTGGACTACTTGGTGGTTAGCTTACATTTATACTCTGATCGCAGCTGCCATTTGGGTCAGAAAGAGTTTTCCCTTTTGATAGATTGGCTGTGTGCTAGGAAAACTTGTCTTTCCCCAGAGCATCATGTAATTATTTGGTGGCAAAGAGTTGTGCTACGTTGCTATGGACATGCAGCTCTCCACACCGAGAGCTGCTGTAATGCTGCTATATATGAGTCTAATCATTCTGTCACTGAGATGTAATACCGATACACCAGGACAACATTTCTGTCAGAGGGCCTATTACTTGCCCTCTCAGTGGAAGAGTGGAGGAGGACTGGGATAAGCCAAATTCTGACCGTTGCTGAGCCCGAGAGAGGCTTGGTTGCATTAGGGTTCATTTCTGTAACCTTTAATATTTGCGGGAGATAGCGGCACAATCTGAACGGCGGCACGTAGGAGGGCTGCTGCGCGCCGCGGGCTGGCTGAGCCCGGGCTGGGAGATGGGTGCTGTTTTGTGCAGGACCCCGGCTGCTGCGGCAGGCGCCGGGCGGGCAGGCAGGCGGCAGGGGTGTGCCGCGGCCCGGTGCCTCTGCCCGTGCGGTGGGCCTGAAGGACGGGCCGTGTGCGGCGTGGAAGGTCTGAGGAGCTGGTGCAAGGCTGAAGTTTTCCGTGGAAGTCTACAACAGGGCTGTGTCAGGAATCGTACTGGTAACAGCTACAGCACAGGACTGCTGCTCACCTGTAGATTTAAAACGGTTGGAAGGTAAATTAAAAAGGGATGAAGTTCTCATGCTTCTTGATAATCAGGGTTTATAAAATCCACGTGTAATTGAACTGAATTCAAACACTAGGATAGCGTGTCCAGAGAAGGGCAACGAAGCTGGTGAAGGGTCTGGAGCAGAAGTCTTATGAGGAGCGGCTGAGGGAACCGGGGTTGTTCAGCCTGGAGAAAAGGAGGCTGAGGGGAGACCTCATCGCTCTCTACAACTGCCTGAAAGGAGGGTGTAGAGAGGTGGGGGTCGGTCTCTTCTCCCAAGTAACAAGTGATAGGACGAGAGGAAATGGCCTCAAGTTGTGCCAGGGGAGGTTTAGACTGGATATTAGGAAATTTTACTTCACTGAAAGGGTTATCAAGCATTGGAACAGGCTGCCCAGGGAAGTGGTGGAGTCACCATCTCTGGAGGTATTTAAAGGACGTTTGGATGAGGTGCTTAGGGACATGGTGTAGTGGTGGTCTTGGCAGTGTTAGGTTTACGGTTGGACTCGATGATCTTAAAGGTCTTTTCCAACCTATACGATTCTGTGATTCTGTGATATATAAGTACTTCTTTGTTGACATCTGAAGAATTCATAATTCATTCAGAAGGAAACTTTTAAGGTGATCATCTTTCTGGGTATATTTTCCTGTTAAGGCAATCATATTTCTCCTAGCGATCAGTTTTGAAAGTCATCTTATTTCTACAGTGCAAAGATCCCGCTGGTGAACATCCCCCACTTGCACACATAATTATTTCTGATTAAAAGTGCCCTGGCCTGACAGCGCCAGGGAAATTAATAGGAGAAGCTTTCTACAAGTTTTAGAAGATGAGCAAAGACATACTCCCTCTTAAAATTATTTAAGCAGGTGCTGTGGGAAGCCATTGCTTTTATAAGGCTCTTCAGATGTTTACAGCAAAACATTTTTTCCCAGTGATTGAATTTTTCGAAGTACTAAAATACCACAGAGAAATATGTTTCCCACCAGTTTTATGGCTCCCTGGATGCATTCTATACAAACCTTGTATCTGCCTGGACACAAACACTCTATTGCAAAAAGATATCTTGCCATTTTAACAAGCTATACTGCTTTGAAAGGATACACTGCATCACCAGTGGGAATGTCAGTACCTTAAGAGTAATACTTCTTTAAGGGTACTATTTTATTAAAGCAGACCTCAGTAATTTGTTCCTGACTGTTATACACCCTTATTTTATTAAAGGTATTTTACATCTGTGGAGGAGATTACTACCACTCCTATTTTCTCCACTGCTTGGCTTTAATGGATGGTGTGGAATATAATATTTATTAAGCCTAAGCAGGGGAGGACATAATAGCAGAATTGTCCTTTATAACCTATTTTACACAGTTGTAAAATAAACCTTAATAAAGCAGGAATAATTATCCAGGAATATCCAAGAAACGGAGTACTCTGCCTGCTTCAAATATTTGGAGGACTTAACTGCTGGTTATACATGTACTTTAAGAAATTGAACTCAACAGTAATATTGTTGATACTAGTTTGGTACTGTTTTAAAATATATTAAGAGATTAATTATCTTGTGTGTAATAATTACTATGTTAGCATAAATCATATAATGCATAACTATTTATAATATCTAGATAGTATTAACTGGGTATAATCTTACAGAAGACAAACCCATTACAAAAATATTTATACTTACTAACTTTGAGGTTTAGAGTTCCTTTACCTTATTCTGATGGCACCCAGTGCCCCGCAGCTGGCTCCATGGCTACCAATCAGCTCTGCTGGTGATCAGCAAGCTTTGACGTCAGGGAATAACATCATTCCTTATTGCTCAATTCTGTATGCCTTTAGATTTGCTTATGGCTGGAGAGGACTTAGGTTTACTGCCTGGACCCCAGAAGGCAACGAGCGTCTTGATTCCAGCCGGGTTTCACCTGAGATTAGGAACAGAGACTTTGCGCCTAGCGTGTGCACAGTTGACATTTGAATAGTTCCCTGGACCAGGAAGACAACTTCAAAAAAGCCTTTCCTGGTGGCACGTTTGCAGCTTTAGCAGGCAGGTGGAGTTTTTCAGGTGTAAAATGGGAACACAAGCGTATGTGCCATAGTGGTGAAAATTTGGTCCCACTGATCACAGCTATCTGGCAGCATTTATATAGTTATCGGAGTTTTGTGAATAGGAAAAAATGGAATCTTTCTAACGAGATCTGTTTCAAGTTATTGGTTATACTACCAAATACTGCAATAAAGGGAGTAGATGATGAAAATTATTGAAAAGCACATTGTATATTTTTATTACAATGAGTAGGACATGAAAGAGATTGCCTAACTGTAGAGGCACAGAAGGCCTTTTTCTGGGTACACGGTGTTGCTTGTCAGTTCTTGAGTTCTTGAGTACTGCGTTTACAGACGTACATGGTGTCGGCAGAGCGTTGCCCACGACAGTGCGCCTCACCCTTCAGGCAGACCTGTGTAGGTGACTTTTGCAGGCAGCTGCCAGCTTCTCCTGCCCGTTCTGCAGGTTACGCCGACTGGGAGCTACCTCCTGTCCCGAAGCCGTGTAGCTGCAGTTAGCATGGCGCTGGGATTGAGTTATTACCCTTCTCCCTCCCCCTCCTTCCCAGCTCCCCCATGCACGGCTGTTGGATACACGCTAAAGCACGGTTTATTAATCTGAGCGTGATGCCTCACTAATCGCAGTTGTGTTGGGCCAGGAGCTGGCTTGCACGTGCTGCCTGAGGACGTGGCAGAGCAGGCGCGATTCTGCCTGCGAGGGGACCTCGCCGTCTGCCTGGGGGCACTGCTATTCTCCAGCCAGCTCTGGCTGCCTGTGCTGGTAGCCTGACAGTTCAGTTACCGGGCATTTCTTCAGCTTGAACACCATCAACCTGTTCCTATTTATCTTCATCACACCCGGCCCGTGTTTCTTCACCTTTCTTATGCAATAATTTTACTATTTATTGTACTGCTTCTTGGATAGCTTTTTCAGTTTCTTGTATGATTTCTCTTCTTGGTGGCAGTCACCGGAATCTGTCTCTAAGGAAAAAGGAGAGATTTTGTATTAAGGACCTAATGCAGCTTTGCAAGAAACCGATTCCTGATCAGATATTCCAGAAGGACTGGGAAAGCAATTCCTATCTTCCCCCTTCCTTCCTGATTTCTTCCTCCTGTTGTCCTATTTATATTTTTTTTCATAAATGAATATTGTGGAAATGATTTGGACTAAAGTTATTACATTAATTATCCAAACTGACATTTTTGCAGTGTGTGAAAGGACAGGGTGGTATGTAAAATAGATGCACTAAGAACACCTACAGTATGACAACAAGTACCAGGGTAATTGCTGAAAATGAAGTCTTTTCTGCTATCCCTTCCCTTCAACATCTGTTGTTCCATATGGAGTCATAAATATTTGCAATAAAATAGTTGAAGAAATAATCTCAACATTAATAGGGAAAAGCTGAATCCGCCAAGAAAATTGAAGAATCTTTTTTTTTTTCTTGGCAAGTTCCTCCTACCCATCCTCATCTGACAGTTTAAAATCTCAGTAGAAGAACAGTCAGACTACAGTGATGCTTAAAAATCACCACAAAAAAAAAAACCTTTGTGAATGTTAATAGGAGAGTTAGCTGAGAAAAAATTTATAACCTCTTGATGATGGCCACGAGGAGGATTTTGTTTATTTTGTTTCATTTTCCTCCTTTCTTGCACGCCACAGTAATTTTATTACTAGCCTTTTATTGAATAGTTCACATTTCCACTTTTCTCTATTGTCAGTAGAAATCATGCTTCTTGTCGGTGTGAGGAATGACAGGGTACTATTACTAGCTGAAAGTAACTAGTTACTTTAAATTGCCATATGGAAAATGCAGATCAATAGTACTTAAGCTTCTACATAGATTAAGAAGCAACTTAAAGCACAGAACAACTTTAAATGTTTTGGAATCCACATTACGAAAACCTGCCTGAGGAGCAGCTCATAGGAGAAAGCAAGTATAATAATAACACAGACAAACTATAAATTGTAAATAATTGTTGTGAATATAAAATATAGCATTTTTGAAGGCTTTTTATATATTTATTAGTAGCCTTAATGGTACTTATGGTTCTCCTTAATGAACGGAATTTAATCAGGTGACATCAGTTGCATTTGTTTTTCTTGATCTGTACGTATTGCACTTTAGACTGAAGTTACTTGCAATGAAACACTTCAGTTCTGATCTCTGGCTAGTTATTTACTGCACTTCTCAATTTCATTTTTTATTATTGCAAACCTAGTATCTCATCTAACTCAGGTTCTTTTTTTTACAGTTTGAATTAATAAGATATTTTCAGGTGTTTTTACTGTCAGTGCCATGTGAACATCAGAGGATATTGTAAATATGTTGAAGTTATAAATAGGTATAATTTTCTGTGGTATTAATGAGAGTACATTGATGAAAATGTCAAAGCTGTATCTTGATAAAGCACCTCTTGATAAAGTGCACAGGTAAAGACAATTTGTAAGCTGTAATTTCAGCCTTTTCTAGTGAAGTTTTAATTTCTCTGCTTTCTGCCTTCTCCTGTTCAAACACTAAGTTCCTGCTTTATGACGTCCTTCAGGAAAACACACCCTCGTCATTCCTCAGAACGGGTCTATGGAAAGGTGGTGAACGCGTTGCTTGCGCAGTTTGCTTTCTCTTTTTTTTTTTACTACTCCAAATACTCAGTTTTTCCTAAGCCAGCACATTGCTCTAAATGTAACAGACATGCTCTACTTTTTGCCCCTGTTGAAAACAATGAAAAGGTTTTATTAAACACTTTTTTAGGACAAAAGCGATTGATTTCAGAGTGCGTAGGTGAGAACCAGCTTAGACGCGAATACTGTGAGGCGGAGCATAGTTGATGTTACTGGTTTCGGTAGTTTCCAAAAGCTTTTAAGGCAGCCTAGAAATGTATATATAATGATTAGATACTATTTTTAAAGTGAAGTTTTTTTATGGCAAAGCTCAGTAGTGAAAAATGCTTGTGTGCTATCAAGTGGTATCAATCATTTGAAAATGAAATAAAGTCTGATTTAAAGCTACTGCACTGGATTAATCAGCTACTCCCCAATTGCATTCATTGACCCTGTTCATTCAGGGACTGTAATTAAGAAAAACAGCAGTGACTTTAAATTTGGCACCTGAATCACAAGGTTAAAGCAGTAAATTTCTAAGTCTGATTGGTGCCAGGTTAGGAGGAGGTATCTCTTTTCTCACTGACAAACAGGAGTGCTCAGCTCCGGGCAGAGCAGCAATGAGTGAGGGAGAAAAAGGCAGACAGAGGTTTATGGAGGGTTTTCAGAGTTATTAAGACACTGAAGACAGATAACCCTGTCCTTGCAGGCTTACAGATACAAAATATTTGAAATAAACAATGCTTCAGATTACAGGTTTTTCGTACTTACCTTATTGTAAAAGAAAAAAAATTCTACTAGTTTCTAGTTAAGCAACACAGAAGTTGCCAAGGTTTAAAATTAAAATGAGAAGTCTCACTTTTTTGGAAAACTGCTTTTTGCAGTCAAAAATTAGACTTTGGGCCCTAATTCTGTCAAAATGCCCATGTTCGGACACCGCTGCCTATCACCGTTGTTGTGAAGTAGGTACACAACTAGAAGTCAAGGGACCTCTTGCCACTATAAAAATATATTGGTTTGGGTGATTTTGTAAGATCTTCGGGCAAATAATGCGATTTCAAATAAAAACGTAGCATCTTATTTTCAGAGATGAGTAGCATGTACAACTCAGCTGGTGTTGCAGATCCTCTCTTTTATTTTATGAAAGGTCAAAAAGGTCCATTAGAGTGTCTAGGCTGTTCTTTTGTAACTATGGGCCATTGAATGTAATCCCCATCACTCAGATATGAAGCTCAAAGAATTATAATTGCGATAAACCATTTTAGTCCTTAGGTTTCTAAATTGTATGCCACAGGCAGGAAAAAGGAGTGACCCAGCTGCCATCGATGTTCAAAACCATCTTATTAACGCTGGCTGAAGGCTTTCTGAGATCAAATGTCTTGGTTAGTAACTAACAGATTAATAACTATAAATTTTGTATAAATTGTTACTCTCTTCTCCATATGCCACGTATTTATTTTATGCATGAGTTATATTCTATAAGCTATTTGAGGTGAGGTTTACATGTAATGCTTATACAGCTCCAGACAGATAAAGTTTTGAAGTGTATGTGAAGAAATAACTTGGTGGTCAACCTAGTGTTAGGCAATATGTAAATTGTAGCTTTAGTATTTCTGCCGTGTTTTGAGCGGGATATGACATGTCACGTGTATCAGGTACATGAATGATGGGTTTAAAAACATGCCTTCTGAAACAATATAAACCAGCTGGCAAATAAAAATTGCCTGTTGGTTTGGGCCATGCGCTGTCACGCAGGGAGCAATTCGCGTTACTCGTGTTCCCAGTGCTGCGTTTAGTCCGTAGGTTGATGCTTCATTTTCCAATCTCTATTTCTGCAACTTAGGCAGAAGACAGAAGATGAAATACTTTAGTATATTGAATTAAGAACAAGAAACTTTCTAGCAGATTTCCCTGTGCTTTCCCGGGATAATATTCCATTCACTGTTAGTGTTTACTGTGTATTTCTTTCTCTGCAGTATAATTCTTGCTTTTGTCTATTCATCTGGATGTCAGCTAGAAATTAAAATAAAAAGACTGCACTCTAAATGGATTCCTGAATGCTATTATAAAAGCATGGCAGGTTTAACAAACAAGCTCAATAAAAGTAGTTCCCACTTCGCTTCAATAAATAGAAAGGTTGTTTGTGTCCTTGGTTAGATTGTAGTTGTCCTAGCTTTATTTCTTGCTTATTCTGTTGTACTATATGTGTGAGTGCAGCTTTTAGCATTTATATTTTTAGTGTTCTTTAAAATCAAAATGCTTAAATCAACATCTTTTTTTCTATTAGAGATATGCATTTGGTACAATCCACAAAAAATGCTTCCAGCACGTGCTGTTTTTAATTGCTTTACCAATTATGATTTCTCCAGTCTAGCTAATAAATTTCTGCCTAACTGTGCACTTACTCAGAATATGGACAAGATGTATACACCATTCAGATGTGAAGACCTATTACAAGATTGAAATAGATTTCTAATGCATTTATCATTCATCTTTGCAGAGTGTGATTTCAATCAGAAAAAAAAATGATGAATGGTTTGACAGTTTCCACCCATATACGCTAAAACATAATATGCTTCTTCTAGTTTTCAGCTATTACGGACTTTAACATGCAATGTGACCTTGGTCTGCAAAGCATGTTTGGTTAGCACAAAAACTTAATCATAAGAAGTCATAAGTAGAATCCTTCTTCTTTACTGCCCTTTTTCTGGGACCTGGAAATTTATTGCTTCTGGGACAGGTAGGATATGAACAATGGGCCAAATAGAGTCCAGGGTTATCTCATCTGTGTGAAAACTGCTGCTGAAAATCGATGTGACCTCTGCTACACTGTCATCCCAATTCCCACCCTCTGTGTCCTATTTGTCTTTTGGTAGAAGCTTAGATCTGTGCGCTGTCTCTATGTGTCTCTCTTGGGCCAGATTATCAAAATGAATCATTGCCTGCATACCTCTTATATTTCTATTTATTTTCCTGGTGTTGACTAGGTCTGATGAAATATGATGCTTTTTGCATTTGATCCTCACTGCAGCAAGCAGCACCTAATTTAGCTGTGTCTATCTCTTTAAAGAAGAGTAATACTATTTTGAAACTTCAATCTGCTGTACAGTAACATTACAAACCATAGACCATGCAACCTGTCTTCACAGTCAATAGTAATTTTCCTTTTGGCCAATTTAATGTTATTACTTTCCTCTCCAAATAGTAGAGATTTCTAAGCAGCTATGGTTTTGTTATGCGTACTTCATGTATTACTTTCTTTTTCAAATGCCACGTCTGTTTAGTCTTTTGTGACTCCATGGCTTCGATATTATTTCTGGATGTCATCATACGCAACAACTAATCGCTTTATTTCAAAAACCCTGCCACTGATACAAGAGATTTAAATATAAGAAATGGTGTAACTGAATCAGCATGAACTCCGTGGTCTGAGTATGTTAACCAGAGTCGTTTTTTATTTTAAATGGATCATTTAAATTACATGAACACAGCTCTGCAATGATAGCTATGAAGAGGTGTAGAGGTTACTGGCTTTTGTTGTTATTAGTCCTGAAGAATCATTATAAAGATGTTCCATTTAATGAACTCACACAGTGAAAACAAAATACTCCCTCAACAGAGATTTCAGAGAATAGTTGAAAACTGCTAATGCTCCTGGTTCGTTGTCAGTAGGTGTGTTTTAGAAACACAGCAAAACGTGCCTGCTGCTCAGTAGATCCAGGAGTTTGGAGCATGCAGGTCATAGTACTGCTGTAGAGACGCCGTGGCTTAGCTCGTTGTTGTCAGATTCTTTCTGAGGTTTTGGCTCATTTTTTTATTAATAAGAGAGGTGGGAGAAGGAGGCCTTTTGAATATGGCATGGTCTAATTGTAAATCGTGGCTTTAATATGACGAAGACACTTAACAAATGAAACTATCAGGACTGGCTGTGCAGGTGCCCTTAGAAAACACGTGCATCATGAACTTACGGTCACTACATTAGTTGCAAGCTTTACTAAAAAGCAACTGCTGAGAAGATACTGTTCATGATTTCTGCAAGTGCAGGAACATAATATATATAGACTGGTTTTCCGTGGAATGTTACACAGAAATACTTTTTTAACATTTCAGAGTAAAAGAAATGTACAGAGTTTGGCTCTGAAGACTGCTAGCAGATTTTAATTTTGTGGTTTTCAGCAATTAACCTGATGTTTCAAATGAATACATGGGGAAGAAGTACTCATAGGGATCTGAGAGAAGGAGATACATTTACTGTCCTAAAATAAGTTTAAATTATCCTACTCAAAAATGTGAGTTCATTGGTGATAGTACTGATTAATCACAAAACTGAAAGGATTTTTGAAAAATAATTACTGATGGTGTTTCTTTGCGGCTACACATTTCTACTGTCTGTGCACAGCTTGATCTATAACAGCATGATCTATTTGAAACAGCGAGCGAGGGGGAAGCTACCAGGTCCCCATTCTACAGTCTGTAAGAGACGCATCAATCTAGTTCTGCGCAGTACATCGCAGGAGCGAGGCCCTGTGCCGCCGCGCCCTCTCCGCCCGGCCGCTCCTGTGCCCCCCACCACCCAGCTCGCTCTGTACCTCCGGTAGAGATCACTCGGCAAAGCATTTTTGGCTGCTGCCTGTGACTAGAAAGGCTGACAGTAGCAAGGTACTTGTTAAGCAAACCTGTGCTGACACTTTACTGACAACTGGAGTTGGTGCTAGCTAAGCAGGAGGGGATGACTCAGTGGAGATTATTTACTGCTGAGTATGGGAAGGACAACGTTAAAGGAGTAAAGAGATGTGATGCATTTCTTGATTAGAATTTTGTCAAGGTTATAGCAACAAAAATGCACATCACAGAATGGCAAACATGATAGAATGAAGAAAGGTCATTCAGGTTTAATGAATTGTGTAATACTGTTATAATTCTGTAGAATTTGAGATATAATAGTCCATACTCTCTTACAGCTTCAGTATATTTATTATTGTTCTGTACTATTTTGCAAAATTACCCTAGCAACAATCACAGCTGCCCAAAGACTGAAACTATGTCAGTTTTACTAATGCGCTTGTATTTTGACTTCCAGGTAAACAGAATGCTAGTTTCTAGAAATTACATTTACCTATATTTCCAATGCTTTCTGATGTTGCTTTTAAACCTATCTTTACAGAAGAGGTCCAAATTGCCATTCCAATAATGAAACCAACCTTAGATAAAGTCCAACTGGCTGGACAGGCCTTGCCTCCTGGATTTCCGGCGCCATTTCTTTTTGCTGATGGTCTTTCATCAGTAGAAACACTATTAACCAACATTCAGGTAAATTATTCTCTATAGGGTCAGGCTATGTCATAATAGATAAAATGTGTTTCTTTTTCAATCTCTTTAAAAAGTTTCAGAAACTATTTTGTATCTGCAATGCTAATTTCTTTTATTTAAAGTAATGCTTAGGTTTCCACTATCTGACATTATCGATCGTGAAAGGGTTTCATACATTGTCTATTTGACTTAATAGTTGGCAATAATGGTCATATTAAAATTCACCAGTCTCATTATTCCTCCTTTGCTTCTCCCTGCAGTTGACCGAGGTCAGCAATGATATGGCACTCCATTTGTAATAATCCACATCAGTAGGATGAATTAGCAAAAACTATACTGAATGATTCCATGCCACAAAATTGCTCATATATAACATTTAGCTACTTCAGATGCCCAGTTGCATTCCAGGTCTATGGGTTCCCACCTTTAATTTTTCTGTTTTCCTAGAGGGTGTAAAAGAAACAAATGGATGAATTCTGTCACTGCCGAAACAACCTGGTATTTTCAGATCTTACATTTGTGTGTGTTTTAGGGCCTACTGAAAGTGGCTGTGGACAACGCGAGAGTCCAGGAAAAGCAGATACAGCAGGAAAAGAAAGAGTTAAAGATGGAGCTTTGTAGAGAGAGAGAACTAAGAGAGAGCTTGGAAAGGCAACTCACAGCTGAGCTGCAAAGCAGAGGTGAGTGAATGAAAAATGGAGTTTAGATATCTATTAAATGTATAACCCTTTGGCATTTCCAGCTGGAGCTATTGAGGACTCGGAGTTAACTGACATTCATACTTCAGTGTAATGCAGCAGTGGACTAGCACTGGTAATGAAAGATTTAAATTTAATAAAAGCAGAATGAAGCACACTTTTCTGTAAGCAGACAGAACAGTGACTGAAGGATTATTTCCTGGAGGGCAGCTAGCTGCAGAGAGTTGTGGCTGGTCCTGTGGAGGAAAGCTGATTCAGTTTCATGGCTTTCACATGCATTATTACCACTCCGCCTGTGTATTCCCAGCCTGATTTCTTCATTTGACAGCTTTAATTTCTTTTGTTTTCTGCTATTATCCTGCAAGCATTGAGGATCAGTCTTACTATGAGAAAGAGAGTATGTCTGTAATTTGGGTATTTAGTTGATTTTTTTCATTACCTTCCTACTTATCTAGCCCACATTTCTGTAGTTTAGATGCTAGTCAGCTAGTTTTTCTTGTAGGTAACTTCAGTGCAACAAAACAGGCAGAGCTACGAGAAGTTGTCTACCCAAGTGCAAGATCTGAAGCAAATAACCCTAGATAATTTTTTTCCATCAGGAGAGTGAGATACAATAGCACTCCCCATATGGGGCCTTCTAAGACAAAACCATGACTGTTCAGAAGCTTTTGATAATAATAGGCAATTAAATTGGTAAATCTGAATTTTTCGCTGTGATATTGCAAAGAAGGCAGTATTCTTTTTAAAATTCAAACTTGCATCTAAACGAGAGGAATAGTACTTTATGTGCCAAAAGCTACTTCTAGATTACATCCATGAAATCAGAAAGATAAAACTAGATAAGACCAAAAATGTAGGTGCCAAGTACTATCTTCCTGTGCGTTTTGAATTGAAATTAGTGTGTGGAACAGAGCTGTCTGCAGCGCCAAGCCTCAGTAAGAGGCACCAAAGAAGGGCACTTCTAAGTCGAGTTGTGAAGGGTCAGTAAATACTATTGAAGTTGTTAAATTGCAGTGGGCGTTCAGAAACGTTGCATCACCCCAGTCTGAGTGTGGATGAGGCTGCTGTAGTTCTATAAAATAAAACTTATCTCCGTGTAGGCAGACAGCACACTAGGCACCTCCTGAGTCACATTTAAGTCAACAAAAACCTTAAGCCGTTCGCAGACCTTGTTGGCTTCTGGCTCAAAAGAGAATTTCACCAATAATCGATATCCTCAGAAGTGTTTGTCTTTCAGGTCATCGCCACATGCACATCTTTATTATTATAGAAAGTCAGAGAGAGGCTTTTTCACACGGGTTGCTTAGTTTTGCAAAGTTACGTACTACAGATTACATTTTGACATTCATAATTTATTAAGTCTCTCGAAGATTTCCCATGTAATTGTATCCTTTTTTTTTTTTTTACCCCTGACTGGAGCATTCACAAATCCAGAAGGATCTGTAAGAGTCAATAAGAATTCAGTTGAACAAGTGGTCGCAAAATGTTATGCAAATACTGTGGATTTTCCCAGAATTTTTCCAAATTTTTTAGTAAATTTTCTAACAATATTTTGTGATTTGAAATTCACAGGTATCTAATATACAGGAGAAGCAAATAAATAAAAGGGATTGGAAAATACTGCTTGTATAAATTCTACTTTCATTTTAACAATACTTGTGAGCCGTATTTGCCTGAGAGTACACACTAGCAAACTTGACTCTAAAATAGATGGCAATTTTCAAAGGGCATTTATGTTTAAACTCAAATTCTTTTTAGTCTGTTAGTTTTATCTACCTTTTCTGGTGCCATCGCTTCTCCATTTGTTTGATTCCGTAATGAACCCATGGGATTAAGTACTGCTCTGTGGAATTTGTCTCCATACGTAAACTGAAGCAGCAGCAGCACAATGCAAAAGCATTCTTCGATCCTCTGCACAGGCTGCGATGGGTTGTAGAAATGTAGTGCTTTCGTATGAGCTGGGGTATGCTATGGAAGAGGTCTTTGACCCCTTCCAGAGCTTGCTAGAAACGTTCTCCTGCTGGTTCTGAGAAAGTACGTGGGCATCAGCTTCCAGTGCAACCAATCTTCCTCATGCCAATCAGACGTGCCAGCTGATCACAGATTTCCTGCAACAAAAGCTGTGCCCAGGAGGAGAGTATTCTCTGGCTGCAGGGTACACTCAGCAGAAGTGTGGTGATGAGACTGTAGAGATCCTACCAAGCAGTATAGACCAGGGAAGGGAGGTGCAGGTCATACAAAGAAGAGACGCAAGAGCGTGTTCTTGCAGCACCGGTGAAAAAGCAAGTGTAAGAGCCCATTAAAGATAGTTTAATAAGGATAATAAGGACAGTCTGTTAGCCAGCGAGAGCACAGGAAGGGTTGTTGTTGGCAGAGGCAGATATGTTAGATGTAGTTCTGGCCCAAGTAATGGTAACCTGGTGCTGGTGAAAAATAAGGTTAAATATGGGATTAAGATTCAGGCTTTGAAAAGGAAAAGGCTTAAAAGGTGCATTTTATTGCTTGAATTTATAGAGGTGAGGGAATACAATCATAGCCAATGTCAGCAGTTCCCAATGAAGATATTGATCATCTGGCTACAATTAATACTATATAATTCTCTAGTTATAGTTTTAACTTTATTTATAGTTGGGTTTAAGACTCAGATTAGTCAGGAATACTTCTGTTTTCTGCCGGATCTTAACATGGCTGTACCAATGGCCTGTGGATGATCTTTGTCAAGGCACTGTTTCTGCTTTCCATCTGTAAAAACGAGAAGATGAGATGACTGTAAAGTGCATTGAGATCTAATGCAAGCTGTACAGGAGCACTGTACTATTGCATTGGTACCTGTCTTAAGTCCAAACAGCCAGCTACTATATAGCATTTTATTAGACGTTAGAAGGAGAAATTGCTAATGAAGAGAATATACTTGATTTACTTACCAGTGTTATAAGCTTGTTTTCAACCTGCTTTCTACCTGGGAAGTTCCCTTTTAATTTCTCTCTGAGAGTCTCAGCATACACCCAATGCTTTTTTGTTTCTCTCCTTTCTTTGGCTTTCCCTCTTTTTTCTCCCACTAGTGATGAAGTGTGAAGGTACTCATGCTACTCAGTACATACCCCTTCTCTACGCATTTGATCTTTCATTTCAGTATATACCCACTTAACCCAGCTTCTCAGTAGCCTTACACCTGGCTGCTATCTTGGGCAGTGGTTCTTGTTATTTCAGTTATTCTGCTTCAAAATTCACCCAACTGCTGCTCCGTTTTTACCAAAAAAATTACCACCTAATTCTGTGGGGTTTCACTCTCTACACCATGGCTACTGACAGATTTCAGATTCTCCAACACTGCACACAGGGGGTTCGCCTGCAGAAATAAATTTTGTTTCCTTTTAATGTTAGAAAACATAACTAAAGCTGAATCTCTGACACATTCAGAAGACTTCTCCATCCATGAGGAGTGGTCAGGGGAGACATAACCGGTGTGTTTGGATCATCTTTCTAGATAAAACTACTGGAGGAGGAGGGTGCAATATAATTCTCAGCATTAAAGGAAAAGGTTAGAATGAAGGGTGAGAGATTTTTTTAATTTTGAGGATGTACATTGCTGCTGTTGCTAGAAATTAGTTTAAGCCAATGATCTGCTCAACCAAACTCTGTAGAACTGTAGCTGGAATTTAGTCCAAACTGGTGAAGTCTGTAACGTGAACCACCGCCTGGCTCCGAGACTCTTACCTTCTGGTCAGGAGACTTATATCCATGGGACTGTTCCAGAGTGAGAATAAGATTTAAGATCTTTAACAAGATCTGAAGCCCTTTCAGATTGTTCATTGTTTCACTACAGGATATGGCTTGGGGTTTTTTTGTTTTTATATCAGATTCATGCCAGATTTATTTTTTTTTTCCAAGCTAGAACTAGGCCCTTGAACATTGAACATAAACTCATTCACTGTCTCCATTACATATTAATTGTGCTTTAACAGCCATTCTTACAATATATTTACATTGCAGCAACAATTCAGAAACGCTTGAAGAAAGAAAAAAAGGCAAAGAGAAAATTGCAGGAAGCGTTGGAATTTGAATCAAAGAGAAGAGAACAAGTGGAACAGGCGCTTAAACAGGCCACATCAGGTGACGGTCTCAGGATGTTAAATGGTAATGTCTTAGTTGGCCTTTCACAGTTAGCTTAAAATTATGTTTAATTGAGTGGGAAAAAAAAAAAGTATGATGCATAAAGCAAATTCCAGAATAAAAGACCACAGTCCTTTCCTGAAATAATTAAAAATCTATTTCAGGCCATGTGCTCTGGGTCACGAATTAAAAAAAATAAGTAAGTCTGCAACTAGAGAAACAGACAGAGCAGTTTACACAGACATGACAAGAAATGCTGAATATATTACCAGAGAAATCTGTTACAGTGCCAGCTAAGACAATGTGAAATTTGGTTCCTATAAGGTTCTCTGAACTCTTCTCTCCCAGCAGATTCATTTTTAGAACTGCTGAGCTTCATTTGAAAAGCCGTTTGGCTGAAGTTTGCTCAGTTTCAGGACATATTAAGTTTGTTAAATATGTATCAGCTTTCAGAGCTGACTAGGTTTTGAATACCTCCCAAATATTCTTGTGAAACAAAAGCAAATCAGTTAATCTCCTAAACAGGGTGATTATGTTTTGGGTAGTGGGAGGATTTGCCTCTTCTGCTCAGTGTGGTTCTGACCAAAGTTTAGAGCTTTGGTTTGAATCTGTAAGACTGAACCTAGTTGAGTTTTAATTAATTTCAGGTTCTGTAGCTAAGGTTTAATCTGTGCATCCCTACCCCGAAGTCTCTGCAGAGGCTCATGAATCAGAGTTCCATTCAGTCTCTGTGCGTTTGTATGTCATGTAGTCTTTACATGAACTGTGTGCTGCCTGCTTTGGGCAACTGAGCCACAATAACATAAGCAGACTGCAAAAACTGCCTGAACTGCTGAGTAAAAATAATGAGTTTAGCTTGTCTTGAGTTCTCAGTTGTGAGGGCTACCCAAACTGTTTTTTAAAGTTAGGGCAAGCCTGTCTACGTGAACTGCCATTGCAACACTCTGCAATGGACTGCGAGTTGTGATTTATCTAGAGCACTGAAGAGATATAAACTCTTTAAGCAGGAGAGCAACATCTTTCAGAGGCATTCTCATCTGCTGGGTTTTATAGGCCAGCATATCACTGTAACCAGGAACTGGCTGGCTTTTCTGATGTGCTGGCAGTGAATGGTGGCGATTCAGGCATGGATATACAGCTTGCAGTTGCACCGTGATAAGGGACAATGACCCAAGGGAGAGTGGGTGGACAGAGCCAGCAGAAACCTGTTCCACCGCCTCCACTGGATCAGAAAAATGCCCAGCTCAGATCCCACAGACATAGCCAGCACCTTGCGATGAATGTCAGAAAAAACCTAACATCCTGATGTTCTGTAAGGTCACTCACCCAGATTCTGCCATTGCTGGTAAGCACCTGCCGCTCGCACTACAGTTAGGAGTACTCAGCAGTTCTGGAAGCCACAAATTAAAGGGTACCAACATGCCAGCAATGTGATTAACAGATCTTTACATCTGCTGTTGTGGGCCTGGCTGCTAACGTTTTGATTTGCAGGCACACTCAGGTAGTCATGTATATGTTAGTGCCTGCAAGAAGCTGATATTTACATGCTAATCTGATTGCACATGCAAATCAGGTAGCTCATTAGCATCTTAATCCACAATTTAATTGCAGGTACAATTTTATGACAACAAAATGTGAAGGGCTATTCTGAATATTTTTAAT
Source organism: Mycteria americana (assembly GCF_035582795.1). NCBI lineage: Eukaryota > Metazoa > Chordata > Aves > Ciconiiformes > Ciconiidae > Mycteria > Mycteria americana. Next base: position 22,985,305 of record NC_134374.1, on the reverse strand, counting down.
TTAACTCTGACGGTCTGTCTCATTTAACAGATGCTGTTATTAGTTACAGATGACTTTGTCATTTTACATATATACAACATGTACTCTAAAAGGTTTGAAAAGAAAGAACCTTTTTAGATTAATAGATCAGTGCCCTGAACTTTCCTTCAAAACAGGAATCTGCATAAGGGAAACTCTATGTAATAGCAGTCACTTGTAATTTTATAAGAAAAAATTGTATACATGAAAATATTTATTAGCCCATATATATTTATAGGGCTATATATGCATACATCACATATATTTCATTTACACATATATTACTAAGATATTACTCATATTACTCTTCTGTGTATGGACTGTACGTTAATGGGTCGCCCTGCTTTGACATAGAGTCCAGTCAGGCTGGAGGGTGACCAGCAAAATGTCATCTTTGCGATAGGTACTGACACCCCAACTAAAGTGATCTGAGAAAGCAACAGTGCAGTTACTCGCTATGTGGGAAAGCCCAGAACAGGCTTCTACACGAAAAGCTTCAGAACTGTATACGCAGCTCCCTTTCAGGTGTGGGTTTTTTTCTTGCTGGAATTTCTAAGTGCTGAATTATAAGGGAAGCAGATGTTTCTCCAGGATTCGAGGTGCCATGGATTCAAATCACATACCCTTCATGCTAATCCTTGTTGGCACAAGGTGGATAATGGCATCTGTTATCGTAACACCCTGGGGTGTTTGAGCCCCCGCCCCCCACCCCGAAGGACTGTGCATACAGAGGTATTATCAATATGAAATTAAATAGTTCAAAAGTGCATATCATTATGAGACTCTTTCTCAACTTGGAAAAAAGAGCACAGTCCATTTTGGAAAGCTCTTCCCAGAAATCTGGAAATGTTTTGCATAATATCACATACGTAGTTTTGTTTTGGGTGATAACGCATGCTTACAACATCCTGAGCGGAGGCTTTTAAATGCAGTTTGCACGCTCCTTATCTATAGCATGCACTCATACAAACCGATACGCACACACACACAAACGTCGACTGGCATTGGCTATATTCTTTGATTCTGTACTTTGCAGGTGTATGGCTGGGAGAGTCAATGTAGTTTCATGTTACCGCAGTTTGGTTTCGACTTATTTTTCATATGTCAGATGCCCTCATTCTCCAAGAGAATTTTACAGACATATTAATATCATGTGTGGGTTATTATCTGATCGTTAGACAAATGTGAAGCACGTTAAAAATAATTCACTGTGAGACCAATAACGTTTGCACATTTTGGAAACAATTTACTACTGAAAATTCTATGAAGACCAAATGTTTTATGCAAGACCGTGTAACTTGGAGATCACCCTAGTTTGCTATAAATATTTTTCTAAAGATGCATGAGAGAAGGACAAAGGGGAATGCATTAATCTTCGGTGTCACGTCTTTCAGATGCTGGAATCCCAGATATGGAAATAGAACACAACGGAACCCAACATGACAGTGCAGCAATGCAAGGTGCAGTATGTACCACATCCCATCACATACGTGTTTATCATGAGCCATATTAAAAATTAAATGAATTGCAGAATAGTTTTTGTCTCTCTTTTCCTGCTTTGAGATAAATGTAAATTACACAACTTCATTTTGTTTTCCTGTTTGATATAGAAAACCTTTGAAAGATCAGTACTTTACAAGACGAGAAATTAAACTTGTTTAAATAGAGGTGTGGGAAGCTCATATTTAGCTATCAGATATATGTGCTTAGTCCAAAAGTGATTTTACATAGGATTTATCTTTTTTAAATATTTTACCTCTGATCCTTGCCTTCCTATCAAGATCATAGGTGTTTTCAAAAAATACATAAACTGTAGGTGGAAAAGGAAAGTCATGTTCGTGTTATGAGCAATTATGTAGTGCTTCATTTTCCTCACTGTTCAGTGACTTGTTTGTAAATACGGAACATTTGCGTATTGTCTGGGTCCTTCCCAAAGAGCAATAAATGCGTTCTGGCTATAGGCCTGTGCAGTGAGGGAACTGTGCAGGCATCATTTAGGGGAGCTGAGGTACAGGGATCTTAAGGGTTATTTCCATTACTACTGGAAGCCTGTTTGGGACACGCAGAAAATCCATAGTCGCCTGTGATAAAATTTGGTCTGAGCAATTTGACACAGAAATTCTCTGACTTGGGAGAAAGTCCAGTTTTGTAGTGTTGCTTTTCTATAAAATCAACCTTTTTCTCCCTTCGGTCCTGTGCTGTGTTCATCACACACCATTCAGTTCTGCGCTGGCTACAGCCTGGAGACAGCTGCCTGTTTCAATGTAACTGCTGCTTCTTAGGGCACTTCCACCCTTTCTGCTGAATCACGTAATGGTCATGTGCAAAAACTGACGTGTGGTAAAGTAACTGAAGGCAGTCGCCTTCGGTGTAGACCGAGGAAGGACTGCGGTACCGTTACAGCTACAAACATAACTTCTAGCATTTCTGAACTGTTAGAGGCTTGACTTTGCGTACCTCTGGTATGCATCTGTCGTCCATCTGTCATCTATACAGGAAAGCTTTCAAATATTTTTACTGCTGTCTCTTTTTGTGATTTTAGGTTCATATGCTATGTATTACAAAGAAGGAGAATCACAGGTTTATGGTAGTGCATGTATATACATATAACATGTGTGTATACGTATGTACACATATGATTAGAGCTGTGCTCTAAATATTACAATTTGAAAATTGTTACTGCCAGAAATGGTCAAAATATTGGATAAGCACTTGGGACACAAGTATTTAAATTTGACAAGCAATATATTCCTAACATTTATGATCTATTTATGATACCTGCTGAGATGAGTGCTCAGTGCTCTTCCAAAAAGATTCTGACAGTCAAAGGTGCATCTGGACAGAACCTGGTAAAAAAAGGAAGTTCATTTCAATTTTCAGTTGAAGAAAAAAAGTTACAGTTGGCTCACATGTGTCTTCCCATCAAAAATTATTATAAATAACTGTGGGGAAGGTGATGCATAGCCACTTCCAACAGGCGTTTACTTACTAGAAGGAATTAAGAGAACTTCCTTACACTTCCTGTAGTCTTGATATACAAGAAAACCTCGTGATTTTATGATTTTTAATTCAGGTTGGTTGTGTTTGTTTTGTTTTGTTTTTTTTTTTAATCTGGTCCCAACGACATCATTCTTTAGTTTTAACAGGCTTTGGATCATAAAGTTTTTGTTCAGGTTAAAAGCCCGAACGAAGGGAGAACTGGATATCCACTATGTTCCGTATCTCTGAGCTCGGTGCCCCTCTGTGAAAGCAGAACATGACTTGTGCAATAGGAGTTGTAAACCTGTCATACACTCCTCAAAGGCAAAGCATCTCTTGTCTTCACCACAGGAATGAATGACAGTGTACGCTGACTTCTCTGACAGTTTTAGTATGGCAATCCTGTTCGTATGTAAACGTGTGATGAGTTTAGCCAGTTCTTTCACTAAGCACTCTCAGCTGATAAAAAGGTTTCTGAAAAGCTCTCTGTAGAGCGTGTTTAGATTTCGAAGTGTTTCTGTCCTGCAGCGGCACCATCTCTTTCATTTCTGTTTACGCTGATACTGTAATATCTTTTATTCTCTTTTCCTTTGATTACAATTTTTGTACTTGACAGCTACTATTGCACTGCCGCCTTTAACAATTTGAGCACGCTGCCTCATTGCCCCCTTCATTTGCTGCCTTTGTTTTTTGGGCCCTGGGAGGAGGAAGGGTCAAAACACATGTCCCTAATACAAAGCTGTTTCCAAGCTTCCAAAATCTCTCTCTCTTGCACAGAAAAAAGCGTTAGCATCAATGCAGACCTTTTGCTGTTGTCAATAGCTCTGCTGGACAGAAATCTATCATTCGCACAGTGCCTTCCCTTTGAAATTCAATGAGTTTCACTGCCAGTATCCCCTTAAGACGGCTTAAAGGAAAATTACAAAAATACTGCACAGCCACCTTTCGCAGTCATTAAGTCATATCATATTTTATGCTCATTTCTTAAAATGATTTTATTAACACAAGCTGTTCATATACTGGGACTCTGGTCTGCATGATAAATCTTTTCCATTTAGTTGACTCATTTTCTCTATGCATTGTATATTAATTGAACGGAAGTTTTGTGCAGATGAGACTTAAAACTTTTTTGAACTTTACAGTCTAATACCTCTGTCCTCCGTATACCTGATCTTCTAATGCAGCATAGCTTGATCCGAGAGCAACTTTTTAGCTGACAAAATGAGAAAGTAATAGTTGCAGTAGTCGTGAAGCCCCCTGCCTAGCTGAGCGCTGCAGGAGAGGGTGATGCGTGCACACAGATACCCTTCTGGTCTTGCCTCCATAACTCACTTGTGGGCCAGCAAGATAGTGCATCAACCATTTTATCAACCAATCTCCCTTTCACATAAAATAAACATACCGGGTGTCATTAAGTGCACCTTCAGATCAATGATTTTTGCAAATGACATTCAAGTACCATTCGAGTAGTGCATTTTTGCTGATAAAAGCAAATTAAATTAGCACAACTACAAGCGTGCTGATAAAAACTAAAACCGAACAGCAGCACCATTAGCTAACAAAGTAATATTTTCTCTTTACTGCTTTCTGCCATTTAGTTATTATCCTATTGGAAATCTAATTATAATCCTTTTACTCCCTAGTCAAACTTCACAGTTTTTGCAAGCTTAGCACTGACAAGTGATTTCATTACATTTGATTGCCCGCGCCCAGATTGACTTAACTTCACTCCGAGACCTAAAAGCCCTCTCAGTTTCTCAGATTCCCTGTTTGCACATTACAGCAACAGCTCCTTTAATTAATTAGCATGAACAGCAGTAACATGAACTGCTGAACAGAAAATAACATCATTTTATGATTGCAGGGAGACTTCTCCTTTTGCATGTTTATACCTTAGTTAACTTTTGTATTACTATATGTCATTGTTAGGGGATATTGGAACAATCAGCAAAGCAATGTTGTCTTAAAATTTTAAAAAATAGATGTTACCATAATACTTGATGATAACAATTCACAAAAAATAAAAGACTCTAAATTTCAAGAAGGAGGCGGCAGCGTAGGCAGGCAGACTTTCCTGAGGTGAAAACGTGGTTCAAAGGAAACGTGGTTCACCCTACCTGCGACAGGAGGGTGACCCGGGGCTGCTGCTGCTTTTGTTTGTGAAATAACCTGGCAGAGGTTTAGCACAAAAGCTCTCAGTAACCATGGATAACTTTTTATTTTTATCTGTTTGCCACAGATGAAGGACTGTTGAAGTTTGGGACATACTCTGGTTTTTATTATTTAGAAAACTGGGCTATATTTTTTCAATATTCTGATACAACCAGTCAGTTTTCAAATCCAGCCTATGGTAAAAAGGGCACAAGGGGGACAGAAAAGAGAGGGGTAGTGTTTTTAAGAGGTCTAACAACATTGTTACTGTATCAAAGTATACCTTCAAATGCTGCAATCCACTGAAACCAACCATGCTACAGAATTTCAGAGCACTCTACAATTGTAAGAGACAAATTCAACATCTTGGAAATTATAGTGCTATTGTCTTGGTCTTGCTTTCACTGAAAAAAAATGTTCAAGCACTTACTTACAATTTTACATAAGAAAAGACCAGAACCCTGTGATTAGAAACTCTTGAGATTAAACTAAACAGAGGCCTGGTATTTTCCTTGTGGGCGAGTTCTTCGCTATCTTCTTCGTTTGCATCTTAGGCCTTTTCTTCTTCCTCCTGTCCAAGCTGTGCTCTGGCCCTGGTGCGTGTCCTGCTCTGGATGCTCTGAATTATTAAACCTCTGGTAGTTACTTTGTGCTGTGTCCTATTGCAGTGTTTCTAGAAAAACTCCTCCAAAGCTTGTGTGCAATTACCAGACTGTCATATCCGCTGCTGAAAGCCGTCTCGTTAGCTGCTAACCAAGACAAGGGCCCTCTTAGTAACTAGCCATGAGATTACTGCGCTGACTGACTACATGGCTCGCCTGCTGGTGGTACAAGTGCAGGGCTTTAAAAGTAACAGTATCGCTGATCTTAGCATTGTTTCTACTTTTGGTACGCCGTGTGTTTTTCTGAGTCTCTCTCTCTGTAAGCACACACACACATATTGGAGAGGAAGCTGAGATTTTGTGATTTACTGGAGACAAAAGGTGGAGAAAGGTTCTCCCAGGAGGCTGTTGCGTGTGAAGGTCCATACCTTTCTATTCTTACAAAGGGCTAAAACGTTCATTCAATAGTTCAGTGTCAGTAGGCTTGAGTATTTCCTAAGCAGGAACCACTATGTTACCTCCCTGTCTACTCAAACTGACAATGGCAATCCAGCGTCTGCATAGTTTGTATTCAGTGAACATATTCTTGTCCTTGGCTGTTGTTGTTACTCATTAGAAATCCTATTTTCTGTACAAGTTTTTAGGTCTATTAACATGGACGTGGAAGCGTGTGACAGAGTGGACTCAGCAGTCCTAAGCACAAAATAAGTGGGGAAGAAACCCCAAAAGCAGCACCTCCACGAGTGCGCAGCACGGACGGGTCAGGGCCACGGTCCTGCCTGCTGCGGGAACGAGGACCCGCAGGGAGGAGAGGTCTGGTCCCGCTCCCCCGGAGGGAGCCCCGTCAGCTCAGACAGTGGTAGACATCAGAGACTGCACATCTGCAGGGGTGGAAAAGAGGCGATATGAAAGAGCGAGAGATTAAAAGCAAGCAAACCAAACTTCATTAGTGCTGCTGCTCTCAGAAGCAGCGTTTATTGTCCACATTCTTCCGTGAGTCCAGAGGAAACCACGCTCTGCTCACGGTGTGTTATTTTTTCTCTTTCACTGCTCAGTTTGGAAAATATTTACAGATAAATGGAAAGGAAAAGTTTTGCTGGAAAACTAATAAACAGGCAAAGAAGTCAGTTTTACGCGCTGTTGCCATTTGGCTGAATGACTAGCCCAAAACCATGAGAAATGGGCGGAGGCCAGGCCTTTTTTTTCATGGTAGTGAAGGGATTTTTTTCTGTGTTTTTCGTAGTTGCCGTGGTCCTCACCCCACTAGCAGGGGCCTGGACGCGCCTCCTTCCAGGCCAGCCAGCGCTGCTGTTTGCTAAGAGATTCAGGGAAAGAGTTTTTTTCAGGGATTTCATCCACAGTAGAAGCTAATGCAAACTGTTCTCCGATTTTTCTTTTTTTTTTTTTTTTTTTTTTTTTCTGCAAAATAAGAGACTGATTCAAACTAATTAGCGTCAGCTTTGTAAGTCAGATTTCTTGTTATGGCATTGCATTTTCCATGTGTCGCTGCATCCAAAGCTCGGCTTGGCTCTGACCTGACTGCAGTGCTGACTCTGCTTCCGTAGCCCAGAAGGGTGGCGAGATCGGCTCCTGTGCGGCATACTGACGGTATCGTATAGGGCTCTCTGATTCAACCCCTCAAGCAGGAGTGGTGCAAAGCCACTGAGAGTGCGCAGGTCTGGCACCCGGCTGCCCTCTTCCCTCCTCTGCTCTTCTGTCCGCAGAAACACAGCCACGTCTCGGCCCTGCCTAACCTTTATTTTAGCAGCTCTCCCAACTCCTCCTTCATCTAAATTGGCGAAGTGGGATTTTCAGTGTATTATTTCATCTCTGCTACCCATACTCTCTGCAATAAGTAGTGCTGGGTTTTATTTTTTAAATTGCACGAGTAATTTACAGTTACTGATACGACAAATTTATCCTTGGCTTCTCATTATGTAGCAGATCCCAAATTTCCCTCCTCCGATGACTTTCTGCGCCAGTTTACAGTGTGCTGAAGGTACCTGTTCAGGTACCTGTTTGGTTACCTGAACGCTCCCAAGCGGAAGCTGTGTCGGTTCATCGCGGCTAGCCGGCTGCGTCGCGTGGCTCCAGTCCCTTCCTGGACTGGATTTGCACACCGGCATTACTGGGGCGCCTCTCTTTGTGCAAGCCCTGTGGGTACACACGGAAATTTGGTTTTAAAGTACTTTTATGGAAATACAGCTGAATTACTGACTTAAAAGAAAGATATTGTAAACAAACCCTCACAAAGGATTCAGGAGAATGAGAGATGCTGAATAGGCTGAAAAAAGAAAAGAAAAAAAGAAGAAAAATGTGGATAAATATGCAGGTGATAATTATTGCTTTTGATTTGTCCTTTATACACACATTAAAACCTTGAAAGAAGACGGCAAACGATGACATTGTTGCTAAGAGAGAGTGCAAGAGATGAGTGTATACCCTGGACTAGCAACTCAGGGAAGACAACAGCATCCTGAGGGAAAATTACAATTATTAACATAGGCTCTGGCTCGCTGAGAAATTGTGGATCTTTACTTGTCTTATACATTGTGAAGGGGAAAAAAAATCCTTTCTAAATGTCTTGCTTATTAAGCCAGTCATGCATTTCACTGTAGGCTGTAAAGCAGTATAACATGCACAGGGGGCTCATAAGCATATTTTAGTGTTAGGGAATATCATTTATACAGTTTTTATATTGTCAATATTACCCCTAGAGAATGAGATTAGGCTTTAAACTACTGTAAATCTACGCTTTTGCTCACCTTTGTATAATTTCATTTTTTAATAGAATGAAGCCCACATAAATGAATATTTGATTAAGGGATAAACCTAATAAAAGAATACATTTATTGCACACAGATTTATTCAAATCTTTGCTATATAATACAGTAAAATGCTATAAAAAGGTCTGTAGCTTGCAGTCAGCTGCACTGAGGAGATGGTGAGTATTCTTCAAAAAGATGAATTTGACAACATCGCATTGTCTTTCATGTAGAAGTGGTAGCACAGATGCTCCTCACACTTTAATTCCTCATAGGTGGTTGCTGTATGACGTTGTTAATGCCACGGAGTTAAGTTTATTGCACAGCAACAAAAAAGTATTTTAATTTCTGGAGAATAATTGAGAGCTTTATAAAAAAGGAAATATTTAACTATGTACTTTCTGTTTACTGATCAATAATATCTCCTGGGTGGCTGCACTGTGCTTGAGCTTTGGCATTTACTTTCTCTCTTACAGGTATTCCAGATACCTCCGTTGAACTTCCCTTGAGAAACAAAGGGAATAGGAAGGAAAAATTGAAACCCGTTCCAAGTTTAAATAGTCGGTCCAGCAGCCCGCAGTACCCTCAATGACCACTTCTTACCTTAGTTTGAAAAATAATTTTTTAAATACAATAAAAATACCAAGAATATAAAAATATATTACTGATCCTTGCTGATCCCGTGTGTGATAAATCAACTCTTCCCTTGAATGCACAGCTGGATTCCTCCCCTCCTCTTTGCAGACAGAGTCCTTGTTGCCAAACGCAGCCCCGTAAACGTGCGCGCATGCGTGGTCTCTGTCTTACTGTCTTTGTCTGTACAAATACCAAGCATCAAACGTATCAAAAGATGGAGCTGACGCCCAGTGGCCATTTAAATAGCGAGTTATGTGTCTAATTTCTGCTGACTTCCATTGGTATTACATGGACTAATTCCCCAAGCACGTCTGTAAATCCCCCCCGTACAGGTGGTTGGGCAAGAAGATACCTGTGTACGTCAGGCCCTCGGAGAGCGCAGGCGTGCGGGCGTTAGGTGCCCGGGACACGCAGTGCTGCGGCTGCTGCCGTGCAGGGCGCAGAACCGGTGCGTTCCTGGCTCACGAGAAGCACGCTATGGCAGAATTTCAGCCTTTTGGACTGCCTATAAAGACTGCTCGTAGGGCTTTTTGAGGGCAGCCATGCTGACTTGCAGATTCTGTCAGTGGCTAGCTTTTTTAGAAGTACAGCTTTAATATCGGCCAGGTCACCTACAGCCTGCTATGGGAAGAAGTTGTGCAACTTCCTAATAATCAGAAGGAGAAAAAGAAAAAAATAACGACCAACCAAAACCAGAGTGTTCAATATTTGCATTTCTGCTTACCCCCTCCCCAGGCTTTTCCCCCCTAAGTTTTAGACTTAATTTTCCCCCTTAATATTTTCCCCACTAAGTTTAAGAAAGACAATAATTTTAATCAGCCAAAGGCCTGAAACTAATTTTCTTCACTTCTTTGGAGGTTCCCATGCTCCCAAACGTTCCTCCGGAGATGTTATGTCCCTGGCTCTTCCGATCTTTATTCTTGTTTATATCCAAAATACACACTAAATTATCTCTGTTTGAGAGCCCGAGCCTCCTTAAAACCATGAAACGTTCAATTACTAATTAGCTGTTTCCTGTTCCTAATGAAGTGAACATGTCGGATTTGGATTAAAATTCAGCTACTGCTCTCCTCTGTTTATGGTTCCAGATGTTTTTGTTTTATCTAGGAGGTTATTTTGACAGCTACTGCTAAATGATAAATCACTCATATTATAGCTGAAATGCATTTTGAAATTGAAATGTGGCAAACTTTGAGATTGCTCCAAGGATCAGTGTCAGTTAGCAGGTCAATACTTGTTCTTCCCTTATGAGCGTTCGGTATTGGCATATGTAAAACAGTAATGGGATGGATGTCAACATTATACAAAATGCTTCTCAATATTATCATTTTGCTATCATCGTCAAGATCAGTACTTGCGGGTTTAGCTGGGTGAATTCGTGATTCATTGTATAATGAACAAGAATATGGATTCTTGTTAGCTTTAGTTTCTGTGGGCATTTTAATATTTATTTTTTCTCTGGGCTTAATGTGAAAAATCACAGTTGATAGGTACTGTAACTAGGAATATTTTTATGAAGGAAATAAGTGGCTTTCTACTTGCTTCCCTAAATAAAAATAATTTTAAAAGAAATGTGGCGGTTTCTGAATGAAAGAACAGTTTTCCAGGAACAGATATTGATTTACTTACGTTATATTTTTTAATGCAATGCAATTTTGGTTTAACACGCTGTTCCCTAGAAGGTTTTGTGCGTGTAGTAATGGCATGTTGTAAAGCTGATGCCGTGTTACTCGGTCTGTCTTACATGCAATCCAACACAGGCTGCCTTCTGAAAAAAAAGAAGGAAAATGAGTGTTCAATTAAAAAGCAAATGTCATAAAGGAAGAAAATTCAAATAAAAATATTCATAGTCTCTACTCAGCAGCTGCTGGCTGGCAAGCACCATTAGAAAGGAGGCCGGTGGCTTTTTAGCCCAGCCGCGTGCCCACACCTGTGCCGCCGGGGAGAAGGGGGCCAGCGCACGGAGACCCGCTCCTTTCTCCGGGTGACGTTCACCTCCCCGGGGCTCGGCAGGGCTTTGTCACCAGGTGCCTCCTCTTCCACTGTAAAGCTACTCGCCTGAGGGCTGGTTCGTAGCACTTGTACATCTGATAATTTGGCTTGAGAAGAAAACAGTCCGCAAACAAATAAGGAAACCCACCTGAGTTTCAATTAATTATCAAATACGTAACTGTGTAATTGACCTTTTTTCCTCTCTTTTTTTTTCCTCCAGAAAACAGAACATACATCAAACCCACTATTATGTACTGAAGGAAACACCTATTGCTGAAAAGTGTATAATGATCACTATTTGAAGACTATATAGTTCATGAAAAACGTCCCTTCCAACCTTTGATGCCTTCAGTACTGTGTGAAGAACAGGATTTGTAGCATGAAACTTGAAGGACAATTTCAAGCAATTTACTGTTGCTGCATCGAAAACTGCCGTATTGTCATTAAGAAATATTGAGACTTTTTACAAGCTTACCATACCAAACCAAGCCTGTTGCAACAGATCATTTTTAGGTCCCCGGAGATAGAAAGGAGTTTTAGTATTTTTAAGCACATACAGGAATTATTCCCCCTTCCCCCCAAAAAAGAACGTTTTTTTTTCCTAAGGAGGTAGCTATTACTGTATAGCAATGGCACAATGATTTTAAGCCACAAAGGTCCTCACTGGCTGTACATCATACAAGTCCAGTTTATCACTGAAACTGTTCAACATGGAGCTGTTTCGATTGTGTTTATAAATTAAGCTTTGTTTACTGAAGCAGATACTCGATATATATTACGTTTTAAAAAGAAATGTGTGTACATTTTTTAAAAGAATGATGTAAAAATTGTCCTTTCATTAGATGACCAATTCAAAAGTGTGAGCTAAACCCTAATAGCTGACGTAATACGAGGATTATAATTGATGCTTTTTTTTATGCTCAGTTCAGCTTGGCTTTTGGTCTTTTAAGATGAAAAAATGAATATGCAGTAGAGTGTTAGATAATGGAAACTTTTAAGTATGGTTTCTCTGTTGTACCATATTAAGTTAAAGTACACATTCTTTGTTAAAAATGTTCTTGCTAAAAATACAGTATTAAAAATTTTTTTGTTTGACTTTGGAAATCTTGTAAGATTTTTTTTTTTGACTGTGAATTCCCATAGTTATTGTACCAGTGCAAAAAATATTTTGCACTATATAAAAATACTTGAAGAAATTACTTAATAAAGAGGGGGGGTTGGTATTAAACATTTCCCTAATTATGGTATGTTCCGGATTCCGAACTTTGCCACTGAAATGTTCCTTTCTCAAAATCCGTGACTGAAAGCTGGTTCAAGTGGAATTAAGTCGTCACCTGCTCACGCTTTACTGTCATTCAGGGTCAAAGGCACAGTGCTTGTTTACTTCCAAAGGCATGGCTGTATACACAGACTTAGGTTTACACACACACCCCCTGAATTCAATCACTGTCACTTACAAACAAAAAAACCCTTTAAACAGATCTCTGGGGAAGATACTTCCTATAAATATGTATACTATCTATATCTGTATGTATAGCGTTCAAAATTTCATTTATTTTTATCACTAGATTTTTTTTTTCCTGGTTAACAGCCTTTTGCTAACTTTCAAAGTGTAGCTTCAAACTATGCTATGTAATACAGCAGAAAAGAATCACCCATCTTGCATTCCTAAAAGAAATCTTTTCGCTTAACCAGGTGTCAGTTCAAGAAGACATGCTGGCCTCTGTTTTACAGGTGATTAAACGAATCATCAGAATAGTCTTTCAACCTACAAACATGGTTTATTCCACCTTGGGTTTTTTGCAAGCATTCTAATAACTCCATTAATCACACTGCCATTGATTAAATGATCAGAAATTGAATGATACGACGAAAGCGGAGCATTAGGAATTGTGAGTGCTCCCACACTCTTAATAAAAGCTCATGTGTGAGGAAAACACTGCAGCACCTGAACTTAAATTCTGCCTTTGGCTATTTATTAATTTTAGTTGCTATTCCGTCAGGATTCTCTGAAATGAGAGTTGGGCCTTATTTCTAAATCTTATTTTTAAAAAGGACTTGAAGCAGTCCTTGGGATACTGCAGCGTTTCTGACTGACTGACCAAACTCTGGTATTGCTCTTGGGAGCTGCAGATTTTGACGAGAGCTCTTTGATGCGTTACCCAGTATCACGCATTTTAGAAAGACTTAAAGTAACTAAATATTTCAGTCTTTGAAGTGGTAGCATTTTTGCATTTTTCTTTAGTCTCCATAAAGGCAATTTTAGCATTTTTTTCCTCAGTGCCCAATCTACATTTCTTAAGGCTGCATTGATACTGGGTGGATGAGCACATCATTGATCTCTAATTTGCCCTTCCCAGAATAGTTTTAAATGTCAAAGTACTGGCAAATGAGATTTAGGAAACTGATAAACTTCAGAGACTGAATCTCTTGTTAAGTCCTTATTAGGTAGCTCCTGATAAATCCTGACAAGCCAAGACACTGAGTTTTTTTATGTGTCAACCTAACGAGTACACTTGTAACTAACACTTTCTGTTGGCGACCATACTAAACCCAGAACAAGCAACAGGTTTGGTCAAATGTGATTGAATAGTTCATATAAAAGTGCAGATTTCAATTCTTTTTAAATTTCATTTTACTTCCTATCATCTCCTCAGTAATATTCCAAACGACACCCTCCCACAGAGGGATCTGGCTGTGAGTTACACTGACCCAGAAACTTTCACGTCGTCATTTCTGACTGATGCAGTACGAAATGGGGACGGTGACTGCAGAGCCGAGGAGCCGCTTCCCAGCGGGGAGTCAGGCCACGCAGCGGTCACAGGCTGCAGCGCTGCGTCCAGCGTACCTCCTTTGCCCACCGAACACACAGACAGGCGGGGAACAGGGCTGACGCTGCATGTGATTTTTTTTGCCCCCCCTCTGTGCAGTGTAAAAAGCCTCAGTGTAGACTTGGTCTAGTTCCAGGCACTGCAACTGAGCACGAAAGGCAAGGAAATGAGGCAATGGCTTATCTTCTAGGATAAGACATTGCGTATCTTCTAGGTCGTATCTTCTAGGATAAGACATTGCGTATCTTCTAGGTCGTATCTTCTAGGTCTCTGTTGGTCTGGTCATTCGAAGGCAGAAGGAGATGGGTTGTTTACTCAGAAAAGACAAGACTAAGGGAAGAAATTATTGTCTTGCATATGTAAACTTGAGCTATAAAGAGCAGGAAAGTCACCTTCCCTGTCCTCTGTGGTTCCATGTCCAGTACAGGTCAGCGTGTGCCGCTTTCAGAAAGCTGCGTAGCCCCAGGGTGTCATTCCTGCCCGGTGGTACCGCACAGCAAACGCAGGCGATGTTGAGCTTTTTTTTTTAATTTCTCACGGACGTAATTTCACATTCGGCTACGGTTATCAGCCCCTTGTTCATCTTGTCTGTTAAATGCTGGAACAATCTCAGGAGGAGAGTTTTGGAGAACCCACACCCTCCACCCCAGGGGCAGAGCGGGGCAGTAGGAAATACCAGCCTTCACCGCGCTCCTCCTCGTTTGAGGCAGCGAGCTCAACGGCCCCAGCTGGCTACGCTGCTGGTAGCCCGAGAGGGACATCACCTCTTCGAGGTTTTGGGTTTTGTTCACCTGAAAAACGCCTGCGAGGAGCAGGACTCCGGCTGTGCCCGTCTCCTCAGCCCTCCTAGAAGTGGCGGGGCAGAGGGACGCCGAAACCCCCTTTGGCTGCAGTGCGTGGGCCGCAGGAGGCTCGGCTGGGGATGGGTGTTTGCAGGCCGGGGGGCACTGCCAAGGCTGGGGTGCGGCACCCGCAGCCCCTCTGCGTCTGCCTCTGTGACAGCTCCGGGTTCCTACAAAGCCTTGTTTGTTTTCCTCGTTTGTGAATTGCCTCTAAAATGGCGTTATGCCAATAAAGTTGGTGTTAGCGGGACACAAGGTGATCTTGGCTAAATGCAGGCAAGTTAATGGACGGTGTATTTCAGCAATTTTATGAATCTTGTGTAATGCAGACTGCTATCATAATAAACTCCAACAGAATCAATAGTGACCAATCTCAATTTAAAATCTGGATCTATAGTAATACACAGCGCGAACGCTCTCCTTTAGAAATGCACGGCTGTGCATTTAAAGCTGAATGCTGGTTTAAGTAATTGCTATCTACAAGTAAGTGGCCCATTAATATATTTATTTACAGAATATTTTTGGTAACATGACACAATGTGGCTAACCCCACCTGTTAGGATTTCCTCCGTGGCCTCAGCCGCGCTCCACCGCTGCTCCCGCGCGCGCCCAGGCTCAGCCCCGACCGGGATGTGCGGGGAGGCCGCGCCTCGCCGGCCCTGGTCCTTCGGCAGCCATGCTGCCAGAAAGCCTTCCCGCTCGCCCGCTGCTTTGTCCTGCCGCTGGACCCAGCGTCCTGCCTGCGCTGCTGCTGGCGTGAGGCCGGAGGGAGAAAGAAAGGAATTTACAGAGGTTTGGTTTGGTTTTTTTTCCAAGCCGGGTCATGTGCTATCATCATTTGTTATACATACTACAAATGTTTAAGCACTTGGGGGGAAAAAAGAAAAAAAAATTACTGTTACCAAACACTTTGACTTTAGTTCTGTCTGCAAATAAGGGCGTCTTTGAGGATTTGAAGCTGGGCTGGAAGGGGAGAAACAAGTATTTTTTAGATGATGAATTTATAGCTGAATCATGAATTACTACAGTGTTATATTGGTACATCAAAGAAATCAATTGAAATGAGCCAATGCAGTGCCTGCACAGCACAAATGCTGCAGCTTGCGCCCTTTCCATCAGACCGTCATCCATTTCTGCTTCTGCTGGCCAGCTAACACTGGCATCTTAATAGAGCAGCCTTTGCATGAACGTTGGAGTGTGGTCATCTACCAAAAAGGGGAGAAAATTATTTTTGGACTCATGTTTTAAAACAAAGAAGAACTCCCATTATTCTGAGTTCCAGTTGGAAATACAGTAAGATCTTCCTATATATTATGTGATTCTGTTGACATAATCCAAAATTATGAAATAAATACAGCACCATATATTAAAATGCTCTTATGATAACTAAGACTTAACAAGTTGGATCTTTCATAATATTTAAATTAAAAAAAAAAAAACACATTTGGCTTTGCAGACTTGAAAATGTATGCACTGCTTTTTCAAAAATGACATTGAAATGTGCATTCACTGAGTAGTAGGTCCCTTTCACTATACATCAGTTCTTTGCTTTGGCTGTCTACAAAAGGGGTTAGCTGTGGGAAAAGGAAAAGTTTTTGCTGTCCCTAACATGTAATTGCTCCCCTTCATGCTCTCTCAAAGCTACCAGGGCTGCCCTAGCTTCCCCATTTGTATTCTGTGCTAGTTACCTGCCCGACTAACTGCAGATCTTACCTCGAAGAGCGCTCCAGCTCCACGCCAACGCAGCCGGGACAGCCTCTGTGTTTAAGGTGATTATCTTTAAAAACAACAGTCTCGGATGGGTTAGGCCACACAATACCTGCTGCTCCTGGTAACAGAGCAAGTGCCCAGTATTCTGGAATGAATTCTGGCTGGTCAGGGGGATGGCGGAGATGAAACGGCCAGAGACGTGGCACATTCATATTGAACGATACAAACCTGGCCCGGCTCTGATTGATTAATCATTGTGTGCTTCAGTCAGCCAACAGAGACAGACAGGTTTATTTTTCACAAGAAAGGCTGAAATAAGACAATGGATAGAAACTTAGGCATTTTGAAGTGTTAGGTGAAGACATGGTTTCATCACAATAAAGTTTGCATCACAGTTCCTTCATACTAAACATTGCAATACGGTACATCTTACATTGTTACTGAGTGCTTGCGACGTATACAGCCATATGGAAACATTACACATTAAGCAGCCGAGTGTCACACTGGCACACGCGTACACCGGCACCGGGGTGCGGACGCCTTTTGGCCTGTGCCAGCAGCTGTCCTGCTGGAGAGGCAAAGAAGCGGTTGGGGTCATGGTACGTTGCCCCCTGCCTTGGGAGGGCTCAATACAGGCATGGAGCCCCTGCATTGTTCGCAGTTTAGGATCTGGGCTCTGCCTGAAGCTTTAATCTTGTTACCAAAAGGCCACTTGCCTAAAATGAATTGGTTCCCCCCTCCCACCCAAGTGGCCAAATAGAAAGGAAAACCCATTGGTATTAAATGAAACAAGATGATTTAGCTAAAAAGAGAAGAAAGAATAAACAGGAATGAAAAAGACGCTTTAATTCACTCCAGTGCCAGTAGGATTTGGCGTTTAACGTTAATCATATGTTTCATTCTGTATCAGGAAGAAATACCTGTTTCGTGTTCCCCCTGATGATTCCTGCCATTAGCTGAAAGTCTGTTTATTCCCAGAGCTGTGCTGCCATCAGTTGATGATGCTGGGGCACTTACAGAGATGTTTTGGCAGGAAAAATGCTTTATCATTCGTAACGTTATTTTGAAACGTATTTTTCTTTGTAGACCAGTCCAAAGCAATTCCATATAAATTGTTGCATTCTCTCCCTTGGTGTCAACTGGGGGGGTGGGGAGAGGGGAACCACATCCCGAAAAGTAAGAAAACTGACCAAAAAAAGCTAGTAACTTAAATAACAAGGAATAAACTCCCTATTGGACTTTTTTTTTAATAGTTCTATAAAACTGGTGAAGACAGAAATGGTACTCAGAGATTTTTTGGTGTCAGATCAGTGCTTCGCATTTTATGTGATCATTTACACCTGTGCAAAATAAGTATTTGATAGCATTTGACAGCTGATTTATTAGCATTTGACACCTATATTACACATGTTGAAATGACTCTACAATGTGCAAAGCAGTGGAAAAACCACTGATTCCTTTCATGGCTTTTTCCTGGTAGCTTAATACTGAGATTCCATTCCAAAGGAAAAAATGAATTCCTCACACCCTGACTATAATTCTTTATTTCTTCAAATATTTATTATGTTCAGCTCATACTAACTTGGAAAAAAAAAATATAAAAGGAAAAAAGAGAAAAGCAGTTGTGTTTAATTCGCAGACCTGATTCACAGACGCTGGCTCTGAAACCAAATCAAAACCAGGCCACGCTCATAATACTGCAAGAGTCACAGGAAAATGAGAAGTCTGCTGTTGTGATGAGAAACACTGCAGGACTAAGACTCTTGATTTATAACAGAGCTGGTAAGTAAATTGCATATTTTTGCTAGTTAATAGTTTTTCAAATAAACAGAAATTTTCACCAAATGAAAGTTCTGTTTTCACTGAAATTATTTTTGGCTTCTTCAAAGCAAACCCTCAAGAAGCGTCAAAGCCACAGTGTTTCTTTTTCACTGTTTTGAAGACCGGCAGTAACAGACTCTGTTCAGAATCCGTATAAGAAAGAAGGGGTGGATCAGTTTAATACTTTCTGGAATGTAGTGGACTTCTCGGTTTTAGAATTATTAAAATAGTTGCACCCAGTGGAAAAAAAAATCAATGTCAGCAATATCACCTATGTGCCTAAAAAGTTACTGGAGCTCTGAGTTTACAAAAAGAATAAAAGACCCTTCCCCAACCCAGGCAATCAAGCCCAATAAGGATCAAGAACACAGTAAAAGGATAGTCTAAATCATGCTATACAATTTGTCAAGTACGCAATTATTTGAAATGCAACTGCCACTGTTATGTGTTGACAGGATGTGATATCTTAATGAAAATAATAATACTGTTTGCTCATCTGGTACCAGCCCAATTTCAAAAAGAAAAGCCTCTCAGATTTCACACATCACAGTAGCTTTTCCAGCTAAAATAATGTGGTAGCTAGTGTAGCATGAATAAGTTAAGTATCTGTGAAGTTCATGGACTGGTGAAGAGGGAGGACCAATTTGCCAAGCTCTGAATTACTGACAGACTGAATGACCCATGTCTAGTCTTGTCACGTTACTTTACATTACACATTGTAACACAATCCAGCGGAAGGGAACCTGGAAAAAAATTACTTCAGCACTAGATTGCAAGATTTTCAAGGTTACAAGTGTTTGATTGTCACGGGGCCCACATTTTCTAGATCAATTATAGTGGCCTTTCGCTGGCACCTATTGATAAGGCGCAGAAAGCAGCTGTTAGCTTTACCATCACTCAGAATTAAGCTCTCCCGTATTTACCAGCCTATGTCTTTTGGTCTACGCAACTTACAAAGAAGCCAAAGCTCCTAATGCTCGTCGCAACTGCCCTCTTCTGTGTTCACGATACTGGTTTTACTTTCAGTTCCTCACTCGGAGCAGCGTACCTAGCCAATTTTCATGAAAGGAGAGAGACAGTCTTAAATGTAAGTCAGAGGACAACAAAATTACTTATTTTGAAAGAAGAAAATAAAGCAGGTAATTTTACTTCCTCAGCATGACAGCTCTATCTGAGGGGGAGAGAAAGAAACAAACCCCAGCAGTTATTTTAGGTATCTTGTACCCAATAAGGGTAGCAAAGGCAAATAATTAAAGTATCATTTGCTCAGTCTCAGGGAAGGATTGATTTCCAATGATAGTGGTTCCAGTATAGTGCACCCCAATACATCAGATTTTACTTATTTTATAGCTGTGATTTAGAAACAGAGAACTGACCAGGAGTTACTACTGATGGGATCTCTCTGCTTAGGCATTTTGAAAATTGAAGATTGAAAGATAATGAAGATAACATCAGCTGCTGCAAATGGGCTCTGGTTATTTTTTACTTAAGTTTTATTAGGAATTCGAACATGACGTCCCTTCCTGATGAATACATCCACAGCCCATTAATGTCAATGCGAGTTGTGCTTACATGGCAGGGAGAGCAGACCTTTTAGTTGTGCATGCCCAGAGTCTGATGCGCAGCCTCGACTTCTGTGGCCTGCTCAAACAATGACAAGTTAATGACGATTTACTTTGTGCACTGTATTTCTATAAAAGTAATTTTTAAAATAGATTAATATTTACTTGACAGCCTTTGCATCATTTATTCCATGGTTTCTGTCTTACAGTCTTGTAAGATAGAAAGATAGAAATAAATATTTACTCACTCTTCACGCATGCAGTTTATTCTGTCTAGAACTGTAGCCAGCTCTGTTCACTGTGTTGCCTTTCAGCTAGATGCTATAAAGAAAGGAAATTAATTGTTGTTAAACTTAGGTATGTGATAAAAAGGAAAAAAAAAGCGCTGACTCCTGTCCCCATTTTACTACAGGCGGCCCCCTCCCACCCCGTCTCCTCTGCCAATGTGGGGGGGTGTACGTGGATATGTGCGTGTAAAAATAAGATTACCTCAAGCTCATTACTGTCCACTGACAGGGTCCTGCTGTAAAAACTTTTGATGAATAGTCGGCATCTAATTCCTGAGTAATAAAAAAAAGCCTAAGTTGCTTGCAATCATTATTCCAAATGGAAAAATTAATTGTAAATAACTGGAAGTCAATTAAGGCTGGGTTCTGCCGGGTAATGCAAATCTTTTATAGTTTTGTTTCAGTTAACTGCCTCATTAATGATTTATAGATGTGTATACAGCTGTGGGAACCATAGCATTATCTAATGCACTCAGAGAATAATTACATATGAAAAGAACTACGCAGCTCAAGGGAAAAACTCAGAAATTACTTACTGCCTTAACTTCAACCATATTAAGATGCAAAGTATTTAGAAACCGACTGTGATGTTTTATCATATTCTTGAGGTTTTATATTCTTTTTAAAAAGGGAAAAATAATTCTTTCTAAAAAAATATTTGTATACTTCAGCATTACACCATGCAAAAATCAAGATGTCTCTAACTGAGAATGTAAGCCATTTATTTATTATTTAAAAGCCTAAGTTATAAAACATTCCCATTCCCTTTGTGCATCTGCTATACAGGGAAAAAAGCCATTTCTACAGTTAAACAATTCATGGGCATATGCATATATCTCCCTGATTTACATAGAGCTAGAAGTAATTTTGGAAAGCCTTCAGGAGTCATTTTCCTGGATATACAAATGTATTGGTATTTGTTCTTTGGTGACAACATTGTTTGAAGTTTCAGGGGGTTTTTTGTAAAATATTCTTTTCACTCCTGAAACTTATTTCACTTCTAATAGGGCAGTAAACCTCAAGTTTGCACAATTTGCTACTTATTTCTTATAAACTCTAATCCAGTGACAAACTGCTGTTGGACATTTGGAAGCACCACAGAGGTTCAAAAATCAGGCATTTGACACCCAGAACCTTCCCTAAAATTTTGAATACAGTCGGCTCTGTAACACTGCAGATCCTCCATCCAAAGCTTCTGGCACCGCTATGAGCAAATTCTCTCGCTGGGTGGCTGTGGGAAGAGGACAGAAAAGCAGCGCGCTCTCGCCTTCCGTGCTCTGCCTCCCAAAAGCATCTTTCATCTTCAGGCCTGATGGAGATCGCCATCCCACGCTTTTGTCCATAAAGCGACTCCAGGAAAATAAGGGTGATCGTGGTCAGCTGCTGATGGTGTGATCTCTTTCAGGCTCCCACTTTGTTTACTACCTGGTTGCTTTTACGTTCCTTTGAGTTTCCCAGCTCCGTATCTGGTTTGCCTTTCAGCCCCGGTCCCTCACTGAGTCTGGCTTTCCGTGGGTATTTCTCCCTGTGGTGTTGGCAATCAAGTTTCCTCATGCCTTGCTACCCCTCTCCCCACCTTCAGCCCAGCCAAAGACTGGTGGATTAAAACATCCTCGCAGCCACCTCTTTCCCTGTTACCGACACAGCACAGCTCCCAGAAGTTTCTTCGTCTTCTTGCTCCTCCTTCGCCACATTCTTCAGGACTCTGCTCCCACCTCTGTCCTCTAGCCCAAGGCTCTTGATTTGTTTCCTCAATCAGATGTGACGCAATCTGTCAGTGCTCCTTCTTACGCATTGTGTGATTTAGGGCAAGTACCTTTTTTGCCTTTTACTTAATAATATTAAAATCCTGGACCGGTTGTCTATTTGAACTATACATGGCCAGAGGGAGACAAATTAAATTATTTCTTATTTTGTCTACAGATGCTTAGGCTTTTACGTAAAACCTCCAACTAACCTGTATCACTCGCTCGTTTCACAAATAACGTCAGCACATTTCACCAGCTAGGACAAAAAGAAATCAGCCTGATACCCTTTTGGGGGGAGGTGGGGTGGGGAAAGGACACCAGAACCTCATTCTGTGGTTTCACAGCGGCACTAAAACACAAATGCTGCTTGGCCACCAGAGTGCTGCTCCTAGCCAACTGGGCTGTAGGATTAAATGGAGCACACAAATGTTCAGTATCCTGCTTGCTGTGTTACAGAGCTTGTTCCATATAGAGGACGCTCAGATGAAAATCCACAAGTTTTGTTTCTGCAGAAAATCTGTGGTATCTTTTGCATGCCTTTTAAAGAACAGGTTTACATGTTTATAATTATGCTTATATGTTTCTGCCATCACTGAAGAAAATTACTTATTATAGATCTTATTGACTCATAGAATAATTCAGATTGACGAGGTCTCAGGAGGTCATCTGTTCCTACCTCCTGCTCAAAGACTTATGCATCTACATCAGTGACCATGTGTGAAATGAAAATGAAGTCAAAAGCATGGGAATAAATTATTTGGAGGATTTTATTGCCAGAGAATAAAATAGAAACAGACAATTGAAATTGTCATAAAATATTTGTAACTCTGCAGTTGTGTCTTACTTGGCAATGAAACAGTACGTTAGTCTACAAGAACAAATTAATGACTGCAAATGAAGTATCATTTAGCATTAGAAAATTGTACTTTTAATTCTAAGCTTTTGAAGTTGCACTGAATAATCTGCATAAGGAACAGCTAAATAAATCAAGACTCTGCAATCTGGAAAAGAAATGACCGAGAATTCATGAGACAGAGGTCCCTATATTCATTAATGCCACAAAGAAAATGACAAGAGAATGACTATTCAGCATTTAATACAAGAAATGAGGGCTATCAAATTGAAGTATCAGGTACCAGGGTAAAGCAATAGAAGGATGCAGTCCTTCCTGCTGTGAGACCTCAGCTGGCAAGCTGTTGCTGGGGCATTAGCTTACCTCTGATTAAAGAGTGATTCCACAAATTCAGGCAAGAAAATTAAAAAACCACAAAACCCAAAAGCTGTCTAGGGGGATTAAGCACACAGATAGAGCCTTTGGCTTAAGACACCCTCACGGGTGTCGTCGTGGATTTCTAGGCACAGAAATATATAGGCTTGATACGTACTTGATCCTACTCTTGCCTTGGCATATTCCTGGGGAGAGCATGGGCTCGCCGCCCTTTGGTTTGACCCAGTGTGGCCATTCTCATCTTCTGCTATCTCTATTTGTACATATTATCTCAGTGCAACTACCACAGCTCTTTCCATTAAGTCTTCCTCAACAGTAGCCAGTAATCTTTATGGCCATTTCTTAATTGCTCTTGGAAAACCCAGTAAGGGGAAAAAAAAAGAGGTAACATATTTGGCAAACCATCTTCTAATTAGCAAAATTGTTTAGTAATTGCTCTTGTTTAACTATAGTTTATCACACATTGCACTGTGAATTGAAAAGAGTTGAAGACCTTCTTAATTCTAGTTTTAATATACTTTATAAACAAAAGGGTAAAATAAAGGCACATCACTATGATTTAACGTATGGTGGAAGACAGGCAGAAAAGCTTTCCAGTCCATACCTGCTAACTATTAACCATGCCTCTGTCAGATCTCAGTGTTTCATAAAGATGCTCACTCAGAGACAAAAAGAAGAATGCAGATCAAATTTACGTCTTAGATCTTTTGCCCCTTAGAGAAAAACAGGAACACTGAATTATAAACTGGAAGTAATGTTTTATTGTGAATTCCTTTACCATCTGAAACTGAACGTAGAGATGTGATTGCTACGCACAGTAACTCTGCCATTCTTGTTCTTTATGCTGTGCCATGCTCAGATTTCGTAGATCAGATATAAAAATAAGCTAAAAGCCACCAACATTGTAGTGGCAAAGGGAACGAGAGAAATGGAAGAGACACGAGACCTCACAGGACCTCCCATCCCACCAGTCGGCCAGTGGAAGACACACTGTTCATGAGATGACAAACTCATCCCTTCGCAGGCACAGCTCGCTTTCTCATCTGTTTTTTTCCTAATCTGATAAGTTCTTATAACTGAAAAAATCATAGCCAAGTAAGCATTTATTTTGCTTCCACGCTACATTCTTCATTTGAAAGATTTGTAAAGCAGACATGAAAATCACTCTCTCCAGGTTGAAGTCTGATGTTACAAAGGTTCAAGCTAGAAAAAAAAAACCAAAATAAATTCTGATCTATTATATTTACTAACATTCCAATTATGCCTTTCATTTTATACAATTCTGGGGGAAGGCAGGGGGAAATGACACATATTTATCAATGTGGTATTATGCTTTATTCTGCCTATATGCCTTTGGCAGTAACTTCAGAAGATGAATGCCAAACAGCTAATAACTCAAGAGCTATTATTCTGAGTTACGGACACCCTGAAGGAGAGCAGCCTCAGTGATCATTTCTCCTCCCAGATCAAATTTTTGAATTGTTCCAGTTGGATCAGTGTTTGCACAAGAAATGCTCCCCCTTGATTCTCATGACTTCTGCTGGCCATGCTCTCCTTCCCGCGGGGTACAGAGAATACAGCAAATGCATGTAGTGAAGACTACTTGGACGGGTTTGCAAAAATCCAAGCAGAGGATGAAAATTCAGAGAAGGCAGTACTTTACTGACACAGTCTCCTAGGTTACAGTAGCTATAATTTCCAGAAACAGGTAAAATTTGAAGTTTAGCCTTTTCACAGGTCTGTTATTGTTCATGTGGAGAAGTCTGAAAACACAGTTGCATTTCTGGCCTGCAATTTCAAAGTATAAAAACTTTGCAAGAAGAAACTAGCTATGAATAAACTGTAAGTGAATTCAAGAAAGTTGATAAATGCTATTAGCCCTTCAAGGTATGTTTAGTGCATTTTTTAAAGTGACCATGAGTGCATGAGTACGTGTGCATGTGTGTGCCACATTGCTCATCACCGTTCCACGGATTGCCGCTAGAATTTCATAAGCTCAAAGCAATACTGGGAAATTCGTAAGCACTGTGACCTCATTTGAAGAGCACCTAAAAATGCACTTACTTTTATTCTTTAGCTATATACAGTATAACTTTACATGTGATAACTAATTTTGAAAACAATATATGCAATTTCATATTCCTATGGATGGTGGAAAAAAGTGTTATTTTGTCCTTAGAGCTCTTATTCTCTTGCAACATAATAATACACAAACCAGTAGCAGAGAGACTACACTAATAATGTGTACTTTAACCGTAATAATTCCACAGTCCTTACTTATGCTGTAAAGGTGATGCATATAGATTTTATAAGTGGTACGGGCATAAAAAATACTGGTATAGTCTAAGATTTTAAGTGCATCAAGCTATAAAGCTGTAACAGAAAGTACCAGGATAAAAAAGATAATTTTGGGCAGCTGGGAAGACTTTGATGCTATTAATTGTAAAAAAATTAGTAAATCCAAGTTTTAATAGCAATTCTTTTCACATGGGCTCTAAAAGGGCCTGAAATATCACAACTGACAACTTTTCATAGCGAAGAACAGAAATTTTGGGAAAAAAACAAAATTCAAAGTTTGGTAATCTAGCAATGATCCCTGAATTTGTCTGATCTAAAGGAAGGATACACACAACAGATCTGAGCTCTGCCTTCATCCCCAATAACTTTACCCATTTAGTGGGATGATGTTTTGGGGCACAGATGTATATATGCATATATAAAGTATGCAGGGGGAGGGAGTGGGCGTGGGTCTACAAAGACCATCGTATGAAAGGTCCACCTCATTCTCATTTACCAATGGGAAAAGGGAGATTAAGTAAAGATTAAAGAAGTGACTTGTTTAATGCAATATACAAATCTATGGCAGACTGTAATGTCATCAGTTCAAAATGCAGTACACCTCTGTGTCCACAGTCTTCCCAACTGATTAATACTATTAGCTGACTAATAAAGGCGGAGGAAGTGAGTTACCGTAAAAGTTCACTCTTTAAGATCTCCACTGATTCAATATAAGCATAACCATCACTCTGTAGTTGAGTAACTAAAATTTTTACCCCGGATGGGTCTCCTCTTGCAATTGCAGTGAATAAACTGGTATTTTATTCAGCATTAACTGGCACAAGGAGTTATGGTTTGTCCTTAGTACTTCCTGTTAGCTTGGCCAAACAACTTAGCATGCTTTCTGTTACAAAAGCGTTTTACACGGATTCACCCACACGTAATGTCTAATTTTAAACTTCAGTTTGAAAGCTAGGTGCTTCACTAGTTGGCATGGCACTGCTAATATTCTTTGTGAAGCTGGACTAGGTTGACCACCTTAGAAAACTGTTCTTATCTACATACAACACATATATTTTAGATACTCCCTAAAACTATAATCTATCTGAGCACTTAAGGATGTACAATGAAGAGGCCTGTTTGTCTGAATGGGTCTATCCAAAACAAAAGCATAAGCATGTGTGTAAACCCGTGTTGTATTAGAACGTGCCTTTTTTGGGAAGCAACGAAGCGCGTATATACAAAAATGTGTGAACATACAAAAGCACTAGGAAATGGCAGGATGCAACAGGGAAACCAAAACTGAACCAATAGGCAGATTGTGTAAATATAAACCCCATGTTTAGAATGGCAGGACCGCTAAAAGTCTTTCTGGACTTGGAGACAATGAAGTCAAATAAGGGGACCACAAACTTCACGGTGAAGGTAGAGAACACTCACTTAAATAGATTTTTCAAGCCCTTTGGTTTTTATTTTCAGTGAAAGGCAGTTGAGCTTCATTTGCATCACTGTCTATATAACAGCTTGCAGAGAGATGCTACCTCTTCACCCAAAGCCCTCCCCATGTGCTTCCTCCGTGCGACACCAGCATCCATATCATCAGGAGTGGTCAAGGTGCTTGGCAGACAGCGAGAGCCTTGTGGGGGCCAGGAGCCTTCTCACCACGGCTGACCAGCAGCACAGCCCCTTAGCGGTGGGCTTCTCTCCGCACTATAGACGAGACAGTAAGCGGTGGCTTGGTGAGGGTCCAAAAGGGAAGTGGTAGATGGCAAAAACTCCTGGTGCTGGGAACTGGTGCAGAGTATTCACTCACGTGTTAGCGCTTTTCATAGCTTTCGTGTCACAGCTATGTTTGCTGCAATAAGGTTTAAGAGAGATCTTAGCTGGCAAACACCAGGTTCAGTGAAGACGTGGGTTCCCCCGAAGAAATGGTGAACGCTGGTGGCAAGGCCACCTCTCCAGTGGTGTGTACCGTGTAGAAGCTGTGGATTATTGCCATGCTTCATAAAAGGTTCAGGAAGGGGCAGGAGCTGAAGGAAACAAATTTACATGGTTTGGGTTGCTCCCTTCTTTGACACGTGGCAGTGAGGTCTCAGCTGAGCCTGAACCTCCTGAGCTCATTTTAGTTGTGTGCAGTGCTTAGTCAAGGAAAGAAGATTATGGTCCACAATCAGGCTGGGAAACAACGGTGAGTTTAAATTGCCTTTTTGTTCCGTGGCCTCTTTGGTCTTCCTGATTTAGGAGGGTGGGCTAACTCTCCTGATGGACAGTTGATGAAAATCTCCTAATTATGGATATCCAATAAAGAGATGATATACCTGCATTGGCCAGGAAAATAATCCATGTAGTGTAAATTCAAGAAGCCAGTATCTTACTTTGTGCCTTTGTCCCTTCATTTTGTGCAGTGCCCAGAAGTGAGAGGACACCAAAAGGTGTCCCCATGCGCTGAAAATCCTCAGCAGTTGTAATGAGAGGATGACAACTGTCAGTGATCGCAAGAAAAAACAGAAGTGCAGAATCCAAACCATTGTAATTTTAGTGTTTCGTTGGTAATATTTCACAGAATTAAGGCATTTTTTTGTCCTACAGGCTATAGACAGGCCACACACACACATCCATTTATGGAAGGGGAAAGGTGGAGCTTGTGTGGGATCTGAGGGAAAACATTACAGGGGCTCAAGTGCTAAAGCATGATTGTAACTATAGTCAGGCATTCAAAAGAGAAATGCTTACCCGGCTGTATCTGTCAGCCTTCCAGGGCCCAGAGACTAGATGAAAAAAATGGATAAAGATATTTTTAAAAAATCCCCTGAGACCGTCTCCTGTATTTAATAAGGAAAAGCACCTTCTGTGCAGCCAATAAAAGTTGAGTCTCTCATGAAGATTTATACCATATTACACACTGAAATTCAATGTACAACGATACCCTTGTGTATGCTGTTGTCAGAATAATAATCTTTGTCTGTCTGATCAACTTATATTTTATGCCAACAATACAGCATTTAATATTACACAGTTTCAGAGGAAGAAAATATATTTATTCATGCAACAACTTGCCCAGTAGCTTAAACAGACAAAGTGGAAAAAAAAATAGCTTGGAGTTTTTACATTAACTTATGATCCACAATACAGATTTCTATACAATTTTAGCAATTTTATGCAGCAATATAAACTATGATTCTTAATCTAGTTTGTGAAACTGTCTCACTATTTTATACTGTCACGAGGAATAATACAGTTGGATATGACTGCTGAAGTTTGGTTTTGGCATTCTCCTGAAATGAGGAGACTAAAAAGACAAATGGTAATCAACAGCTTCTTTTCTATATTCTGCATTATCATATTCTGTGCTGTATTCTTAGGCTTTGTGTCTCAAAATATATATCAAGAAACACTTATAAAGAAGATACACATGGACTCCCCCACAATTGAAGTACTCCTTGTCAGAAATCAGTATCTCTTCAGTAGAGAAAGTCTACCCACAATATAGGGCTTGTTCCAAATGATGCAATGCTCTGCCAGATGGGAAAACTTAAGCAATATAGAAAAGCTCTGTTGTATGTAGATCCATTAAATCTATTCTAGCAGCCTGTGCAGAAAACTGATGGACTTTGAATGATTTATTGTTATCTTTTTAAAGGCATCTACTTTTTCCCTTATATTAATTTTTCTTTATATAACAATACTTGACAAAAAAGAAACCTGGTGACACCCCTCCACACACGCCCCCCCCCCCCCCCCCCCCCCCAAGTTAATGAAAAGATTGTATGTAGGATTGGGAAGAGAAATAAAAGAGGATGATTAGAAATGTATCTGTACCCCAAGGTGCACACTCATAAACCAAAACTGCACATAGAAAAGAAAGGCGTACTACAATCTTTTAACAATAGTACTTAAACTTCACTTAAAGTTAAGCTTACTGTTGCAGAGGAAAAGGCAAATTCTTGTGAGAATGTAACAAAGTGGGTAGATTTCTTCAGGAATGGGAGACTTATCAAAACCTTCAAATCATCTGGCCAGGCTGCATGCCTTTAGGGACGTGTTGCCTGATAATCCATTGGTGACTATTATTGAAACTTCTCCAAAATTATGTATTTATTGCATCAAGACACAATCAAAGTTGCTGCTTCCTCATAACAGGACGTGATATCAGTGCCTAAAGAAAGTGACCCATTCCAAAATACACACGTGCACGTGCGCACACACTCACACACAGATCAATTTTACAGAGGAAGGGGTTACTGAAATTTGTTGGTCAAGGATTGGCTGTAGCTCCAACGCGTGGCAGACTCGGACATTTCTTTTGCAACCGAAAAGAGGAAACAGCCATCTACTGTCATGTTAATTATCGTAACCTTCCTATTTAGTTTTCTGTAGACTAGTTTATAGATAAGAATTCATACACCAAGTCCATTTATATGAAAGAAAATACACATGTGTAAATACGCAAATAGATAGCACATGACAGAAATGTGTACGAGAAACACACACCCACACTATAGGAGTAGAAAAAGGCTAAAGGAGGGCACAGAATAAGTCCTGCTTTGTGATTTATAGGAATTTGTTTGCCCAGAGCACATTTGGGGTGCTTTGATCAGATTAACTATTCTATATAGAAGCAAATGAATGCTTAGACTCTACATTATATTGTCGCATGGGGAAAAAAAAAGTCAGTAACAAATGAGCTGGCCCCCAAAATAACTCGGGCGTTCACGGACTGATAGTCTGAAACTATTCCAGAAAGGTGAGAAAAAGCAAAGGAATATCAAAGCATCCTAAAAGCGTGAAAGAGATCTTGCATAAGACCAGCTCAACAAAGATCAGGGGAGTTATGCTGATTTACACCAGCTGAGGAGCTGGCCAGTATCTTCATGTTCTTGAAGCTCAGACTTTAGAAATATATTCAGTGAGTCATAGTCACTGTCTGAGAATTAGAAACGTAGATTGTCCAAAAATAGATGTGATCTATTTTTATTGGCAAAGGAAAAAAATAGCTCCCTCCTTCCTTCACCAGAAATCTTCAAACCATATCCACATGATATGAATGGAACACTTTTAACCTGGAGAAGTTTTATTTGTAACTCAGTCAAATGTACTTTAAAAATCTCTAAATGCTGAATAACACACCAGATTAATTACTGTTACAACAGGATTATAACCGATAGTATTGTACACATACAAGATTTGAAATTAAAAAAGATTATAATTCTAATAAAAATTTTAGATTCTTCATTGAAGAACAGATGTCATTATTCAACAACTATCATTACCTAAATATGCTTTTGTTCAGTGGCAGATTAGTTAAACTGATGATCTTAAAAAAATGCAGATTTTTTTTTTCTGTTTAAAAAGTATTCTACACATTTTAATGATCTATTTAAAGGATTTCATACACTCCTAGTAGCTTCCAAATATATACTGTGTAGGATACTGTAACACAAATATCTACACGCTGCAAATGCATTGCACATGAACATTTGTGCTTGTCTAATCGGGCACATTAAATTGAGCTACACAGATATGTGTTGTGTATTCCCCTTGGATGGTTCAAGCATGCTGGAGCTACAGTAACATATCACCTGCCACTATTGCTCCATGGTCCCAGCCCTACTCCTATGGAAGTGGAATACTGCATATTTAATAAATATAATCAAGGTTTGCTGTAGATAGGGAAGAGCCTCAACAAACAAAGGTTGACGTTTGTCTGTATTTAGACATAGGCTTTTGGGTTCATATTATTCGTATTTATTGGTCTGTTAAATATATATTTGTCATATATTTGAGGATAGTGAATCTCAAAACAGTCAAATTTTGCAGCTGGTGGAAAAGAAAATTCCCTTATACATCTAATACAGCTGCATCTTAGGTTAAAATTGTGTAAATAAAGTTTTCCCGAGAGATTCCTTTATCCACTGGGAAAAATTTGGAAGATACCCAAGCATACATTAAATATTCCAGCATTTCAGACCTCATACACGGTCTTCTTTTATGATTTAATAAATTCCACCTCTTTTTCTTTTCATAAAACAATTTGCTTATCCTAGCAGCGTATAATGAAAAACTAGTTACATAAAATAATGCTTAGATTTTATATTTAATGCAAAATGAAGTAGGTAAAAACAGCTACTTAAAATACTTTCGCAGAGCTTTTTTTGCTATAAAACAAAACAGGTATCCCTGTTTCCTATTAATCTTTCTTGATGTATTCTATTCAGGGTGGCCAGCAAACTGATAAGATCTTTCCTTCAGATTTCAAAATTACTGAATCTGGAAATAGTTCTCATTTATCTCATGCACTGCTGAGAAAACAATCTCAAATCGTTGGTTCTACTGATGAAACTTCCTTAGCAACACAAGGGCTCCAGAATTATTTTTCAAACCTTGTCAATGCTTCCTGTGAGGTTTCCGTCACTGTCAACATTGGGCACTTCGCAGATGAGGGAAAAAAAAAAAACAACCCAAGAAAGCTGTGATAAATTAATAGAGGGTAAATTAATAGACTAAATGGAATTAATAGAAGCAGTGATAAATCTAATAGGGACATTCCGTAACATTAGTCCAGTGAATAACAGTTTAGATTTACCAAGCCTTTTATCATTTAGATGAGAATCTACAGGGAAATGACTATGTCCCAAGGTGTTCAAAAAAGCAGGAAAACCGAGCGCTTGCACCTGTGCCTTTCTCTGCAGCACAACGCACGGCAGCAGGGCTCTGCATGGAGACTGTGCCCTGGCAAACACCGCAGGGGGACCCTCACGTGCCTTCTCCTTTGAGCCTTGCCGTTAGACTGGACACCCTCCAGAGCAGGGACTTCCAGACCAGCAGAGAATTCTGCTCTGCTGAAACCTAGATACTGGTCCCTCTGCCTCGCTGGCACTTTCAGATAGGACTTTTCAGCCATATTCTCTCATGGTATATTATGTTTAGGCCACGGTTTAAACCTTTACCATATTTGGTTTATATTGATTAAGTCTCAAGTCTGCAGCTAGTTCCTTGAAGCTAGATTTCAGTATTTGCTGCTCGAGTCTGTAAGGTGTCAGCAGTGCAGGGATTTGGCTTTTAATGTAATTGGAATAGACTAGTCTAAAGCTACTTTATTTCAGGTACCCCCAGTCTCACGTTAGAGCGTGCTTTCTGCTGCGAAGATTTTTTCCCTTCCTGACACAAACATTCACCCTAGTTCTCAAATTCACCAGTACTCATCTGACACTTCACAAGTTGCCAAATGTCTCCTCAAACACTAAAAACCCCAGTTTCTGCCGAGTTCTAAACTAAGTGTTAGAGGATAGTGGAAAATTAGCAGTAGCATGTCTATCTAGGGCTGAGCAAAAGACACTGAACATTAACACTTTACTGACTGCTAAAAGCTGGCTGAGAAGCACGCTAGTTATCTTCGGCAGTGGTGCTCTCTGCTCTCCTCCTGTGTCCTGAGAAGCAGGCACTGACGCCAGGAGCATGCCAGGCTGCAGGGAACGCTGCTCCTGTCCTAAGTCTTTACAGAATACCTGGAGGCAAAGGAAAGGCACCCTCTGGCAGCCTGAGCTCCCTGTCACAGGCAGGCTGGATTTCATGGCAGAGTGAAGGACGAAGGCGGCTCAGGCTTCCACCTTCCAAAGTGCCTCCTGACAGTGCCCTCCTCCGCTGTCCCGAGCTGTGTCCCTTGCTGCAGAGGTACAGCTGGGATGGCTCAGTTTTGTCAGGGAACTGCCCTAACTTCTCCCCCCCCCCCCCTTTTTTTTTTTCCCAAATTCCTCAGCATTTTTTTAAAGCTAGATTGATTCCTTCTCTGTTTTACAGAGTGACTGTCACACGCAGCTGTGTTGCCCAAACTAAAGTGGATACGTGCTGTATGCATGAAGAAGTGGTCAGGAAGGAAAGGAAACTGCTGCTGGTATTGCACATGACAAACCGTAATATTCTTAAACTATTTGCCTTCAACTTTCAATCTTCAACTACTCCTTGCCACCCTTCAGCCTAAGAATAGCTTCTTAAACTTTTAAGAATAGCTTAAGAACTCTTAAGAATAACTCTTAAGAATAGCTTCTTAACCTCCTTCTAGTTTAGCTGAGTGCTCCTCTTTTGATCCATTCTGCAGTGCCTTCAGACAGACTATTTAAAGCCAAGGAGAATAAATCAGTAAGAGAACAGAATGGCAGATAGGATTTCAAATGTCTAGCTCTAAAACATCTACTGCACATCTACTGCACTGTTTAGATATAAGTTGGAAACATATGATACACAATGAAGCTAAATAGCATTACCATTACTTGGTTCAAGATCTTTCTCTAAAAAGTAGTAAAAAACTACATGGCCTTCTCAGTGAAGAAAATTAAAAGTTCATATAGTTAATACCTATGTTGATATGTATACCATTGAGTAGAGCAAATTCACTTTGCCTTCTTGCTCCATCCCATCCAAGCGTTTTATCTGAGACAGTTCTGAGGAAACAGTCTGCACTGCTTCACCTTCAAATACAAGATTAACAATTTGAAATGAATCTATTGATGTGACAATAGAAACCTCTACCACTTCTTGGATTGCCTCCAGCAATGCGATACAGGGACACATGCTTTCAGCAGCTGGGAAACACCAGCTTTTAGCAGACACTGAATTCTGTAATGCATGTCCTCAGCAAAACAGGCTCACTAGTACGCTCAACCCATCCTCCACTTTCTAATCTGGGTTTAAATAAGATCCGTATCAGATTCAAAGGTTTGTCCCTTATTTCAGACTACTTCTTGGTGCGGGTCCATGATGCCAGGAATGTTGGTCAAAGCAGTAGGTATAAATGGCATCTCTGCTCCTCCAACACAGTGGCAGTTTAGCTTCTACTAAACAACTAAAAATTGGCTGTACTGAGCCAGGTCCAAGGGAACAAATGCCTTCAGGAACTGAAGAGCACCACAGACTGCACCACGCTATTCCAGCTTTACATTTCTTATGTATCACAGATACATGTAACAATATGGATATTCATTAGACAGGATCCTGACCCCTGTCCCCAGTCTAATTCAGAAATAAATCCTCTTCTTGAAACTTGAAGTTCAACTGCACAAGATCTCTCCGGATAAAGGACATAAGAAGTAATACACCAGAGGCGCTGTTCATATACCTGAGGATGCTATGATAAGACCATTGCACGTAAGACAGAAGAAGCTGCACAAAACAAAATGTGCCTCAGAAAATACATGCCCTTCTGTTCTGTTAATGGCTCTTACAGATGGTTTTCAATTGACTTATTTGTCTCTGAATTGCTTTAACCAGGATCTCAAAAACTGTAGAAGTATAGAAGCCGTAGTTCAAATTAAGAACATATTCACTAGGTAATAAATGACATGATTTGTACAATAACTGTTTTAGTACAATAAGAGCTTTCAGGTGGTAGCAGTGAGATTGAGTTTGGGTCCATGCCACCTTTTAGTCACTTACATAATGATGAATGTAGCCTATTTGTATAGTACAGTAAATATACCATAATCTATAATCACTATAATCAGCCTAATATATATTTTGGAACATAGCTAGACAAAGGAGTTCAGAGAGGCTAGTAGCCTTACATTGTACAAGCCTATATTTTAAATACTCAGCCCAAGATCCTCATCTACTACAGGCTGAACGGCAGACAAAAAAAATCTCAGAGAGGTATATAATCACATGCTCTTGTAGCAGATCAGCAGTCCCCATAAATGTCATCTGGTCACATGTATGAATGTCACAATATACTAAAAACATTTTAAAAATTGTGTTATGGAATTGAGAGGTATACAACATATCCAGAAGGCCATCTTATTGTGAGTAGAATCAGATAATTTAACCCTCTTGGAACAAAGGGAATATTGGAGAAAACAGGAAGAGTGGGAGTGAGCAAGTGAGTTTAACAATCTTCCATCCTCCTCCTAAGTGCTTAGTAAACGCTATTTATTTATTTGAATAGTTATGAACTACGGTATTGCTGCTGCCAAAGAGACAGACACTTCCTCCCCATACATAATTTAACCAATGAAACATGGCAAAGAATACGTGAAAGGTACAGTTCAATATAAAAAAAATCAAAATGTGGAACCCTGGCTATTATACTAGTCAAGTATGTTTTTTAAACTTAAGACCATTAAAAATATTTCAGATATAAAATAAGGGTTTCAAGGGACAACGTGACTAGTAGCTCCTGACATTAAGCAGGTTAGTTTGTTAGCTGACAACCTGAAAAATTAAATGCAAGAAAGTGAACAATGTTCAAAGGGATTCCTCAGCAAAGATGAGATACTATGTATTACAGATTTCAACCTTTAAATATTTGGTATATTTCTATATTACATAAATAATAACCCGTACTCTTCCATTCTGTACTATAAATACATTGCATGAATTCAGATAAATGTTTTATGTTGTTCCCTCCCTCATTCATACCTTTAAAAATATGCAGCTATGATTTATGCTTTTGAGGACGGCATAATAGAATTTGACATTTTCCAGCTGAGGTGTGGCCTAGTTCCAGCTCCATGCTTCATTACATTGTACTCCCTTTGAGAGGAAGAGAAGAGTAAAAATAGCCAGGTTGTTAAAAATGTAAAAAGGCATAAATGAATTCTCACCAGATGTCCTCTTCAATTGTCATTTTCATAAAATTATGGTTGTTAAACTTTTGCTTACCATAAAACACTAGAAATCAATATATTCTATGAACCATGTATCTGGAGGGATTGTTCCCACATCACTAGGGTCCTCTCTTCTTTGGATTCTCCCATAATTTAAATGAAAGAGAACTGTTCTTATTTAAAATAGTACCAAACCTGTGCATTAATGTGAAGAAAGCTAACAAATACAGGCCAGGTAGTAGAAGTCTGAACACCGACGCGTGTACGCATTTAGAGGCATCAAGAAAAAGAGTATTTGAACCCATAAGTTATTTTCTTCCTTTTTCAAAACAGGGTGAACTTGGAAAAATGCAGATACGAAAATGGAAGATGGCTCAACTACCCACATTCCGCTCCTTTTAATAACCCATGTTTCAGGCACTAGAAGCTTTCGCTACCCTTCTTTATTAGGATCAGCTACAGCGCGTTCCTGCTCCCGGGAAGCTGTTCTTGAGCAGCTACTCCCACCCACGCGTGGTGCAGGCGCCAGTAAGCGAGGGCAGCATATTGCAGCCGTCAGAGCGAGAGCCAAGGGGACGAGCCAGCTCCTGGCAGCGGGCCTGGGCCATGCCCGCCTGCTGGATGTGCATCCCTTTCCCTGCTCAAGGCTCCCCATATACGCAGAGGTAGAAGCCAGCGGCTACCTGGCCTGCAAGGCACTTGCACGCCAACGCGCCCGCCCTGCTCCGTGCTTCCCCGCGGCTCTCGGCAGGTACCGCCGTCCCTCCCCAACTCACACGTTCATGGGACCACTCAGAGGACTGCCCGGCCCTTGCCCACGCACCTTATGGGTGTGGCACTATGCACTATATATAGTGGCACGTACCATCTTAGCATGGCCTTAACCAAAAACAGGTTACAAGGGTTATAAACACCACATGCAATCTGTAAGTTAAAAAAGTAAATAGTTTAATAACTTTTAACATACTGTCTTTTTGGCAAGGAGCAAACGAGAGTGTAAGCAACACATAAAATGTGTTCTCCTTATCCTGCTGGGCAGATTCAGGATGTTTTTATCTCAACATCAAAGCAGCTGGTTTTGGCACCTTCTCTGCTTTTCAACCCTACTGATGTGTAACAAAGGTAACAGAAATGCCTCACAATTCATTCCAGTCTGCTTTGCTGAATGCTGTACCAAATTATAATGTTCAAGTATCAAACCTATCTTATGGCTGTTCTCTCACTGTAAGATGAATGTAAAATAATTGCTTGAAAAGAAAAATGGGAATTATGCCACTTGCAACTGTAAAGGTTCCTGCAGATGGGTTGACTTGCTTGCTGAATGTCATAGGAAGTTTGGGATGAAGATTTCTGCTGTCTGAAGAAAAAGTGCTGCTCTTTGGTCACCAAAGTTGTTACAAACAAGGTAGCCAAGAAAGATTTGTCAGCTTCCCTCTGAATGGCAGGAGGTTGAGTAGATTACTCAATATTTGTCAGACTTGAGGTGATTGCCTGTCACTACATAAGGAAGTAAATAGTACTGACAGCCTTATAAGATCAAAATTCAAAGCCCGCAAGGGTATGTATCTGCATCACACCGTACATTGAGAAGACCTTCTGTTTTAGGAACCTGTTGGGCTCAGCTGTGAAGAGTAGAAAGAGTGCAGACAATGGCACGTGAGCGCCAGAGGATGATCCCTGCTGGGTAGTTATGTCCACGTTCTCCAACCACACTACCTAGCCCTGCCAGAACGCCTTAGCGATGCCCTCAACAGCTACTGGCAATATCCTAAGTAATTCTCTGCTATGCTGTATTGATGTATCAGCTCGTTCTGAGCCAGCTGGGACGTTTAACATGAAGCTGTATAGCTGTATAAAGACGTGACCTAAAAAGCTTAAAAAAATAAATTTTATGATTTTTTAATTATTATTTTCCCTGCACATCCTTATTCATCCTCAGAAAATCTCTGAGAAGCTGACATTTATGAATAATCCCTTGTGCAATACCGCTCTCAGCTTCTCCAGGCCAGGGTGGAAACAGCTATAGGAGAAAAGGCACAGGGAGCCGGGATCTCCTTTGGAATCAGTGATCCTATTACTAATAGCCATGGTTTCTGAATGGAGAGGGCATCTAATCTGCTACAAATGCAGAGGGGTGAAAAGCAGAATAATAGGAAGGGTCAGAAAACACTCGATTAAGTAATCTGGTAAAACTGGGCCTGAACGTGAAGAGAAGTGGGAATAAATACAGAAAGAAAATCAGCATGTGAATGGAAAGGGAAAGCAGGAATTGAAGGGGTAAACTGGGCTCCAATGAGAGAAAGAGGAGAGGGTGGAGCTTGTTTGATTAAAATAAAAGCGGACTGGTGTCAGCTCGGCTGAAAGGAAACCAGATCTGGTAAGTGGGCTTGTTAGAGAGTGGCTTACAGACTGACACAAGAGGCAGCGCAGGACGGCTCGTAAGTAAAGCTGGGATTGAAGCGTGCTGTAGAAGAGGTAAATCAGACTGGTGAAAGAATCGACAAAAAGAGACGGCAGAGAGCCGGGAGGAAACCAGGACTCTCCCAAACCAGTGGAATAAGCAGTATCGGCTAGGTGCAGTTGCTCTGCTTGCAGCGTTGGTTTTATTTCCCTCTAGAACAGGAAAGCATATTTTATTGCTGGTTACTCTAATAGCTCTTCAGAAAAGGTCTCTACTGGAGTTAAACATCCAAGCATGTTGGAGGAGCATGTGGTGATATACATAACATATTCTAGCTTCATACAGGAGGAATATCATGCATATACATGCATGTACATATATAGGTCTATGGAGGAAAAGAGGAAAACAAATAGAAAACACTTCATAAAGTACAGAAGTTGTTATTACCACCTCAGTTAGTTTTGGAACCTGAAGATGTCATTGTAGATTGTTTCTACACTAAAATAAATTAAGTTTGTTTAGACAATTAGCATGCACAAACACTGCAACAGGACAACTATTCATCAACGTGTTATTGTCTGAGCTGATTCAGTGTGAGCAATTCTATTTTCATTTAAATAAATATGCATTTGGTAACTGTGCTTTACAGTAGTGTATCTGACTACCTAAGTACTTCCAACAACTAGACATTGATGGTATCTGCGTTGACATTTTCTTACAATAATGGTATCAGCTACGAGATCTATGGAGAACTTTAAGAGGGGTGTTGCTTTTTTGTGGTGTCTTTTATTTTTTTAAATCTACAGCTGTGCCCATACACAGTAGACTAGTAATACACCATCATCTGCTACCAATGCGGACAACGCAGTCTATTATATCAACAGTAGGCTGAAAAATACTAGCGGTTAAGAAATGGCCTGGCAACTCAACTACAGCCAAGAAACAGGTAACTTAATCATTGACCTCTGTAGTTTTCATTATGAAATTATACAAGGCTGAAAAAAAAGAAGTGAAGCATATTTAAGTCTACTCAGCAGAGGAATGCAGCTAATAGTCACATATT